>NC_064645.1:341144948-341769948 GCF_023864345.2 Schistocerca serialis cubense
GCTGAGACCCTATTAGGCCATTTTTTGTCACTGCAGTACTCTGGACATATTTGTATAAATTTGAAGTGTCCATTATACAGAGACAGTACGTCATGAAGCTTTATTGTTGAAAATATACTGACTAAAAATATAGTTTGGTGATCTCAGAACCCTTGCGATGAGTCTAGAAGCCTTCTCATGTGTTCATTGTATCAGTTTAAACTACTTTTACACCTCAGACCGAATATTACATTTATAAGTACGGCAAGTACATAAGTAAGTTTATAAGTACAACCTCCGGATATCTGCGAAGTGTAATGATATCCAATAAAGCTTCACAGTTTCCCGAGAACATCATCTCACGAACATATCGTAAAAATTTCGATGGTATACCGTGAATACCCCATACTGAGATCCAGCCCCCCTCCCAGTTTAGTATTGGAGGGCAGCGGGAGACCAAGAGATGAATACACTGAGCAGATTCAGAAGGATGTAGGTTGCAGTAGGTACTGGGAGATGAAGAAGCTTGCACAGGATAGAGCAGCATGAAGAGCTGCATCAAACCAGTCTCAGGACTGAAGACCACAACAACAACCGTGAACAGAAGTTGGGACGTTGTCATCCCCATAACTGGTACTTTTCATGCCCAAATATCACTTTTTTTTCTTCTGAATCGCCCATGAACAAATAGTGCGTTTATAAGCTGCTTAAGGTCCACACTAGACCAAACTTAATGCAAAACAACCAACCGATTTGCTCAATTTGTCTGAGAAGTGTGCAATGTTTAAATTTTGACCCTGTACTGTTGGATACTGACAATGTACCCGATCTTCAGATAGGTATACAAATGGTTGCTAGACTAAATGGTGTCCAGAACACTTGTCCGCTCATCTCTGCGATTAATAGAACTAACTACTATCAGTGCGATTAATAAAACCTGAGATATGACCCAGTGAAGTATCGCATATTTGCACGCGGCTTTTTGGCACATATTGGTCGCACACTGTTGTGCACGGGCCGATTTGCATTCAGTACCTGGAATGAAGTTGACTTACAAAGCTTTAAAGAGATAAAGGCAAGGGAATTACCCTTATTTGCGACAAGTGCCACATTTCAGACGTCGGGATTTTTTTTCTTTTTACCTACTCTACGAGAAGGGATAGCAGCCGCCATTTTCTAGATTTTGTACTGCGCTTTATTGTGTTGGCATGTGTCTGTTTCAATAAATTATGCTGCGACGGTATTGTAAAATGGGTTCCTACTGCGCCAAAGTAAGGGTGTCACGAAAACTTTCGAATTTAGAGCTATGAGATGCAAAAAATTATCATTTATCACAATCTGATTTTTAAAGAAAATTCTTCCGTTTTTCCTTTCTGGCAAAATCTTGGTGCATTATTAGGGAAATTAAAATATTAATCGCACATAATCATTTCCCGCCTCATAGGAACTTAGTGACTATTGCCAAATAAGCACAACGTTTTGGAAAAGTTGTTAATACGAAGGAAATGATTCAGCTTATAAAATATGCATCTTACCTCTGGGTGAACGTTGCTCGAAATGTGTAAATAAAAAAAAAATTATGGAACACTTGCCTCATAAGTACGTGACCGTACAGCCACGTAAATTAGCCCTAAGATATTATGCCCCTGTTACATCTACATCTATGTCTATAGCCCGCAAGGCAACTTTCGGTGTGTGGCGGAGGGGGCTTGTGTGTCAGTGTCACTGTCCGCTTTTCCTTTCCTGTCGGGAATGTCCGCGGGAAGAACGATTGTCAATAAACCTCAATGTGGACTCGAATCTCTAATTTTATCTTCATGGTCTATTCGTGAGATGTACGTAGAGGAAGCCATGTATTGTTTGACTCTTCCTATGGATTTTGCTCTCGAAACTTCAACAGCAAACAGGCGGTAACGCTTAATGCCCCTCTTGCAGCCCCTTCCACTGGAGCGTGCTGAGCATCTCTGAGACTCTTTCGCGCGTACTAAATCAACCTGTAACAAAACGCACTGATCTTCTTTCTATCTTATTTTCTCTACAAGTCTATCTCTGGTACGAATTCCAGACGAATAGTATTACTAACATGACAACTGTAACACTACTCAACAGTGATTTTGGTACAGATAAAATATATATAAAACTTAATTCTATATCGTAAAGTGACATAAAAATGTGAAATAAAAAATTGTCCATCACGTCAGGATTAAAAGGTATGACCTACAAGTTATATAACATGGTTGAATTAACTGTATAATTTTTAAGTGCTTTGTGTTTGAAAGGAGTGCGATAAAAGTTAGTGCAGTGATCTTTTTTGTTCTTAACTTTAAACGTAATATGCAACATTAGTGTGTTTTACATTGTCTATTTAAAGCCTCCAGTCACATACATTTGCTTACTCTTCCTTCTATATTATCTCAAGTTGTTGAATTTTTCTTTTCTTTTTCAAAAATTGATCTGGCTAAGTTCATTCGACAGAAAAATGTTATGTAGGCATTGAAAATACAACATGAAGAAATCAAAATGTTGGTGTACAAACTATGCCGATTTATTTTGTTATGTATGTGGTGAATTGACGACAAGGAAACAAAGACGACCAATTTTTAACTTACTGAAGACGTAGTATCATTTATACTTCAAATGCCAACTGAGAGATCAGGATAAAGATTGGGCACATCACATGACTTGCACTAGGTGCAATTTTAAACTAACACAATGGCTGAAAGGAAAAAAAGAGCACTTTCCATTTGGCATACCAATGATCTGGTGAGTGCCTCAAAATAATGTTGACGATTGCTACTTCTGTTTGACTACTGTAACTGGCTTTCCATCAAAGAATAAGAGGAATATTAAGTGCCGTAACCTGCCCTCAGCAATTACACCTGTTCCCCACGGTAAAGACATGCCAGTTATAACTCCTCCACTAGTGTGGGCAGAAATTCCTAATTCTGATCATGAATCTACGATCGCTGAGGAAGCACAATGTCAGTCAAGTGGAGAGGGACACTTATCAGAACAAAGACTACATTTAATTACACAAGCAGACTTGAATGACCTAGTTTGTGATTTATACTTATCCAAGGAGCATGCAGAAATTTTATCTTCAGGTCTTACGGAATGGAACTCACTTCATGAAGAAACAAGAATTACGGTACTCACTTCAGGCAACGTAATAAAGATCTGATGACTTATTACCGTATGGTGGGCAACGTTTCTGCTTGTACTGATGTAGTTAAACATACCATAAGATGCTGCTGAGTGGCGCTTGTTTATTGACGCTACCAAGACAAGTCTGAAGGCTGAACTATCGCATAATACGTTTCCAACTGTATCCGTAGGGTACTCTGTGATTATGAAAGAGAACTACGTAAACTTGTCGGAGATACTTGAAGCTATTCAGCATAAGGAAGAAAATTGGAAAATATGTGGTGATCTTAAGGTGACTGGTTTACTAACTGGTCTCCAAAGTGGTTTCACAAAGTATTACTGTTTCCTTTGTCTTTGGGACAATCGTGCAACAGATAAACATTTAATTCATTGACAGTTAAACAGTGGCCACCACAAGAGAAATTGTCTCCAGGGAGAGAAAATGTGAAATATGTATCTTTGGTGGATTCTCAAAATGATTTCCTTCCCCCACTGCGTATTAAGCTCGGGAATGAACAAAAATGCTAATGGTTTCATATATCTACGTGAAGTATACCCTGAGTTAAGTGACTCCAAATTGAAAGAGGGGATTTTTATTGGGCCAAAAATTAGGAAGTTAATGCATGATAAGAAAAATTAAGGCAGTTAGAACTTGCAGCCTGGCGTTCTTTTAAGGATATCGTTGAAGTTTTCTTAGGTGATACAAGAACAGAGAACAGACATATTAATGGGAACTCTTTTAGAGAACTATAAAAATCTTGGATGCAGAATGTTACTAAAAATGCACTTCCTTCATTCTCATTTAGATTTCTTCCCTTCCAATTTGGGAGCCGTTAGTGACGACCCGGAGGCAGGACATTTTGCTAATGGAAAGCCACTATAAAGGTAGATGGAACCCTTCAATGTTAAGTGACTACTGTTGGCTTTTGAAGCGTGAAGGATATATATCCCACAGAAGGAAGTTGTCATCAAAAAGACTCAACCCTCCACCATCAGCATCATCATTGAGCAAATGAATGTTACAATTTTTCTTGTAAAAATGTACATTAGGCCCAGGTCATTACAGTGAGATAGTTTTATGGCATTAAGTATGTTATATATTGTCTAAATTTAGTGTAGATCACCCTACTTTTTGTTTTCAGATATAGGCATTTAAAAACCTCCTTAACAAAAGAATTGGAGGGTGATGGCGAAAATCAAACTGCATTTTCAGAATCAGCAAGTCCAAATTAGTTAGGTACATCATGTTTTGTCTATGTACTTGAAAAACAATTTTTTTTGTTCTATAGTGTAGACAGTAGAAGCGCACTTGCGGTGACTGCAGCTTTACCGTGGTGCGTTGCTGTTGTTAACGGTTCGCGTGATGAATCATTTAAGTGAACACGACGCATTATGAGTCGGATGTGACACACGATGACATTTGTAGCGGGACCTTGAATTTCGCCGCGCTACACTCGTTCCCTCAGATATAAATTATAACGTCGCAGCTGTATGAGCCCTCGACGGCAGAGAAAATATATAAGAAAATGAAGGTACAAAAATTTTAACGCTTTTTGTTTTCTACCCGCTCTTGTCTCTTGAGAGCGGAAGCTTAACTCACTTATTAGCTAGTCTTAGTCGGATTGAGACGAAGAAACTTATTGATGTGCAGACGTATTGTGGAAGTTTGTATGAAATTTGGAGGATGGAAGCAGCAACGTAAAATACATTGCATTCAATATCAAGATGGTTTTAATTTGTATACACTACTAATTCCTGGACAATGAAATTTATTGCAAGATTTCGGAGCAGCTACGACTTTTCATGCAGAAATGAAGCAGGAGATTTTTGGAGAACAAGACCTCGACGCCGCACGAGAGAAGACATGTTAACATGGTAAAGAATGAACTCTTATCTACGCTATTTCCCCCTATTAATCACATTTTGTTATTCTTTGTTCTCTTTCAAATAATTTTTGTAGTGGAAATTGGTTTGAATTTTGCTCAGAAACGCCACAAGGACCACCCCAACAATAGCTTTTCCGAATCACGAAGTCCGATAACTTTTCTGTAATACGAAGTCCGATATGCATTTCATTCTTTCCCTTTTTCAAGGTCATTAACGATTTTAAAACCCTTTTTTTATTCACCATTTTTTCCCACATTTTCAACCTTTTCTTTTCTTCTTCTTTTCTTTTTTATTACCTACTACACATTGCCCGTTCGTGATGCCCACGAGACCTGTACAGCTGAAAAATTCGGCTGTAGCAAAAATGAATACTAAAGTCTAAAGAAATGGCCATTTACACAGGTATTTCGCCAATGCAAGCAGCCACAGAGTTGAAGGTATTTTTTATAAGTGCTTTGTGCACTCAACTATAAATGACTTACGGACCAAAGAGGTGAAACTCAGTGTAGATGACCTTACCTTGGCAGCGAACACTGCCTGTAGCCACAAGGCCAACGATGCACACCACTGCCCACAGCATGCTGGACTGAGCACAGTTTATCTCGAGCCAGCTTATATACCGCGCGCCATGTCGCAGGCCTCAGCAGATTAACTAATTGCTCTACACCTCCGCTGCGTGTCCGTATTACAGTATGCTGCTTCCACATACGGTTTATCTATACTTCATCCTAAAAACAACTAACGTATAGGCCACAACAATGCTACCTCGGCCTCAACAACGCAGTATAAGTACGGTAGTCCTTCGCTTTAACTTCACCCAGAGAATCTACGCTGAAATATATCTAAGTGTACTGTCAACTCTAAACAAGTTCTTACAGACGTGAAATTGATCCTTAGCTATCTGTCGCTTAGTAACAAACGCTGAATTTGTGATGTTCTCATGTCCATGGTTCTCAAACGCCATGTCATTTGAATTCATTAATTGTACGTGTATAACGCGTGATTCTCTATTTGGTTTCGTTATTACGTTTCGTTCCAAATCGTTCAAAGAGTAAAAGTGAAAGAGATTCCATTACGTCACTATTGGGAAAACCATTATGATACCAGCTTTTTACTAAATACGTTTAAAACTTTCGGAGTGTGAAATATGTAATGGTTACGAATATCGCAGACCTGGAAAAGTTCAAACGATTTTAAGCCACGTGTTAAAGTGTGAGAACTGTGATTCAGAGTATGAACGACTTTTCCTATCTCGAATTAGCGTTTGCTGCGTGAAGTGTGTGACTTTGAAACTTCGGAAGATCATGAAAAAACGATTATTAAAATAAAATGTTCCAATAATCATACTGAGTCATCGTATTATCTCTTAAAATGTTCAATTTGGCTTTCTTCCCTCTTTATTTTCTTTCTTTAGACATAACGAGAGGCCTACAGAGCATTTTGAATTTCACACACTGTTATATACTATGGCTTGTTTTGCTGATCAGCTTGTGACCTCCGACAATAGTACGTACGTTTTTTTATATGTGCCATTTCCTAATGACGTGATCTTTTATTTCTTCGCGAACTAATTTATCTTATTATCATTGTTACAATAATGGAATCTGTTCTGTTTCTCGTGTTTAAAGTGCCTCCCTGTTTATTCAACCAATAAAACTTATTCATCTGAAACTGTAATAACTTAACAGTTTCTCCAGCAGGTTACGGGTCCAATAAACGGTGTTGATTAACTTGCGTAACGTTATTTTCTTCGCGTCAATCAAGTCTCTGAAGAGAATTCAGTTATACAGAGTGTTTTCACTTGGAAAGTGAAAAGATAAAAGATGGATTTCATGAAGTTTTTCAGTATCTACAAAGAAGACGGAGGTTATTTTCAGTTGTGGAAACATCATATGGAAATTATCTTTCGTGCTGAGAAATTGATGTACGTTGTTAGTGGAAGTAAAGTAAGGCCAGTTGAAAGCAAGTAATTTATGGGATGAGCTTAATGTAAAAGTAATGCTTTATATTCGCCTGGTATGAAATTTGACCAGCTGCATAGTGTGTGGAATCATCTGAAGATAATTCATGAACAACGATCTTTAACAAATAAACTGACATTGAGACAACTGTTTTCAAGTACAAAATGTCATAATGTGATAATTTTGTGAACAACGATCTGCAACAAATAAACTAACATTGAAACAACAATTCTCAAGCATAAAATGCCACAATGTGATGCTATCGCGCAACGTATTACTGAAGTTGAATGATTAGTACAGTCTCTTGCAGATGTTCGTGAACCAGTGGGAGATACAGACAAGATTTCCGAAGTTTTAGGGGGACCTCCGGCATTTCAAAAGTGCCGTATATTTTGAGAGGTGGTAGTACCCACTAAAACAAGAAAACATGTACAATAAACACGGGCTCTAAAACGCATACTGGTACTGCAAGAGCTTTGAGCAGTTGTTCATCTTCGCTACTGTGAAGGACATCTCTTCTACTGAACAAGTGTTCATAGCTCTTAAGGTATGTGTTTTACAGCTTATGTTTACTGGACAGTTTTACTTAGTTTTGGTCTATATTACCTCCTCCCAAAATATGGAAATCAGAGAGCTTGTAGTAGAATAGGTATGTAGCACAGTAACTATGATGAAGAAGCGATCATAGCTCGTAGGGTAGGCGTTTAAGAGTCCATGTTTATCGCACTTTTTTCTTCCTTAGGAAGGTCTATCATCTCCCAAAATATTTGACATTGTTTTTAACACCCTGCATAGTTCGTTTGCTACTGCTTGGGACTCCTGTCTCGAAAGCAGGCAGTCTTTTGATCATTTAACAGCAAGATCATTGAAAGAAAAACAACTTTCGTCCCAGATTGTAGAAACTGCATTCGATGCTGTTAAAGTTAAGCAAAAAAGAATAAAAAACAATGTTCGCAAAGCAATTCCAGCAAAAAGTCTGTTAAAAGGAATAATTTTGGGTGCTAGTGTTGTAATAAGAAAGATTATTGTAAGGCCGAGTGCAAAAGAGAGAGTTTAAATCGTCAAGAGAAAGTCAAGAACCTGAATATCATGCTCCGAGTGCAGAAATTAGAAACATTTTGGCTGCTGATTGTGATAATGTTTAGCTTGCTGACACTGCAATATCAAAACACGTGGCTTCACACAAGGAATGGTGTTCAACATTGAAACACTAGAGAAGATCGACATTCCTGTCCATACAGGAGATAATTCTGTTGTTTACGCTGAAGATTAAGACTAGTCAATTTAAATGCTCTTGTAAATGGTGTATGGGGAACCCACATACTGAAATATTCATTATATGTAGTTAGTTTGAAGGAAAATCATTTTCCAGTGAGAGCAACAGCATGTAAAGGTTTAAAAATTGTGTTCAACAACAAGACCGAGGTTCGCATGGGGTTCCCATATTTAGCAGGGGCACCTTGAGATGGGGGTGTAGAAATGAAGTAAAACTTTTAATATAATTACTTTTTATTTAGAATACTTACATGGAACTTGTTGCTGCAGAGGTAGTTGGTACACCATGTTTTTCGGAAGATTTTGCCTTTTTCAGCAAATCTGTAAGATTGATTCCACAGTCCCTGGCAGCAGTCGATTTCTTTCATCAATCCACTGGACCGACATCAGAGAAAATACTCTTTCCACAGTGGCGTTGTGTGAGAGAATAGAAAATAAATACTCGCATAGTTTTAGCAGTTAACATTTGCTTTCAGGATTTTTGGTTTCCTTGTTCCACGGCGTGTTTAGACTTTCATTCTTCCGAGTCAAGCTTAGTTTCTAAAAAGCTGAAAACAATTGTCGCCTGAAATCTTCACGCTGGTTTTAGCCAGGTATATAACAGTGTTCTCAATCATCACTCAATTCGGGGTTTCAGATAGCGTCATCCAGTCAAATACTTGATATTTATTAAAAGAAACAGCCGATTTCTCTAAGTAATCAATTGCTATGGTATAGTCTCTTCCTCAATTTATATGGTATAGTCTCTTCTTCAATTTCGAAATCAGATTAATTATTTCTTGGCTAGAGTTCTCATTCTGTAATTTGTTCAAAATCAACTTGCTTTGCATGCAAATAAAATTGGCAGTCTTCCTTTCTCTCAGACGTCTTTGAGAGTCGATTAATACATTTCTTATTTCAGTTATCGAGACTTTATTCTTCTACACACTTTATTTCGTCATGAAAATGTTCTTTTTTATAAATGTAACTGAATATTTTAATGTCGGTTATGTCAATGTCGAGAGTTAAGGCTCCAGCAGCGCCGATATAGTATTGCAGAGAATACGGACAGGGCATCTAATTCCTTCTACATTTTTTCCTAGTTCTTTAATTTGGTGGAACGCATTCCGCTGACTGCGTCCATGAAGCCCTTCGAAGTTGGTATTGGTACTGTCTCCACAAAAAGCGATTAATTTATCTAATGGAATTTGCAGTTGTCTTAAAGTGTCAAGACAAAACTTTGCACTTGTCTCCGATGATTCGTCATCCAGCGAGTCAAATTTCAACAGCTTCTGTTGCATTCCGTTAGTTTCAGTGAAGTATTTGAAAAACTAAAGAAAACTTCTTTTCAGACTTGTGGTTCGATGCGTCGGTGCCTACGCCGTAAAATGGAAGTTCTTGCAATCGCATTTGGATACGGAGTATGATGCGAGAATATTTTTAACAATCACTGTAGGTTTGGTCCTGGCTGTAGGCTGCGGCTTCGGAGTCAGGATACATTGCGGCATTCTGTTTTACGGTACAGTCAAGAGAACTGAAGGATTCGCCATGTATGACACCTTTATAAACTGTTGTTAGCTCTTTAATCATTTATGTAGAAATAGGTTTCGATGTCGATGATACCGCGAAACTATTTGTATGATTCTTCGTAGAAATGTGATTCCTCACATCCGCCGTACCTCCTTGAGTTACTGTAATAAAACAGCTACAAATCTCACACAGTGCTCCCTTATCCGTACGTCCTTTCTTGACAAAAGACCACGCTTTTGTGTAAAACAATGGAAATGATCGTATGGCATTGTTGGCCGGGTGGCCCCACCGGGGGAGTTCGGCGCTTTTGTGTAATCATTCGAGAAGTGACACTTTCTCTTTCCATCCGTAGGCATTTTCGTAAACTATGATAAGTTTATTAGAGGATGAAAAGTCAACAATAACACATTAGTCATAGAAGTACACGCCATTATACCACAGCCTGTATATCCGCAGTGAACACTTCTAACATGACTAACTTTCATTCCTTTCTCGTCTTACGTTTCGACAGAATAGTCTCATCAGATCGCTATGAAAATGGGTACTTCCCGATTCTCTTGGGTGCCGCTGCTTAAATAGTTGCAGCCCTATACTACTGGATAAGTCTTGTATTTTCTCGAATGATGGCGCTAGATCTAGAAGATGCTTGTATCATCGATAAAAGACACGCATATGCAACGCCATCTGTGAGACGACATTGTCAACATAAACGTTTTGACATAAATAAAACTAACCGAGGCTCCATTTATATGTTGCGCTAGCAGATAGCATTACTTCAGTACCTGAGCCAAGTTCATAAGAGTATTTTGCAAAATCGGGACAAAACTGGGTCTTATCGGGATGTCGGGACAAGAAGGTCCAAAACGGTGACAGGCCAAATATATCGGGACAGATGGTAACCCTAGGTTCACAGGCCAGCTGAGAGGCTAGTGGCAATTGGTACAAACTCAGAAAATCAGTGTTGCAAGATGTTGTTTTCTATGGAGAGTATTGAACGAGGAATGTGTGCATCGTTTGACATAGCTCTGTTACGGCACGAGAACTTGGGTCATGAAAACTTCGAGAATTTGAAGAAAATAGCTGAGTGTGGTTTAATTTCAAATTTAAAGCCACAAAGTTCTTGTGACAAGAGTAAATTTTAGGACCAGCTTGGAGGTTCTTTAGCGTATTCGGTGCGACACTGACGCCGAACAGTTGTTGCAGAGTTCGTTTCATGAAACCAAAACACACAATGAGCGCTCTCCGCAGCAGTGGAAGTAGCAGTTTTAATTGTGCACTACGCTGGCGCTGCTGGTGGGGTAATGGGGTACTGACGCACTATGTGAATCAAACTTGAGGTTGTTTGCTACAAAAATGACACACCTACTGACTCTGTAAGTTATCTCAACAAATTTCCATATCATTCCGAGTTTGTAAAGTCCTTATTGACTCAACCTGCATTCAATTTAGTTACGATTACTAGCTATGTTTGTAATTCAAAAGGCCATAGGTGGTGGTTAAAAAAGCGAGTATGTGACTAAATTTACTAAAAAATGTTTTCGTTAGATTACTTTCTGAAGAGGCGCATTTCCAGTAGATCTTTGAAGGAGAAAGTGGGATTTAAAGATTTAGGTAGATCACTCCAAACGTAAATCTAAGAACAAGAGGGCGTGGGATGACACTCATCAGTTTGGCTCAGACTATGTGAGTAGAAGCAGGCAGATGCTCCTTTCAAGTTACTAGAATAGTTCGCATGAATAGGCCTTAGGAAAAGGAAAAGCTCTCCCTAAAGATTTACAGGTAGATTATGAACGATTTTCGAGCAGCAGTTTATGTGTTGGGTCAGTAGCGTGGGCTTTAGGAAAAGGTAAGACACACTCTAAAGATTTACAAATAGAGTATGAGGGATTTTCAAGCAGCAGTTTGTGTTGCCTCAGTAGCACCATGGTCAAATGCATCAACTTGCAATCTGTCGGCTTGGGTTTGATTTGCACTGCTACCATTTTTTTTCCAATTTCTTTTATTGCTCGCAACGTTTAACGATTGTTTATAATTTTTTTTAAAACAGATCAATTCATATACATAAAATTAATATATTCAATTTAGTTATGATTACTACTCTTGTAAGTTAAAAGGCCGTAGGTCACCACTTTGTTGTGCAATGGTAAAATTTTGTATGAGCCATCGCTGATATTTTTTATCGCAGCAGGCGTTTGTTTTCATGTGAGCAATCAGTTACAGCTGTAGAACTCATTAGACGCAGCTCCCGTCTAGGCAGCAGCACATCAGATCAAAGTATTTCGCCTGTGAGTTGTAACGCGCTTCTAATAAAAAGAAGCGACTTATTTTTTATTTGTTAAGTGCATTATACGCAGAATTCTTAACTTTCTTGTGTATGTAACAGCTACAGTTCTGGGTTTTTATAGCTGTGTTGTGTATATTTCCGCAATCTTTAGTATGTATACAGACTGTGATTGCTGCGTTCAGATGTGAGCCGAGTTGATCGTCCTTTGTTCACAGCTCCATGCGGTGCTGGTTTCGGTTACGCAGCTTGAGGCTATTGCCATTGGGCATTGCTGTGGCATTGGGTGGGGGGGGGGGGGCTGAAAATAGTGTTGCAGGATGTGTCCAGCAGATCCCTCGTGTCCCCCGATCAGTCCACTACTGTGATCGCCCAAGTTACTGCCCGCATTGAGGAAAATCCCTCACCCATAGTCGAGTTGGAGCTCGTTTCAAGGAGTGGCAGGCAGCAAAGGACATTCTAGGAGGTTGTTCGTAGGGCCTTCTCGTTTCGTCTAAAGAACGTGTTTTGAGCGCTATCTGTGGCTGACAAAAATCCAGAGCCAGATGAAGTCACGCAGCCTGTTCTATAGGAACCCTCTTGGCCCTTATGATGCAAGCATTCACTGAGGGTTGCATTATGGTACAGTAGAGTCTCGATTATCCGATCTTCGGTTATCCGACCTTCTGTGTTATGCGAGCCTTTCACCGTGCCGGCCGACGACAGCTCAGTGACTAACGTGTTGTTTGTTGATACTCAGTTGATTGGCGCCGTCTGCTACTCCTCAGTGCTAACTTAGATCTGTAGTAGAGTGGACGTGTCGCACTTTGTTTATTGTGAAAATTTGTGGTGATGGCTTCAAAAAGGAAAAAGGTGGTCGTTTCAACGGAAGAAAAACTTAAAGCTTTAAAAAAATAGACAATGGTGAAACTTTATTAAAAGTGGCGCAAGATTATAACGTCGGAAAAACAACAGTTGGAGACTGGGAAAGGAACCGCAATGAAATTGAGAAGTGGTGTTTTCAGCGAGCAACCTCGGCTGTTTTGGAAGATCGGAAAACCATGAAAAAAATGTGATTATGAAAAGGTAAGTAAAGCTTTGTTCCTATGGTTTACTCAACATAGAGATAAAGGTGCACCCATGTCGGGACCTATTTTGCAGGAAAAAGCCTTAAAGTTTCGTAGCGAACCAAACGAAGGTGAACCTGGTTTCACAGGTAGTGTAGGCTGGCTCGATAGATGGAAGAAAAGATACGGAATTCGGCTACTTAATGTCTGTGGTGAAAAGCTTTCAGCAAATTTTGAAGCTGTTCAATTGTTTAGGAATAAACTTCACAAGGTATTGGACAAGGAAAACTTAACAGGCGATCACATTTTTAACTGCGACGAGACTGGTCTCAATTACAAACTGTTACTGGAAAAGACATTAGCGTCAAAGGCCGAAAAGGCAGCGCCAGGCTACAAACGTAGCAAGGAAAGAGTGACAATTTTTTCATGCAGTAATGCCATAGCAAATGTAAAAATGAAACTGTCTGTGATAGGTAAGCCAAAAAAACCGAAAGCATTTAAAAATGTATCTAAAAATGCTTTACCGGTGAAATATTACAACCAAAAAATTGCTTGGATAAGCTCAGACGTTTTTAAAGAATATTTTCTTAACGAGTTCGTGCCACAAACTGAAAATTGTTTGAAAGCCAACAACTTGCCCCGCAAAGTACTGTTGCTTCTAAACAATGCCACTTGTCATCCTAATGAAGATGAACTTCAAGATCAAGATATAAAGGCCATGTTTTTGCTTCCAAATGTCACATCCTTATGTCAGCCTATGGACCAAAGGACCTTAGAGACACTGAAGAGAAACTACCGCAGAAACATGCTTTCCTCTTTAATTAATGCTGTGGACACGGGAGAAGACATGCTAGAGCACTTGCGCCGTATTAATTTCAAAGACGGCGCTTATGACGTGGCCTAATCTTGGGAGAGTGCTGGAGCAAATACAATTGCAAAATCCTGGAAAATTTTGCTACAGGAAAATCAAGAAAATTCTCCAGATGATGAAAATCTACAGCAGCAGACAGAACCAGAAAATACTACCCTGCTTTCATTGTTACGAAAAGTTCCAGGATGTGCTGACGCCACAGCAGATGACATAAATGGATGGATTGTCCAAGGCGAAGAATTTGAAGTGACAGATGAAGAAATAATCAACATGGTGAACGAAAAAGAGGAAGACGAAGAAGCGGATGTAGTGGAGGTAAGTGCGCCCAAGAATTCTCACAACGAAGGACACAAGGCCTTATAAACTGCTTTAAAATATGTAGAGCAACTAAAGGAAACATCGTCTACCGAGGTTTTACTTCTTAAGAGGCTACGCGATTTAGCGGCAAAAAGACGGTAAACAGCAGGCAAACAAAAGACAATTACAAACTTCTTCACACAGTAAATATCTATTCAGTTTAATTTGATTTCTATTGTATTAAATGTTTAACTCATTTGGCCTACTTTAGTTTAATTTTTGTGTTTTTTGTGTTATTTTCCGTGTTATCCGACCTTCCCGCTTATCCGACCTTGACGCGGCCGGTTTAGGTCGGATAATCGAGACTCACTGTAGTTGGGAGCTCCAATGTCAGGAGTGAAAAGGGGCTTATTAGCGACATGGCTTCCAAGAAGGAAAGAAATCCATTGTGCACTCTGTGTTCTTACCAGTAGGAGCCATCCCAGATGTGGGACGAGTGCTTCCAGATGACATGAAGAGCACAGGATGCAGCCAAGTGTATGTGGTGGGTCATGTCGGTACTAACAAATTGTGTGGCTTTGGATTGGAAGATATTTCTGTCTGGTTTCGGGTGGCTATCTGAAGTGTAAAGACCGCCATTCTTCCTTGCCGTCTGTAGTATTGTCGACAGGACCGACTGCAGATCTTTGGTGCGGAACCGAGTGGAAGGTCTGAATCAGGGGCTCAGTCGGTTCTGCGACTGTGTAGGTTGCGGATTTCTCGACATATGCCGTAGGATGTCGGTGTTTTGTTTTCAACATAAAAGGTCAGGGATCCACTATACACAGGGGGTGGCTAAATGGGTAGCAAGGGCTGCGTGGAATGGGCTGGGCAGTTTCTTAAGTTAGCGAATGTCAGGAAAGTACAGAAAGGGGTTCCGTCTCAAATCGGGAGGGACGAACATAGCAAGGCGGTAAACAGAGCAACGATCAGTATTTTGTTGTAATTTGTCATAGCTGTGTTGGTAAAGAATAAATGTTCCAAGCGCTAATAGAAAGCACTGATTCTCAAATCGTTATGATACTGAATGGTATCTAAAGCCTGAGATAAGTTCAACCGAAAGTTTTACAGAGGCTAGATTAAATACAGTTCATGGCTGTGTGTTTGTTGTTGTTAGAAGTAGTTTTTCTTGTAGCAAAATTGAACTAGATAGTTCCTGTTAGATAGTATGGGTAGAGATTATATTCGACAACCGGAATAAATTAATAATTGGTTCCTTTTACCCACGCCCCGGCTCAAATGCTTCAGTTACTGAACAGTTCAAATAAAACTTGAGCATCATCTCAAATAGGTAGCTAACTCATGCAGTTGTAGTTGGTGGTGACTTAAATCTACCCTGGATATGTTGGGAAAAATACACATTCAAAGCCGGTGTTAGATATAAAACTAGGTCAAAAATTGTGCTAAATACTTTCTCCGAAAATGAAACTGCAGTTTGTTCAGGAGCCCACTCAAACTGTAAATCATTGCGATAACTTATTTGAGTTCTTAACAACAAATAAGCCTGAGCAAACAGGAGGCATTGTAACGTGACAAAATTAGTAAGGAAACGTGTGAATAAAACATATTTTAAGTTCCAACAGCCGGCGTAACTCGATCAAACGGAAGTGACGTCAGCCACCAGCCGGGAAACGTAAACATTCAACACCGTCACAGGGTCAGGAAGATATCCACCTCAATACTATTAAGAGAGACTGCGAGCAGCTCAGCGGAAAATGGTTAGAACAGAGCAAACCGAAAGGCTTTCTGTATTCCTGTAACATTAGATACGAAACACTAGGTAGGGCATAAGAGTGAACAGCTGGAATATGGCTAAGCAGTAGCAGAACTGTACACCGCTGACGACTCGCGAAGAGTAGAATCAACTCAGTCATTACGAATTGCATCATAGCTTTTGGCACTCGATCAATAGGACCGATGACATTTGTATTGGACGCACTCGACTCTCTGGTAATGGTATGGTAACATCTTGTGTGTGAGAGTGTTCTAGTGTCAGTCTTGCACTTGCTGCCCTACGAGATGCTCAGTGAACCGAAAACATGGTTGATGGAGTCCTGCGTACGTGAGCACAGTAGCTAACGCTGATGAGTAGTCCGACATCGGTCCAGGGCAGATGCCGCTCTGAACTCCAGCGTCGCACGGATTTGAAGGCCTACCCTACCAGCGTGTCAGGTTCAGTATTCAGCACGACTACACTCCGACCGACATCGCGGTCCATCTGAGGCAACAACACGGACAGTGATCTGGGACGGACTGAATACTCTTGAAAATGGCATGTGAATCAAAACACATACGTCGTGGTGACCGCTATCTCCAAGCCGAGCTACCGACGGGCGCACCTACATCGACAGTGGGCGGCAAAACCGCCACATCAGGGTGTCATCGACTTCTGATCCGAGCTGTTGCAGTGACCTCAGCAGCTGTGGGTCCACTACAGGAGTCACTGGATTCTTTTCCGTCTTACGTAGTCGCCAGTCGACGGAGAAGAAGCAGCAGCGACTTACATTTTCAGTAATAAAAGGAATAAGTTTGAATTTTTTATTGCGTTTAAAAACGTTGACAGATCATCTCTCTGTATCCTCAAAAATTAGTAGGGGTTACCAGCCCGGCAGAGGGCGACCGCAACAAATTGGTGTACAGAAGTGCTCCTGCCCAGCGCCAGTTATATTTGTATGCCCTCCAACTATCCGGCACATCAGCATCAGCACAATCGCAGAGGGTAAGTCAAAGGGATGGCTTTGTTATTTGTTTGTAAAAAAAAATGCCAGTAACATATACTACTTGTAGAAAATACGGTCACATGACAGACGATTGTTCAGAGTGTCGTTGGTTAGTGATTGGGTGTAGGAATTAAATGTTTAGGTTATATTAAATGGCTCTGAGCACTATGGGACTTAACTTCTGCGGTCATCAGTCCCTTAGAACTTAGAACTACTTAAACCTAAGTAGCCTAAAGACACCACACACAACCATGCCCGAGGCAGGATTCTGCCCGAGGCAGACTGTAGCGCCTAGAACCGCTCGGCCACCCCGGCTGGCTAGATTAGATTAGATTACACTATTTTTCGTTCCATAGATCCGTGCTGAGGAGATCCTCATGGATGTGGAACATTTCAATACTAATAGTATGAGTATATACAATACATCATTTTTTTAAAGCTGAAATAACAATACTAATAGTATGAGTATATACAATCCATCATTTGCTTCTATTAAAAAAATCGTCAATGGAAGAGAAGGAGTTGGCCACTAGCAAGTCTTTCAGGCTCCTTTTAAACTGATCTTTATTTGTAACTAAATTTTTTTGTGTTTGCTGGCAAATTATTGAAGATGAGTGTTGCTGAGTAGTGGATCTCTTTTTGAAATAAAGTAAGTGCTTTAGAGTCCTTGTGCAGATCATTTTTGTTCCTGGTATTGTATGTATGAACTGAGCTGTTTGTTGGAAAAAGAGATATATTATTTAGGACAAATTTCATTAAGGAGTGAAGATACTGAGAGACAGTAGTTAGTATACACAGTTCTTTGAAGAGGTTTCTATACGACGTCCGTGAATTTACTCCACAAATAATACGTATTACACCTTTTGGACTCTGAAAACTTTTGTTTGACTTGAAGAGTTACCCCTAAATATTATACCATATGACATTATGGAATGAAAGTAGGCAAAGTATCCAAGCTTTTTCATTTTTATGTCGCCTATGTCTGCTAACACTCGAATTGCAAATACAGATTTGTTAAGGCGTTTCTGCAGTTCTGTGGTGTGCTCCTCCCAACTGAATTTATTATCAAGTCGTAATCCCAGGAATTTAAGACTGTCAGCCTCTTCTATCTGCTCTTCTTCGTACTTTATGCATATGCTGGGTGGAAACCTCTTACAGGCTCTGAATTGCATATAGTGAGTCTTTTCGAAGTTTAATATCAGTGAGTTGGCTTTAAACCATTTATTAATATCCATGAAAATATCATTAGCAGATCTTTTTAGAACTACACTTAACAAACTATTTATTCCAATACTTGTGTCATCTGCAAACAAAACGAACTCTGCTTCTGGCAGTGTAACTGATGAGAGATCATTAATGTACACACGAAAAAGCAATGGCCCTAAGATGGATCCTTGTGGGACACCACATATAATTTCTTCCTATTCTGATGATGACTGATGACTTAATTCACTAGTCCCTTGCACTGACACCCTTTGTTTCCTGTTAGCGATGTATGACTTGAACCATTTTGCAGCACTGCCTGTGACACCATAGAATTCTAATTTATTTAAACGGATGTTGTGGTTCACACAATCAAATGCCTTTGACAAATCACAGAAAATACGTGCTGCTTGTAATTTGTTATTTAATGAATTAAGTACATTTTCACTGTAGGTCTAAATAGCCTTCTCGATATCAGCACCCTTCAGAAATCCAGACTGTGTTCTTGATAATATGTTATTTGTGGTCAGATGGTAGAAAGCTGCCTGTACATTACTTTTTCTAAAATTTTTTGGGAATGCTGGCAAAAGTGAAATCGGTCTGTAGTTTGATGCTAATTCTTTTATTTTTGCAGCGGTGACTATTGAGTTATTGCCAGACGTAGTATCAGCTGATTCGTGTAAAAGAGGGAAAGGTAAACTGAACGGACATGGCACAAACACGGACAGCTTATACTAACAAGGCGACAGGCGCTCTTATAGAGTAAGCTAATGAATTTTTGGAAGATAATGAACAGCAGCAAACACTTAACGAACAGCTGACTCAAGAAGTACAGCATTATTGGCAAAGCAACAGCCTGAACCAGGTGTGTTTGTGACTAAAACAGTAGTAAGCGCTCCTCCATCATCCACTGATCCTTCAGCCGCAAATCCAATGAGTCCCTTCACCTGGAAAACAACAAAGGACGTTACTGTGTTTATAGACGATGTATTAGCCACAGCCGCGTTAAGTAGCTTGTGGATGGCCAAGTTACCTATTACGGCGAACCACACAGAGTGAGTTACTGGAGGGAGTGTGTCAGAGTTAGAGAAAACAGAACAGTACATGGTTTTTTAGGGTGAAACTCAATAGTTTAGCACAGAAGGCGAATGAAAGAGTGGAATCATTTTCTCACAGAATACGCAAAATAAATACGTAGACCTTTGAGCTGACACACAAGCCAGACGCGGACATAATCATGTTCAAAGAAGAGGAAAACAAAGAGCTGGATATGTTTCTCAGAGGGATCCGTCAAAATCTTTGACGACGGGTGCGAACGAAAATCCTGGAGATCTAGCCACGGTGCTTCATGCTGCTATGCATTTACGAAAGTCGATAGCGCAACTAGGACGGAAAATGTTACGATCTAGTAAAGAGTGTTACCTCTGTGGTCAGCAGGGGCATTTAAAGACACAGTGTCGCCAACCACAATTTTAAAATTGCCAAAAGTACAGACATAAGGCTCTGGATTGTGAATCTAGGAAACAGGGCAAGTACAAAGCGGAAAAGAAATAGTTGAATACAAATGGGAGTGTTCCTTCCTTCGGGAAGTGTTCCTAGTAAATCGAAGTACTGTAAAAACTTAACGCAGAGACGGGATCTCGCTTGATATCTTGGGTAAATAAGATAGTATACACTGGGGCATACGTAACGGTTGTGAGTCTGGAACTCGTGGACAAGAAGAGACTGAAAACGCCAAGATAAAGATTGCGCACAACAGGAGATAACAAAACAGATTCAGTAGGGACAATTCAGCTCACGTTTAGAATAGGAAACATATGGTTTCAGGAGCAAATGTAACTGGAGCCAAATATGAGGCAGGGATTTTCGGCGATATTCGGATTAGACTTTCTGGCGAGGCATCATATTAAAATCGACCTTTCTCAACAAACAGTTGAACTCAACAGGGATTCATTTCCTATGGGTGCAACAGTGCAGATGCTTCTGTGTCAGAAGGTACACCCGTTGCTAAGGTGGTATCAATCAACTCGACGCAGAAAGGAATGCTTAATGTTTACCAATTTTTGTAAAATAAAGGATCACAATAAAATACTTCTTAAAGGTATAAAAACTCACCTTGTAGTATAACCTAACGTATCTTACTTAAAAATTGCTTCAATCTGTATGTTATCTATTTTTTACATTTTTTCAAAGAAATGTTTCATATTTCCCTTTCTGCCCTAGCACAGGACAAATTGGGATACGGCAATTTTTGTGCAATCATTGCATGAAAGATGAAACTATTAGGAGTATCAAATTTATATTTTTTTCAAAATGACATTGCAATATTTTCTTACTGCTAACGATTTTTTGAATACTCCATACTACTTACTCTAAATTTTTCATTAAACATATTTATGCCTTAGTTTTAACCTACTGAAAAATTTAGGCTAATAAATATAGAGTCTTCAAAAAATCGTTGGCAATATGAAAATATTGGAATGTCATTATGAAAAATATAAATTTATTTTAATGCTTAATACCAAGTTACTGTCACTATTACTAAATTGAATTCCATTGTTCGTGCATCAAATGATTTTCTGGCTTGAGAATAGACAATGTAGGATGTCTAGTAATAAAACCTATAGCCCAATCCTGCCCAACCAGACAAGTTATTTGTCAAATCTCTGCGGTAGGCCATTTCCTGCTGCTAGGCAAATGATCTGACAAAGAGATGTTTCATCGTTGGACTTAGGGTCTGCTCTCCATTGACTTCAGATATACTACCAGCTCGTCTTCTTCTTGTGCGGTGAAAACTTTTTTTTTAATTTCCCGTTCGATTTGCCAACTCTGTAGCTGAGATTATTCTTAGCCTTACGAACGTATCTTTCCAACGTTGATTTGAGTACGTGAACCAGCTTAGATCCTTTTGAAACGCCAACTCCAGGAGATAAAACAGCTGAAACTGATATTTCCGTTGATTCAATATCTAACTGAGTCTATAAGTTTTTCTAATGTACGTTCATACCATCTGGAAAAGGAAGAGAAAGAAATAAATGTATAGTGTAAAATCTGCTTGCGTCAAAAAATGGTTGGGCGGAAGAGGACACTATCCCATTCTGCCCCGTCTCATTCCCTCCCAGGAGCACATTTCACGTTAACGACTTTTATGGGGAGTAATAACTGACGGATTCAGACGTACTACACCAGTACCATATAGCGAATGGCATTCACTCTGAGTTTACATACCATTTAAAAGCGAACAATTAACAATAATCGGCTTATTTTGCATTGAAATTCTTCAAAAGTTATAAAAACGCAACTGGAAACAAGAAAGACTACCTTCAAAGCGGCTCTCGCAGCTTTCCTTCCATTCATAGACATAGTTACAAGTCATTAACCTAGGCTGCAGTACTGTCCAGTCTAGAAAACAACACAATCCCGTTGTGCCCCGAGTTCCCCTACAGTAAAAGTTGTTTCGCATGATAGGGTACCAGCAGGTTCAGGAAAGGTAATTTGGGTTCAACAGATATCGATGCTCCACGACAAGCTTTATGTTTAATAGAACCTCTGTCAAGTAATGACATCTTGCACGAACAGCATTGATTTATATGAAGAAGTTTGGCACATGCTAGGAAAATATGTGGCCAGGTTATGATGCCAGTAAGTCGGGATTGTTTCGGAATGAACGACTTAAATCTTCCGAAGGAACTGATTGTAGTTACACTACAGGTCCTCGATGAAGAAGACATGATGGGCCAGAAATAGAGTACAGTGTAAAACAAACCGTCATCACATCAGCATTACCTAACTAGGTTAATCATTTAAAAGGTAATGATCTATCAGTCATGGAGTCATTGTTAATTCGGTACAGAGATTTGCTTAATTCAGGAACGCGTTTGCTAGTCACACCAATAACACAGCATCATACCCCAACAGGTATCCAGGCACCAGTGCACCGTTAGCAGTATGTTACAAAAACATCTCAAGCCGTTAATAGAACAGTTCATAGGGCAACGCTTAAAGGAGGCATGATAGAGCACGGCGATACTTTTTGTCAGCAACTATATAATTATGCTGAAAAAGTCACATGACAGAACAAGAAAATATAGATACTGCTGTGATTATGATTTGTTAACTGAACATACAGTAAACATATTCGATTCCAAATGTAGCTGAAACTATGGATAACCTGGGAGAGTCTAAATTATTTTCTACGAAAGATATAATGAGTGGATATCACCAGATTGAAGCATGTAGAGAAGATAAACAAGAAACAGCTTTTACAACATTATCCATCGCAACACCTCCCCCATGAACCATGGACCTTGCCGTTGGTGGGGAGGCTTGCGTGCCTCAGCGATACAGATGGCCGTACCGTAGGTGCAACCACAACGGAGGGGTATCTGTTGAGAGGCCAGACAAACGTGTGGTTCCTGAAGAGGGGCAGCAGCCTTTTCAGTAGTTGCAAGGGCAACAGTCTGGATGATTGACTGATCTGGCCTTGTAACACTAACCAAAACGGTCTTGCTGTGCTGGTACTGCGAACGACTGAAAGCAAGGGGAAACTACAGCCGTAATTTTTCCCGAGGGCATGCAGCTTTACTGTATGGTTAAATGATGATGGCGTCCTCTTGGGTAAAATATTCCGGAGGTAAAATAGTCCCCCATTCGGATCTCCGGGCGGGGACTACTCAAGAGAATGTCGTTATCAGGAGAAAGAAAACTGGCGTTCTACGGATCGGAGCGTGGAATGTCAGATCCCTTAATCGGGCAAGCAGGTTAGAAAATTTAAAACGGGAAATGGATAGGTTAAAGTTAGATATAGTGGGAATTAGTGAAGTTCGGTGGCAGGAGGAACAAGACTTCTGGTCAGTTGACTACAGGGTTATAAACACAAAATCAAATAGGGGTAATGCAGGAGTAGGTTTAATAGTGAATAGGAAAATAGGAATGCGGGTTAGCTACTACAAACATCATAGTGAACGCATTATTGTGGCAAAGATAGATACGAAGCCCACGCCTACTACAGTAGTACAAGTTTATATGCCAACTAGCTCTGCAGATGACGAAGAAATTGAAGAAATGTATGATGAAATAAAAGAAATTATTCAGATAGTGAAGGGTGACGAAACTTTAATAGTCATGGGTGACTGGAATTCGGTAGTAGGAAAAGGGAGAGAAGGAAATGTAGTAGGTGAATATGGATTGGGGCTAAGAAATGAAAGAGGAAGCCGCCTGGTAGAATTTTGCACAGAGCATAACTTAATCATAGCTAACACTTGGTTCAAGAATCATGAAAGAAGGTTGTATACCTGGAAGAGTCCTGGAGATACTAAAAGGTATCAGATAGATTATATAATAGTAAGAGAGAGATTTAGGAACCAGGTTTTAAATTGTAAGACATTTCCAGGAGCAGATGTGGACTCTAACCACAATCTATTGGTTATGATCTGTAGATTAAAACTGAAGAAACTGCTAAAAGGTGAGAATTTAAGGAGATGGGACCTGGATAAACTGAAAGAACCAGAGGTTGTACAGAGTTTCAGGGAGAGCATAAGGGAAGAATGGACAGGAATGGAGGTAAGAAATACAGTAGAAGAAGAATGGGTAGCTCTGAGGCAGCAGAGGATCAAGTAGGTCAAAAGACGAGGGCTAGTAGAAATCCTTGGGTAACAGAAGAGATACTGAATTAACTGATGAAAGGAGAAAATATATAAACGCAGTAAATGAAGCAGGCAAAAGGGAATACAAACGTCTCCAAAATGAGATCGACAGGAAGTGCAAAATTGCTAAGCAGGGATGGCTAGAGGACAAATGTAAGGATGTAAAAGCGAGTATCACTAGGGGTAAGATAGATACTGCCCACAGGAAAATTAAAGAGACCTTTGGAGATAAGAGAACCACTTGCATGAATATCAAGAGCTCAGATGGAAACCCAGTTCTAAGCAAAGAAGGGAAAGCAGAAAGGTGGAAGGAGTATATAGAGGGTCTATACAAGGGCGATGTACTTGAGGACAATATTATGGAAATGGAAGACGATGTAGATGAAGACGAAATGGGAGATACGATACTGCGGGAAGAGTTTGACAGAGCACTGAAAGACCTGAGTCGAAACAAAGGCCCCGGAGTAGACAACATTCCATTAGAACTACTGACGGCCTTGGGAGAGCCAGTTCTGACAAAACTCTACCATCTGGTGAGCAAGATGTATGAAACAGGCGAAATACCCTCAGACTTAAGGAAGAATATAATAATTCCAATCTCAAAGAAAGCAGGTGTTGACGGATGTGAAAATTACCGAACTATCAGTTTAATAAGTCACAGCTGCAAAATACTAACGCGAATTCTTTACAGGCGAATGGAAAAACTAGTAGAAGCCGACCTCGGGGAAAATCAGTTTGGATTTCGTAGAAATATTGGAACACGTGAGGCAATACTGACCCTACGGCTTATCTTAGAAGCTAGATTAAGGAAGGGCAAACCTACGTTTCTAGCATTTGTAGGCTTAGAGAAAGCTTTTGACAATGTTGACTGGAATACTCTCTTTCAAATTCTGAAGGTGGCAGGGGTAAAATACAGGGAGCGAAAGGCTATTTACAATTTGTACAGAAACCAGATGGCAGTTATAAGAGTCAAGGGGCATGAAAGGGAAGCAGTGATGGGAAGGGAGTGAGACAGGGTTGTAGCCTCTCCCCGATGTTATTCAATCTGTATATTGAGCAAGCAGTGAAGGAAACAAAAGAAAAATTCGGAGTAGGTATTAAAATCCATGGAGAATAAATAAAAACTTTGAGGTTCGCCGATGACATTGTAATTCTGTCAGAGACAGCAAAGGACTTGGAAGAGCAGTCGAGCGGAATGGATAGCGTCTTGAAAGGAGGATATAAGATGAACATCAACAAAAGCAAAACGAGGATGATGGAATGTAGTCGAATTAAGTCGGGTGATGCTGAGGGAATTAGATTAGGAGACCAAGAGATGAATACACTAAGCAGATTCAGAAGGATGTAGGTTGCGGTAGGTACTGGGAGATGAAGAAGCTTGCGTGTGATAGAGTAGCATGGAGAGCTACATCAAACCAGTCTCAGGACTGAAGACCACAACAACCAAACCATCGCAACAAGTATCGTAGAATGCCCCCCCCCCCCTCCATTTTTCGTTTGAAATTCTAGTAGTATTTTCATAGCTATTACAAATTCAGAAGCACAAATTTTCAGGACTATTTGTATGGGGTTATGTATCTGTGTGGGGATAGGAGAAATTATGTTTTGCTTTTTAGTCCGTTTTAAAAGTGTGTTATATATAAAAGTTGTTAATTTAAATAATTATTTTTTACTTTTTAGACTTGTGTGTGGCAAATTTTTCAATCGATTTAAAACATGTGGTAAATATCAGGGTTATTTCAGTTTCTCCTCACCTGAGTCAACAATAAAGTGCTTCCTCCTACAATTATCTCACGAAAATACGTCGAAGATAAAAGCTAAAGAGAATCTGTCTCACTCGGAGAGTACAGCAACCATTCTTACCATGAAAAATTCCCAAGTCAAACAGAAAAGGGTGGAAATAGCAGTGGTACAGGAAGTACCCTCGATCGCACACCAGACACGAGGGCGGGTTACTACTGCACCAAGTTCTGAGCTATGTTGAAAGTTTAAAGTCTCTAGCTCATCTGGAGTACCCTCCACCACACACCAAACATGAAAGCGATTTAATATTGCATTGTCGACCAGTTCTGGGCTATGCTGAAAGTCTCAAACCTGCAGCTCATTAGTTGCAAAGTATTTACCGAACAAACAGACAAGAAAGCAACCTAATAAAAACTTGTTAAAGGGATGTTGTTTTCTCTGTTGCAACATATATCATAGCGATTCCACATTTTTCAGATGTAATTGTGAGCATGTTTGCGAATTTCTTTTTGAGGTTCGGGAACCTTTTTCATTAGCCAAGAGGCCAGTAGACTTCTTCCATGTAATCTTGAAATGTGATGATGCCACCGAGCCAAATATCTGGAATGGCAGTATGAACATACATGTGGCTGCTTATCTCTCTTTCCAAGCATTTATCCCGACTTGCGGGGTCTGCTGGTTAATCGGATGTGGCATGTTAATTTTTAAGGGGTGGCCGGATGCCCTTCCTGTTGTCACCCCGTACCTCGCGGGAAGCAATTAGTGTACCCCAACAGTCTGAGTCTAGTGTAATCCATGGAATAGTGTGAATGTGTTCAGATGTCTGCAAGCCGTGTAACTGAGGCGGAGCGTGAGGACCAGCCCAGTATTCGCCTAGCGGGATATGGAAAACCGCCTAAAAATCACACCCAGGCTGGTCGGCACACCGGGCCTCGTTAATCCGCCCGACGGATTCGATCGGGGGCCGGCGCGCCTACCCGACTCCAGAAAGCAGTTTGTTTAGCGCTCTTGGATACCCTGGCGTGTGTACATATGGCTGCTTATCTCATGGAAAAATAGCTCTTGCTGCTTTAGTTTGCCCTACACACTAGATTAGGTTACGTGAAACTACAGGAATTTTCAAGCCGTAGATGAGATGTCCACTGCAGCGCAAAAGCAGCACACGTTGCGTCTTGGACCGGACAGCAGTTCACGAACTGCGGCCGGCAGTGCAGTGGCTGGTAAATACCCATTTACATGACTCTACAGCGCGCTGAAGCCAACGAGGAATGTCGCCTATGGTTAGACACGGCACAAAGCGCACATCACTACACACGCACAGAGAACAAACCGTAATGGGGTCGAGTGCTTTCTTCAGCCATTACATTATATGCCGTTGGGTTTAACAATACAAAAGAAGAAACTGCTCAACAAGGGTGAAAAAATGATGCGCAGTCGGGAGGAGAGGGAAGCTTGACATTTCTTCGAATAGAACTACTGTTGAAGAACGAATTTCGTTTCGAAATCATTTGCAACCGTGAAAAAAAGAGGCCGAAAAATAAAGAAGACAACATGTATTATTACCGATTCCTACTGGACATTATGCAGTAGAAATTAATGAAGCAGGACACTGCGACGAAACAATTACAGCTTTCGAGAAGCTGCCGGTTACTATAAGATATCTTGCCACTGGTGAATCCTACCAAATCTAATTGTACAGGTCTATGCAGCTTTTTTCTTAGTAATGCTTTTTACTACGCTAAGTACAGAAATACAAGCGTTTTCCCTCTATCACATAAGGTTTTTTTTAAAAGAAGGAATGACGAAAAGCGAGAAAATTCATGGAAAAAGTCGCATGCCAAACGTGAGAGTCTCTTAGGACTGGGAGGCAGTGTTCGGGATGAAGGGAAATGGTCAGTTAGCCTAACTGAGAGAGTGTCTTGACCTGACTTTGTTGTTAAAATTCTCTCATTACATAAGTGAGGCTTGAAATGACAAACACTATGAGCTTTTTACAACTTCTGTCTTTATCCAGAAAACAGAATCACTTCTAATCTACTTGCTCCAAGCAATTGTACCCACGAAGAGACCAAGTCTTTAAACAGAGAGGGTGACTAACTAGCACCGTTCCGTCGACTTAATGTTGTTTTGATGAAACCTTTCTCTCTATTCTTCACTCACAGTGCCCAGATTTTCTAGAAAATAGATGACACAGGAGAACTCTCTATTCTTCACTCACAGTGCCCAGATTTTCTAGAAAATAGATGACACAGGAGACTAGAAAGTTCACCTTCAAGCTCATTCAGGCATCCGACACTTCGAAGCTATCCAGCATGTTCCTTACTAATTCTCGCAATCATGGACTCTGCGGTTGTCAAGAAGCTTGTTCACAACTTATTTAAAGGATATCGAAGATGATCTTTAAATTTAGTTCATTTTGTCTCCAATTGTTTTGTATTTCAGTATTTTCCAAACGTCTGGGCTAACAAAACGCCTTCGCTCATCTTAGCTTCTGATACTCATCATTGCCACATACTGTATTTGAAAATGTCACCGTCTTTCCGTAAGACTTTCATAAATTGTTTCATAATGCCATGTTTAAGATGAAGTGGAGGCAGAAGTTTGTTGTGGGCTCATCTATGAATTGAATGGTACGTTTTTCTCACTAATTTTTGGCGTTCTGATTGGCCAGAACTTTGAGACCAGTGTTTTTGCACAACTGTCCCAGGGGCCTATCCTCACAACTTGAAACACACTCATTGTGGTGCTCACGACTTGTTCGGATCTCCAACCTTTACGTCAAAAGATTGAGATTGACTGTTGCTACTTTTTCACCACAAATCTGCGACTGATGTACCAGAAGTGGCCGGGAGAGTCAGTATAACCTCCTGAGGTCGTGAAATTCGCTAAAGCATGCGCGAGATAATTTATCACGCGTTAGTGAAGTTTGCGTGAATAATGATGAGTAAAACAAATATATAGGCCTCAACATTACAAATTAAGCGAAATATATAAGTATTTTAGACTATAAAATTAAACAATTTTTTTAGCAGTTTACATTTCAAACCTTCACAAAACAGTACTGGCCTTATGATAACGATCAAACAGGTATATGTTGATTGTTGATGTGGTCTTCACTCTGAAGACTGGTTTGATGCAGCTGTCCATACTACTCTATTCTGGGCAAGCCTCTTCATCTTCGAGTAACTACTGCAACCTACATCCTTCTGAATCTGCTTACTGTATCCATCTCTTGGTCTTCTTCTACGATTTTTATCCCTCCCCCCTCCTCATCCACGCACTTCTCTCCAAACTAAATTGGTGATCCCTTCATGTCTCGGAATTTGTCCTACCAATCGATCCCTTCTTCTAGTCAGATTGTGCCACGAATTTCTTTTCTCTCCAGTTCTATTCAGTACCTCCTCATTAGTTACGTGATCTACCCATCTAATCTTTGGCACTCTTCTGTAGCATCACATCTCATAAGCTTCTATTCTCTTCTTGTCTAAACCGTTTATCGTCCATGTTTCACTTTGATAGATGGCTACACTCCATACAAATATTTTCAGAAAAGACTTCCTGAAATTTAAATCTATACTCGATGTTAACAGATTTCTCTTGTTCAGAAGCGCTTTTCTTGCCATTGCCAGTCTACATTTTATATCCACTGTACTTCGACCATCAACAGTTATTTTGCTGCCCAAATAACAAAACTCATCTACTACTTATATCCTAATGTAATTCCCTCAGCGTCATCTGATTTAATTCGAGTACATTCCCTCGTTTTGGTTTTATTGATGTTCCTCTTATATCCTCCGTTCAAGACACTGTCCATTCCGTTCAACTGCTCTTCCAAGTCCTCTGCAGTCTCTGACAGAATTACAGTGTCATCGGCAAACCTCAATGTTTTTATTTCTTCTCACTGGACTGTAATTTCTGTTCCAAGTTTTTTTTCCTTTACTGCTTGCTCAGGACATATATTGAACAACACAACCCTGTCTCAATCCATTCTCAACCACTGCTTCTCTTTCATCCCCATCGACTCTTATAAATGCTATCTGGTCTCTGTACAAACTGGGAATAGTCTTTCGCTCCCTGTGTTTTACCTCTGCCACCTTTAGAATTTGAAAGAGTGTTCCAGTCAACATTTCCAAAGGCTCTCTCTAAGTCTACAAATGCTGTAAACGTATATGCTTTCCTTAATCTATGTTCTATGAGAAATCGCAGAGTTAGTATTGCCTTATGTATTCCCAAATTTCTTCAGAATCCAATCTGGTCCTCCCAGGGTTGGCTTGTACCAGTTTTTCCATTCTTCTGTAAACAATTCGTGTTAGTATTTTGTAACTGTGATTTATTAAACTGATTCTTCGGTAATTTTCATACCTGTCAGGACCTGTTTTCTTTGGAATTGGAATTATTATATTCTTCTTGAAGTCTGAGGGTATTTCGCCTGTCTCATACATCTTGCTCACCACATGGAAGAGTTTTGTCATAGCTGGCTCTCCCAAGGCTAGCAGTAGTTCAGATGGAATGTTATCTGCTCCTGGAGCCTTGTTCCGACTTAGGTCTTCCAGTGCTCTGTCAAATACTCCACGCAGTACCATGTCTCCCATCTCATGTTCATCTAAGTCCTCTTCCATTTCCATAATATTGCCCTCAAGTACATTGCCCTTGTATAGACCCTCTATATACTGCTTCCACCCTTCTGCTTTCCCTTCTTTGCTTAGGACTGGTTCTCCATCTGAGCTCTTGATACTCATACAGGTGGTTATCTTTTTTCCAAATGTCTCTTTACTTTTCCTGTAGGCGGAATCTATCTTTCCCCTAGTGATATGTACTTTTATATCCTTACATTTGTCCTCTAGCCATTGCTGCTTAGCCATTTTGCACTTTCTGTCAGTCTCATTTTTATATGTCTGTATTCCCTTTCGCCTGCTTCATTTACTGCCTTTTTATATTTTCTCCTTTTATCAATTAAATTCAATATTTCTTGTGTTACCCAAGGATTTCTACCAGCCATCGACTTTTTACCTACTTGATGCTCTGCTGCCTCCACTCTTTTATCTCTCAAAGCTACGCATTCTTTTTCTACTGTATTATTTACCCATATTCTTGTCAAGCGATCCCTAATCCTCCCTCTGTAACCCGCTACAACTTCTGTTTCATTCAGTTTATCCAGGTCCCATTTCCTTAAGTTCCTAACTTTTTGCAGTTTCTTTAGTTTTAATTTACAGTTCGTCACCAATAAATCGTGGTCGGTATCCACATCCGCCCCTGGAAATGTCTTACAATTTAAAATCTGGTCCTGAAATCTCTGTCTTATAATTATATAATCAATCTGAAACCTTCTGGAGTCTCCAGGTCTCTTCCATGTATACAACCTTCTTTCGTGATTCTTAAACCAAGTGTTAGCTATGATTAAATTATGCTCTGTGCAAAATTCTACCAGTCGGCTTTCTCTTTCATTCCGTACCCCCAGTCCATATTCACCTACTATTTTTCCTCTTCTTCCTTTTCCTACTATCGAATTTCAGTCCCCCGTTACTATTAAATTTTCGTCTCCCTTAACTACCTGTATAATTTCTTTTATCTGATCATACATTTCTTCATCATCTGTGGAGCTAGCTGACATATCAACTTATACTACTGTGGTACTTGTGGGTTTCATGTTTCTCTAATGTATGATACGCATTCACTATGCTGTTCATTGTGACTTACCTGCATTCCTATTTTTATTCATTATTAAAGCTACTCCTGCATTATTGCTATTTATTTTATATTTATAACTCTGGATTAACCTGATCAGAAGTCCTGTTCCTCCTACCACTCAACTTCATTAAGTCTCACTATATCTAACTTTAGCCTATCCGTTTCTGTTTTTAAATTTTCTAACCTACCTACCCCATAAAGGGATATGACATTTCAAGCTCCGATCCGTAGAACGCGAGTTTTGTTTCTCCTGATGACAAAATTCTTCTGAATAATCTCTGTCTGGAGATCCGGGTAGTGGACTATTTTGCCTCCGGAATATTTTACCCAAGAGGATGCCATTATCATTTGACCACACAGTAGAGCTGCATGGCCTCAGGAAAAATTATGGCTGTAGTTTCCCCTTGATTTCAGCTGCACATGTTTCATACCTCACAGAAATTCTAAATTTGTGCCAAAACTGCATGTGAACGAGCGCTCCAAGTACTTCACCGAAAACAGCACCCAAAAATACGCTGTGAAAACTCTTTCTTTGTATAATAGATTTCATTGTCAACCAGTGTTATCAAAAGCAGCCTTATTCCATGTGATACCTGAAGTTTATGATACAATTACAGAAGTCCTTAGAACGCATTATTGGAATTTAAGTGAAATAAAACTACAGACATTTTAATAAAGTAATAATAATTTATGTTACATAACCATTTCACCACAGAATTACAAAGTTTATTCCAATACATCGGAAAATGCCATGTATACAGTGTATTGTGATGATTCGGAGAAGTCAATTTCTTCTTTAGGTGTCATGGATACAGGCGAAACTTGAACTCTAGAAAGAGAATTGCCTGAGGAAAAAGTGGAGGGTGAAAGTTTGCTACTGGTTTGTGATGAGACTGTCCTGAAGCTCAGAGCTGACTGCTTCTTCATCCCCTCCATTATCACCATCATAATACTGGCCTTTGTTTCTCTACGTATTTCGCAGGACTTTGCTTCAATTTGGGCCCCACAAAATTGCCAAATATGTCTTCAGCAGTCTCACTGGCGCTATGTGCACTGCTCTTGGCATACTGTAATGCGTTTCGTGCTTCATCGAGCAGAGATTCGTAGTTCTGTTTCTCCTTTTTTTCGAGACTGTGGCTGTTAACAAAAGCGCAATACTTCTGAGCCTTAACTTCTATGCTTATTTTTACACTAATAAAATACCATTGTTTCACGTCCTAATGTCTAAGGACGAGTGGGTAAACATTTGCCGGCGGCTGTAACCGAGCGGTTCTAGGCACTTCAGTCCGGAACCGCGCTGCTGCTACAGTCGCAGGTTCGAATCCTGCCTCGGGCATGAATGTGTGTGATGTCCTTAGGTTAGTTAGGTTTAAGAAGTTCTAATTGTAAGTCTAGGGGACTGATGACCTCATATGTTAAGTCCCATAGTGCTTAGAGCCATTTTTGACAAACATTTCAGAAAATTTTAATGCATTGCGGCAGTTTCCACTGTGTTTGGAGGCCGTGAATGGAAATCATGTTTCATCCAGAAGTTTATAGGTGGATGTATCAATTTATAATAACTACAAACGGACGAAAAGAATAGTTTTTTAGTCTTGGTTTACACAGGCTATAGAGTTCTGTATACTAACGTAGGCTGTTAGTTACGTGATCCATAGATCACATTCACGGTAATCGTTATGACATGGAGCGTGTCAATTGAAGAAACACAAGGGACAAACTTTTTAAAAATAAAAAAGGATAACTGTGTACACACACACAAGCGTTGGACAAAATATGGAAATACCGCGAGAAATGCATACCTGTGCATAAATGCAGATGCTGGCCAGGCCTACAGGCTGCACTGTTTTATTTGACCGCGAACAAGCACCTGTGCAAACTCCTCAATACGTTGGAAGTGTCAGCCGTGGTCAGAACAGTATTCTGCGTAGTTGTGATTGAATGCATTATGTCGGAGCTAAGTGATTTCGAACGTGAATAAATCGTTGGCGTCCGTCGATGGCTGCTTCCCTAACGAAGGTAGCCAAAGTGTTTTGTGTTTCAAGGTTTACACTGCACATGGAGAAAACGGAAAAAGTCAACCAGAAGTCACGACGCGGACGTAAGTGTACGTTCAGTGATCGTGTCAGACGGTCATTGATTAGGACTGTGACTAAAAATAAGAGGGCAACAGCTGCAGAAATCCTGCAGGATTGAATGGCGCACTTGTGAATCCTGTCAGCAACTAAACAACACAAAGAGAGCTCCATGATTTGGGAATTCCTGGGCGAGCATCAATTCCGAAACTTGCAAATACCCGTAACAGGAAAACGTCATGCCGAAGCCATAAAACCTGGACTGTAGAGCAATGGAAGAAAGTCATTTGGTCGGATGAGTCTTGTTTCATATCGGTTACAATTTCTGGTGGAATTTACGTCCCAAGAGTAAAACATGATGATTTGGGCTGGACTATCATGGAATCCCATGGGCCGCATTACTGTCACTTTGGTAGATCAGGTGTGTGTGTGTGTGTGTGTGTGTGTGTGTGTGTGTGTGTGTGTGTAATCTTAAGAGACTTAACTGCTAATGTCATCAGTCCCTAAGCTAACACACTACTTAACCTAAATTATCCTAAGGACAAACACACACACCCATGCCCGACGGAGGACTCGAACCTCCGCCGGGACCAGCAGCACAGTCCATGAGGCAGATCAGGTCCATCCCATGGTAAAATATTTGTTTCCACTTGGTGAGGATGTGTTTCAAGACGACAAGATCCCTCTTCACACAGCTCATATCGTCCAGGTCTGGTTTTGTGAGTACGAGAATGAACTGTCGCATCTCCTCTGACCACCACAGTTACCAGATCTCAACATTATTGAGCCTTTGTGGTCTACTCTGTAAAGGAGAGTGCATGATCACTGTCTAAATCCATCATAACAACCTGAACTTTTCATTATTATGAGGAATGATTGGTATAAGATTACTTTATAAACCATACATAATCTGTAATTGTGCATTCCGAGACGAGTAGAAGGTGTTCTGAATGCCAACAGTTTACCTACACCGTATTAGGCATTGTAATGTGTTGTGTTTTTGGTGTTTCCTTCTGCTGTCTGTCAAATATTTTACTTTCATTGGTAAACTGACAAAGGAGTGTCCTTCTAGTGTTGTACCTGTACATATCTCTGTTACTCTCAAAACTCAGATAGACAGCTGATAACAAATTTTGTAAGTGAAGCTAGTCTTAATATTCTCATGTAATGACAGGATTAGCGATACAGGTGTATTTAGGAGGAGCGATTGGACACGTATTGTGAATAATGCTAAACGGTACTTTCTGCCTTATAAAACGAATGGAACTGACAGAAAACTACCTCATGTCATAACTGGAGATGACGCCTTTCCAACGTGGTAAACTTGATTAAGCCATACCAATATCATTCCAAACACATCAAGAAAGATATTTTAAATTACAGATTAAGCGTGGCGCGAAGATCTGTCTATCATGCATTTGGAATTTTGGCATTCAGATTTCGAGTTTTACTAACAACAATTTAAGCGTAAGAACTGTTGAAAGTTTAGTATTAGCAACGTTTGCACTACATTCACGTTTAAGTTTTCCTGTCAGCACTTCTAGAATGTGTTTATTTATTTATTTATTGTTCCGTGTGACCGAATTAAGGAGAAGTCTCCATGGTCATGGAACGAGTCAATACATGAGATTATAACACGATAGTAGAAACAGATGAAATGAAATACAAGAAACGTATTCAGGCGACAATTCGTAAGTTTAAATAAAGAAAATCAACAATGTAACACTGGAATTTGCTTAATTTTTCAGCTCTTCCAGGAGCTCCCCATCCTGTAAAGACTGCCTCAAACAAGTGTTATAAAGCACAGGCATCTGGCACCATGTGATAATCCACAACGCCCCCCCCCCCCAGTCGAAAGGGTTGGAAAGATATCACCGATATGGGTTGATTTCCTGTAATCAACGTCATTGTCGATAATGCGACATGCCCGCATCTCGTGGTCGTGCGGTAGCGTTCTCGCTTCCCACGCCCGGGTTCCCGGGTTCGATTCCCGGCGGGGTCAGGGATTTTCTCTGCCTCGTGATGGCTGGGTGTTGTGTGCTGTCCTTAGGTTAGTTAGGTTTCAGTAGTTCTAAGTTCTAGGGGACTGATGACCATAGATGTTAAGTCCCATAGTGCTCAGAGCCATCTGAACCATCTGATAATGCGACACGGAAAACGCGAGGATACGCTTAGGGGTGCTGATAAGGAGACGTTTTTTTACAGCCGTCTAGCCCGTACTGTTTGTACACTGCAGCAGGTGCACTCGAGCCCTTGCACTGCTATGTTGTGCAGCTGTAAATGAAATGAATCCATCACCTCTTATGTTCGGATATATTCCTCAATGTGTTGAAATCACAAGTCACCACGTCAAATGTATCCTTACCTTATGAGTAGACATACGTAATTTTCTTTTTTACGTAAATACGTAAAACTGGTAGAAGCCGACCTCGGCGAAGATCAGTTTGGATTCCGTAGAAATGTTGGAACACGCGAGGCAATACTGACCCTACGACTTATCTTAGAAAATAGATTAAGGAAAGGCAAACCTATATTTCTAGCTTTTGACAATGATGACTGGAATACTCTCTTTCAAATTCTAAAGGTGACATGGGTAAAATACAGGGACCGAAAGGCTATTTACAATTTGCACAGAAACCAGATGGCAGTTATAAGAGTCAGGGGACATGAAAGGGAAGCAGTGGTTGGGAGGGGAGTGAGACAGGGTTGTAGCCTCTCCCCGATGTTATTCAATCTGTATATTGAGCAAGCAGTAAGGGAAACAAAAGAAAAATTCGGAGAGGGAATTAAAATCCATGGAGAAGAAATAAAAACTTTGAGGTTCGCCGATGACATTGTAATTCTGTCAGAGACAGCAAAGGACTTGGAAGAGCAGTTGAATGGAATGGACAGTGTCTTGAAAGGAGGATATAAGATGAACATCAACAAAAGGAAAACGGGGATAATGGAATGTAGTCGAATTAAGTCGGGTGATGCTGAGGAAATTAGTTTAGGAAATGAGACACTTAAAGTAGTAAAGGAGTTTTGCTATTTGGGGAGTAAAATAACTGATGATGCTCGAAGTAGAGAGGATATAAAATGTAGACTGGCAATGGCAAGGAAAGCATTTCTGAAGAAGAGAAATTTGTTAATATCGAGTATAAATTTAAGTGTCAGGAAGTCGTTTCTGAAAGTATTTGTATGGAGTGTAGCCATGTATGGAAGTGAAACTTGGACGATAAATAGTTTAGACAAGAATAAAATAAAAGCTTTCGAAATGTGGTGCTACAGAAGAATGCTGAAGATTAGATGGGTAGATCACATAACTAATGAGGAGGTATTGAATAGAATTGGGGAGAAGAGGAGTTTGTGGCACAACTTGACAGGAAGAAGGGACCGGTTGGTAGGACACGTTCTGAGGCATCAAGGGATCACAAATTTAGCATTGGAGGGCAGCGTGGAGGGTAAAAATCGTAGGGGGAGACCAAGAGATGATTACACTAAGTAGATTCAGAAGGATGTAGGTTGCAGTAAGTACTGGGAGATGAAGAAGCTTGCACAGGATAGAGTAGCATGGAGAGCTGCATCAAACCAGTCTCAGGACTGAAGACAACAACAACAACAACAACAACGTAAATAGTAGTTTGATTACGTCCGACAAACGTCCTGTGATATGTCAGAACGTAAGCCACAGTCCCTTTAAGTTCAAGCAGCAGCATAACGTTTCTGACTATCAGTTATAGGTGTATAAAAAATTATGATACATCCACACTTGCACCAGCTGGGTGTCGTTTTCGCATTGCAGAAAAGCCTCCCACCATCACATAGTTTTCAATGAATAAAGGCTGTAATTACAATTTTAAAAAGCCCTAGAGTCTTTTCGGTTTATCGAGTCCACCACTTCCACGAAACCTTTTGGTATTTTCGACTCTTGTAAATCCAGCCAACACATAGTGGTGTCTTTTATATATTCAGACCATCAAGTCGGGATCTGTGTCAGTGCGTTCCATGAATAGCTTCCACCACCCAGATCACACATTTCCCCTGACTAAGGTATCGTTGTGAGTGCAAAATATACTAGAGTACATTCATTCGGAGTTAATTTTCACAGGCGGAGCAGGTGGGTGGAGAAACTGCAAAACTGTTGTAGTGTAAGCGCATTTTTAAGTTCATGTTGCTAAGCACCGTACCTGTTTAACATTTGGGAGCAGGAGGAGGATAACCGCGAGACAGATCTGTTGTTTCAGCTGGCAAAACTGAGTTTGTTGGAAAAAACAAAAGATTTTGTTTGTTACATGTGCGAGAAATGGTAACTTGGTGCTACAGCCTTGTTTAGATCCTATAACGTGTGTACAGGAGCTGAATTTTCAAAAGGGAGTATCATATTGTTTAGAAACCTCGTATAGGTCTGAATGCAAGGAATGATTTATTACAAGTGTGCAATAGACTTTTGTTTGTCTCTGTCAGTGCACTAGCCTTATGTAACTGAATAATCACTATGAATCGATCATCATTTAGTTATTCAACTTCAAGTGTGTGCTGGATGTATGTGAATAAGGTAATGCCGTAGTTCTGAGGAGCAGTAGTGAGCGTAGTGTGCAAAGTATGTTCATGGTTTAGTTACCACTATTGAAGGGGGATAGTGACTGCGCAACGTTGCTTGTTCAACAACGGAGCTGTTACTGCTTACAGCAAGTTTGAGAAGGTGAAATAAAGAAATGTGTGTACTGTGCTCTCGGATATTTATATGAACCTGATCAAGAGTCATCGCGACATGAACGCTTTTGATTACTACATGTTTGCTACACAACTTGTACCATTACTATGTGATATATGTTTTATTTGCCTCCTGACGTTTTGAATCAAAAGTGTACTTGTAGCAGCGTTGGGGAGGGGTTTGGTTGGAGGTTTCCTGGGGGAGGGGAGTGGGGGGGGGGGGGGGAACAATAGGTTAAGGACCTGTCAATCAAAAGGAAGGATTCTTTTAGCAGGACGATAGGTTAAGGACCTGTAAATCAAAGGAGAACAATAAGTTAATGACCTGTCAACCAAAGGAGAATAATAGGTTTGCCCCTGAGTGCATACCTGTCCCTGACTACGCAAACTGCACTAGCAAAATGCACCAAAACGAACTTTGGTCCACTACCAGTGGTTCCCAACCTTTGTGAGGTCATTACCCCTGAGTGCAATCAGTTATTAGCTACTATCCCGAACCTCCCACCACCAACATCGATATTAGTGAATAACTGAATTTTAGAATTAAAGAGAATTTCCTTTGAACACTCTCGTTTTTAAAATGACGAAACAGGAATTATGTTTCATTTTTGTAGGTCTTTTGTTGAACAAGGTATTAAAGAGTCAACGAAACAATTGTTACTGACTATTTATAATAACCTTTTTTATACAATGATGAAGCACTTCGCGGTGCATCGCAGTGCTACCTACGATTCTTTCTCAGGAAAGAAAGCTGACTATGCACATTGAGGGTTGACATCTTTTACAGTACGTGCTTCCTCTGCACCACTCCTTCCTAGCGCCTTGCTTCACCCTCCCCCTTCAACCCATTTAAGAACAACCAAATAAAAATGTGTGTACTATAATTAGGCCTACTGTATGTTACTAGACTCCTTACTTCTAAACTGAGACAGGCTGGAAAAATTCAGGCTGCATATGCTTATGCCTGAGCATTTTCATAATAATAACAATAATATTAAAAGAGTGTAGTTCCCACAGAAATGTGGTAGCCATTAATTAGTCACCGTTAGTGTTGTGCTGTCAGTTTAGCTCGTTTATTATTGCGAAGTGAATAATGAAGAAGTCTAGTCTACTGCGGGAACTACCTACAATTCGCAAAGGTGTTTTCACGAGATATTTAAGCAAACATGTCTCAATTTTGTGATCGTAGAAGCATGTTACAAAGAAAGCATTTGTGCTGTGGGTGGACTATATGAGGATGTAAGTAAGTTCTTCATACTCGTACATTTGTTTCGAAAGCTGTTACCTCGATCACTTCGTGTCATGAGTTAGTGCTAGTATCTTTTTAAAGTAATTATTTGTAATTTATATAAGCATTATTACAGCCCTCCGAAATATTGCTAATAGTAATAGTCTTTTAAAAATAATTCAATTGAAACCTTTTATTTTTACCCCTCAGAAAATTACATTTTACCTCTGAGGGATTAATTACACGCGGGTTGGTACTCCATAATGGTTTTCTATATTTTTGTAATCTTCATCATGTGTGTTTCCATGTACATGGACAGCAACTACCGAACTGTCGTTTTTTTTTATTGCCGTACAGTCTTTGTATGCATTAATTTTCACGCCTCATAATGCTGATCATATATGTATTGCATTTGTGAAATTCATACTTAATGAGTTCCTTGAGACCTTCTGGCAAAGCGTTGTACACTTCTGTTACCATCAGACATATCGATGACAAATGCTCTTTAGCAGTAGGCCTACATCAAACTTCTGTACGAAGCCAGAGAACGAAGGGTGATCGCCAATCTAACTATAACGGTTACCAATTCTCGGACCAATTACTTTCACGATATATTCGAGATCGTGTTTCGAAGGTCTGCTGTAATAAAGTTTCAGAAGCAATTCTCTCATTAAAGTACATAAATAATTAAAAACTTTCGACAAAGCCTGGTTTCCTGTTTCCCCCCTCCCCCCCCCCCCCACCCCTCTAACGTTTTGCCTTGTGGTATGTACAGGCCGCACTAACTTCCATTAATTCGCTTTCGTCCATATTACCGCAAACATCTCCGCGCAACTGTGTTGCCGAATACATGCCTGCAACCCGTGTGGCTCGCAATACTGCCGAGCTATGTCGTCGGAAATATGCAATTTGTATTGCTGCGTAAACGTACTATGACGATCTGTCCCTCCCGCAGGAAATGAAATTAATTCATGCATTTAGCGGACATGCTTATTCCTTATAAATAATGTAATCATTAAACTGCACAGAATCGCAGGGGGGGGGGGGGGGGAGGGGAGAATGGTTCTTGGTACTCTGATCCTATTTGAGCTAGGAACAAGGGGTAAAAAGTTTTTTATTGAGCCCAGACCATTGTATAAACATTCGAACGTATGTCTTACTGTAACTATGTTCCATTATAGGAGGCAAGGTTTGGATGAAGAACCAGAACTAACGCCCAGGCGAATTGTGCCAATCGGTTACTTCCTGTTGCTGAAGATTTTAATTGAGTTGAAATTAATACTCAGCTATTGGTATCATTTGTATGTAAACCGTTCGGATTTTACGTGGAAAAACAGTAACCGTCGTTCGGGTTTTACGTGCAGGAACAGTCATTCTTAAACAATTCCGAACTGGAGCGAGACTAATGGTTCAAATTTGGTCCACCGTTGTATCTGACCTTGATATGTTTTAACCGTTCGAAAAATCTTGCTTCATTTGGATTTTACCAGCGAAAACACGTTTTTTGTGATGTTCTTGAAGCGTACCACTTCTATGCTTCAAATTAGTGCTATTCGATTCAGACATTGCACGAAGATAGACAAATGGATAAAGTCAAAACGAAACTTTTGTATCCAATAAACTACATCCGTTGTCGGCATACGACTGTTTAAAGCCGAGCTAAATGTAGTAGGTAAAATCTAACGTGAACTAAATACGTGGAAATGGTTTAAAGCGAATCAAATAAAAAACGACAATGCATTCTTACGATAAAATTGAAAACGCGCGCTCAAAAATCTACTTTCATTCGGATTTTAGCGCAAAAAACACGTTTGTTGTTCAAACGTGTGCGAAGATAGACAAATACGTGTAATTAATGGTCGTCCTGTTGTTTTATGAAAGCTTTGTCCTTTGTCACGGTATAAGCGGCATGGTTCGAAAGACAATAAAATAAACCTATAGCGGATCAGTCGTCGCCTGTGTCAACAAAAATCTGTATTGATGGTATAATGTCAAATTTATGGTAGAGTAAACGTGGGGAACCAGAGTTAAAAATGCTCCTACTATAGCACAAACAAGATGCTGGACAGAGCTAGGGATGTAAAAGTGAAGAACTAGTTTCTCGACTTATCTGGCAGTTTCAAAGATATTTAAATCAAAACATCTTGACATATTTGCGCTTTTTTACGAGTAACCCTACTTCCCCAACGCAGTGAGCTCTCCTAGACCCACCCCCTGTTACATGTATGTCAAGGGGTGTAACAACATTTAGGCACATGTGTTTCTAGCAAGTGGGATGCATCTACACACATAAAAAAAGTTTTGCATCATCCCGCTCCCAGAACTCGTGAAGATAGACGTTGACTGCGTATATTGTATATATTGTATCACAGACAAAGTCCCTTTGACTGTTCAGAGATGTCACAAGCCCGCCCAAAGATGTAAACAACCATGTATGAACAGCGCCTTTTAGACAGAGGGGGTACGACAGCCGATCAGTTCGTCATTCCATCAGGAAGGAGGTACGCGGTTCGTGTTGTCTGTAGTTTAACCATGCCTAGACGGTCAATACCGGAGTTCGATCGCGTCCGCATTGTTACTTTGTGCCAGAAAGGGCTCTCAACATGGGAAGTGTCCAGGCGTCTCGGAGTGAAGCAAAGCGTTGTTGTTCGGGCATGGAGGAGATACACAGAGACGGAACTGTTGATGACATGCCTCGCTCAGGTTGCCCAAGGGCTACTACTGCAGTGGATGGCGGCTACCTAGGGATTATGGCTCGGAGGAACCCTGACAGCAACGCCACCATGTTGAATAATGCTTTTGGTGCAGCCAGAGGACGTCGTGTTACCACTCAAACTGTGCGCAATAGGCTACATGATGTGCAACTCCGCTCCCGACGTCCATAGCGAGGTCAATCTTTGCAACAACGACACCATGCAACGCGGTACAGGGGGCCCAATAACATTCCGAATGGACCGCTCAGGATTGGCATCACGTTCTTTTCACCGATGAGCGTCACATATGCCTTCAACCGAACAATCGTCGGAGACGTGTTTGGAGGCAACCCGGTCAGACTGAACGCCTTAGACACACTGTCCAGCAAGTGTAGCAATGCTGTTTTGGGGTGGCATTATGTGGGCCGACGTACGCCGCTGGTGGTCATGGAAGGCTCTGTAACGGCTGTACGACACGTGAATGCCATCCTCCGACCGATAGTGCAACCATATCGGCAGCATATTGGCGAGGCATTCGTCTTCCATGAACGACAATTTGCGCTCCCATAGTGCACATCTTGTGAATGACTTCCTTCAGGATAACGACATCGCTCGACTACAGTGGGCAGCAAGTTCTCCAGACATGAACCCTATCGAACATGCCTGGGATAGATTTAAAACGGCTCTTAATGGCCGACGTGACCCACCAACCACTCTGAGGGATCTACGCCAAATCGCCGTTGAGGAGTGGGGCAATCTGGACCAACAGTACCTTGATGAACATGTGGATAGCATGCTACGACGAATACAGGCATTCATCAATGCAAGAGGACATGCGATTGGGTATTAGAGGTACCGGAGCCGGCCGCTGTGGCCGAGCGGTTCTAGGTGCTTCAGTCCGGAACCGCGCTGCTGCTACAGTCGCAGGTTCGAATCCTGCCTCGGGCATGGATGTGTGTGATGTCCTTAGGTTAGGTAGGCTTAAGTAGTTCTAAGTCTAGGGGACTGATGACCTCAGATGTTAAGTCCCATAATGCTTAGAGCCATTTGAACCATTTAGAGGTACCGGTGTGTACAGCATTCTGGGCCACCACCTCTGAAGGTCTCGCTGTATGGTAGTACAACATGCAATGAGTGGTTTTCATGAGCAGTAAAAAGGGCAAGAATGATGTTTATGTTGATCTCTATTCCAGTTTTCTGTACAGGTTCCGGAACTCTCGGAACTGAGATGCAAAACTTTTGTTGTGTGTATAATACAAAGTATCCCAGAGAGGAACTGCACGCATCCGAAACATGAGACACGAGATGACAAATGCCATGTTGAATAACATAATGGCTTGTGTCATGTTATACGACATGACAATATTATCACGTTACTTTGCTTGACACGATGTATTATATTACAGGACATGGGTGCTAATCCTAAAAAATAAAAAAGCGGGAAGTCCTCGTTTTATGTTGAAGTTACTATTGTGATTTTTGAATTTCAGTGGACCTCTGCTCACCTTATCATAATAATGATTGATTGGACCTTGATAAAACTACTTTCTTAAGACTCTACACACATGAACAACACAAGAATCGCTGCTCCTACTTCATCTTCATCATTGTCGCCCAGACAACAGTTGCTTTTGTGTTCTTTAACCCAGATGTTGCTGCATCTTTTAGTCGTTCCTTTGTATACTTAACAGTTATGCAAGGAATTTTATATACTCCTGCCGTGGCAAGCCTTGGGTGTGGGTGCTTTGCAATAGTCAAATGTTCACACACCTTCCTTGTTGGGTTAATTGTCAACTCTTCTGCAATGCAAGCTCCTTAACACCTGACAGTGCTATTCCACAATCTGCGGAAATGGTCAGATGAAGTCACGAGCTGACCTTCGCGTGGTTACGTGTAGACAGTTCAGATTGCTGAGCTTGTTTGAGTTTGAAACTCAACTAATGATGTTTGTATAGTCTCTGAGAGTGACTCGATCATTAGAAGATGAAAGGTTAATCACAGAAACATAACCTTAGATCAGAACCAATTTTCCAGGCTATATGAGGCATCGAATGATTAATGCACAAAAAGGTATCCCATAAAGACCAAGGGGGTAAAATTTAACACTTAGGAACAGTACGGACCAGAAACGTTACAAATAAACAACGAAGAATAGTTATTAAATTCATAAAAACAGAAAGATAGGCAAACGTGCATTTCTCTCTTCCCTGGCGTTTATGTCATCGTACAGAGTCATATGGCAAATCAATGTGTTGTGACTTTGTGGTCGACACAGTCGTCATGGAAGTCGTAACGCCATTTGTCTATGAATCGTGTAAACGGAATTTGATGTAGTGTGCTATCGTATTTTAACAGTTTGTGTATTGTACACTCCTGGAAATTGAAATAAGAACACCGTGAATTCATTGTCCCAGGAAGGGGAAACTTTATTGACACATTCCTGGGGTCAGGTACATCACATGATCACACTGACAGAACCACAGGCACATAGACACAGGCAACAGAGCACGCACAATGTCGGCACTAGTACAGTGTATATCCACCTTTCGCAGCAATGCAGGCTGCTATTCTCCCATGGAGACGATCGTAGAGATGCTGGATGTAGTCCTGTGGAACGGCTTGCCATGCCATTTCCACCTGGCGCCTCATGTTGGACCAGCGTTCGTGCTGGACGTGTAGACCGCGTGAGACGACGCTTCATCCAGTCCCAAACATGCTCAATGGGGGACAGATCCAGAGATCTTGCTGGCCAGGGTAGTTGACTTACACCTTCTAGAGCACGTTGGGTGGCACGGGATACATGCGGACATGCATTGTCCTGTTGGAACAGCAAGTTCCCTTGCCGGTCTAGGAATGGCAGAACGATGGGTTCGATGACGGTTTGGATGTACCGTGCACTATTCAGTGTCCCCTCGACGATCACCAGGGTGTTCGGCCAGTGTAGGAGATCGCTCCCCACACCATGATGCCGGGTGTTGGCCCTGTGTGCCTCGGTCGTATGCAGTCCTGATTGTGGCGCTCACCTGCACGGCGCCGTCAACTGCACATACGGCTCACGTCCACGCTGTCGCGGCATGCTACCAGTGTTAAAGACTGCGATGGAGCTCCGTATACCACGGCAAACTGGCTGACACTGACGGCGGCGGTGCACAAATGCTGCGCAGCTAGCGCCATTCGACGGCCAACACCGCGGTTCCTGGTGTGTCCGCTGTGCCGTGCGTGTGATCATTGCTTGTACAGCCCTCTCGCAGTGTCCGGAGCAAGTATGGTGGGTCTGACACACCGGTGTCAATGTGTTCTTTTTTCCATTTCCAGGAGTGTATTTTCAGAATCGGAGATTGGATGGCCTGCCCAGCATTTGCTAAAACAAACGTGGAATATCATATACATGCCAAAGTCTGACCTGTATACATCCAACGACATCAGGAACACGTAACAACCCAATAAAATAGTCTACCACATGAAGGTCAGATTATCAGAGTGAACACATTGAAATTTGCAGTAGTTTGGATTCACTTAGGGACCCTGGAATCTCACAAGAGAGTAAGCGAGCGATGACTTCATCGAGGGGAGAAGAGTAGTCGAAACCACAGAAGTTTATGCAAATACAGATTTTTTTCCTTCTCCCCTACGTATGTGAAAAATATCCACGAAATATGTTGTCAGCAGATTTTGTCGTTGGACAGCGTATTTTTAAAATATTTCATGTGAAGTAGCTGTTTTTAATATTTTAACTTTATCTTACATAAAATCACAAAATGTTAGTTTTTTACCCTTCTTCACATTTCCCCACACTTTCGGCAGGACACTCCTGTATAAAAATATTCGATCCCGACCTACCATAAAAGCTGAAGACTGGAAGTAAATTCTCTCCGTGAATCACATTCTAGTGCAATAAAATGGCGTTAACTGTGAACGATATGCTTCCGCTTGATTTTCCAAGATTAAGAATTTCAGCTCTCAGAGACAAAGCAAATATCATTGGCGTCCGCAAGATGGGGTTGAGGTGGGGATGGGGATTTGAGGCAAAGGGAGCCACTTGCTCCCTCCTGGAATCTATGATGCACTTTTTATTAATTCAAAATTCTCACTTATTTGTAGAATTGATTGTCTCAGATTTTACTGAATCGCATGCAAAGTATAACACAGTGGCCTCAGCACAAACAACAAACTATATCTCTGTCGTGTCAAGGGTCGGTTTCGACATCAAAATAACATTTCTTCCACAACACCCGATGCGAAAATGAAACTCGATAGCAGGTGACAAATTAAGAATTTGGTGACGCCATATTGGATTTTGTCCTATCACTGTATGCTGTCACAAACATGTCCGTCTTCATAAAATTTATTATAATTAATTGATGGTTAAGGACATACCGGTTTTAAAGCCTTTGGTAGTGGCTCTGAGCACTATGGGACTTAACATCTATGGTCATCAGTCCCCTAGAACTTAGAACTGCTTAAACCTAACTAACCTAAGGACAGCACACAACACCCAGTCATCACGAGCCGTTGGTAGTTCCTAAGATGAAAGCGTGAGATGAAAGCCTAAGATAAAATCTCTGGTAATCTATCAAGGAAAGTGGGACCACAGCCGGACTTGAAGTACTTGAATAATGATAACAAAACCTACAGTGTATAGGAGTCCAGCGTCGTTTATTCTTTTCAACACTTGCTACTAGTTTCGACCCAACTGGTGCCAACCCAACTGGTGTCATCTTCAGGTCACTGCATATGGAAGTACACATAATATGACAGAAGAGTATGAGAACACAAACAACATGAATCATACTTTATGATTAAAAAGGGGGATGAATCACATTATAAAATTACATGATAAAAATATATTATTCTTAAGCATACAAAACAAAACTCAGCATCTAACTTCTATTCCCAATTTTGTTTTTCATCCAATGGAAACATACACGGATGACGTAATGGACCTGAGGGGAACCCACACGCACAATGAGTTATACATTCAAAATAATGGTTGTTCCCGGTTCATTAGTAACTGTGAGTGGCCTCAGTGTCGATTTTCTCTCCATGAAGCGTCCGTTGGGCACAAGGTTTAGTTTTACACTGGTGTACCGCTATCGCGGAGTAGTTCAGGCGTGCAGTTTTAAGAATATGAAATATGCGGTTCGTCTAGGACGTTTATGAATGCGCTCCACGTTTCCCAAGTATACGTGAGTTGTTACCTGGGTTCCCATTCTTACGGAATCGTCGGAGTTCATTGTCTTGTTATTGTGTGTCAATACGTTCGTGCTCTTGGTTTTATTTTGCTGGATTTCCATATGGACGTTTCGAAGCTCATCGTCCCGTATGTGTAGTTGCACATTTGTGGCCGCTGGTTTTACTGATTGGCTTTTACTAGGTGACTCTTTACAGCCTATTGTTACATGTAAATAGCGGACTTGTCACACGAGATGTTCTTCGGCAATAACTTGTCAACATGTATGCTACTTTTAAAATTGTGGAGACCTCTAATGTTGGCAACATTGTTTTACATCCAGTAGATTTATTGGAATTAGCTGGAACTTTCGGTGGCATCCTTCCTTGTTTCTTCGAAGATATTGCATACAGGGACTTTTGCATACGCAGGTTACACATTTGCTAAGCAAATGTCGTGGACCTGAGTGATATGACTGGGTTGCTGTAGAATAATATCAGTGGCGCTCGTTTGTATTTGTATACCAGGTTTCAGATCGTGTTTTACATTGTTTATTTCTGAGGTCATTAGAGTATATGTTATTATGTCGGAGGGGTAGAATTTTTAAGTGAATGTTTGTTCATTAGGTTTGTGTTACATTTGTCCACTCCAACCATTTGGTATTATGTTGTTAGTTAGTTTATTTTTTTACAGTTGTTATATCTCATATTTGGAGTGTTCCGGTGAGGGATATATGTGACTTTTACTGCTTTGCTGGTATAACTCATCGTACATGTGGGTTCCCCTCAAGTCTATTATGTCATTAGTGTATGTTTCCACTGGATTTAAAAAAAAATTGGCAATGTAAATTAGATGCTGAGTTTTGTTTTGTATGGTTAACAACAATATATTTCTATTACGTAATTTTATGACATGATTTATCCCCCTTTTTAGTCATAAACTATGATTTATGTTGTTTTTGCTCTCTTACTCCTCTGTCATATTACGTCTTTTTCCATAGTGTCAAAACTGGTAGCTCGTGTTAAAAAGAATAAACGCCGCTGGATTCCTATACAGCTGTTAGTTTTGTTATCATTATTCAACTAACATGAAATCGGGAGTTATGTGAGTACATTGTAGCGTAGAGGATAGACGTGTGCATTTACGAAGTCAATAGGAGCAGGTTTGCGTCCTGGTACATTCAGATATTTATTTTATATATCTTAGAGTTTGTAACAGATTCTGTGATCTTCCTATTACTTTAATTGAATTATGTTCTGTAATATACGTTGTTATATAATATGTAAGTGCTCTCTCTCTCAGAAGTGCGTTTGATGTGCTGATATAAGTAGTTTCGTATATTCATTAGCAAATATATATAACGTACTAGAGTTGTATGACAACGATCGTTTTTTAAACTGATTGAAGCATATACTCGGCATCAAATTGCCTTTTTCTGCCTAAGCAGCTACACAAGTTTTCGGATTCTACATGCACAGTTTCTGTGGTAATTATACTAGCATTTCATTTGTCAGGTATGGAAGGCACTTAATATTTTGTAAGTATAGGAAGTATTAAAAAGTACTTTACAGCTTTGAAAGTTCGTACAAACGTGTTCATGCAACTTACAGACTAAGTTTTGGTATCACCTTGAAGGAAAATAAACAAGTTTTTGATAAGACGTGCGAGGTTTCCTAAGTATCTGTTTCCCATGTAAGTGAAGGACCGAGGTGCGCCAGCCGGCCGGGTTGGCCGAGCGGTTCAAGGCACTACAGTCTGGAACCGCGCGACCGCTACGGTCGCAGGTTCGAATCCTGCCTCGGGTATGGCTGTGTGTGATGTCCTTAGGTTAGTTAGGTTTAAGTAGTTCTAAGTTCTAGGGGACTGATGACCTCAGAAGTTAAGTCCCATAGTGCTCAGAGCCATTTTGAGCTACGCCAATTGCATGGCCCCCAACTTCACCGGACATGACACTTTTTGACTGTTTCTTCTGGGGAATCATCAAGGGTACCTGGTTTGTTCCACCCTTACCAGCATCTCTCTCATAGCCCAGAGCTGAAATCTACTTCGCATCCGAAGAAGTCGCGCCTGAGGTACAGCAGCGAGTTGGGCAAGAAACGAACTTCTGGTAGGATGTGTGTCACATAACCAAAGAAAATCACTTTTAACCTGTTTAAGTGTATGGAAAAAGACGTTACGTATTTTGCTAAAAAATTACATCAAAATTATGCCTGAAAGTTAAATAAATAAATCGGTACGACTTTTAAAAGGTGTAAAGCCCTTTTTGATAGACTGTAAACAACTGGAAGACATTTGTAGAATGAATTTTATACCAGGAATGAATCAACAGGCGCAGTAATGAATCAAGAGCCATAGATGTACGGAAGGTCTACCCAAGAATTTGACACTTGTTCTGGATGAATGCCGCAGTAGTCATAGAATAATGAAATTTCGGGAATACATTGCTCTAGGTAATATATTTAATTGGTTAACATTGCAAGCGCAAAGGTTAATGTAACCATGAGGTAAGGCACTGCAAGTGTGAAATGCTGGTATATTAATAACCGGCGTAACTGTCATACTGTTGAATGCAAGCATGTGAACGAGCATGCACTGATTTGTAGATGTGCCGGATGTCAGTTTATGGGATGGAGTTCCATGCATATTGCACTTGATCGATCAACACAGGGACGGTTAATGCTGTTTGTGGATGACGCTGGAGTTAAAAGTCCGATAATGTCCCCTTTGCGCTCGGCTGGAGACAGATGTGCTGATCTAGCAGGCCAATGCGCCATGTCGACACTGTAGAGCATGTTGGGTTACGACAGCGGTGTGTGGGCGAGCGTTATCCTGTTGGAAAAGACACACAGAAATGATGTACAATTTTACGTCTAGGTTTCCGTGAGATAACCACAAGAGTGCTCCTGCTGTCAGAAGAAATCGCACCAGAGACCAAAACTCCAGGCGTATGTCCAGTGTGTCCAGCACGCCGACAGGTTGTTTGCAGGCCCTCAACTGGCCTCCTTCTACCCAACACACGGTCATCACTGGCATCGAGGCAGAAACAGCTTTTGTCAGCAATAACAACAGACCTCCACCCTGCTTTCCAATGAGCTCTCGCTTGTCACCACTGAAGTCGCAAATAGCGCTGGTTTGGGGTCGGTGGAATGCACGCTACCGGGCGTCTGGCACGGAGCTGTCCTTGAAATAAACGATCTGTAACAGTTCGTTGTGTCACTGTGGTGCCAACGTCTGCTCAAACTGCTGCTGCAGTTCAGTATAAAATCGAAACCCCGAACACGATGGTCTACCCTCTCGGTAGTGTCACGTACATTCTCGTGACCACCGCTGCCAGCAGTCACGTATAGTGGCTAGATTCCTGCTAAGTCCTTTCTACATCCAGCTTGTCGTAGCCCTGTTCCTATTACACGACCTCGTTCAAACTCAATGAGATGCTGATAATGGTGTCTTTGTCGCCTTAAAGACATTCTTGACTAACATCAACTCACCACGTCCAATCTCAAAGCTAACTATCGCTCGCGACCGTTACAGTGTGTATTTAAAGAAACCTGATTTGCATCCTCAGAATGGCGCTACTAGCGCCACTCTTATGCGACTGATGCGAAATTTGAATAGACATAATCTTGTAGAAGTAGAAACACTTCTGCCAACTTTTGTTTAAGTCGCACAACTCCTGCATGGTGCTGCGATTGTTTTTCCGTCAGTGTGTATGGAGTAAATTTTATGATAACGATTTTTCATAGATACTGTATGTTGGAAAAATACTTTATAATTATTCGGACAGATAGGGATGCAGCTAATATTTTCCGCATTACGATGCAAAGTTTCTTGGAACATGCACGCAAGTCCGAAGGAACAGGCACTGCGGCGACTACAGCTGTTATAAAATACAATAGATGTATTCACAATTGCAAATATCGACAAACATTGATGTACACATATGCAATGACTACAATGAAAATCTGTGTCGGACCGGGACTCGAATTAGGATTTCCTGCTTATGACGAGCGGTTGCTCGAGCGTTTGGGATCCCTATCAGGTCGGATTGAGGGAGGTCATAGAAGCAATTCAGAAGCGGGCTGCTAGATTTGTTACTGGTAGGTTTGATCATCACACGAGTGTTACAGAAATGCTTCAGGAACTCGTGTGGGAGTCTCTACAGAAAAGGAGGCGTTCTTTTCGTGAATCGCTACGCAGGAAATTTAGGGAACCAGCATTTGAGGCTGACTCCAGTACAATTTTACTGCCGCCAACTTACATTTCGCGGAAAGACCACAAAGATAAGACAAGAGAGATTAGGGCTCGTACAGAGGCATACAGGCAATCATTTTTCCCTCGTTCTGTTTGGGAGTGGAACAGGGAGAGAAGATGCTAGTTGTGGTACGAGGTACCCTCCGCCACGCACCGTATGGTGGATTGCGGAGTATGTATGTAGATGTAGATGTAGGCTATCTGAGCACAGTTCACGCCCAGACCCAAACCTCCATATGTCGTCAATAACCTATACTCGTACGTTTATCATGTATATTCTCGTTCAGGGAAGACATTTTGCTTGAAAGTCGCTTGCCTGTTGTTCATACATGTATGCATGTCCGAAGGAACATTCCATTGTAATTCGGAATAACACAGACACTCCAATATCGTACTTATCCGCAGACATGGGGCAAGCAACTGCGAATACATTTCTTGTATAAATGTGCTGACTCTCTTTGATATAGCAACTGCTGAACTGTAAAGTATCTCTGACATTGCAAATATATGAATTACTAAGGCTCTCTCTGCAGCATATGAGCTGTTAAGTCTCATAGTATGTGTGTATGAAGGAATAAAACAATTACTACTTGTAAAAGAAAAATATTATTTATTATTTTACATACTTTTTCTACATCTTCTATAAATTGTTAATATACATTTGGTACTTTGCAGACTTCGGTGTAGCACATATATACACTCCTATACACACATTTAATTGATCATCCTCATTGTGAACTTCATGTTCCATTAGATATTTGGCAGAATCACTGAAGAGTAATTTAATATATCTTCGCCAGAGACTGAGTCTTTTTGTGGCTATCCATACTGCATTGTACAGGCCACGCAGATTCCTGACACATAGATGCTTTAAATATACGCATTGCGTTGGGTATTGAGATGTTAACGTCATTGTATCATCCCCAAACATGTTGACAATGGGTGCGTTGTTGCTGCTACTGATTTTTGTAAGCCCTCGTCGCCAGTTATGTAAAGGCGTCGTCGCTACTGCTATATAGGCCGAATTGCCACTGCTGTTACAGCAGGCTGAGTTTACGGGCTTGTCAAATGGCTTCTGGTGCAGTACACCGCTAAGAAAATTTCTCCCTGCCACTGTTACACAGCTATGCCCCACGGTCAGGTAACAGGATAGGAGAACAATGGTTCTACAACACTCCAACAAATTAGTAACAAAGTCACACAAATGAGTTCAAAATTGTTACTTATCTTCGTCACTTGTTGAATGATTAAGTCTGTGACACTGCATTGAATATAACACAAAAAAGCCCCTCAATGGCTAAGCGCAAATAATAGTAGGTAAACTTCACAGTTCATAGGAAACGAAATTACAAAACTGTCTCTTCAATTCTAAGAGTTTACTGAACGACATTCCCTGTTCGGTCAACCCTGGACGATGATTTATAACCAAGCGGGCGAGAGCTGCTCTTCTATCTTCCGTGTGGGCTTCTCTCAGTTGTCGTCCGGTCATTGGCGGATTGTGCTTGGCCGCCAATTGGCTGAGACAAAATCGACATCTTCATCCTCAGTGCCGCCCATTGGGCTGGTGGGACTGGCGCAAGTGGTGAGTCTATGGCACTGGCACCAGTTCGCATCTTGGTGCCTGTGGTGCTTTTGCCCTGGCTGCGTCTTGTTCGGACGACAGAGCACTGATGTCTTGACGGAATGGACTGTACACAGCTGTCATGCAATCCTCGATCTGTTTCAGCTTGCTGCACAGTTGATCCCACTCCATATCACTCAACTGCACCTTTGTTTTGTGCTGAACATTCTGTGTTTCCACTATACCTTCGGATTCTAAACCAACACTAACACACTCCGATCTAGAGGCAGGCAGTTGATAAGTAGTGTTGAATAACAGCACTGTAACAACTTAGCTGATGCTTGATGAGTGGTGCAGCTGTTGGACTCAGTCGGAGCTCAATGTGTGGAAACAATTTTGTGTCCTGCTCTGATATCTCAGGCACCGAATCAGAAGTCTTGTCTGCATGCTGACTTGGGGGTGTAAGTGATGAATATAGTGCAAACTCGAAGTCTGTAAACAGTTCTCCATTCTGGCTTGATTTCCAGTTCAGCGTGTCACGATCTAAATCAGGGAGCTTGTCTGGGTGCTGACTTGACTTCTACTTCTGCTGCTGCTCAAACGTTCTACATATAATACACATACACACATGACGAATAATAAACGAGAGGGAGGAATGGCTTAATATTTACAATCAAGTGTTATGCCTGGAGGTGGTAGGTCTCTGATGTTGCTTCACGATGACGATCAACCTTTCACTATACGCTTAATGGTGGGCTGCTTGATGGTAGTGAGCCTGAACGCTGAGGATGAGTGCCGTGGAGTGGACAACCTCAGCGTCATGGCGATTGGAACATCTGTGTGAACTCTGCTCATATCCTCGTGTCTGCCATTCTGGATTTTGCCATCATCAAAGCCATTGTAGATTCTAAACTTAGAACCATGCGGGTTAGTACCTGTAGGGAGATGACACAGGAATACTATTACTCTCCTCAGTGCTTTACTGTGTTGGAATGTCAAACATGAATAACGTACTAGAAATTCATAGCAGAAATTTGTCTGAAGTGTTCTTTCCGATGGGTGAGCTCTATAAGATGTCTCCAGACAATTTCATAAAATCTGTACGCATAAAGATATCACATGCTGATGGTTTTGCTGACATGCATCAGGTTTCTGAATGTGGGTGCACTCTATGGTATTATCGTTGTTGATGTGTATCTTCGCTGTTCTTAAGTTGGTTTTGTCTACATCGATATCAAATTTCTACCACACCATTGCATACCTACAGCGAAAATTAGTGTTAGTTAAATAATAATACTCTCACCCATCAAAAGAGCATGTGGGACGCTGCAGTACATCTGGCTCAGACTCCTTGGCAACTAGGTCGGAGCCTATTGCAATCTGAATTCGCCATAAGGTTTACAGTTTGAATCTATTGAATCAACCATTGCTTCTACTACTACTACTACTACTACTTCTACAATTGGTAGCACTACACCAACCAATCCACAGTGACCCACAAACCTGACCATACTTTAAGTGTTCTCTGTCGAGTATCTTTCAAGAGTTAAAATGTGGTGAACCTGTGCAACTTCTATGCTACAGTATGGATTGTTATGGAGAGAGTCAGTTATAGTGGACATTTATTAAAATGCACTTCAGTTATGCTGACATAAAGCTGGCATTCCTGACTTCTGGTCAGTGTTAAATATAGTCCTGATATGTCACCGCATGAGCAAAATTCAGAATATCAAGTCGGATCTATGATTGGATCAAAAACAACACCAGTATTTGTTAAAATGTGTGTGGATCTCCAACTTACTTTCTGTATCCGTCTCCCATGCCCATCACCTCCTGGTGTCTCCTTTCCTCTCCACTCCCCCCTGCTACTGCGCCTTTACCGATGTGTCCCATTATCTCTCAAACTCCACATCCTCCATCTCCTCTCCAAAAGGAATTTCCAATGTCTCCTCATCCCAGATGACATGTTTCATCCCGATTTTTGTTCTTCCATCCAACTCTGACCCCCTCTCCTCTCTAGGGCTCCCTCTCTTCCTTTCCACCATTGCTGTTTCCTCCATTCTACCCCCTTCCCCCCCGTCCTTCTCACTTCTTCTTTCCCAGTTCTTGTGCTCCCTCCAGCGCTGCTCTCTCTCCCTGTCTCCTGCCTCTTGGTGCACTACTGCCCCCCCCCCCCTTCCGACCCATCCTGCTCCCTCTTCCAACTGACCGCCCTTAAATCTTCCCTCTCTCCATCTTCTCTGATCTCCCATCCCTTGGCTGGTCCTTCCAATTTTAATCCAGTTACTTTGTCGCATTTTGGTGTTTGCCATGTATGCAACATAAGTGTAGCATGTGTTCAGTGTCGTCGTCTTGTGTGGCTCTCATTACTGTGAACGCCGTTTTTAATTGTGCTCTTCACGCCACCAGCGTTTATGTGCCCTGTCTTCGTCGATTGTCATTTTAATTATATGTAGATTTTATGTAAACGTGCCTCATGAAACTACCCCTTTTTTTTAACTCTCGTTGTTTCCCCTTCTCATGTGTAAACTTCATCTTTTTATTCCCCCGTATTTTCTGTGTGCACCGTTCTCCTCTGTTGTTTTATGTAGTCTCTTGACTGTAGGGTGGCGAACTGTACCACTGCCAGCCCACTCGTGCCTACATGGGGCAGGGGTATGAAATAACAACAAAGGGAAACAAAAGATGGCTCTGTCATGGTTAGTTACATTACTGCCAATGAAATAACCACTGTACACTCCACACACAAATTTTTGTGGCGGATTTTACACACACAGCAACAGCCTGGATATACCATTTTTAAGATAAAACCTCTTCTGCTGCAAGTATTTTACTTATAAGCATGACCTGTTTCACAGCATTATACTGCATCATCAGGTGCAATAAAATCAAGTCATGTTCTGATCTAAAAGGAGAATGGGATGACCCAGTGTTCAAAGTCAGCAATTCTTTGCCATGTAGTGAGCGTCAATTATAAAACAGCTTAAAACAACACATATTGATCAGAACATGACTTGATTTTTTTGCACCTGATGATACAGCTATAATGCTGCGGAACTGGTTGTGCTTTATTTATAAAGTATGTACAATTGAAGTAGTTTAACCTGCCAACTTAATTTCTCAGTTTCCACGTGGAACGTATGTGTGGTTGCAGATTATTTTACCGTACCACTGCAGACTTCTCAAACGGTCTGGTAATCAAGAACTTTGCAACCACAGAAACGGAGCTAGCCCAGTGCGGCTGTGGCCCAGCCAGCATTGAGAAAGTGGTAGCGGACAAGGTCACCTATCGTTGGTAACACAGGGGTGGCGACGTGTCCAGAGAGGTATTACTCTTCCCTGGTGTGGTGTTAAATAAAGAAATAATTGTTCCTACCACAGAGTGTACAGTTTAGACTTTAACTCATGATGGTGTATCATATAATGTGCTGACCAAACATAAACAACTGTTTAAGCAAGGGGAATTCGCTTAAATCGGATGGAATAACATAGTAACCTGTCTGCTATGTCTATAGGTAAGTTATTTCCTTTTGTCCCAGCATCTCAGATTCTGACGTCACAGTAGAGCTGCACCTGTATTTCAGCATTTGGATTCTGATGTCATACTGAGGCTGCACCATTATCACAGATCCATCACCTCAGTTTCTGATGTCTTAGAGCTGTGCCAGTATGTCCACGATGCATTGTTGGATCGCCATATTGTATTCCAGATTGGTCATCCTGGATTCTGACATCATACTAAGGCAATGCTATTATCCCAGGTCTCAGCTTCTGATGTCATAGATCTGTGCCAGTATTCCAGGTCAGCCACCATGACAATGCGTCATCTTGGATTTTTTCATTTCTCGCCTTATTATAGTAAGGACAACAGCCCTACTTTAGGCAAATGCCGGGATGGTTCCTTTGAAAGGGCACGGCCGATTTCCTTCCCCATCCTTCCCTCACCCGAGCTTGCGCTCCGTTTCTAATGACCTCGTTGTCGACGGGACATTAAACACTAATCTCCTCCCTCCTCCACAGGAATTGGTGTGGGGGAAACACACTAAAGCAATTTCCCATCATTTTTGAATTTACTGCCATAATATGAATTTACTGCCATAATTTGAATTTACCATTATTTTATGCTTAGGGCAATTGGACTTCGTCAGGCAGGAAGGGGGAGAGGGGGGCACTCCCATGACTCATCGATGACGTCAGCACTCCAGAAAAGCACTCCAGAGCGTTCATTGTCTACCTAATGCTGGTTGTTACCCTTACAGTATTTCTTTCAAGATAGTAAGTAATATGCCTGTTACACATTACGACCCTCTTCAACTGTCGGCGGCCTCTGTCAGTCAAGAGACGTGGTCGGCCTGTACGATTTTGTGCTGTACATGTCCCTTCACGTTTCCATTTCACTATCACTTCAGAAACAGTGGAACTATGTTTAGCAGTGTGGAAATCCCGCGTATAGTCGTACGAGACAAGTGACACCGAATCACCTGACCAAGTTCGAAGTCCGTGAGTTCCGCGGAGTTCCACATTCTGCTCCCTCACGATGTCCAATGACTACTGAGATCGCTGATATGGAGTACCTGGCAGTAGATGGCAGCACAATGCAGCTAATATGAAAAACGTATGTATTTGTACACATATTTCACCTGTATCTCTAGCGAATTTCGCCCTGCAGTTTCGTTTTTACTCACCTCAACGCCATGTCTCCTGTCTTACAATGATATACTTTTGCAGGTAAATTCAGTGGTATATGTGAATATGTCTGCGAAATGACTTAGGAATACAGTTAGTAGTAAAGAAGTGATAAGTTAAAACGTTTTGCCTGATGCGGCAGTTTTTCTGCATTAAACGTGAAAATGTAATAAGCGATAAACTTTTTTCCTTTCATCATTTTTTGGGGGTTGGCATAGAGAAAAATTTTCATAAAAGTTTGAAATTGTGTGTAATGTTTGTTGCAAGACACTAAGTACTCTCATTCTCAAATACTGGATGAATAAAATCTGCGTAGGTTACATCGTGAGCTACAGTTCTTTTTCATCCCCACCCCTTTGATAGGTAGGTGGTTCTTACCTCCACATCAAGTCTTCCCAGACACTTAAGTGACCGAGCGAGGTGGCGCAGTGGTTAGACACTGAACTCGCATTCGGGAGGACGACTGTTCAATCCCGCGTCCGGCCATCCTGATTTAGGTTTTCCGTGATTTCCCTAAATCACTCCAGGCAAATGCCATGGATGGTTCCTCTGAAAGGGCACGGCCGACTTCCTTCCCCATCCTTCCCTAATCCGATGAGACCGATGACCACGCTGTCTGGTCTCCTTCCCCAAACAACCAACCAACCACTAAGTGATATGTGTACCAAGTTGGATTGAAAATTGGCCCAGTGGTTTAGGAGGAAATGCGGATCATTCGTAAATCGATTATTATAACATCTGTGGAGTATTGTGGCGCTGGTCCCTTTTTAAACAGTTCTTTTGTAGAACAGTAAGCATACCTTCCGCTATTTCAGTTATTTAGGAATGTTCTGATTATGCTCCATTCTCTCGAAAAATTAATCAGTTCTGTAAGCAACACCGACGGTCCATCAACAATGTGACGTGTTGGGACGTCGGTGTTAAATTGCATGAGCAGTATTGTTGTCTGTGTGTATTATGTCTTAAGTTACCGTTTAATATAGGAATGCTTCCAGTACTGGATGAATTCAGTAATTGCCGATTCTAGCAGTCACACATATTTCGAATCCGTTCCTTTATTCGTTGTTTATCCAGATAACGATATGATAGCTTTCCCTATTATGTGCAGATAAATTATACAGTATTTTTCATAATTAATGGCACAAACGCACACTAGAAGCAAAAAAGTCTCAATAAACATTGACCCGCAAGGGAATCGTTTGCGAGGTAATTGCGACTTTGTGGTTACCAGCCACTACCGAAGTGATCCTGAGCAAACACCACATGGCAGTCCGTGATGCCGTCCTCGTTTACGTTTCCGAGAAGTTCAGTTGCAAACAGAATGGATACGGCAGTATAGTACAGAATTAAGAGGGCCACCCTTGACAATTATTTTCGGAGAGTCAGTCGTATTGTACGAGTGTTTGTGGTAACATGAAATATTACAGTAACGAGGAGTATACACCTATATTTTCGTGTGTGGTAGGGCTATTGGCAACGCACGGGAGGCTGCACGCTTGCACCAAGGAGCATAGCCTGCTTGAAGGCACCACGAGAGTCGAATGTTACAAGGGTGCATCAACGCCTCCCAGAGACTGGCAGCTTTACACATCCTTTGGGCGGAGATAAGACTGCACAAATTACGCCTGTGCTTGAAGATGTGGTACTGGAAACAGTCGAACACTCCCAAGAATCTCGACATAGAGATTTGCCCACAAGTTCCTGGAATGAGTCATAGTAGTGTTTGGAGAATAATGCATCGCAACGCAATGTACCCATACCACCTCCAACGAGTTCTGCGGCTTGGTGAGGCGGACTTTGGTCCTAGACCAAGGGTTCCCAAAGTTTTGGCCTGACAGAACATTCGAGAATACTGGTACTTTGGTGGAACACCTTGTTTATTTCGAAGGTAAATAAATGTCTAAAAATGAGAAAAACTTATTTTATTCGGTGATTACTTCAATTTCAAACCGTAACTAATACAGCAAGAATCATAATAAAATTTTCAAAACAATTAGTATCGTCAAAATATCGAAAAGAACAGACGTCACATTGTTAATAGTTTTTCACAGAACATTTACCCACTTCCCGTGGAACACCAGTGTTCCGCAGAGTACAGTTAGGGAAACCCTGTCCTACACTAACATTCTGTCAGCATATGCAACAACAAGGTGTACGCATCCCTGCGTTAGACAAAAACATTTTATTTACAGCTGAAACAGGGTTCATTTGTGATGGTGTGTTCAACTACCACATTTGGAGTCATCTTGGACCCACCCCACATGATGTACATGAGTGTCCACATCAGCGACATTTCTCATTGAACGTGTGGTTGGAGTACTAGGTGATTGTCTTACTAGGCTGTACATTTTACTAAACAAACTCAGTGGACAGAATTGCCTTCAGTTTCTGTGGCATTATATTGCAGGATTGCTTGTGGATGTTCCCAGAGGATATTGTGCGTGGATGATGGAGCACCAGCATATTTTGCTGCTACGGTGAGACATCTAACGAGCAAATATGGCCAGAAATGGATTGCGAGACAGAAACCTGTGCTGTGGCCTCCAAGAGCATCTTACCTGAACCACATGGATTTCTGTGTTAGGGGTCACCTTAAAGGTGTAGTGTACACCACTCCCATTAACACGGTTGAAGTACTGGAGCAGAGACTTGTCAGTGATTGTCAATAATGTCGTCTAATAACTTTTCTTAAAATTGCACATTACTACTACCTTTTCCTACTGGGATGACGTTGACATAGAATCAAGTTTAGTCGTGGTTGGTAACCGCACAGTCGCAATTATCTCGCAAACGGTTTGTTTGCAGACCTATTTTAACTGAGACATTTATGCTTCCGGTATTGTGTACTTTGAACTGTATGCGTTTACACCATTACTTGTTATACATCCTGTATACCGTATATCTAGATGGCTCTTAATTCAATTAAGTCCTGATTTTTTCTCATTGTCCTTAACTTTTTGTGCAATATTTTGAAATTGGTTTTGACTTTCGTTACAAATAATATGGAAACCTTCGATATGATGCACGGGCGCAGTAACCGATCGATCGACAGACAAACTGGACCCGAGTAGCAGACAGATCAGCTTTTTTCGTCAGGCGGTTGGTTGGGTATGATCACTCGGCAGCCGGTCCCTTCACCACATCACGCAAAAATTGTGTCGTGTGTAGCGCTGTCGTGACAACTTCTCGACTGACGTTCGAGAGCTGTCTGTGCGCAGTGAAAAACATGTAGCTAAAATTGTAAACATGACAGATTGCGAGACAGACAGAGTTTTGATGAAGGAGTACCAACCTGACTCGCCCGCCATACAGCTCGACAACCAGGAGCGATGATCTGGAGTGCCACTTCTTTTCATGGCAGGACCCCTTTGGTTGTCAGCTGCGGCATACTTATAGCACAACGGTAAGTCGACTATATTCTACGCCTAGTTTTGTTGCCCTTCGTGAAGCCATCCTGAGCTTACGTTTCAGCAAGATGACGCCCGCTCGCACACGGCGGGAGTATCTACTGCTCGTCTTCGTGCTTGCCAAACCCTTCTTCCACCAGCAAGATCGTCGAATCTCTCCCCAGCTGAGCACGTTTGGGACATTATGAGCAGGGCCCTCGAATCATCTCGGAAATTTGACGATCTAACGCGCCAATTGGACAAAATTTGGCACGATATCCCGCAGGAGGACGTCCAACAACTCTATCAATCAGTACCAATCCGAAAGACTGCTTGCATGACAGCAAGAGGTGAACCAGCGCATTATTGATTTGTTCAATTTCTCTCGAATAAATCATCCAGTTTTTTTTAAATTGTAATTATTTATTTGCTTGTACAATTACACTACATGTAGCGTTTGCCATTCCATTCGGATAATTTCCTTGTGATGTGTCTTTTTTGTTGTCTTACAGAGTATGAGAAGGAAAATAGAAAAATGAGGAAAGCAAGTACTTTCCTGCAGCAGAAACTTTATAGGGCAATCTGACTGTAATGATTAGCACAAAAAGTGGTGTAAACTGTTTGATACAGAACATTTTATGTCTTTGTCCCGAGATTGTCTACTAATTTCACTAGTGCATGGGAGTTTAGGTGAGGGAATAAATGTCTTCTGGAGCAGGAACAGAAAATATGTACAATTCTAAGCTGTGGTTCTTTCCTTCCTAGATGAGAAAAAGACTCACATGTGGGGTGGGACAGATACAATATAAGGGGAGGAAGAAGTTGCCAATAATATAAGAAAAAATAATTTTGTCATTTACAAAATCATTTACGTATTTATTTCACTCATTAATATCGTTTAAAGATTTACTTAACTTATTGTTTGTTGACATTCATTAACACTGCTTCTTGAAATTGTAGGCCTACTTGTTCCCCATTGTTGTAATTTATAATGCTTCCCAGATTTTGTTTCCCTCTTCATTTTGTTCCTTTGTCGTACTTTGTGCCAAACTTACAAGGGACTATAACAAACGCTAGTCAGCTGGCAGAAATATGGAATTCGCGAGGTGGGTGACAAAAGTAATGAGACTGATTTTTTACCTACCAAAGTTTTTATTTTTTTCAACCAACAATATTGGCAATTAAAAATATTTCCCTTGGCAGCTGTTCACCGGTGGAATCGTTGTTTCTAGTCTTGGTAGCAGCGCTGAAAGGCTTCAACTGGTTGGGCCTTTAACATTGCGGTCATATTTTTTGAATGTTCTCCAGAGTCCTAAAATGACGTCGTTTTAAGGCAGTTTTCAGTTTCGGGAAAAAAAACTCACTAGGACTCATATCAGGTGAATACGGGGACTGTGGAACAACAGGAATGCATTTTGAGGTCAAATATTCCGTGATAGAATTGGCTGTGTTCATGGGGCGTTGTTATGATGCAACATCGACTTTCTGCAATGTCTGGTCTCACTCTATTCACCCTTTTCCTGAGCCTTTTCAGGACATCTTTGTAAAACACTTGATTGGCAGTTTGTCCTAGAGGAACAAATTCGTTACGCACGATACGCCTCCCGTCAAAAAATCAAATCAGCATTGTTTTGATCTTTGATTTGCTCATTTGTGCATTTTTTGGTCGAGGAGATGTCTCAGTGTGCCACTACTCACTTTGCCTCTTTATCTCAGGATCGTACTCAAAATTACATGATTCATCACCTGTGAACACACGCCTGAACCACTGGCGATCATTGGCAATCCTCTCGAGAGCACATTTCTTTGATTGGGCTTCTGCTCAGTTATGAGGTTTTCCAATATCATTTTGGCACAAACATTTCACATGTGCAAATCTTCAGCCAAAATTTCATGTATGATTTATTAAAGTTTAATAGGCCACCCGTCATCCTTATTGTTAAACGTTGATCTGATCACACAAGAACACGCACATGTTCGACGTTTTCGTTGGTTCTTGAACCTGAAGGTCTCCCTGAGCGAGTTTCATGTTCAACATCTTCTCTGCCAGCGAAAAACTAGTCCTCTTGATGAGGAATGTTCGTCATAGGCCTGTTTCAATTTTTCAAAGGTCGTACCAGCAGGTTTCCCATATTTAACACAAAACTTGATTGCATAACGTTGCACTAAATTTCGCTCTTTCATTTTCGTAACACACAACAAAAACACAACTTGAATGGTGGCGTTGTCAAGAATCATGTGATGGCTGTGCGGAGCTGAAACTCAGACTGAGTAGCTTGAAGGGAGGAACAGTGTTGCCAGATCGTTCACCGTGTTGTTGGTCTCATTCCTTTTCTCACACACCAGTCACTTTAATGTGACAACCTGTCAAAGGTCAGTATAATCAGCTTTTGCAGTGCAGACCGCTATGAGACTTGTATTAAAAGTCAGTGTTGTTCAGGAAGGTACTGACAAGGATGTGGAACCATGCAGACTTTGCTACCGTGACCAGTTGCACTAACTATCTCAGCTGAGGATCCATGGCATGAACAACCCGATCGAGATGGTCCCACATATTGTCTATTGAGTTTATATCCAGAGAGTTTGGTAGTCAACGGAGTACAGTAAACTCATCCTGGTGCTCTACGTACCTCTCATGTTCACTGTGAGCTGTGACAGGTTGTATTGTCCTGCTGGTAGATGCTATCTTGCTGAGAAAAAAAAACTGCATGTAGGGTTAGGTATGATCCCCAAAAACAGATGCATACTTGTGTTGACCTGTTGTGCCTTCCAGAATGATGAGGTAACCCATGAAAAAATTCCTCAGACCATAACGCTCTCTCCTCCAACCTTTACCATTCCGGGGATTGGAGCAAGGTGTTTGCTTTCAGACATTTCACATTTTACACACCAATGGCCATCTGTCCAATGGAGTATAAAACGTGTTTCATCTGAAAAGGCCACCTGTCGCTGCTTAGTGGACGTCGAGTTCTGGTACTGAAGTGCAAATTCCAGTCTTTGTCGCCGATTAACAGCACTTAGTGTGGGTGCATGAACCATGTGCCTGCTGTGGAGGCCCATAGGCAGCAACGTTCACTAATTGATCATTGAGGAGATTCTGTTGGTAGTCTCTCAGTTCATTTGGTCAGTCAGTTGCTCAACAGATGCATGTCTATCCGCCCATATAAATTTCCACGGCTGTCATTCACCATTGTCATCTATGGCCAGTGATATACCACAGTTGCTTAGGCGCTGGTTTTGGATAACACCATTTTGCCATCCACAGTGTACTTTAACCATGGCAGCATGTGAAGAGTTTAAAAACACACATGTGGTGGTCACATTAATGTGATGCAACTGTGTATACGTTTTGGATTTCCTTTAAATCATACTGCTTAAAATAGAACATGCAAGAAGAATGTCACATACAGCTTCAAAATTCACAGTCATTGTTTGATGCAAGTATGCTAAAAGCAATTCTAACAACTCTTTTCGCTCGAGAAGGCCTGTAATTAAGAATTCGTTTGTCCTTTGTAATATTTTTTCGGTGGAAATGGCTTCATGATATGTCAGTTTAGTCCCCTAAAAATACATATGGAGCATTTTTATCTCTGTTTGGCAGTGGAGATGAAATCTGCCCCCGGTAGCTGAACGGTCAGCGTGACTGATTGTCATTCCTCTAGGCCCGCATTCGATTCCCGGCTGTGTCGGAGAATTTTCTCTGCCCAAGGACTGGGTGTTGTGCTGTCCCCATTATTATCCTATCATCCTCACCGACTACAGGTCGCCGAAGTGGCCTCGAACTGAAAGACTGTCACCCGGCGAATGGTCTGCCCAACGGGAGGCCCTAGCCTTACGATTAAATTAAAAAGTGGTGATGAAGTTGCTATGTTCAATGTTCCTAATACCAGCTTCTGATAGAAATTTGTCTTGTGCAGTACAAAACCATGGGAAACACCACTATTTTTCCCAATACGTACATAAACAAATTCATGATCAGCACTAAATATTGCAAATAAAATACCACTGAAATATTGTTTGTAATTATAACATATGTATCAATTCCCAGGAAATCTTGTATAGCCACGTGCTTGCCCTCCATGGCACCCACACAGTGACAGAAATTTCATATTTCTTCAGAACTTGCTGCAATAGCGTCCCAATTACTTACATTAAAATATTGCGTATAGTATGTATTTCTTTATGTTATTTATACCATTTTTAGTAATATGGAACCAAAGCAAATGAAGCATGTAAGTAAGTGGAAGAGAGGGGAGCAGAAAGGATGGCAAGAAGTTATTAGTTTGACAAGGAAGCTAAAATGAAAAAAAACTAGAACAATCTGTAGTGATAGCTACTGCATACAGTGAGCAGCTAAGGGACCTGCAGCCTCAACAACAGGTGATAGCTTCGAAAACCGATATCAGAAATTATTTATTACGGAAGATAGGCCTTCTTTCCTCACACTCCACCATTACATTTCCATCAGAAGTAAATTTGTTTCTTATTATAAACACCTAATGTCTCAGTCGCTTATGCATCCCCTGTCACACACCTCACACCTGTTCTTCCAATCCCAGCGGCGGCTCGTGCAAAATTATACCAGTGTGCTACAATGTGGTGGCCTACAGTCTTTTGACTTCCAATCACAGTAATCTTAACTAAATTGAATACATTAAAAATGTATATAAACTGAACTGTTGACATATATTTAAATTTTGTGGTTAATAGTTTAACATCGCAAGAAATAAAATAATATGGTTAATAGTTTAACATCGCAAGAAATAAAATAAAATGAAAAAAATTTTTTGGTTGCAGCAGGAATCGAACTCCATCGACAACTTGCCAGTCAGTACACTTAACCACTTTTTTCCCTGTAACTTTATGTAACAAAATAACATTACACAAGTACATCACTGTAATATATGAACAAAATAATCAGTTCATGAGTTGTTGGACGCATTGCTACATATCTTGCTTGAGTCTTTAGTATGGATAGTTGTGGGAATACACCTTTCCATTTATTTCATTGAGGTATGTGCATGTAAAATGTCATCAACTTTTAATATACATCTGTTAGTGATAAACAGTCAATTTGTAGATATCTGTTGAAACTTCCCAAATTAACTTTTATTTATGTAATTCTTCAGGCTTTCCCGGCGATCTGATGACATCTTAGGTTGTCGGGTGTTCTGCTGGATGTCAGCGTCATACTTGCACGATATTTCGGTAGCGTAGATGAAGCAAAGAAGGTGGCGTATTTGCCCTATGCTGGCTCTATTTCTGCCAGAATTAGCAGGATCCTCCGTAAACACAATATCAAGTGTGTTTTCTGTCCATCCAGCAAGATCGGGGCACTGGTGGGAAATGTTAAGGATGACCTGGGTTTACGGAAACCAGGGATCTATAATATACCATGCCAATGTAGCATGTCCTACATTGGCCAGACGACAAGAACAGTAGAGGTGCAAGGAACATCAGAGGCACACCCAATTAAGATAGGCAACAAAATCAGCCTTTGCTGAACACTGTCTAGAACTAGGTCATGCCATGAATTATGAGGAAACCAAGTTTCTGGCACAGACGCCCAGTGGGACAGTGTTATAAGGCAGTCAATAGAGAGAAAAGTGACCGATAATCTCATGAACCATGACACAGGGTACCAGCTAAGTAGAGCACGGGATCCTGCTCTGGAATTGCTGAAGAAGCAACGGGGACAGCTGCAGCACTCCATAAATAGAAGAACTGAAGATGTGGACATGGAAAACGATCCGCATACAGAGTTCCAGGCGCACCAGACCGAAGATGGAACGCCCAGGGTCGGGTCTGACGGGCTCGGATCGCAGAGGGAACATCTAGAACCACAGTGGACCGAGAATGGAATGGCAACGCTCCAGCAGATCACAGTGAGCGGGAGAGGACCACAGGGGGAATGCCTGGTACCGCAGACGGTATTCCAAACGCAACTGACCGAAGATGGAACACCCAGGAGCGTGTGTGACGGGCGCGGACCGCAAAGAGAACTCCCAGGACTGCAGCGGACGGAAAAGGGAACGCCAATGCTCCAGAAGATCGCAGCTAGCGGGCGCGGACCGCAGAGGGAGCGCCTGGTGAAGGGGGAAAGCCACAGGCATAAATACTGGACCAGGTCCACTCGAGGAGTAGTCTCAGGTCGCACATGATGAAGGTAACGAGCTATGCTACCGAAATACCGTGCAAGTACGACGCTGATATCCAGCAGAACACCCAACAACCCAAGATATCAACTTTTATTTAGTTTTCTTTTTTCTAGTCGATTTCAGTGAGTTACTTTTTTTTTGTTGCTTGATCGTTTGTTTTAAGCAATTTGCGAACTTTTCATTATATATTTTGGTTTTCCTTAGGTTGTGACGGTGTGTAGCGAAATACAACCAGAAATCTTTCATGCCTTAATTTTCTTCTGTCAGAATGTAGCGTATTGTATGTCCTTTGATCCAGTTCATAGCATTGCGTTTTGTTATTGGGGATAGAACATCAACTGGGTTTAGAACATCTGCTGGTGTAATATATTTGGGAACCGTTCTTTCTACACTCGCTAAGCTTCTGCCTAATAGCGTGCCAAATGTTAGATACGTTTTTATATGCAGATCTGTTTTCTTCACTGTCGGGCGGATACAGAAAAACCTCAAGGAGGAGGCGCTAAAGATACCTTGAGCTACTTTACTTTTACCGTAAAAAAATATAAAAAAGGTACAATTGTGGTTCTATTCCTTAAATGGTGAATTCTATGCTCCTATTCTTCCTGGCGAATTGGTTACGTACTTCGTCAATAGGACAATCAATGTCAGGGTGAGTGTTCAGTAGAGCTCTTCACTGATCTTCACACTTGCATTTGCTATAACTAGGACTTCTTCCTTTTTCGTTCTTCGGTCTTAATACTTCTGCTTCTGAGTTTGAACTAGCTTCCTGTTCGGCGAATAGTCCTTATTTACAATGCTACGTATCGAAGCTTCTCTGTACAAGATCACAGTAGAATACTCGCGACTTTTTCTCGAACAAATGCCAGACAGAATAACGTATCGAGATCACTAGAATGACCGCGACTTTTCTCGCAGATATGTGTTGGCTATCTATATGCCAGACAGAAACGTATAAAATACGATGACGCGGACGCACGTGCTTCTACTCGATAATTCGATTCAATCGAGTCGAGTGACGAAAGAAATTTGTTTTGCATTATATTGATGTACCCTTTCCTCAGGCCACTGTAGAAAGTAGTGAGGACGTAAGTGTTTAATGTCCCGTCGAAAGTGAGATCATTAGAGACGCGGCACGAGCTCGGATTAGGAAGAATTGGGAAGGAAATCGGTTGTATCCTTTCAAAGGAACCATCTTGGCATTTGCCTGAAGCGATTTAGGAAAATCACGGAAAACCTAAATCAGGATGGCTGGACGCAGATCGGAATCGTTGTCCTCCCGAATGCGAATCGACTGTGCTAACTACAGCACCACCTCGCTCGGCAAACAATTATGAAACTATAAAATACTGTGCAGGTTTCAGGAGTCATTTTTGATAATACTTGTGGAGATACAGCACTGAATCTGAAGTCGTCATAACTTCTGCCAGTGGCTAGAAACCGTTATGTAGCGAACAGCCTCTTCTCGCAGCTTACAGTGTCTCTCATGATAGTCTCCTTTTTCGTTTACAATGGTTTAGTGATGTTCAGCAACTCCGGAAAGCATTTTATTTTTACAAGTCCGTCTTGATCACACAGATGTCTTACACTTTATTACCGGTTTCGGCTACGGCCATCTTCAGATCTGTTACAAAAATAAGAATTGTGTAAGCTTCTGTGTGATCAAGACGGACTTGTAAAAATAAAGTGCCAAAAAATGATTGCAGACTCATTTACAGACTTTATGTCCACAACGAAATCCGAAAAGCATGGTTCATCCAGTCGTAGATAATTACGAAAACATCGGCTCCTAGCCCCTTAAGTAACAGATCGAGGGTGAATATCTTCCTTTGCATTAGCCAGTTCTTTTACCAACAGCTTTCTCATGCCGTTTCTTGGCCTTGTTACCTCTAAAACAGCTAAGATAAACCCCACTTTTTGTTTCTGTGTAGTATCACACGACATCTCATCTCAGAGCCTCAATGAACTTACTATAAGCAATACACAACCAGCGATAGGAATAGTGTGGCGCTGTAATTGGTGAATGAAGTCTGTTGGGACGTGTGTAGGCTGTACAGGTAGTTGGTTGGTCGATTGGCTGCTAAATTGGTACGGTGCGAGTGTACCGCCCTTTAATAACCTTGCATCTTGTGAGGAGGGTGGGCTCCGGCGTGGGGTGGAAAGAGATGTCAGGCGACTGACAGCACGCCTCCTGAGTGTGTTACAAACACGTTTGCGTATTTTGTTTGTTGCTAAAGAGACTGGTGTACGAGATGAGCTTTGTGTGCTCGATCTCTGTCATCGTGTATGATATCATCGCCAGCATAATGAGGTGCACGATCATCGAAGATGCTATCTCTACACACCTGCGCACTCAACATACGATAACACGTTCCAGGTTTTCACCGTATTGAAAGTCTCGACTGTCAGTTTGCAATTTAAGAAGAGAACGTTTCTTCATTGTTCTGTAGTCAAGGGTAGGTCTACATGTGGCAGCCCAACCTCTGTTGTTACGTTGCTTGTGATTTTGCAATTACAACATTTTTGTCAAGTTTTGTAGCTGTGCACATGGCTATTTTTCTCAGGTTTCGTTGCTGGTGACCTGGCATTCATACCATTTGAGTTGTAGCTGTTTACATTGCCATTTTTCTCAAATTACGATAGATTTTTTGTGACAAATATCTTACAATAGTATAATTGTGATATTAATTATATGTTCATTAGGCCATTACAGCAAGACAACGACACATACTGCAGGTGTTAAGGAGTGACAGCAACACTCTCTGGCGGGGAGCGATTAACTATTTTAGACGAGTTTAATTGTTGACTTCCCTTTTAAACGCGTGCAAGCTCTCGATAGCACACGACAAAATTAAGACCTTTAATGATTACCTTTTCAATTACATATTGTTTTCCCATGGGCCCTGCAAGGAGCCGAGCGTTCACGAAGTGTGGCGGACACGCCGACAAGTTCGTTGTGGGGGTCGTATTTTTCGCGGGCTCCGCACAGTACAATACAACTGATACTTCATTAGCACAACATATGTGTGTGTGTGTGTGTGTGTGTGAATTCCTAAGGGACCAAACTGCTTAGGTCATTGGTCATAAGTACAATAAATTAACTGTTAACAGTACCATTTATATCATAATTAATAATTTCCTTTAAATAACAGAGTGAGTGGGCAACTAGTCAATCATGCAGTGTTTGCAGGAGCAGAACTTTAGTCATGGGGGTCTCGGGGCGAATACCTAAAGTGAGACCACCCGTCTCTCCTGCATGTCTGCCGTCCCTTTCAGCCCCTGCTTCCTCCTGCCACCAATGCATCCCATTCCCAACTCAACAAAACGTCTCTCACAAAACGTTTCTCATGACTGCAGCGTGTTGAGAACAATAAAATTCATAGACGTTCTCAACTGTTTCGAAATACAGCGATTCTTTTTAATTAGCCTTTTAAAACGAAATTCGAGTTGTGACTTTTTGATTACCATTGTGTACGCTACTCATGCAACGTTTGGGCAAATCGCAGGTCGCAGCGGCCAATCGCTGATCGCTTGGAATTATGTTATTTGTTATTTATTGAGCATCCATTTTATCATATACAATGATATAGGAGTTGTCATGTTACATTATATGAGTTTGTAATTGTACAGTAAATTAATCACTTAGGCCTACGGTGGTAAAACATATATAAATATATATCTCGTGCAGCGTATAGTAGAGAATAACAAAACAAACAATAATTAATTATTTATAGTGCATACTATTTTCATACTTTTGTTTTTCAAATAAGACTTAGCATTATCATTGACCACTATAGTAAAGAATAACAGAACAAACAATAATTAATTAATTGTAGTGTGTACAGGCAGACTATTTTCATACATTTGCTCAAATATGAATTGTCATTATCATTGACCACTATGAATAACAGAACAAACAATAATTAATTAATTATAGCGCTTACAGGCAGACTATTTTCATGCATTTGTTCAAATATAAATTATCATTATCATTGACCACTGAGTCACTATGCTCTGAAAATACATTTACTCTGTAACACTATAAAAACATTCTCTTAACATTTTTTTAAGCTCATTTTTAAATATGTAAAACTTTTCTATCTTTTTTATGCTTAAGGGAAGAGCACTAAAAAGGATTTTGGGGTGATATATTGCACTTTTGTAATATTGGGCTGTTTTGTGTGTTTCTCTGTGGAAATCATTCCTGTGTCTTGTTGGGTAGTCATGGCGCTCACTATTTAAAGAAGAAAATTGGGGGGTGAGATTTGAAAAAGCAGATACTTTCGTAGATATATAAAGATGGAAGCGACATTATTTGAAATTCTTTGAAAATTTCCCTGCAGGGCTTTCTTGGTGCAGCCCCTTTCATTATTCTTAATGCTCGTTTTTGAATAATGAATGACCGATTTGCCAGACTTGAATTACCCGAAAATAAGACACCATACCGCAATAGACTATGCATAAGAGCATAAAAAGCACATATTACTGTTTTTTCACTGCAGCAGTTTTTCAGCATTCTCATGCAAGTTGATGAATCTTATGCGATGTGAGGTAATATGAGTGCTGCTCTCGTTTTCTTACTACTTTTCATGCTTTCCTAACACTTTATTGACTAGGGATAGAAACAGACGTGTTACACGCCATACGATATATCTAGAACTTAGCTAGGCAACCGCGTGAGCCGATGCACGGACCCTGTACTGCTGAGAAATGCGTCACGTTTTCTGAAGGGCTCTCGTGACGTGATGCATTTCTCAATAGTACCGGATTCCTGCGGTGGCTCACGTGGTTGCCTAGCATAAGTTCGAGATAAGTCGTATGACGTGCAACACTACTGTTTCTATACCCAATTAACGAAATCTAAGGAAAACCATGAAATGCAGTAAGAGCACGATAGCAGTCAGTAGGTAAGCCATTCACAAGCTTTTAATTTGTGCGAATCCATGACAACCAAAGTACAGGTATCAAATCGATTTAACCTTTCTGCAGAGGTGCATCATAAAATTCTCACAAGCATGTATCGATAAAGATAATGGAGATCTTCGATACAGCAGTTATATTTAGGGAAATTTGATTTTGGAAACCTATCATCCAGACTGTTTATCACTGGTTGTCTTAGGTTCTTTGTGTTGGAGAAACATGAATTTTATAAATCCTGTAATTACAAATAAATCGGGATACTACAAATTATATATATGCTACAAATTATATATTTGCCATGTCCCTTCCTTTTTTTCGCTTAGATATATAATGTTCGACAAATTGAATAATATCACCAGGGTGTCTTGAAACACACACTTTCCATGTACATATCGTAAGAAATAAATAATTTTTATAAAAATTTAAAAAGCGTTATAGACAGATTTCATGCATTAATCTACATTTTTGTCAGAACATTAATTTGCCTTTTATATCATAAGTGTCTTATTAATGGAATGAGCTGTGATTTGAAATTGTTGTTCTGCTTACGTATCATTAAATAAGATGGGTCACGTTTATCATCTTTGTGAAAGTGTAGTTTGTATCCTCAGTACCACTGCAATGTCCCCACATTTTCTTGTCTTCTCAACTCCCTAGTACTGAACCGGTAGAGGTCGCTGGAATTCGAGTTGTTAGCATGTTGATTCATATTGCTGCCAACAAGGAAATTAAGTTATACTGTGCGCGTAGGTCACCACAATTAGGTTAATTCTGAATGTCATTTTAGTACTAGCATCTGCACATTTTATGTTCAAGCACACATTTCTCGCGGTGATTCCATATTTTTGGCCAGTCGCTCTACTTTGAAAAGAGTTGTCCTAAAAATTTACAGCTGTAGGTTAAACACTGTTAAATCCTGACTTTTACCACGAGCGCTACCTGTGCAATGTCCTCAACACATTGCAAGTGTAAGTCGCGCTGTGGACAGTGCTTTGCATATTGTGTGTGCGTTATGTCGGGCTAAGCGAATTCAAACGTGGGCGGGGTGCTGGTGCTCGTATGGTGAGTATTTCAGTAACCAAGGTACCAGCCGAAGTGTTTTGTGTTTCAAGAGACGCTGTATCGAATATTTATACTGCACACAGGGAGGAAATAGCTTGTTCTAACATATACACTGCTTTGCAGGACTTAAGTATGAGATACATAAAGTAACACAAAATATTAATCACTCGGCGGAAATGAATGAAAATGCTTGAGTATGTTGCTAGAGGCATCCGAGTCATACACAGGAAGTTGGACAATATACGGCGTGAGGTCAGCTTGACTATAGCGCCAAATGAAATTGGCACAACACGAGGCAGCTGAAGAAACGGTAAAAGACACTGTTTGTCAACCAGCGAGAACTTACTAATACATTTGCCTGACTTCATCTACATCTACGCCTATATCATACTCCGCAAGCCACCTAATGGTGTGTGGCGGAGGGTGCTTTTAGTACCATTAAGTGAGCCCTCCAATCCTGTTCCACTCGCGAATAGCGCATGGGGCAAGAATGATTGTCGGTCGTGTGTGTGTGTGTGTGTGTGTGTGTGTAGGGAGTGTGTGTGTGTGGGGGGGGGGGGGGGGAGGAATAATATGTTGTCCGATTATTCCCGTCCTGTCTGGTAGGGATCCCAGATAGATGAAGAATACTCAAGAATCGGTCGAATAAGTGCCTTATAAGTTACTTCCTTTGTGAATGAGTTACATTTCCTTAAGATTCTTCCTATGAATCTGAGTCTGGCATCTGATTTTCCCACTATTTGTTTTATGTGAGCATTCCACTTGAGGTCGCTCTGTATAGTTACGTCTAGATATTTTACGGCAGATAGTGTTTCCAGCGGTCTGACATCAATAGTGTAGCTACACAGTAGGGGATTTCTTTTCCTGTGTATGCGCCATACATTGTATTTATTTACGTCCGGGTCAACTGCCAGACCCTGCACCATTCATCAACTCTCTGGAGGTCATTCTGCAAATCATTACTATCTTCGAGCATTGCTACTTTGTTATAGACAACGACATCATCAGCGAACAGCCTTAGAGAGAATCCGACAGTTCCTACTAGTTCATTTATATATATTGTAAACAGTAACGATCCTAACAGGACCACAATGCATGCAATTTCACTTCTCACAGTGGTATGGCAGCTGCATGCGGATGGTCTCTCAGCCTGAAGACCAGTACATTGTGTTCCAGTGACACCTTCGCATCAGCAGCAACATTTGCAATTGTGCCAAGACTACGGTGGTGGGGCAGGACCAATGAACAGTGGGATCGCATGCTTTTCTTGGATGAGAACAGATTCAGTCGGAGTAGTGATTCTGGGCGTTTCCTCATACGACAAATGTGGGAACATGTAATGGACCCAGGAAAATTGTTGAACATTATTGTTTTGGTAATTGAGGTGTTACGGTGTGAGGATACATGATATTTCATGGGTGTACTAACCTCCAGATCTTTGAATACGGTACTCTCCTGGGTCAACATTATTGTGACACTGTACTTCTTCCCTACGTGTGTCTCTTCAGGGGTGATTCAGCTCTGACTTCATATTTGTTAATGACAATGCACAACCACATTGAACAGTACAAGTGGAGGGGCTCATGAAATGAAAGTATATTCGGCAAATGGACTGGCTGCCCATTTCCCTAGCTTAAATCGTATTGAGCACATGTGGCATGTGATGGGGAGAAGTACTGCCGCATGTCCACATGTATCAATCACCATTCAGCAGTTGTCAACCACACTGGTGGAAGAATGGAACACCCTACCACAAGAATCCCGTACTAAGCATGTGGGCAGCATGGGAGCATGTTGCAGAGAATGCATTGCCTTCTGTGGTGATCTTACACGTTATTACATTGTAAATCATGGTGAATTCAGTAAATTATTGTGTTTGAATAAAAGTGTCACTCCTGTTCATCTCATTCGTTATTTCTTTTAGTTGCCTTATGTATTATAGTGTAGCAGTTCTTACTAGATATGGCCCAGGTTTCATTGAGGTATGTTACTTGGCAATGATATATAATTTGTAAGTTATTTTCATTCTCAAGTTTTGCACACCGGTGTATTTCAGTCACACAGTCTACAAGTTGCCTTGGAGACAGACAAGTGTAAAATATTGCCTCTCATTTATTCTCTGAACAGTTTGAAATGTCAGAGAAAGAAATATTAAATTTCAATAGCTCATTGATGATGAGGTTTTAGGGATGAACAAACAGAGATGGGAAGCAGATCAGTTGTGACCTTTCAAGGAATTCGCTCAGTTAATTGCTTCAAGTTATGTACGAAATTCATGGAAAACCTTAATCTGGATGGTCAGACAGGAATTTAAATGCTGTCCTCTTGAGTGTAAGTCCAGTTTCTTACCACCGCAACATGTTGCTCTGTGGTTCTGGACATCAAAACTAGATTATTGACAAATGATAGTCCACAGGGGGCTCATAATCTGATTCATGGCTAACAGACTTAATTCTTGTATTATCAGAGATTGTGAAGTTTTTTTTAATTGGATTGCAAGACTTTTTCTGAGGGTATTCGAAATCTCTTGAAAAGATGAATGCAGTGGCCTAATACTTCTTAATGTTGGCATTGAAACTCTGTGCTAAAGTATCTGAGGAACATGCTAAAACTGGAACCAAGATGGTCACTGATATGTCCATATCGATTTTGGTGTGTGTATATCACAGGTCAAAAGAGTATACTCTTGGCTCAGCAGTTCAAATAGCTCGTAGGTCTTGAGTGAAGGAGAGAGGGCACTACTTGAGGACACTGTGAGTGGCCAACACCATGCCAATTGTGAAGATTAGATTAGATTAGATTAGATTAATACTAGTTCCATGGATCATGAATACGATATTTCGTAATGATGTGGAACGAGTCGAATTTTCCAATACATGATATAATTAGGTTAATTTAACAACATACTTAAGTTAATATAACAACTTTATTTTTTTTGTGTTTTTTTATTTTTATTTTTTATTTTATTTTTTTTTTAATTTTTTTTTTCTTAATTTATATCTAAAAATTCCTCTATGGAGTAGAAGGAGTTGTCATTCAGAAATTCTTTTAATTTCTTCTTAAATACTTGTTGGTTATCTGTCAGACTTTTGATACTATTTGGTAAGTGACCAAAGACTTTAGTGCCAGTATAATTCACCCCTTTCTGTGCCAAAGTTAGATTTAATCTTGAATAGTGAAGATCGTCCTTTCTCCTAGTATTGTAGTTATGCACACTGCTATTACTTTTGAATTGGGTTTGGTTGTTAATAACAAATTTCATAAGAGAGTATATATACTGAGAAGCTACTGTGAATATCCCTAGATCCTTAAATAAATGTCTGCAGGATGATCTTGGGTGGACTCCAGCTATTATTCTGATTACACGCTTCTGTGCAATGAATACTTTATTCCTCAGTGATGAATTACCCCAAAATATGATGCCATATGAAAGCAATGAGTGAAAATAGGCGTAGTAAGCTAATTTACTAAGATGTTTATCACCAAAATTTGCAATGACCCTTATTGCATAAGTAGCTGAACTCAAACGTTTCAGCAGATCATCAATGTGTTTCTTCCAATTTAATCTCTCATCAATGGACATACCTAAAAATTTGGAATATTCTACCTTAGCTATATGCTTCTGATTAAGGTCTATATTTATTAATGGCGTCATACCATTCACTGTACGGAACTGTATGTACTGTGTCTTATCAAAATTCAGTGAGAGTCCGTTTACAAGGAACCACTTAGTAATTTTCTGAAAGACAGTATTGACAATTTCATCAGTTAATTCTTGTTTCTCAGGTGTGATTACTATACTTGTATCATCAGCAAAGAGAACTAACTTTGCCTCTTCATGAATATAGAATGGCAAGTCATTAATATATAATAAGAACAACAAAGGACCCAAGACTGACCCTTGTGGAACCCCATTCTTGATAGTTCCCCAGTTTGAGGAATGTGCTGATCTTTGCATGTTACGAGAACTACTTATTTCAACTTTCTGCACTCTTCCAGTTAGGTACGAATTAAACCATTTGTGCACTGTCCCACTCATGCCACAATACTTGAGCTTGTCTAGCAGAATTTCATGATTTACACAATCAAAAGCCTTTGAGAGATCACAAAAAATCCCAATGGGAGGTGTTCGGTTATTCAGATCATTCAAAATTTGACTGGTGAAAGCATATATGGCATTTTCTGTTGAAAAACCTTTCTGGAAACCAAACTGACATTTTGTTAGTACTTCATTTTTACAGATATGTGAAGCTACTCTTGAATACATTACTTTCTCAAAAATTTTGGATAAAGCTGTTAGAAGGGAGATTGGACGGTAATTGTTGACATCAGATCTATCCCCCTTTTTATGCAAAGGTATAACAATAGCATATTTCAGTCTATCAGGGAAAATGCCCTGTTCCAGAGAGCTATTACACAGGTGGCTAAGAATCTTACTTATCTGTTGAGAACAAGCTTTTAGTATTTTGCTGGAAATGCCATCAATTCCATGTGAGTTTTTGCTTTTAAGCAAGTTTATTATTTTCCTAATTTCAGAGGGAGAAGTGGGTGAGATTTCAATTGTATCAAATTGCATAGGTATGGCCTCTTCCATTAACAGCCTAGCATCTTCTAATGAACACCTGGATCCTACTATATCCACAACATTTAGAAAATGATTATTAAAAATATTTTCAACTTCTGACTTTTTGTTCGTAAAGTTTTCATTCAATTTGATGGTAATACTGTCTTCCTCTGCTCTTGGTTGACCTGTTTCTCTTTTAATAATATTCCAAATTGTTTTAATTTTATTATCAGAGTTGCTGATTTCAGACATGATACACATACTCCTGGATTTTTTAATAACTTTTCTTAATATAACACAGTAGTTTTTATAATTTTTGATAGTTTCTGGGTCACTACTCTTTCTTGCTGTCAGATACATTTCCCTTTTCCGGTTACAAGATATTTTTATACCCTTAGTAAGCCATGGTTTGTTACAAGGTTTCTTACGAGTATATTTAACTATTTTCTTGGGGAAGCAGTTTTAAAATGCATTTACAAAAATGTTATGAAATAAATTATATTTTAAATTGGCATCAGGTTCACGGTACACCTCATCCCAGTCTAACTGCTGTAGGCTTTCCCTGAAATTTGCAATTGTTAAATCGTTGACTGAACGTACTACTTTGGAGGACTGTTTAGTATTGCTGAATGGAGCTATGTCATATATTGTAACTAGCTGTGCACCATGATCAGAAAGACCATTCTCAACAGGCTGAGCATTTATCTGGTTAAACTTATCTTGGTCTATAAAGAAGTTATCTATCAGTGAGCTGCTATCCTTTACCACCCGAGTAGGAAAATCAATAACGGGTGTCAAATTGAAAGAACCGAGTAATACTTCAAGGTCATTTTTCCTATTACCCTCTTTCAGAGAATCTACATTGAAGTCCCCACAAATAATAATTTGCTTCCCCCTGTCTGACAGATAGCACAACAAGGAGTCCAAATTTTTCAGAAATAGATGAAAATTTCCTGATGGGGACCTATATACAGTTACAATTATAAATGTGCCTTTATTTAATTTAAGCTCACAGGCACATGCTTCTATATGTTTCTCTACACAAAACTTTTTTGTTTCTATACTTTTTGCACAATGATAACTTTTGACATATATGGCAACTCCTCCTTTCTCCATATTTTCTCTCATTACATGTGCAGAGAGCTTATAACCACTTACATTTACCTTATCCATATCAGAAACAATGTGATGCTCAGACAGGCATAGTATATCTATTTCATTCTCAGCTTCTAAATCTTCTAAACAAACCAGAAGCTCATCTACTTTATTGTTTAAACTCCCAATATTTTGATGAAATATACTTACATTATTTTTAATTATACTTTTATGAGAACCTTCCCTTATTCTAACATTTGCAGTACTCTCCTGTCTGAGTTTCTCATTGTGCTTAGGCCTAGTTCCTATACCAGTGGTCACATGGTGTTCAGAGAGGCAGATTATGTCAACTGGGTTGGGTGACTTTAATTCATCAATGGAATTACCTAGGACTGAGATACAACTTGGTGGAGATAAAATTTCTGGTGATTGGTGAAAATTTATAATTGATAGCTGTGATTGGTGATCCAATGTGCTAGAATTGTGCTGTTTAATTTCTTTCCTAAACTGAAGATTTGTTTCAATCCTGACCTCTCGTAGAACTTGACATCTTTCTGTCTTACCTATCCTAAAAAAGGTGCTGCTCCAACACCTGTAACCACTGGTATTTTACCATTCATGGCAGTGCCTCCCCCCCTTAAATTTCCTGCTATTACCCCAGCTAGTTTCCCCTTCCCTTTCCTGTTGAGATGTAGGCCGTGCCTGGTATAGTCCCACCTACTAAGATTATCAACAGGAACCACACCAATATGAGCCCCCGCACCCGATCCAAGCAGCCGTTCCAACTCCAAATTAACTCTCCCAACAGAAGAGTTCAAATGAGGCCGGTCATGGCGTCTCAGGACAGATACAAATTCAACATTGGTGTGTCTCGATGCTGACGCAATCTTTCCCAGGTCACACTCTATACTGTACCCAGGATCTCTGTCGATGCTGTTCCCTGGCCCTCCCACAATAACCACGGTGTCTTCCCTGGTAAATCCTTTACAGAGTGAACCTAAATCCTCTGTCACCTGATCCAGACTAGCACTTGGTTTGAAAAAATTTGTGACCTGGTATTCTGGTCCTAATTCCTCCTGCAGAAGTTGGCCTACACCTCTGGCATGAGAACTGCCTAACAACAAAACTTTCTTCCTTTTCGATGACTTTCCTACATTCTTTTTCAATTTCCTATTGAAAGTTTGTTGTGTCCTGTCTACACCTACCTCTGCTTGAGGCTCATCAGTTTCTAACTGAAGCAACAGGTCAAACTTATTTTTGACATTCACCACAAAACTGTCAGACTTAGTTCTAGGCCTATTCCTTCTGCTACCTGTTGCCACTTCCCACCTCTCTTTGCCCTTCTCCCTCCTTAACCTGTCCAGATCTTCCCTAGCCTGATCTAGCTCAGCCTGAAGGGCAGCAATTTTCCCCTCCTGTTCCACTATCTTCCTATCTCTGCTGCAAATCCTACATAACCACTGATGAGCCTGATCCACTTTCCCAACACCCAGGCCACTGCAGTCCCCCCAGTGAAAAAAACTACTGCATCCATCACACCAAACCCCTGAACTAACAATTCTACGGCAAGTCAGGCACTTCTCACTCATGGCAAAAATAATACTTTAGCTAGAATAAATCAATTAAATTACCGAAAATCAAAAAAGACGTTCCAGGAATTAAGCCTATTCACAAATGTATATAAGCAAGTTTCTGATTTAAAATTCCGCTGTTTTTCTGAGATCTGTATTAAAACAACGAAGGTATACGCTATTTATTATATATTTCACTCGATGGAACGAAAAAAAGGACAATTAAACGAGATACTTTAACTTTGATTCTCCAAAAACGTTACGAGAATTAGGCCTATAAACAAATGTATATAGGCAAGTTTCTGATATAAAGTTACGTTGTTTTTCTGAAATCTGTATTAAAACAATGAAGTTATACGCTATTTACGGTAGTTTACTTATTTGTTACCGAGAAACTAGTTAAATTACCGTGAAACAAGAAACAAACACGTTTACAAAATTTAAGCCTAAGCGCGACTTCGCGAAGTTACGATCTTTTCGTGTTTTCTGAAAAAATACGCAAAGAAAAGTCAAACCTTTAACGGCAAGACTAAACGATACACTAATGCACGTATTTAATTTGTTGTCGGCGTTAAACTAAATTATATTCCTGTCTAAATCACTTAACTTTCTGGAAATGGTTTCTGGCGTCACTTACTCGGCGGCCATCTTGGAACCACATGACTGTACAGCATGAGGGGAGTAGAGTACACTCCAGTGATGGGCCAACAGCTGAAAATGTTGCTCTCTGGCAGATGTACAATGTGAGCTGCTGTGACCGAGTTGGTGTTTGAACTTCCTTTTCTGGTGGGCGGATTTCAACTGATAAACTGTGGACCATCTGACAGATTTATTTGGTACCCATGTGCATTTGCCAAGGAGGACAATGTTCTTCTTCAACATTCGTGGATTAAGTTAAGACAATTGGGTTAATATGTTCCATGTCACTGGCTTGAGATTTCCAGTTAACAGAAGATGTTGTCAACATTCCACCCCTAACTGACGTTGTGCTGGGTTTCACTCACCTTAGCAAGTTTGCATGCCTAGAAGCTGGCCCACGGCGCTCAAAATATCCTTACTTGGCGTGTTATTAATTGGATTTTTTTCTGTTGTAGAAGTTTATACATCAGGGTTGAAGTAACACTGATCTTAATGGGGTACTGCGAAGGAGTAGGCTGAGTTTGGGTTCTGTGGTGGCACGCAATGTACTAGCTGTGATGCAGTGGCTGTGAAGATTCAGCTCCAGGGCAGCTCGAGAACAGTTTTATGCTATTGGTAACGAGTATTTAAAATTGTCCTTTTATAGTTAAGCAATCAAATTAGATTACCATGAGAGTAAATGGTTGTGAAAACACACTTGACCTCTTAACAACAAATAATCCTGTGTTAATAACGAGCATCAGAACCGATTCAGGGATTAGTGAACACAGGGTTGTCGTAGCGAGACTGAATACTGTAATCCCCATATCCTCGAAAAATAAGCGAAAAATATACCTATTCAACAAAGCAGATTAAAATTCACTTGACGCCTTCCTGAGAGACAAACTCCACTCATTCCAAATTAATAATATAAGTGTAAACCAGATGTGGCTTCAATTCAAAGAAATAGTATCGGCAGCAGTTGATAGATTTATACCAAAGAAATTAACAAACGACGGAACGGATCCTCCTTGGTACACAAAACGGGTTAGAACACTGTTGCAGAAACAACGAAACAAACATGCCAAATTTAAACAGACGCAAAATCCCCAAGATTGGCGATCTTTTACAGAAGCTCGAAATTTAGCGCGGACTTCAATGCTTTAGCGCGGACTTCAATTCGAGATGCCTATAACAGTTTCCACAACGAAACTTTGTCTCGAAACCTGGCACAAAATCCGAAGAGATTCTGGTCGCATGTCAGGTATGTTAGCTGCAAGAAACAATCAATGCCTTCTCTGCTCGATAGCAATGTAGATACTGTCGAAGACAGTGCTGTCAAAGCAGAGTTACTAAACACAGCCTTCCGAAATGCCTCCACAAAAGAAGACGAAGTTAATATTCCAGAATTCGAATCAAGAACAGCTGCCAACATGAGTACGTGGAAGTAAATATTCTCGGAGTAGTGGAGCAACTTAAATCACTTAATAGAAGCAAGTCTTCTGGTTCAGACTGTATACCGTTTAGGTTCCTTTCGGAGTATGCCGACGCATTAGCTCCAGGCTTAACAATCATATACAACCGTTCGCTCGACGAAGAAAGATCCGTACCCAAAGACTGTAAAATTGCACATGTCACACCAATACTCAAGAAAGGTAGTAGGAGTCACAGCCTAACATAGACTGTGGTAGGAGTATTTCACCAACGTTAACGTCGATACGCAGCAGGATTTTGGAACATATATTGTGTTCGAACATTATGAATTACCTCGAAGAAAACGTTCTATTGACACACAGTCAACATGGGTTTAGAAAACATCGTTCCTGTGAAACACAGCTAGCTCTTTATTCCGGTGAAGTGTTGAGTGTTATTGACAAGGGATTTCAGATTGACTCCGTATTTAAGGATTTCCGGAAAGCTTTTGACACTGTACCATACAAGCGGCTCGTAGTGAAATTGCGTGCTTATGGAATATCGTCTCAGTTATGTGACTGGATTCGTGATTTCCCGTCAGAGAGGTCACAGTTCGTAGTAAATGACCGAAAGTCATCCAGTGAAACAGAAGTGATTTCTGGCGTTCCCAAAGGTAGTGTTATAGGCCCATTGCTGTTCCTTATATATATAAACGATTTGGGAGACAATCTGAGCAGCCGTCTTCGGTTGTTTGCAGATAACGCTGTCGTTTATCGACTAATAACGTAATCAGAAGATCAAAACAAACTACAAAACGATTTAGAAAAAAATATCTGAACGGTGCGAAAATTGGCAGTTGACCCTAAATAGCAAAAAGTGTGAGGTCATCCATATGAGTGCTAAAAGGAACTCGTTAAACTTCGGTTACACGATAAATCAGTCTAATCTAAAATCCGTAAATTCAACTAAATACCTAGGTATTATAATTACGAACAACTTAAAGTGGAAGGAACACACAGAAAATGTTGTGGGGAAGGCTAACCAAAGACTGCGTTTTATTGGCAGGACAATTAGAAAATGTAACAGACCTACTAAAGAGACTGCCTACATTAGGCTTGTCCGTCCTCTTTTAGAATACTGCTGCGCAGAGTTGGATCCTTACCAGATAGGGCTGACGGAGTACATCGAAAAAGTTCAAAGAAAGGCAGCACGTTTTGTAGTATCGCGAAATATGGGAGAGAGTGTCACAGAAATGATACAGGATTTGGGCTGGAAATCGTTAAATGAAAGGCGTTTTCCGTTGCGACGGAATCTTCTCACGAAATTCCAATCACCAACTTTCTCTTCCGAATGCGAAAATATTGTGTTGACACCGACCTACATGGGGAGGAACGATCACCACGATAAAATAAGGGAAATAAGAGCTCGTACGGAAAGATATAGGTGTTCATTCTTTCCGCGCGCTATAAGAGATTGGAATAATAGAGAATTGCGAAGGTGGTTCGATGACCCTCTTCCAGGCACTTAAATGTGATTTGCAGAGTATCCATGTAGATTTAGATGTAGAGCTCATTTTTATTCCCCATTGAATTTGATTGGGAATTTGGTGACTAAAGATGGTATTGATTATAGAGTCTGTATCGTTAGCCCTTCAAGTTAAATTGATGTTTGGAACTTCTAGTTGCGGCGGAAATTACAGCGCTGTGTTTGTTTAATGTATTATTGAAATTTTTGAACCTTATAATGCAAAATAAGTAAGGATATTTAAAATTTTAATTAATTTATCACTGATTTGCTGGATTGTAAAGATTTATTTTGTGAAACAGATGTGGGTTTGTTTTAAGTGTTTTTAAGATTTAAAGAAGATTCATGTTATTGATGAAAACTTTGAAAGATCAGTGTATGCCTGTGTAAGCATGTTGGTAAAGTAAGTGGTCTGTTACGTAATTAGCCGCTTTTCCACAGCAAAATCCTGCATTCAAGACGGATCTGCTCAAAGGGTCACCCTCCTATGTCCCATTCTTGTCAAACTGGGGTTTTAGTCAGATTCCTCTCTTGCATTTACTGCATATAATGATGGATAGTGACACTGGAAATCCATTTGGGAGTGTTTGCATCTCGGTAACCAATACTGCCTTGCGTCAATAGCAACATTGTTAAGAAGCATTACACAACTGCACTTTTTTTTTCACTGCACTGCTGTTAATGCCACATGAGTAAAAATGTACTTATTTCTTCTTCTTTCAAATAATCCATTTGGACGGTACAATGAATCAATTTTGGCTACTCTTCATTGTATTAGACTTCCTTAGTTTCCAAATTTCCTTCATCCTTTTAGAGTGTTGTTCCCTTTCTTCTTTAGTCCACTTTCATCTAGTTGTTTTCTATATCTCCTAAAATTCTGCCTTTTGAACTGCGTTTCTGGAATTTGTTCTGTTTTCTATTTTGTCTATTGTAATTTCAGCGTTTTCCATGTCCTTTCCAGTCTCTATGAACCATGCGAGCTTAGATTTGTAGCTATTGAGTAATGAGAATATCTGCTTGGTTAGCCTGTTATTATTCATTCTAAATATATGTAAAAAAACTGTAGTCTTCTCTCCTTCATTACATCAGTTAGTTTTCCAGTTTTCAAGTATAGCTCTCTGTTTGGTCTTAACCTGTATTCAGCAGTATCGTTTCTTTTAGCTCCCAGTATTTTGCTTAAAATTCTTCTTTTGGCCTTCTCTAAAGTCTGATTTAAAGTAGTTGTCACTTGACGTTTGCGCTGCGACGTTGCGGCGTTGTCACGTCAAGCTTTGGCTGGAGGCAACCGCCTCAGCGCATCGCTACCCCCGGCGATAGAAAATCGTTTTAAGGCCTGTATCTTCTACAAAAAGTAAGTAAAAAATTTCAAACCCACATATGATGTATATCTCTACAATGTCTCTCAATCTGTCAAACATCTATTCTTAATTTTAATTAGGACAAGAGTTACGTCAATTTGTTTGAAACCATTTAAATTCTCGATTTCGCAAACAGCTTCTAACGTCATTACTGAAAAACTATTGGTGTCACAGCAAAATATTTTTTTCCATTCATTACCAAAATAATGCACTCGGCAAAGAATCCTTAAAAGTTTTCGTAGTGCAATACGTTTCCTGTATATAAATTTCTGAAAACAGCGTTTTTAAGCAACCCTATCAGTACTGAACTCGAAACAAGTATGACATTTAAAATCTCTATCTCCTATAAATATTGTGTAAATATTTTGAAATTTACGTACAGTATCGGTCTCAGTGGTATATATAAGCATATCAAGTATCTTTCCTTAATTTTAATTAGGGCCGTTGTTACATTAACTATTGAAGTGTGAGAAATTTTCGCGTCCGGAAAAGTTTTCTTCTTTAGATTGCAAATCTCGAAAACACAATATTTAATGGCAGTAAGTACACTACACACTAATCAGACAATGCGAAAACACCGCTTACTTCAGAGTCAGAGTCGCTGCTCGTATTGACAGATGTAATCAAGTCTTCGACACTTTGTTGTAAGGTATCTTCATTGTTCCATGCGTCCTGTATCACTCCTTTCACGTGATGCGCTACCTTCTGCCAGTCTTCCGACGTCACAATTTCAACTGCTTCTTTCAAAAGGCGTTCCACTTCGGTTAATGTGAATTTCTTATTTTCTGCAGAAATATGCCGTTTAACCTGAGCCCAAATCAGCTCTATTGCGTTGAAATGGCAATGGTAAGGAGACAATCTGAGCACTTTAAGGCCGTATTTTTTTGCTACTTCATCCACAATGTAAATCGGGTTCTTTAGCTTGTGTTGCGATACAAGTTCTAATAATTCTGCCGTTGTCAAATTACTGTCGAACTGTACCTTATCTTACTGTAACCAGCTAACAATGTCGTTTTTCCTCGTTGCCTTTGTGGGTGCTTTATCTTGTATTACTGAGTGATAAGGAGCGTTATCCATAACAATGGTAAGAGTTTTTTGTTAAGTTCTGGAGCACACAGTCTTCAACCATTTCACAAAAGTATTGTGGGTCATCTCTTCGCGGTAGTCGGAGGTCTTATTTGAACTGAGTAGCAGCAGACAATTTGGAATGAAACCTTTTGAATTTCCGGCATGTGCTACAATTATCCTTTTTCCTCTGCCATACCGCCGCTGATGGTACCGTCTGTCCAGCCTTTTTTTTAAACTGTGTCCTGCATTCACCCACGTTTCATCAAGCCAAACGATATCATCAAAATTTGTCCCCACTAATTCTCTAAGAAAGCGGCATCGCCAGGCTGCAATATCTTGGCGTTCCATTAGTAACTTTCTGCCAGAGATGATTTATAGTGGAATCCTAACATTTTCACGACTCGTCACAAAGACGATTTACTACCCTGAAACAGGTCAGCCGCTGTGAGAGTAGCATGTAGTTTTTTGAGTGTTGGATACTCCTTCCCCGAATAAAATGCGTATATTTGACGACGCCTCTTTTTCCCATGTGTCTCCAATTTAGATGATTCACTTGAGCCTTCTTTCGTGAATTTCTCCTTGCCGATTCTTATTACTGATCGTTCACTAACTTGCAGAGCAGCTGCACTTCGCTCCACCACCTTTTCCAAAGGAACGAGAGGCCCTCCTGCATCCCTCTCTCTCTCAAAATACTCCGTTAAGGAACACACGTATTCACGCGCCTGACTGCGTATAACGACACCATTGTGTTGTTGTTGTTGTGGTCTTCAGTCCTGAGACTGGTTTGATGCAGCTCTCCATGCTACTCTATCCTGTGCAAGCTTTTTCATCTCCCAGTACCTACTGCAACCTACATCCTTCTGAATCTTGCCCTGCAATACTAAATTGGTGATCCCTTGATGCCTCAGAACATGTCCTACCAACCGATCCCTTCTTCTGGTCAAGTTGTGCCACAAACTTCTCTTCTCCCCAATCCTATTCAATACTTCCTCATTAGTTATGTGATCTACCCATCTAATCTTCAGCATTCTTCTGTAGCACCACATTTCAAAAGCTTCTATTCTCTTCTTGTCCAAATTATTTATCGTCCATGTTTCACTTCCATACATGGCTACACTCCATACAAATACTTTCAGAAATGACTTCCTGACACTTAAATCAATACTGGATGTTAACAAATTTCTCTTCTTCAGAAACGCTTTCCTTGCCATTGCCAGTCTACATTTTATATCCTCTCTACTTCGACCATCATCAGTTATTTTGCTCCCCAAATAGCAAAACTCCTTTACTACTTTAAGTGCCTCATTTCCTAATCTAATTCCCTCAGCATCACCCGACTTAATTAGACTACATTCCATTATCCTTGTTTTGCTTTTGTTGATGTTCATCTCATATCCTCCTTTCAAGACACTGTCCATTCCATTCAACTGCTCTTCCAAGTCCTTTACTGTCTCTGACAGAATTACAATGTCATCGGCGAACCTCAAAGTTTTTATTTCTTCTCCATGAATTTTAATACCTACTCCGAATTTTTCTTTTGTTTCCTTTACTGCTTGCTCAATATACAGATTGAACAACATCGGGGAGGGGCTACAACCCTGTCTTACTCCCTTCCCAACCACTGCTTCCCTTTCATGCCCCTCGACTCTTATAACTGCCATCTGGTTTCTGTACAAATTGTAAATAGCCTTTCGCTCCCTGTATTTTACCCCTGCCACCTTTAGAATTTGAAAGAGAGTATTCCAGTCAACATTGTCAAAAGCTTTCTCTAAGTCTACAAATGCTAGAAACGTAGGTTTGCCTTTCCTTAATCTTTCTTCTAAGATAAGTCGTAAGGTCAGTATTGCCTCATGTGTTCCAGTGTTTCTACGGAATCCAAACTGATCTTCCCCGAGGTCGGCTTCTACTAGTTTTTCCATTTGTCTGTAAAGAATTCGTGTTAGTATTTTGCAGCTGTGACTTATTAAGCTGATAGTTCGGTAATTTTCACATCTGTCAACACCTGCTTTCTTTGGGATTGGAATTATTATATTCTTCTTGAAGTCTGAGGGTATTTCGCCTGTTTCATACATCTTGCTCACCAGATGGTAGAGTTTTGTCAGGACTGGCTCTCCCACTGCCGTCAGTAGTTCCAATAGAATATTGTCTACTCCGGGGGCCTTGTTTCGACTCAGGTCTTTCAGTGCTCTGTCAAACTCTTCACGCAGTATCATATCTCCCATTTCATCTTCATCTACATCCTCTTCCATTTCCATAATATTGTCCTCAAGTACATCGCTCTTGTATAGACCCTCTATATACTCCTTCCACCTTTCTGCTTTCCCTTCTTTGCTTAGAACTGGGTTTCCATCTGAGCTCTTGATATTCATACAAGTCGTTCTCTTATCTCCAAAGGTCTCTTTAATTTTCCTGTAGGCGGTATCTATCTTACCCCTAGTGAGATAGGCCTCTACATCCTTACATTTGTCCTCTAGCCATCCCTGCTTAGCCATTTTGCACTTCCTGTCGATCTCATTTTTGAGACGTTTGTATTCCTTTTTGCCTGTTTCACTTACTGCATTTTTATATTTTCTCCTTTCATCAATTAAATTCAATATTTCTTCTGTTACCCAAGGATTTCTACTAGCCCTCGTCTTTTTACCTACTTGATCCTCTGCTGCCTTCACTACTTCATCCCTCAAAGCTACCCATTCTTCTTCTACTCTATTTATTTCCCCCATTCCTGTCAGTTGCTCCCTTATGCTCTCCCTGAATCTCTGTACAACCTCTGGTTCTTTTAGTTTATCCAGGTCCCATCTCCTTAAATTCCCACCTTTTTGCAGTTTCTTCAGTTTTAATCTACAGCTCATAACCAATAGATTGTGGTCAGAGTCCACATCTGCCCCTGGAAATGTCTTACAATTTAAAACCTGGTTCCTAAATCTCTGTCTTACCATTATATAATCTATCTGATACCTTTTAGTATCTCCAGGGTTCTTCCATGTATACAACCTTCTCTCATGATTCTTAAACCAAGTGTTAGTTATGATTATGTTGTGCTCTGTGCAAAATTCTACCAGGCGGCTTCCTCTTTCATTTCTGTCCCCCAATCCATATTCACCTACTATGTTTCCTTCTCTCCCTTTTCCTACACTTAAATTCCAGTCACCCATGACTATTAAATTATCGTCTCCCTTCACAATCTGAATAATTTCTTTTATTTCATCATACATTTCTTCAATTTCTTCGTCATCTGCAGAGCTAGTTGGCATATAAACTTGTACTACTGTAGTAGGTGTGGGCTTCGTATCTATCTTGGCCACAATAATGCGTACACTATGCTGTTTGTAGTAGCTTACCCGCATTCCTATTTTCCTATTCATTATTAACCCTGTAGTCACCTGACCAGAAGTCTTGTTCCTCCTGCCACCGAACTTCACTAATTCCCACTATATCTAACTTTAACCTATCCATTTCCCTTTTTAAATTTTCTAACCTACCTGTCCGATTAAGGGATCTGACATTCCACGCTCCGATCCGTAGAACGCCAGTTTTCTTTCTCCTGATAACGACATCCTCTTGAGTAGTCCCCGCCCGGAGATCCGAATGGGGGACTATTTTACCTCCAGAATATTTTACCCAAGAGGACGCCATCATCATGTAATCATACAGTAAAGCTGCATGCCCTCGGGAAAAATTACGGCTGTAGTTTCCCCTTGCTTTCAGCCGTTCGCAGTACCAGCACAGCAAGGCGACACCATGTCCGCCACTTTTTGGAGGTTTCCGAGAGTGTGCAGTCTCGGCCTCCCTCTCTTGCGACTGCTTTCATCAGACATCAACGACAGCGCCGGCTGCCATTGGTTTATAGGTGGCGGGAGCCCTGCAGCCCATTGCCTGTCAAGTGACAACTAGTTTAAATAATAGTATAGCTTCTCAAGATCTCTATTTCTTGTTAGTTTAAGTGTTTCTGCCGTATCCAGAGCTTCAGGTCTGGCTACTGTTTGACAGTGTCTTCATTTCGTGTTCCAGGACAAGGATTTTTTGTTATAAACGTTTTTGGTCATATGAAACACCCTTTACGTTTTGTGCACTCTAGTTTCTATAGCTGTTTTTCTTCTGCATTGTATGTAATCCACTCCTCTAGGTATTTAAAGGAATCTGTTTGTGTAATGTTGTCAACTGCAGTATTTTGAGGAGCACCACAGATTTTTGTCATGAACTTTGTTGTTGCAAAGGATATTTGTAGTTCTACTTTGGCTGCTTGCTTGTGCAGTTCTCTTATTTGTTCTTGGGCATTAGCTAGGGAATCTGTAATTAATGTCATGTCATCTGCGAAGGTTAAACAGTCAACAGTGATCTTGTTTGGATTTCTTCCTAGTTGAATCCCTTTAGTATTGATGGCCTTCCTCTATTCTCGATCTCTTTCTCCATCACACAATTGAAAAGCAGAGGTGACAAGCAATCTCTCTGTCAAACACCTGACTTTATTTTAAACGATTTTGAGAGCTCTCCCCTAAATTTTACTTTTGATTTTGTATTTGTCAAAGTTGCTTTAATTATTTCAGTTGTTTTGGCATTGAGTCCCAATTCTTTTAAGAGATCAAGCAGCGTATTTCTGTCAATTTAATCATAGGCTTTTTTAAAAACCACAAAAGTAATTAAATATTATAAGTTCCTGATTTTCCTCATTTCTATTGTTATTTAAGTTGAATATTTGTTCTGCACATCACCTTCCCTTCCTAAATGCAGCCTAATACTCTCCTCATTGTTTGTCAAGTATTTCTTCTGCTCTTTTTAAAAGCACCTTGGACAAGATCTTATAGATCACTGGTAAGAGAGAGATTCCTCTATAATTTATAGGGCCTGTTTTCTTCCCTTTTTTATGTAGTGGATGTATTAGAGCAGATGTCCATTCTGGTGGTAAGCTGTGTATGTCGAGATTTCTTTGAGTATTTCTGATTGACATTGTATCATGTTATCACTAGAGTACTTCCATAGTTAAGCACCTATATTATCCTCTACAGGTACTTTATTATTTTTAAGGTTTTCTATGATATTGTTTATTTCTTCTGTTGTTGGTGGCTTTGAGTCCGGTGGTGTTGGATTTACAATATCGAAATTAAAATTTTCTTTCGGTGGATCACAGTTATGTAGTTCTTCAAAGTATTCGGCAAGTATTTTACAGTTCTCTGTGCTATTATATGCTGTTTTCTGCATTTTTGCGTCCATGAAAAATAGACTAGGTGAAGTGTATTAAGTGTATTTCTTTAAGCTACTTTTGAAAGTTTTGTAAAAGTCCCTAGCATTGTTCTGTTTGAAGTTGGAGTTTATTGTTGCTAGTTGGTCTTCTGTGTATTGCACTTTGATCTTTTTAAGGCCTTTTGATGCTTGCTTCCGGGCTTCTTTTAGAGAGTTCCTATTTTTATCATTTTTATTAACATCCCATATGTTCCAAACTCGTTGTCTTGTTAGGATTAGTTCGTCACACTCATCATTCCACCATGCATGTTTCCATTTTTTGGTAAGGAGAATGGTTTCTTCTTCTGTCTGTACTATGTCTTTTTGAAGTTGTTATCATGTTTTAGGTGTTCTCTTTTCCAAAAGTGCCCTGAAATTTTCGTACTTAGTTAATTTCTGAGCGTCAAACTTTTTAGGTTGATATTGGCTCTTTCTTTTATATATTGGCCTAATTTTGAATTTAACATAGATAGATAGTTATCTGAATATAAAACTGCATGCTTAGCAACTTTTACATCGAGTATCTCTGATGTAGACTGCCTGCTTATAGCAACATGGTCAAGTTGTTTCTCCCCACGGACTGGATTCAGGGATGCCCATGTAGTTTGTTTCCTAGGGAGTTTTTTGAAAAATGTAGAGTTTAGGACTATGTCATGTTCTGTGCATAAATTAATAAGTCTTTCTCCATTTGCATTGGTTCTTTTATGTGCAGGGAATTTGTCTACTATGGATTAGTGATGACATTCTTTGCCGATTTTAGCATTAAAGTGTTCCAGCAATATTACTGTGTTTTTGAATGAAATCTAATCTAAGGTGTTTGACAGTTCCTGGTTTTTCATTTGTTGGTGCATGTGTATTTACAGTGGTACACAGTTTGTTTAATGATTTGAAGATTAATTTTGAAAGTATTTCATTGATAGATTTAAGTTCTACTATTGAGTTTAATATATTTTGGTTTACAATGAGTCCTGTTCCAAATTGGGGCACATTCTTCATAACTCTTTTTCCCAGCTTCCCTTTGAAGATTCTGAATCCCTCTGAATCAAATAAATGTTCATCAGTATACTTTGTTTCTTGGAGTGCTGTTATCATTGTTTCAATATATAAGTTGTTGCAAGTGTTAATAAGATGAATCCCTCACACAATTACATGCCACTCTGTGGAGTAACATGTGCATCAAATCAAACGTTGATATCTGGAACTGATTGGAGAGTAAAAGGGGTGACTTCCACTGCAGTTCTGCAGGTGCAGTCAGGATGTCTAAGACACTAACAAAACATCTGTAGGTAAACATCACATATTACTGTATTTGCTCATTTTTGTATGACCAGGATTTTGATGAGTTACACAAGAAAAATATACCATAAGTCATGAATGTGTCAAAACATGCAAAATATCTTAATACTATATACTGATTTGTTCGTTTCCCAAGCCAAGAGACAGATGTTTGACTTACCTGTTGGAGAAGCTCTAAAACATATGTCTTCTGGTTCAAATTTTTATCAACATGTGCATTCAAACCTTTAAATATCTACTCTATTCACTGATTGCTGTTTATGTGGGAGGCCTACATTGATCATTTGTTGGTGTATTTATTTCTTTATTCATTTTTTATGTTTTATTCAGAATACAAGCATACATATTTTTTTAATGAAGAAAGTGTAAAACCACAATGCTTTAATAGGTGCCATCCTACTGGAGATGGTGTGCTCTTCCCTTTACTAACCTTTGGACTGAATTATCCAGCCATTGATATCTGCTGTATAATGTGCACTCAGAATATTGAACAACTTAGAAGTTTTCACATTTAAAAAATAAATAAATAAATAAAAATTTGCAACATAGTGACAGAATGTTCTTTTATCATTCACACATATTATTGTGATGTATTCTGAATAATTTTATAAAAATGTTTCTTACTCCACTGTTAAATATGAAGCCATTGTGGCCATAAGTGACAAAGGGCACTGGCTTGTTTGTAGCATTACATTCTAAGTAGGTGTTTGGATCACAATTAGGAATAATAATGTACCCTGTAACATTGTGCTTTTAAGCTGTGTGGTTGCACAGTGACCATGTCACTACATAGATCATGTGTAGTATATGTGCTGTAAAATATTGTGTTTCCGAGTCTGGGTGAATATGTACAGTTATGGTTCTAGATTTTTCTTTTATTTCTTTTTTGCATAGGCCTACATATTATATTGAAAATTTGTCTAAAATTTGAGTTTGCAAGTGCGATATAATATCCAACTTGATCTAATATTAATTATAAGACTGTGCTTGTCATGTAATTTGATAGTGTTTTTAAAATGTGAATGATTATGGTTGTACAAAGCAGTAATAATCAATTTATTACACAATCAATTTCAGTCATAAACAGAACAACTTCAAGTATTTTGTGACATTGTGAATAGATGTCCCAGTACACCTAAAGGTGCACTGTTGACTGTGTGAATAGGTGTCCCAGTACACCTAAAGATGGAGTGTTGACTGAAATTGTTTGTGTAATAAATTGATTAATACAGCTGTGTGCAACCATGATTTTTCAACAGTTTTTACAAACTGTAAACCATTGCCTGTTCAATGTAATGCGTATCAGTAAATGTTTGAACAAAGTATGACATTCAATTTTTCAATAGTTTCCTACATCATAGATACCAGTCACAAAAGGTTTACTTTAATGACAGTTGTGGATATCTGTGTGCTCAAAACTTGCAGTCCAGTCTGGGAAGGAAGGCAAGATTCCAACAGTCGACTATCAATAACAGGATAAAACTCTGAGAGAGTTCACAACGTCATTGATACAAATATTAAAGACAGAAAATACCAGATTCTTAGCTTATGGAAGTGAATGGCTGAAGTTGCTACATTTGTCATGCTCTCACTGTAATTCAGAGAATAAAGTTCTCTTTTGTTTTGAAAGAATTTGTCAGCCTGTGATGATTTGCAATTGGATACTGAATTCTGATGGTTTGTGATCAAATACAACCAAACTGGTTGTAGCAGAAATGCGTATCTGGGATGCCTTGCCACATGCTGTTCAGAAGAGATCTCCACCCCATCATATTCTTACAGATTTATGGACAGCCCTGCAGGATTCATGGTGTCAGTTCCCTCCAGCACTACTTGAGACATCAGTTGAGTCCATGCCATGTTGTGTTACAGCACATCTGCATGTCCACAGGGGCTGTACACAATATTAGGGAGGTGTACCAGTGTCCTTGGCTCTTCAGTGTAAAACTCCATTCGGAACCCTAGAGGAGGATTCATAGTCTACACAGAAATTATTTCTGCTTCTTGTGCTTTGACTGTGAATTACAGAGTTTGTAATGTAGCAGAATAGGACAACATTCTATGAAAACACAGAAGTTAAACTGAACAAAGTGATGAACAGTGGGTATGGGAAATTGTCATCCCATATCTCTTCTGCCAGTCCTGTCAAAAGTATCTAAAAAGCTGCTGCCAGACAGATTTAAAATTTTATTGAAAAAAAAGAGATAATTTTAAAAAATCAGTTTGGCTTCCAAGATGGAAAAAACACTATAGACACAAATTAATATTTTTGTTTACAAAGTTGGAACATCATTAGACAATAACAATACAGCTGCAGCAATCTTTTGTCACCTCACAAAAGCCTTTGACTCAATAAATCATGCATTTTTTATCAATAAACATCATGCTTATGGGACTGAGCTAGCATTCTACATTGGCTTACTTCATACTTATGCAAATGAAAACAAAGAGTGATTAATTGTCTCTGCAAATGCAGCAGATTATTCTTGCAAATGGAGAACAGTAACACAAGGTGTCCTTCAAAATTCTATTCTAGGACTTACTTGTTTTTGTTTTGCCTTAAATGACTTATCCATTCATATAAATGCTCCATCAATTTCATTTGCAATAATACATCTGTATTAACTGAAGATCATGAGTCAGAAAATGTCCCTGTCTGTATCATCAGTACAATAAAACATCTAGAAATATGGTTTCAGCTGAACGGATTAACCTGAACATCCCAAAAATCCATTTGATTCAGTTCAGAACAAAAGAGTCTAAATCCCAGGAAATTAAACTATCATAAAATTAAGATTTGAAAGAAGTGGATAACGCTAAATATTTAGGATTAAACATAGATGGGAATTATATTGGAGCAAACATGTTGAGTATCTAGTAAACACATTATGTATCTTTGCATTTGCAATGCAAATACAATATTAGCTACTGCCGCTGAAATGCACACATGGAAAATCACATACCATCGCTACTTCCAATCAGTTATATGGTACATTATTATCTTTGGGGGTATTTGGACAAGACATTCTGCTTACTGAAACTACAGATAATAATCTTTAGAAACAGGTGTCTTGTACATACAAGAAAATCATGTTACCCATTATTTAAAAGCCTGAAGTTGTTAACAGTACCCTCCCTATACATCTACGATATTATCATTTTTTTACAAAGCAATTTAGATTTATTCATGGAAAATTGTTTTGATCATTCATAAAGTATGAGAAATAAAGATCCTGCTTATTGTGTAAACTTACATTTCAGACTACCCCAGAAGCCCCTATATAAGAATGAAAATTTACACCAAATTAAAAGCCAAGTACATTTTGAGTATGAAACTAGATTCAGGGGAAAAAGATACTCTACTTCAGCAACGTTAGTACTCAGCTGAAGATTTCATAAAGGATGAACTGAATATTTGAGCAGAATTTAGCTTAACACTTGTCTTGTTGTGTAAATGTACCTGTTTTTCTGCAAAATCTTTCATTAACATTTAAATACTGCTCTGTCTTATTGACAATAAGTTTACAAAAATGAAGTTGTATTAAATGTTGTAATACTGCTCTGTCTTATTAACTATAAGTTTATATCAATGGAGTTGTATTATTCATTTCTGGATGTGTCTCCTGTACTCTAATCAAATGTTATGGGACTAGTAAACCACAATTCATTCAATATATTTCCATTGCTCTCTACTTCTGATATCTGTAAGACATGTTAATTTGTTTCATTGGTTTTTGTAACATACAGGACTAAGCTATTTGATGAGAACCAGTGGTAAGCATGTTTCATCAGAAAACTTTCAAAGTTTTTGAACAGAACTAGATTTGTTAGTGCTCAGCATTTTAGACTCTTTAAAGGACATGCTCATTTTCCACTTTGGCTGTATTTTAGATAAATGCAAAGATGTAGTGCTCAAGTTCAGCTGTTATACATTAATTGCAGGAAAATCAATCTAGAGCTCATGTCAGACCTTAATTTAGAAACCATACTTACGTATCTTTATCTGATGAAAACACATCTTTTTCTTGCAGTAATAACTAAAAAAGCATTTACTGGCTATAAAGATTTATTTCATCAATTATATTTATAAATTATACAAATTGTAATTTATTCTATTTAGCCTAGAATTGGTGAGTCACTGAAGACCACTTTTGTAGCAGGTGTGTAGAGTTCAAATATGAGGATCTGCAAAGTAGAAAATTTACAGTGTAAGTATATTATTATGAGTAACAAACTCGTTTTTAAATTACTCTGCTGTAGAGTAAATGAAGCACTAAAAGATGACAAAGATGAATGACAATATTAAACAAAATTTTCTGTTATATGTGTCAAAGTCTTCACTTCTGTCAAATTACTATTTGATAAAGGTTATCATTTGAATCAGTAGGTAATGCTATCCTATTATTTTATGTAGATTATTGAGTAAATAAGAATTATTTTAATTTTAGTTCAGTTTTAGAAATTAGAGGAAGATTTATTCATCTAAAGCAATAATGTTACCCTAAGCTAAACTATATGATGAAAAGTACTTGGACACTTATTAGTGGACATTAATATGGGGTGTGTCCTCCCTTCACTTTTGTGATGGCTTGAACTCTGCTGGGGACACTTTAAATGAAGTCTCTGAATGTTTGTGGAGGAGTGGCAGCCCATTTTTCCTCAAGAGCTGAAACTGGAGGAGGTGGTGATGTTGAATGCTGGGATCTGGAGCAAAGTTGTTGTTCTAACTCATCCCAAAGCTGTTCCATTTTGTTCAGGTTAGAACTCTGGGCATGCACGCCCATTTCAGGAATGTTACTGTCCACAAACCATTGTGTGTATGTATGTATGTAGGCATGTATGTATTAAACCACGGACCTAGAAATGACGGAGAGGCTTTGTCCCGCCATTGCCCTCAGTGGTTCACAACCCCACAACAGGCCACAGCAGTCAGCCCACTGCTGCCCCACATTGAACCCAGGGTTATTGTGTGGTTTGGGACCCAGTGGTCTAGTCTGCGTAGCCACTCAATGTTAGTGAACACTACAGTACCAATAAAGAATGTTCCAAATAAATTAAATCTATTTCATAATAGAATATAATTTTAAGCATTACCAATTTACAATATTTTATTACATTTTACTGGTTCACTTGTACTTACCTCATTTGACCCTTGTACAAGCAATGGAGCAGGCACATATAATGTTCTCTGAGGGCCAAGATTGAAGTAGCGACCAAGGGGGAAACCATTAATGAAGACTGATCCTTTCCCCCAGTCACTCATATCAATGAAAGTGTCACGTGGTGCAGAATCCACATCAAAGGTAGCACGAATCAATACAGGGCCATTGACTGAATCTCCAATTGGCTGCCACCCAGTCAAACTAGAACAAATTGTATGTGCTCCAATGTAGATGGAGTCCTTTCATATTTTGTGAATAACTGGTAGGTAGTAACAAGAGTAATTCTATTTTATGGGATATTATCATGTATCTTTAGGGAGAAGATTTTCATAATAATATCTCCAACAGAAATTGAAATCATTCCAAGGGAAAAGAAAAGGCAAATCGTTTCATTAGCTATAATTTATTGTGAGTTCTGTGTTTGTTCTTAATACTGTAACACAGCATAATGAATAGAGACATTCATCCTCACACTACACACACCAGAAACAATTGTTGTATAATACTGAGTACTAAAAAGCTAGTGATTGCAGCCCACTTGCTGCTGGAAGACATTTCTTTAACAGTTTAATGAATGATAGGAAACAACATAAGAAAAAATTAAAACAGGTATTAATTAAAACATATCTGAGCTACAACATTTAATCTGTTTTTATATACAGTATATTCTCTTATATCTGTGGTATGATTTTATTTATGTGAGTGTACAAAGAAATGACAACATCTAAGACTGTAAAGTCATTCTGGATAAATGAATATTATTAATTTATTATTGTTGTTGTTTGCTGTTGTTCTCTAAGTCTCAAGACTTGTTTGATGCAGCTCAGCAAGAGATGCCTTTGAATCATTTAGCACTTGTCTATCTCCACATATAGTAATAGTTACAGAACACCAGAAAACAGTGGACAACATTCCATATTGCAAATTAGAAGGCTACAACCTAGCTATGTTCTGCTGTAGAACACATAATAAAGGAGGTGGTGTTCCCTTTGATTTATTTATCACAGGTCTATCTCCACATATAGTAACAGTTACAGAACACCAGAAAACAGTGGACAACATTCAATATTGCAAATTAGAAGGCTACAACCTAGCTATGTTCTACCGTAGAACACATAATAAATGTGGTGGTGTTGCCATCTACTCAATAAAATGTAAGTTCCTAACTGGATTGACAAATATTTCAAAATTGCCGCTCTTAAACTCACATTTTGAAGTGTTCCTTTATATGTCATAGGTGTATATAGATCCCGCTGTGGATATATTGATGGTTTCCTGAAATAACTTTCTGGAGTTTTAAGTAAATTAATGTCAGGTTGTAGAAGTGCAAATCTTGACATACTGGGAGATGTGAACATCAACACTTTACATAATGGTCAGGAAAGCATATGTTTTACGGTCTGTATCCTGTCTTACGGGGCTAAAGAGCTTCTTGGACTAGTACCCACCAGAATAGCTAACCACATACTAGTTCAATTGATCATGTAATTACAAATTATGACCACACCATCTCAACAGACATCATAAATGGCCACTTCTCAGCACTAGTGCTAAAATGTAAAGTAATCAGAAACTGCCAGTTCATCTTCACCAAAGCAGTTATAATCCCATTAGTATGCAGTATCAGTTATCTTTATTACACCAGAACATTCCGGGACTCAGAAATAAAGTTGATGAACTACTCATTTGTATTGATGAAATGAATTCATGTAACCAAATTGACATAATCTGCCTCTCTGAACATCAAGTGACCACTGGTATAGATATGTTAGACATTTCAGGATTTAAGCTAGCTTCCGAATTCTGAAGAGTAGATATGGATGGAGGAGGAGTTGCCACATTTATTAAAAACTGCCAAAATTCAAGAACATTGACATTAATAAATTCTGTTTAGAGCAGCATCTAGAAGCATGTGCAACAGAAGTAAAGTTCCATAACAGATCCTATATAATAGTAACTATTTACCGAGCACCTGCAGGAAATTATAATCTGTTCATAAATCATCTAGAAGCTCTTTTGGGTTATTTAACAGGAAGAAACAAAGAAATTTTGATTGCTGGTGACTTTAATACAGATTTTCTAATTCAATCTTCCAGTAAACGTTTACTGCAGTTAGTAATGTTGTCTTTCAATCTAACTCACACTGTAAACTTTCCAACTAGGATCACTAAATCCTCAAGGACAGCTATTGATAACATTTTTATAGACAAATCAAAGGAACAAAATCATATCATAAAACCTGTAATAAATGGACTATCAGATCATGACATGCAGCTCTTTGTTTTAGATGTAAATTCTAAGCAGATTATCAAGACTGCCAAATCTGAGTACAGGACAGTATTCAATCAACAAAAAATTGAGTGTTTTAGAAAACTGCTCAAAATATGAACTGGAAAGATGTTTATAGTGCTCATGACATGAATGAAAAATATAATACATTCATGAAAAATGTCAGTACCATGTTTGAAAACTGTTTTCCTCTAAACATTACTCAAATTAAACAGAAGTCTATAATAAAACCATGGATCACACAAGGAATAAAGATTTCCTGTAAGACAAAAAGGAAAATGTATCTGTCGACCAAGAATAGCTCCAATGCTGATGATTTAGCTAAATACAAGGAATACTGTAAAATATTAAAAAAGGTAATTCAGACATCTAAACAAATGCACTACGAGAAGAAGATAGCAATGTCAGGGAACAAGATAAAAACAATATGGGATATAGTGAAAGAGGAGACTGGTAGAACCAGAAAGGAACAGGAGCAAATAGCACTAAGGGTAGATGACACATTAGTAACCGATGGGCATAATGTGGCAAATCTATTTAACAAGTACTTTATATCCGTTACTGATAGAATGGGATTGTCAGGATCAGTAAATAATGCCCTTGAATATCTGAAACTAGCCTTTACAAATAGCTTCAGGTACATGAATATGTCACTCACTTCACCAAAAGAAATAACTTCCATAATAAAATCTTTAAAAACAAAGCATTCTAGTGGTTATGATGAAATACCAACAAAGTTAATTAAGGCATGTTCTTGTGAGTTTAGTACAATTCTAAGTTACTAAACCAGTCTTTTATAACTGGGACATTTCCTGACTGGCTGAAATATGCAGATGTTAAGCCTCTATTCAAGAAAGGGGATAAAGAGATACCATCAAACTACAGACCGATTTCACTTTTGCCAGCATTCTCAAAAATTTTAGAAAAAGTAATGTACAGGCAGCTTCTCAACCATCTGACCACAAATAACATATTATCAAGAAAACAGTTTGGATTTCTGAAGGGTTCTAATATCGAAAAGGCTATTTACACCTACAGTGAAAATGTACTTCATTCATTAAATAACAAGTTACAAGCAGCAGGTATTTTCTGTGATTTGTCAATTGTGTAAACCTCAACATCCTTTTAAATAAATTAGAATTCTATGGTGTCACGGGCAGTGCTGCAAAATGGTTCAAGTCATACCTCGCTAATAGGAAACAAAGGGTGTCAGTGTAAGGGACTAGCGAATTAAGTCATCAGTCATCATCAGAATGGGAAGAAATTATATGTGGTGTCCCACAAGGATCCATCTTAGGGCCATTGCTTTTTCTTGTGTACATTAATGATCTCTCATCAGTTACACTGCCAGAAGCAGAGTTCATTTTGTTTGCAGATGACACAAGTATTGCAATAAATAGTTTGTTAAGTGTAGTTCTAAAAAGATCTGCTAATGATATTTTCATGGATATTAATAAATGGTTTAAAGCCAACTCACTGACATAAAACTTCGAAAAGACTCACTATATGCAATTCAGAACCTGTAAGAGGTTTCCACCCAGCATATGCATAAAATACGAAGAAGTTCAGATAGAAGAGGCTGACAGTCTTAAATTCCTGGGATTACGACTCGATAATAAATTCAGTTGGGAGGAGCACACCACAGAACTGCAGAAACGCCTTAACAAATCTGTATTTGCAATTCGAGTGTTAGCAGACATAGGCGACATAAAAGTGAAAAAGCTTGCATACTTTGCCTACTTTCATTCCATAATGTCATATGGTATAATATTTTGGGGTAACTCTTCAAGTCAAACAAAAGTTTTCAGAGTCCAAAAGGGTGTAATACGTATTACTTGTGGAGGAAATTCACGGACGTCTTGTAGAAACCTCTTCAAAGAACTGGGTATACTAACTACTACCTCTCAGTATATTTACTCCTTAATGAAATTTGTCCTAAATAATATATCTCTTTTTCCAACAAACAGCTCAGTTCATACATACAATACCAGGAACAAAAATGATCTGCACAAGGACTTAAAAGCACTTACTTTAGTTCAAAAAGGGGTCCACTACTCAGGAACACTCATCTTCAATAATTTGCCAGCAAACATAAAAAATTTAATTACAAATAAAGATCAGTTTAAAAGGAGCCTGAAAGACTTACTCGTGGCCAACTCCTTCTACTCCATTGACGAATTTTTTTAATAGAAACAAATGATGTATTGTATATATTCATACTATTAGTATTGTTATATCAGTTTTTTTTTATTTAAAAAGTGACATGTTCCACATCCATGAGGATCTCCTCATCACAGACCTATGGAACGAAAAACTAATCTAATCTAATCGAAGCCAGGAATCATGAGAATCAGTTATGACTGCCCATGGGGTCAACAATAAATGGAACATGTTCACAGAAATTCTGACTGAGCACTTAAATAGAGCCATGTCATTAAAAAAAGTGAGTATCTAGAAAAATCTTCCTTCAAAATTAAAACATGTGCCATTAGATTTTAAAACAAAAGATCTGAAAGAAAAAATGGAAAACATATATAGCTTATGCAGACTGACTAACTCAAAGTTACATAAAGAACTCTACAAGCAGTACAAATATAAGTACCCCAAAAAGTCAGGAGATTAAAATCAGAAAGAATCATCCAACAGATACAAGGTCCAGATAATGTTTCAAATACTTGGTGGCCGATTGTAAATAAAATCAGAAACAATTAAACAGAAACTAAAATTAATAATTCACAATTAACTGTGAATAATGACGATATCTCTGAACTCCTTCTAGTCAGCATTACTTTTAATAATCACTTCATAGATACTGTCAAAAATGATGTCTCTACGAAACAGGATATTCAGCGTATATTTGAGTTCAATAACAAACAGAACCTGCAGTAAGCACATTTGACATTCTGCAGCTTATTGATAGCCTCAGAATCAAAATATCAGCAGGATAAGATGAAATTTCTCCATAGCAATTGAAGAAATGCAACCATGAACTAATGAAACCACTAGTTGATCTAATAAACTGTATTCTCAAAGATGGTGTGTTCCCTGACAAGTTGAAACTGGCTGTAATTAAACCAATACACAAAAAGGAGGAAATGAAAGCATTATTCAGAACTACAGACCCATTGTCCTAATCCCAACTTTCAACAGACTGATAGAGGGAATAATATTAAAAAAATTCCTGGAACATTACAACAATGCTAACATATTATGTGAATTCCATCATACTTTCAGAATCTGTCGAAGTACCATGTCAGCAACAGTACAATTCGTCCATCATGTACTTGAAAAAATGAATGAAACATCCCAAGCAGCAAGAGTATTCCTAGGCCTCTTGAGGGCTTTTAATAGAGAACATGCATAAAATAAATAAATGAATAAATAAATAAATAAACATTATGATGTGTTCTTATCAAAAATTGCAAACAGTGGTGTCACTGGAAAACTCATGCAAGTGCTAGAAACATATTTAAAGGATAGACAGCAGTGCATGGAGATTGTATACTCTAATGGAGAGATACTGGAGAGGAGAAGGTCAAGTATAAGAAATATACATTTTGGTTTTCCTTTGGGCTCCATTTTAGGTCTAGTCCTATTCATATGCTATGTAAAAGATTTACCAAGTTCTCATGACAATATGCAATTGATCACAATGTATGCAGACAGTACATCTGGTGTCTGCTATGCAGACAGTGACCCCAGCCTTGTTGAAGAGATACATAACTTTATTGAAAAGACAAGAGCTCACCTTGAAAGAGATACCCAAAAAATAAATAGAAAATATAATATTATTCATTTTAAACCAAGTGAAACAGGTAAAATACTGTGATTGATGAAATTCTACCAAAAACATGTACAGATAGTAAATTCTTGGGTTTATGCATAGGTGATCAACTTTCATGGAAGCAGCAAGCTGATTATGTCTGTAAAAAAGCAACACCCATTCTATGTGTATTAAGAAGATTATCACCATATCTTAATTCCAAAACCCTAAGGATCATATATTATGGATTAGTGTACTCTTTCTTATCTCATGGAATAGTACTGTCAGGTGGGACATACCAAACTAATATGAAAAGGGAAGTTGCTTCTCACAATGTAGTGTAGATGCTGAGTTACAGATAGGCACAACGAATTAATTGTGAAAGTCTTTTGTTGTGCCTACCTGCAATTCAGCATCTCCACTATATGGTGAGTGAAGACTTTTATTCTCGTAATATTGTAACATTCCATCCTGGATTTTCCATTGTTTGTTTTGTTCATGTGAAAAGGGTTTTCATACTGCAGAAGTGAGCCTTGAGGATCATAGCAAAAGTAAAACCAGGAACTTCTTGCAAACCCCTATTCATTTGGCACAATGTTCTCATAGTTTATGTCATGCATATACTAGAAACTATAATGCTAGTGAAAGAAGACACTAAGGCATAGAAAATACTTTAATATGGTTAATAGAAGATTAACTTTAACAGTGATAACCCCTTTGTCAAAGGAGTTGTTTTTAATAACTTGTTACCAAAAGAAGTTAAGGTATTGACAGGGGATTTTTTTAAAAAGTGAGTGAAGCAGTGGCTTATCCAAAAAAGCCCTTATAACTTGAATTTTTCATGAATTATAATATAATAAGAAATAATGTAAACTAAAAAATTGTAATTGTAAAAACTTTATACTTGATTTAAATTGCACATGCATGTAAAATTATATGTTATTACCATTAAATTTAAATTGAAATACAACATATATCCACTTGAACCTTCTCACTGCAATCAAGCTGTAATCTATATTCACAGTTTGTACCCCACACACTTCCCTTCATTACCCAATTGATGATTTCTTGATTTCTCAGGATGTTTCTTGTCAACTGATCCCTTCTTTTAGTCAAATTGTCTCTAAATTTATATCCTCCCTGGTTCAGTTCAGCACCTCTACAGTAATTATCTGATCTACCCATGTAATTGTCAGCATTTTGCTGCAGCAACACACATTTCATAAGTTGCTATTCTCTTCTTGTCTGAACTGTTTATTGCCGATGTTCCACCTCTGTATGACACTTCACTCCAGACAAATATCTTCAGAGAAGACTTGAAAACACTTAGATTTATTTTGATGTGACAAATTTGCATTTTTCGGAAACTCTTTTCTTGTTTTTATCGAACTGTATGTTATATCCTCTCTACTTTGATTGTCATCAGTGATATTGCTGCCCAAATAGTGAAACTCATCCACTACTTCTAATGTCTCATTTCCTAATCTAATTTTCTATGCATGACATTACTTAATTTGACTACATCCCATTACCATTGTTTTACTTCTGGTGATGTTCATATTATGATCCCTCTTCAAGACACTATCCACTTTGTTCAGCTGTTCCTCCAAGGCTTTTTGTATTTATCACAGAATTACAATATCATTGAAAGAACTTACTCCCATTTCCAAGTTCCCTCTAACCTTTCTTTACTTCTTGCTCTCTTGAAGAACACTGAGAATAGGCACTGTTCTTATTATTATTAATTTGCTGATTACAGAATGAAATAGGTTGTTTCTTGAAGGGACATGTAAGATGATATAAGCCACAGTACAGGAATTAATGTTTCTTCTAATATTAAACCTACATGCTAGAATTTAGATTACAAAAAATTTGAGTGTTTGGTTTGGAAACTGTTGTTTAAAACAGGAAAAAATTAAAAAATTCTCATCACAGCAAAAACACTCATACTTTGTCACTGTTTTTTCCAAGACTTTACTGTCTTTTAAATTCAACTTTGACAACATGACAAAGTCAGAGAATATAATACATTACATTACATTAATACTTGTTCCATAGATCAAGAATACAACATTTTGTAATGGTGCAGAATGTATTTTTTTAAATTTTTATTTTTATTTTTTATTTTATTTTATTTTTTGCAGTTACTAATTAATATCTAAAAATTCATCTATTGAGTAGAAGGAGTTGTCATTCAGAAATTCTTTTAATTTGTTTTTAAATATTGGTTCACTATCTGTCAGACTTTTAATGCTATTTTGCAAGTGACCAAAGGTTTTTGTGGGAACATAATTCATTTATGTATTACAAAGATACTGTGAATATCCTGAGTTCCTCAAATAAATGTCTGCAAGGTGATCTTGGGTAGGCTCCAGTTATTATGCTGATTACACGCTTTTGTGCAATGAATACTTTCTCTCTTAATGACGAATTGCCCTAAAATATGATGCCATGTGAAAGCGGTGAATGAAAATAGGCATAGTAAGCTACTTTACTGATATGTTTATCACCAAAAATTTGCAATAACCCCAACAGCATAAGTAGCTGAACCTAACCGTTTCAGCAGATCATCGACGCGTTTCTTCCAAATCAATTTCTCATCAGTGCACACACCCAGAAATTTTGAGTATTCTGCCTTAGCAACAGACTTCCATACATAGTCTATATTTATCAATGGTGTTTTGCCGTTTACTGTACAGAATTGTATAAACTGTATTTTCTCAAAATTTTGTGAGAGTCCATTTGCAGAGAACCACTTAATAATTTTCTGAAAGGCATTATTTGAAATTTTCTCCTCTGATTCCTGCTTCTTCAGTGTGATTACTGTACCTGTATCATCAGCAAAAAGAACTAGCTTTGCATCTTCATGAATACAGAGCAGTAAGTCATTAATATATTTTAAGAAGAATAAGACTGAATTGCAATAAGACTGAACCCTATGGGACACCATTCTTGATATCTGCCCAGTTATGAAACTCTCCTGGTTTTTGCAGACTATCTGTACCGTTAATTTCAACCTTCTGCATTCTTCCAGTTAAGTATGAATTAAACCATTTGTGCACTGTCCCACTCATACCACAATACTTAAGATTATCTAGAAGAATTTCATGATTCACACAATCAAAAGCCTTTGACAGATCACAAAATATCCCAATGGGTGATGTCCAGTTATTCAATGCATTTAATATTTGATCAGTGAAAGCATATATAGCATTTTCTGTTGAAAAGCCTTTCTGAAAACCAAATTGAAATTTTGTTAGTACTTCATTTTTACAAGTATGCGATGCTACTCTTGAACACATTACTTTTTCCAGAAGTGAGATTGGGTGGCAGTTGCTAGCATCAGACCTATTCCCTTTTTTATCCAGTGGTTCAACAATATCATATTTCACTCTATTTGAAAAAATGCCCTGTTTTGGTGAGCTACTACATATGTGGCTGAGAATCCTACTTATCTGTTTGGAATGAGCTTTTAGTACTCTGTTCAAAATGCCACCAATTCCATGCAAGCTTTTACTTTTGAGTGAATTTATTATTTTCCTAATTTCAGTAGGAAAGGTGGGTTGAATTTCAGTTTTATCAAATTGCATAGGTATTGCTTCATCCATGTATAGTCTTGCATTTTCTAATGACTGGCTGGATGCTATTCTCTCTGCAACACTTAAAAAATTATTATTAAAAATATTTTCTACTTCTGACTTTCTGTTAATAGATTTATCATTGAGTTTGAAAGAAATGCAGTCTTTCTGTCATCTCGGTTGCCCTGTTTCCCTTTTAACAATATCCCAACTTGTTTTAATTTTATTATCAGAGGTGCTAATCTCAGACATAATTTTATAATGTTTCACTGTTTCTCAGTCATACTCCTTCTAACTATAAGATACACTTCCATTTTCCGTTCACAAAATATTTTTATTCCTTTAGTAAGCCATGGCTTTTTAAATGGTTTCTTACAATTATATTTCACTGCTTTCTTAGGGAAACTATTTTCAAATATACTCATACAGGTATCATGAAATAGGTTACATTTTTAATTACCATCAGGTTCCCTGTACACTTCATCCCAGTCTAACTGTTGTAAGATCTTCCTAAAATCTGCAATTGTTAAATCTTTAATTGAACACACTATATTTTGGTGGACTGTTTTGCATTACTGTATGGAGCTATGTCATATACTGTAACTAGCTGTGCATCATGATCAGATAGACCATTCTTCACAGGAAAAGTTTTTACCTGATTAAATTTATTGTGGTTTATGAAAACATTTTCTATCAATTTGCTGCTTCCCTCTACCACCCTAGCAGAAAAATCAGTAACTGATGCCAAATTGAAAGAACCAAGTAATGCTGCAAGGTAAAACTTTCTATCAGACGCTTTCAGAAAATCTACACTGGTATCCCCACAGACAATAATTTTCTCCCCTCTGTCTGACAGATAGCACAACAAAGAATCCAAGTTTTTCAAAAAAAGCTGAAATGTAATGCTATGCTGATGCTGATGCTAAAAGTAATGCTGCAAGGTAAAGCTTTCTGTCAGACGCTTCCAGAAAATCTACACTGGTATCTCCACAGACAATAATTTTCTCCCCTCTGTCTGACAGATAGCACAACAAAGAATCCAAGTTTTTCAAAAAAAGCTGAAATGTAATGCTATGCTGATGCTGATGCTAAAAGTAATGCTGCAAGGTAAAGCTTTCTGTCAGACGCTTCCAGAAAATCTACACTGGTATCTCCACAGACAATAATTTTCTCCCCTCTGTCTGACAGATAGCACAACAAAGAATCCAAGTTTTTCAAAAAAAGCTGAAACGTAATGCTATGTTGATGCTGATGCTGATGCTAAAAGTAATGCTGCAAGGTAAAGCTTTCTATCGATGCTTTCAGAAAATCTACACTGGTATCCCCACAGACAATAATTTTCTCCCCTCTGTCTGACAGATAGCACAACAAAGAATCCAAGTTTTTCAAAAAAAGCTGAAATGTAATGCTATGCTGATGCTGATGCTGATGCTGATGCTGATGCTAAAAGTAATGCTGCAAGGTAAAGCTTTCTATCGATGCTTTCAGAAAATCTACACTGGTATCCCCACAGACAATAATTTTCTCCCCTCTGTCTGACAGATAGCACAACAAAGAATCCAAGTTTTTCAAAAAAAGCTGAAATGTAATGCTATGCTGATGCTCATGCTGATGCTAAAAGTAATGCTGCAAGGTAAAGCTTGCTATCAGACGCTTTCAGAAAATCTACACTGGTATCCCCATAGACAATAATTTTCTCCCCTCTGTCTGACAGATAGCACAACAAAGAATCCAAGTTTTTCAAAAAAAGCTGAAATGTAATGCTATGCTGATGCTCATGCTGATGCTAAAAGTAATGCTGCAAGGTAAAGCTTGCTATCAGACGCTTTCAGAAAATCTACACTGGTATCCCCATAGACAATAATTTTCTCCCCTCTGTCTGACAGATAGCACAACAAAGAATCCAAGTTTTTCAAAAAAAGCTGAAATGTAATGCTATACTGATGCTGATGCTGATGCTAAAAGTAATGCTGCAAGGTAAAGCTTGCTATCAGACGCTTTCAGAAAATCTACACTGGTATCCCCACAGACAATAATTTTCTCCCCTCTGTCTGACAGATAGCACAACAAAGAATCCAAGTTTTTCAAAAAAAGCTGAAATGTAATGCTATGCTGATGCTGATGCTGATGCTAAAAGTAATGCTGCAAGGTAAAGCTTTCTATCAGATGCTTTCAGAAAATCTACACTGGTATCCCCACAGACAATAATTTTTTCCCCTCTGTCTGACAGATAGCACAACAAAGAATCCACGTTTTTCAAAAAAAGCTGAAAATTCCCCAATGGGGACCTATACACATCTACAATTACAAAAGCATCATTATTTCCTTTAAGCTCGCAGGCACATGCTTCTATATGTTGCTCTACACAAAATTTTTTTATTACTAAATTTTTCTCACCATTATAAATATTAAAATATATCACAACTTCTTCTCTCTCAATGATGTCTCTAGCTACATGTGCTGAAGGCTTATACCCACATACATTTACCTTTTGCATATCTGTGACTAAATGATGTTCAGACAGGCATAGTACCTTACATTCATTCCACCCTCAGTTTCTAAATCTTCTAAACAAACAAGAAGCTCATATACATTGTTTTTTAATCCCCTGGAATTCTGATGCAATATACTAATATTATTTTTCACTGTGCTTTTATGAGAATTTTGTGACGTTCTAACATTATTTTTCACTGGACTTTTACAAGAATCTTGTGGTATTTTAACATCTCTAGTATCTACCTGTCTGATATTCTCATTAAGCTTAATTTCATTCAGTGTTAATCACTGGACACAGATATTAGCCTAAAAAATAATTTATCTACTAAAAAGTTTATACAATTATTTAATTATTACTACTGAAAAGTTATAGAAACTCAATTTCACAATAATAACTTCACAGCTTTTGGGTTTTTTTTAAACTCCATTTATATGGACATGTGATTATCTTCTGTATCCAACAGCTGAGTTTTGTGATAGCATATGTTCCATGAAAGTGCAGTCACTTTTAGACTCACCTCTGAAGCCATTTCTTCTTGAACTGAAGAGCAAATATTTGCCAGTCTGAGAGAGCTGTCCCATCAATCAGTACAGGTCCTGACACAATTCCTTTCTTCTGATCAAAAGCACCACTGTTAAGGCTTCCATAGTTATTGCGTCCCCAGTTCTCAACTAGGATGTCCAGTGTGTGTGATGCACTGGCATCTGCACTCAGTGTTGTGCTGGCGTTACTGTAAGGATTTCAGGTAGGAATATTATTTAAACAATGATGACAAAATCATGTGATTTTGTGATGATATTTTTATAATGAAAAAATAATTATTAGACAGATTAACCAGCCTTTGAAGAATGGCAGGCAGATTAACTTTCAGTACTTAAAAGACAGGCAATGCTGACATGTGTAGGAAACTCAGCGAAACTCTATTGAAATGTTAAAAAATGTGCAATCAAAGAAGAACTGAATGGATTTTACTTGGTCACAAAAGAATAACTGCACTAAAAATTAAGCCCTTATGTTAATAAATGTTGTCAAATAGATGAAAATGTTTTCATTTTGAGAGTGACAAAGGTTTAAGTGTTAACTGTCTACTCTAAGAAGACTGATTGTGCATTGGCTTTGGGAGTCATTGCTTAGATAGAAGTCAGAAGATGATGTATGACTTCAATCCAATATCTCTAGTTTCTGGTTGCTACCAACCTTAGCTGTCCATACTGTGTGCAGACAATATGTCCAACAAAGATATCAACAAAAGTTTACTATTTCAAACTGAATTCCATACATTGTTTCTGTGACATTTAACTCTGCAAGTTATGTCTGCTCCTCTGGTATATGAGCATGTACATAGACAAAATGAACACAGCATCATATGGTAGCTAAGGGTGACAGGCTGGCTACACTAAGAAAACTTGCAGAACTGACCAAGACCACTTGAATTCTATTGAAAAAACTGCTCCCATTGGTCACTGGACTAGGAGTCTTCTTCTTAGAGTGAGCATATAGTATTCATTACCTTTGCTCCCAAAAACCAAAGTTGTTCAACTGATCAGTTGACGTCAGTGGTTCAGTTTTACTTTCTCCATCAACAAGAACTACTGCAAGATCTCGGACATTACCAATAATTTGTAACACTGATCTCTCTCCAATTGTTACACCACTCTTTCGGTAAAGCACAAAACCATAACTTTGTCCATTGCCATTGTTGATGTCAAGAAGTTCCATAGGCATAACATCAGTTGCATCAACACGATCCCCAGAATCCTAAAAACATCAATATGTCTGGTATCACTTGCAAAAGAATTCTGGTATATATTTGTAATAAAAAATCATAAATTATACAGTCATCCACTACCTCACACACAACCACACAGCCACCCAAGTGCAAACTCCCACAGTCATGTTCCTTCCAGAAATTTCCGCTACAGTGTTTCCAGCTCACAATTGGAGGCAATGGGCTTCATTTCTGCACAAACTATATCAATGTATATTTATCTTGACATTATGATGAATAGTTTTACTATGTTCTTCCTGTTTTACTAAATAAATTGTATAATTTACCATTATTGTTGGCATATCTGCTACACAAAAGGAGAATCCACTTGAAAAAACCTTTAATGTGCTAATCAGCAGTACTGAATTTTTACTGCCTAAAGGTAAGAACAGGTCAATAGTTCTGTCACCACAAAAAAGCAGAAGTTATTGCTTTTATCAAGGAAAAAAACATGGTTGATGGATTAAAAACTAGTTTCTTTCTTGTAAAATGAATTAATACAATGTGTAATCTTGATTTTCGGTTGTATTCCAGCTCTTAGTGCAAAAGCTTTCAGAAGATTGTGCTAAAGATATAACTATGCAGGTACATGCTAAAGATAAAAATTAAAATTTCTATTCATTTGTTTTTCTGTACGTAGGTCTTCTGAGTTGTATGGTTCACTTGGGGCATCAACAGACAGCTGGTGAGGATTATGTGTTTATTAACAGTGTTGTTTAGTTGTCACAGTTCATTACCTTTCCAGGTAAGTAATGCAGTCTCACAGAGATAAATTAATTTAATTTATATGCAGCATATCATTGTGCTTTTGCACATACATCTGTATCTGAAAAGAAACACTTGGGAAATAAACCTCTCGGCTTTGCATAAGGAAACCCATGGAACTTGCTTGGTGATTTAGGAAATTCATTTGTTCATTTACTCAATGTGTATTGTAAATCCTCTCACAAAGGAGATGCTTCAGAGACGTAGTACGAGTAAAATTATGCATTAACAGGTAGAAGCAGCCACTGTCAGAAACTTGTGTAAAGTATACCACCAACAAAATGAGAATACATCTAATCTACTCACATAGACAATATTATAAGAATTACTTCTAGATTATTTTATATATAATGTATACATATATTAGGAGAGATGCAACTGCTTTGAAAGACAGCATTATTCAACTCCTACTTCCTACTAAGCCTTTATGTAACTTAAATGATTTCAGACATTATTATAGTTGTCTATATACTGGAAAAGTTAAAAAAAAGACCAATTGAATATAACATTAATGTCACCTGGAATTACATCCTTAAGTCTCTCAACACTGCATTCTTTCAAGTGTGTATTTTAAAGAGACATTGAGAGGTGCTTATTGATGAACCTTCTTTGGCCTCAGTTCTTGCGATTGTTTTGATATGGGTCTAATGGCTCCTCCGCCAGTAGTCTGACCACTGTTTTCTTCAAAATGTGCATTTACAGGGCAATTTGAGAGGTGATTATTGATGAAACATCTCCCATATGAACAACACAATCTTTGCAACTTCTATATGTATAAAATTCTTCCCCCACCCCCACTCAGTTTTGTAATTGTCACTTTCTTACTCTTTGTTTTACTGTGGTCCCCCAAATGTTCCTGTTTTCCTCTCAACTGCCTCCCATTGCCTCCAAATGTCCTCCTTACCCCTTCCCAGCTACCAGATGCCAATTGTAACTGATCAGTGTCGTCATTGCCATGGTGTGTGGTTATAAGTGGAAGACTGTGTATTTAAACTAGAGAAAAGTCCCTCTAAATTAGTTAAAGCAGTATAATAGTATATGTGTCTACACACCATGTAGCAGTGACTCATTGGCTACCTTTCATCATTTTTTCCTATCAAAGATATAATATTCTTAGTCCAAAAAGTTAGTTAATGATTGCATATTCTGCTGTACTATGAAAACTTAGGACTGAGTGGTAATGTGAGATATGATACATTTTATCTTTTTTTTCTTTCTTTTTATTTAATTTAACTATTGTGACAGTAATGCCTTAGCAAGATACTAAATCCAGCACATATATTTGATGGAGGGTTAATGATATTAAAATTGGTTGCTGTATTTCTTTGATCTGAGGCTACATTTAAGATAATGACAAAAGTAAAAGCAGATAAGATTACCACTTGTGCAGCTAATTCATCCAAACTCAACTGTCCAACAAGTGGAACATCAGCATACGCCAGTTTATCACTCTCTTTTGGAGCTTCTGCTTTGAGGAATTTCTGGGGTGCATATTGCTCCAAAAGCTCTTGCACTGCTGTGTATTTATCTGTGTAATCGCCAGCCTCAGAAAGTGGTGCATCATAATCTGAAATCAAATAATAAATGCTGTAAAATTTCTTTGCTCATGACTTCATAGGTAGTGCCATGTATTAGAAACTACAATCACCAGCATGTATATTCAGATAACAGTTTCTAGTTTCTGACAGATTTATGACATTCGAACATTCTTGAATGAAATATTAACATGCTAGTAAAATCACCTGTTAGAAAATAAGCACACTACTTATACTGCTGAGAAGAAAATTCCATCTGATCACTAACACTGATCAACTGCTTAATATGTGCAGGTTCTTTTTCTACTTTCAGAAATCACTCAGCAAGGACTTTTGTAGTGAGGTGTGCATAATAATTGTGTGCTGTAGCCTATCACGTTGCATGAGATTGTTTTTTCTCTGCCTGTGGATGGTAACGTATTGAGCAATAAGATGTCCAAGTCTGTCAAGTGACTGATAGTATTCATACACAGTGGACACTCAAGGGAATGAAAGTCTGCATTGTGGTATTAACATTTCTCCAAAGGAGAACAACAAATTTGAAATGTGTTTCATTATTGTAAAATGCCATCACCATTTGGTGAAAAGTGAAATACTGTTGGATCTGCTTAGTCTGGAAGTAGGTAGTGATACTCAAATTCAAAATTTTGCTCAAATTCTTTATGAGTGTCTAGCCATGTTACATATACTGGTTTGCTTTCACATGATATTTTGTCTGGCAGTATAAGCTCGTCCACTATTTCACATAGAGAACCTGATGATGGCATAAAGGAATGTCAAAACTGATTGCTTCTGGAATAAATCAGAGATGAAAAACAACTGTTCATTTATTACTGGCTGGTTATATCAAATTCATGATGTAATCCTCTATAGGGAACAGAGGCCTAAAGTCTTAGCATGGGAAGATACTATGCACTGGACAGTTAGTGCAATTGGCGTGCACTACCGACACTACTTCTTCTTTGGGAGTGGAGAGGGGGGAGGGGGAGGGAGGGAGCCCATATGCCTGAGTGTCAGCATGTTATTAGACTGACATAACTGTCCTCATGAGTATCAATCGCAAGACCCACTAGTTGTTTTAACAGTCAAATTTTAATTGATCCTCATGTTGATTTCAATTTTATGTCAATTCCTCTCTTGACACCAGTTTTGATACTAACCAGCTACAGTAGCACATAAAAAAACCACAAGTACAGCCATTACAGGATCAAGGTATTCTGAAGTCCATTATACTTAACATCAAGAAAATGGTTTACCCATAACTACCTCTGCTTACTGATTGAATGTGACTGAATGTTTCTTTCTTTGTAGGCTTTTGTGGATAGTGTTAGCATCCTTGATGATTTTTGTTATATGGACATTAGCCCATGATCTAAGATATGTTTCTGTGTCTATTGTTTTGTCTTCTAATGCTGGAGATGTCATCATAGGTTATAGAGCTGCAGTTCTGTTATTATATACAAACTGTTCAGCATGCTCAGCTTGTTCAAGTTTGAATCTACTACCTGCATCTTTGTAGCTTGTGACGATATATCCTGCATCATAAGACAAATTTTTTGACACAGAAACATGCACTATACCATAACCTAATGCTCTCATTACAAAAATCATGTCTCATTATCAAACATCTCTAGATGACATTAATTTAGTTGTTTAACCCCCAAAACATGAAAAATGAAACTATAAAATAAATGAAAGTATGAAACATTTTTGTACTCTTTAGGAATTTCCACAGTCCTGATTTATTCAGAGAATTTGCACTACTACTGTTGTCACAGGAAACTGCTTACAAAATTTGGACACCAGTGGCTTATTTTCAGTTCAGCTCATATGACAAGGCAACTAACTAGCTAGATGGAAATAGAGTTAATGCAGATCAGATGCCAGAAAGTATCTGCAGTCAGAAGCTGCAAGGCAGAACAATGTTCATATAACTGCACTGTTATAATTAGGACTAACTAGTGTTAACTTTATATCTTTCAAAGCAATGAAATTGTAATTCACCTGTGTGTTTTGTGCATTATGTTCTAATAAACAAACCAAGGAATGACTTATGTTTTCACAATGTAATTTCATAATGTCTACAGGGTTCCTTGGTGTAGATGTGAAGTGTAAACCATAACACCAGTTGATTCAACAGCTGTTTCAGAAACTCTGCAATTTGGATCCTCCTCTTAACACCAGTTCCTTCTGAACTAAATAGGTCAACACCACACATCTAACATATCCTCTGTTCTTGCAAGCCCACTCCCATAAGCTTCCATTAGTCCACTCTTCAGGAATGAGAACCGTTAGTCCACTTTTCAGGGATGAGAACCCCATTTGGTAAGTCTCTCCTGACCCAGGTTCCTGGGTGATTTCACCAAACTCTTCCCATTTTCTAAACCTCATCAGTCCTCTTCTTTCATCACTCTTCCTTCCCCTTCAACCCTTCTGTCAGAAGAGGAAGCACTGGCTCTGAAAGTTTGCACATTTTCTTAAACTTTATGTATGTTTTCTCCTGACACCACTTGGTAAGTAGATTTTTTATTTATCCAATTACATTATGTTTTCAGAAAATGATTATTTTTGTTAATATTAAATTTTGGATAATGAAAACATTTATTTTCATTGTACTGTTATTTTATATAATAAAATCTAAGTGTAAAAAAGAAAGATTCATACATACCATAGCTGCTAACATCTGGACTATAGGTAGGGAATGAAGAACCAATATTTGCTCCATTCATGAATCCAAAGCTTGTGCCTCCATGGAACATGTAGAGGTTGAAGGATGCAGGATATGTAATGATCCTCTCCAGGACATCACGGAAAGCTTTTTAATAAAAAAAAAAAAACAATGTTTTAGATAGGTGCCACATAGAAAAGTAATTTTAATTATACTAGTTCATTGTACATTGTGTTTGAAATATAATGGAATTAGCTGTTCTTCTAGGAATCAAAAAGTGATCCCTGGCACTGGCTACAACTCCAAACATGTGTTCTGGCATCCAAGCTGGTCAAGGCAATATGCACAGACATAAGACTTCCTATAAGTGTCTGATGGGGATGACTACATCAATTGTCAAAGTATTTTGCGTGAAAATGGGATTTCAATGCAGACTAAATTCCCAAAAGTAAGCTGTCTGCCAAAGATGCCAACCAAAACTCAGAAACAAAAATGATATATTAATTTAGTCATGTTCAAAATCTGCACTGACCAGTACTGCATGTATCAGGCAGTGTTCAAATGTATGACAACATTTGGCCATTGGCTTCAAAAGCATTATAGTGATTCCTGCTTATCCCAAGGATTATCCTTTGCAATTCTGCATGCTCTTTTTAGCTCTCTTCTCCACTGTTGCTTTGGTGCAAATTCAATGCTTTAGATTACAGCAACTATGTAACAACACTGACCATCAACCAGTGAATAACTGATACTCTCTATCACTACTGGCAATATTAGGGCCATCTATTTTCCATAATTTATTTTCAGTCAATCTCACATTTCCAATGCATTTAAATTAAATATGAATCATGAGCTTTCATGACCAATGGCTATACATTAATCGTATTTGTTATGCATTTTGTCACCTATTTATTATCACTGTTTTTATCCCTCAGTGAAGTCACTACATTCATCTTTGACAATGTTGATGAGTCACAACTGGCTGGGTCATGCCTACTAAAGCACTTCGGTGTTCAAACTAATCTTTGGATTGATAGTTTTACATTTCAATTATTCTACAGCTAAACTTGAAACTCTAAGAAATCGTTCAGCAAGTATGTTACAATTTTTCACCTGAGAATAGAAAATAATTTCATGTCACCTATTAACAAGTTGTTTATGTGTTAGAACATGCAGCATTCTTATCAGAAACAAATGAGCAGTGAACTAACACATGTTATTGGTTTATTTTGAACACATACTTTCTACCGATGTAGTTGAGTGACTGCCTTGCATCCAGTGGTCATACCATCCTGACCAGTATTCCATGACCATTGATGGTTTATCTGGCTGTAACTCCTTCAGCCTGTCAAGCTGACCCTCTGGATTGTCCTGGAAATTTGCTGTCTGCAACACTATTAGCACAAAGAATTAATAATCTGCTTTGCTTAAAAACACTGTATTTGCTTTTAGGGTTAATATGATGCTTGAAATCTGTGGGTGGAATACAAATAATGGAAACAATAGAAGTAACCACTCACCATTTAGTTGAGGCTTGAGCAGTCAGCAGACACATAAATGAGACTGAAAACATTACTGAACTTTCAGTCAATGTCCTTATTCTGAACTGATGAACAAAATCACATGTAAATGCATGACTGTGTTATCTGAGCCATATATGTTGCCTGGGCACCGCAGCCTAAAAGCTCAGCTATATTTTTTTCAGTCTTGTTTATGTGTTTGTTGACAGATCATCATATGATCACAGGATTAAAATGTCCGTGCTAGATAATGGAAAGTGCTAGTGATGAACGCAGTACATGGTGAATGTTCCTGTACCAGTATTACAAAAAATACAGCCATTTGAATTGTCAAACATTTATAGTTTTACTGAGTGGCATTGTTAAAACATATTAGTCTTGTTCATAAAACATTTATTCCAGTGCTTCTTACACTACACTCTCCTTTTCAAGGATGCTTCTGTTGTCATCTCGTGAATAATCTTCACCCTGTACACTTTGTTTACAGTAGCCATGGACAGGATTGAAACACTTTCAGTTGATGAATTGTATATCAGTTTTCTGGCACTTGTGCATATTGCCAGGTATTTATTCACAAATTATTCATGCTGTCATCCCCAGTTAATCTTCAAGTACTATTATGATTGTGTTTCAACTTCTTGAGTGGAAGTGCTCTGCATACTAGGAATGCAGAACAGCTTTTATTTTATTTCACACCTCGGCAATGTTGCCATGTAGGCTGCTGTAAATAATTTTGGTACCAGAAGATAGTCTGAAGATTGAAACTAGTAGTAAATAAGGAATTATTTATCAGCAGATCTTGACAGCCGAAATATGAGATTTTTAAGATACTTTAACACCTCCAGTTTTCTACAAACTAATGTTCCTGAAGCATTTTGTGCTACTTGTTTTTTTTTCCATCCATAGACAACAAATATTGTGTGTATGTTGCCCAGATGTACATGCAAAGTCATAGGAAACTATAAATGTTTGACAATTCGTAGTAACACAGAATAATGCAAGATCATACAGTACATAGTAACACCAAATAATACAGATTCATAAAATACATAGTAAATCAACTTTATATACATCTATGCTTATGGTATTATAACTCCATAGTCTGTTTTCCATAGGGCTTTACTTTTGTCCTCCCTAGATAGCAATTCCTTCTATACGCTACATTAATTAGGTGGAGATTTTTCATCACATAACAGCTGTCTCTTACTAATGCAAATAAAAAAAGGTTTAGGGGTGAGAGGCAGTATTTTCAGTTTTGCCTTAATACAAACATTCCCAGAAATCTTTATTGGCCTAAATAGTCATTTACAAAGTAGAAACATTGTTTGAATAGAAATTTTTAAAATTCTGCTGTAAATTTGTTTTCATCTTCTAGCTTTCTGATGTTGACTGGAAGTCTTGTGTAAATTTATGCACCAAAGTGGTTCACATGCCTTTGAGTGTTTATTCCTTTTGTTCGCCGAGTATATAGAGCTGTGCTTTTTCAGTTATTGTAGTTATGGAAGTCAGCATTTCCTTGAAAATCTACAAGGTGGGCTGTGACAAGTAAAACACATTTGTATATATATAGGCTGAAGAAATATTTGAGCACCTGGACATCACAACAAGTTTCCTCACATACTAACAATACAAAAATGTTTGTCTAAAATTTAATCCTGTGCATATTTCCAGCAGTAAATGGACATCAAAGATTGGCAATCTGGGAACACTGTAAACACATGTATGGTAACCACCTCTGTCAGAAGGTATGAACATTGCTGTGCAGTTGATGCAGTGGGTAGTGTTTTGGGTTAGGATGCCAGAGATATAGGGTTTGATTCTGGATTGAGGCGAATTTGTTTTTATTTGCTAAATGTAGCCTGCATGGTATGGTATCTGGCATCTTAACCGTCATACAGCAATTACAGCAGATCTTTTATAAAACATTTGCACTTACATATTATGAGCACAGCAATAGGATTACAATCATTTTCATCATAGAAGCGAATATTTTCACACTACTGCAGCTAAAAGATTCCAAACCTTTTTTTATGCACCTTCCCCCAATAGCCCCATTGATGAGTACCAAATTTTAATTTTGCCATGTTCAGATCCACTAAATTTTGTTAGGGATGTACTATGTAAATGTTGGATGATGTTGCTTAAGAAAAGGTTTATGTGGCAGAATGAAACTGGCAAATAAAAGTAAATATGTCTCGACCCAGAACTGAACCCTTAATCTTTTGCATGCTGACCCAAAACATTATCCACTGCACCACCTCACCACCTAGACAATGCTACCCCTGTCTGCTGGTAGGTAGTAGGGTTAGTGAGGGTATGGAGGAGGCTGGGGAGAGGAGGGTACAGGGAAAAGGTGGAGAGAGCATAGTGCAGCTAGCAATCAGGAGGTTAGATGGGAAGGTGGGGGTATGGGGTGGGGAGCAGAAGGGTGGTAGCGGAAAAGGAGAGAAGTAAAAAGACTGAGTGTGTGTTAGTGGAATAGAGAGCTGTATAGTGATGGAACAGGAACAGGAGAGGGGTTAGATGAGTATGGACAATGATTAATGAAGGTTGAGGCCAGGAGGGTTACGGCAACATAGGATATATTGCAGGGAGGGTTCCCATCTGCACAGTTCAGAAAAGCTGGTGTTTGTGGGAAGGATTCTGATACGACAGGCTGTAAAACAGTCATTGAAATGAAGAACATCATGTTGGGCAGCGTGCTCAGCAATAGGGTGGTCCAGCTATTTCTTGGCCACAGTGTTTCAGTGGCCAGTCATGCAAACAGACAACTTGTTAGTTGTCATGTCCCCGTAGAATGCAGCATGGTGGTTGCAGCTTAGCTTGTAGATTATGTGACTGATTTCACAGGTAGCCCTGTCTTTGAGGGATAGGTGATGTTTGTGGCCAGACTGGAGTAATTAGTGGTGGAAGGATGTATGGGACAGGCCTTTTACAGGGATATGAGCCATCAGGCAACAGGTTGGGAGTAGGGGTTGTGTAGGGATGGACGAATATATTGTGTATGTTCAGTGGGCAGCAGTATATCTTGTGTGAGGGGTGGAATGATAGTGGGTAGGACATTTATCATTTCAGGGTACAGGAGAGGCAGTCGAAATCCTGGGTTGGGTTGTTTTGTGGGAGGAGACCAGACGGCGAGGTCATTGGTCTCATCAGATTAGGAAAGGAGTCGGCCATGCCCTTTTGAAGGAACCATCCCAGCATTTGCCTGGAGCGATTTAGGGAAATCACGGAAAACCTAAATCAGGATGGCCAGACACAGGATTGAACCGTCGTCCTCCCGAATGCTCGAAATCCTGGCAAAGAATGTAATTCAGTTGTTACACTCATGGGTGGGAATGTTCCTCTGTGGCTGGATGGTGGGACTTTCGGAGCTGGTGGGTGACTGAAAACATAAGGCGCCACAGATCTGTTTTTGTACAAGGTTGGGAGAGTAATTATATTCTCTGAAGGCCTCAGTGAGAGCCTCAGTATAGTTCAAGAGGGACTGCTTGTCACTACAGATGAGATGGCCACTGGTGGCTAGGCTTTATGGAAGGGACTTATTGGTATGAATCGGTGGCAGCTGACAAAGTGGAGGTATTGCTGGTGGTTGGTAGGTTTTATATGGACAGATGTAGTGATCTACATCTTTGAGGTGGAGGTCAACTGCGAGAAGGTGGGCAGTTAGGATATAGGATATAATTGGTCACAGTGAGTAGGAAGGCAGTTGTTGGTCTGCAATCTGTCAGGTGCTGGGAAAGCTGTAAGGCCATGGGCATTAGGGATGTTAGTGTAAAGGGACACATTAGCGGTAGTGATGAGCAGGGCACCATGTGGTAAAGGAACAGGAACTGTGGAGAGTCAGTAAAGGAAATGTTTGGTATCTTTTATAGAGGAGGGTAGGTTGTGTGTAATACAAGGTAGGTAGGTGTTGGTCTACAAGAGTAGAGATTCTCTCAGTGGGGCCACAGTAACCAGCCACAATGGGGCACCCTGGGTGGTTCGATAGAAGGCTGGAATGCAGTGAGTGAGGAGAGCAATGGATTCCGGGGGGGGGGGGGGGGGGGGGGGGATGGGTTCCGGAATGGGTCTAAAGATTTGAGGAGAGACTGGAGATCCTGCTGGACTTCTGGAATGGTGTCACTTAGATGGGTTTGTAGGTGGATGAATCTGACAGCTGCCAGAGTCCTTCTGCCAGGTAATACTTATGATAATCCTTCCTTTAGCTGGTGGATTGTTGTTTGTTCTGCGGAAATAATGTTAGTTTGCATGTTGAGGGATTTGGAGAAGGATGGTGTGGCAAGGTTGGAAGTTAAGAAATTCTGGAAAGTTAACAAGAGCGATTTGGGGGTATTAGGGGTGGATCACAGTTGGAAAGAGGAGTGAACTGAGTCAGGCAGGGTTCATCATTGGTCTGGTTGAGTCTGATTGGTAGGGTTGGTGGCAAAAAAGTGTTTCCAGTGTAGGGATCAGGAGAAGGAAAGAAGGTCTTGAACAAGTCTTGCATGATCTAATTTTAGAGTGGGGCAAAAGGTGAGATCTTTGTAAAGGACAAATTCTGTGGAGCTAAGGCTTTTGGAGGAAAGGTTCATGACTGTGTTTCAGCTCTGTTTAGGTTCTGGATTCTGTATGATGGTGGGAGTGAGTTTTTGGGGGTCAGGTAAATGTAGTAGGTCTGCGAGATATGGTTTGTCAGCTATGAGGGGACATGAGAGAGGTTGTTAGGTTGTGAGATGGTGAATAGTGGTAGTCCAAGGCAGGAGTAGGAAGTGAAGAGGGTGGAGAGTTTTTTGAGGTGATATTGTGTATGTTGCTGTAGCTTCTGGAGGACAAGAGTTTCAATGTGTGTTATGGGATGCAGGAATTTGGGATACCATTGCAGGAGAATTTTGTGGATGGAGAGAAGTTATTGCAAGGAGGTTTGGGCTTGATTGATATGGTTTTGCAGGGCTATGTTGGTGAGGGTTAATGATTGAAAAAATCTGAACAGATGGTGGTAATTGTGGAAGGAAGGGTGGCAATCCATTGCTCTCCTCACTCACTGCATTCCAGCCTTCTATCGAACCACCCAGGGTGCCCCATTGTGGCTGGTTACTGTGGCCCCACTGAGAGAATCTCTACTCTTGTAGACCAACACCTACCTACCTTGTATTACACACAACCTACCCTCCTCTATAAAAGATACCAAACATTTCCTTTACTGACTCTCCACAGTTCCTGTTCCTTTACCACATGGTGCCCTGCTCATCACTACCGTACAGCCTGTACAGCCTGTACAGCCTTTTCCCTGAGCCAAGAAACACTGCAGGAACAATATGTGGGACTGGGTTCTGGCTAGCAATAAGGAAACTTTTCTGTATTGATGCAGATGGAGGGAACAAGGATTCATGGTGGTGGATAAAAATGCATAAAAATATGTAATAATGTAGAGTTACATCCAAAAAATTCTCAAAAATACACTCAAACACATTGTAAAAATTATGAAAAGGATGAAACAGATGAATTAATGAAAAATACAATGAAAACTGATGGAGTAGACAAATAGGGAAAGACAAAAACCAACTGAAATTGGTGTGAAGACACAATGAGATGAAAGAAAACATAAATAAAAAGGACACAAAAATTCTGAGTGATGAAAACAGAAGACTCAAGCTTAAATTGGAAGAGAGTGGTCATCAGGTATGTCTTAATATCCCCAAACCTATGGAAGGATTGCCAGAAAGTGAAGCTATGACTAAAACGGCTCACAAAAGGCCTAGCAGTAGATGGGTACCTGTAAAATCGAAGGGGAGCGCTTACAAACATATTAACAATAAACATAGGCAGGACTTTGTGTTACCATTAAATAACAAATATAATTCGCTTCAAAACACAGATGACATAGAAACTGTATCAGCACACTCATCTGATAAGGTAGTACAGGACTCTCAAAACTTAATGAACAGCCAAGTAAGGTATAAGAAAAAACGTAAAATCAAGATTTATTCAGACAGTTACGCCAGAGGATTAGCAGCTATGTTAACGGAAAGCGGACCTCATGTGATTAACGAGTTTGAAATAGAAGGTACCGTTAAATCAGGAGCTGGTTTACGAGATGTTTCAACATCAATCAAGAAAGAAAGCACAGTCCTTGTGGACAGAGACTTTGTAGTGGTAATGGCTGGAGCAAACGACGTCAGCAGAAACGAAAGGAAGATTGCTACTTCGACACTGAAGAAGACTCTCAGAATGTTAACCCACACCAACATGATTGTTGTTAATGTTCCACATCTACATGATTTGCCCCAGTGGTCATGTGTGAGTAAGGAAGTGGAGCAGACAAACAAGGAGTACAAAGCTATATGTAAGCACCTTAAGAATGTTTCCTTAATTAACACCAGTAGTTGTAGCAGAGAATGGCATACCAAGCATGGTCAACATTTCAGTTATCTAGGTAAATGTGTTTTAAGTGATACAATTATTGGAATAGTATTGGATAAGCTAGAGAAGGAAAAAAGACCAGTAATGTGTTTGGATTATGTTTCAACTGAGATGACAAAAAACTTGTATGCATAGACCAGGTTGGGTGTTCTAGTAACATAAGGACACAACCTGGTCAACTTTCATGCAGTAACAGTAGGTCATGTCAACTAAGAGAATATGCAAAAAAAGAAATGCCTAAAGTAGAGTTTAAAATATGCTACCTCAAATTCAGGGCATGGCAGATAAAAACTTAATTGTCAACAAATTTTCAAATGAAAACGTGATAGATATTCTATGTTTAAGTGAACATTGGTGTAAAGAGGATGAGCTTGGGTACAAAGTATTGGATGATTACACACTTCTTAGTTGCTATTGCAGAAAACAGCACTTACGTGGTGGGGTAGCAATATATGCAAAAACACCTGTTGCACCAAACTGTGGCAGGACAGATCTCAATACCCTTTGTGATGAAATGCATTTTGAAATGTCAGGTCTAGTAATTGAGAGCCTTAAGCTAATGGTAGTAGTAGTGTACAGGCCACCTAGTGGTGACCCCCATATGTTTCTGGAGAAACTTGAGGAACTCTTAATGTACATATGTATACCGAAATGGAAAAAATACAATGTTGTCATTGGAGGGGATATCAATTCAAGTTTTTAAGTCCTGCAGGACAGAAAAACTGTGACAGAGCTCAAAAATGTGCTTCAACAATTTAACCTGTACTATGTTAACTGCAAACCTACCAGAGGCTCATCCTGTCTAGACAATATATTTACAAATATTAAGAGAACTTGTATGTCCACTGATGTAATTAGTTTCCCTTTCTCAGACCATGATGCAGTATATCTTAGTCTTAATAATGCAACTTCAGACTGCACCAAACCAGAATTTAAAACTGTGATTACTAGACCAGTGAGCAGAGAGAGGATGTATAGGTTTAGACATGCCCTCACTTATTTCAGTTGGGACACATGTTTTATTAGGCTTCAACACTGTTCAGCTGATATTGTATTCACAAAGTTTTTCTCTGTCTTTTTAAATATATTTGAAAATAACATCCCTCTGAAAAAATGTACATTGAATATTAGTAGTAATTACAAGAAAAGGAAAATGAAGGAATGGTATACTCCACAGTTAGGACAACTGAAAAATACTGTTATGCTGTATTCTAGTCGGTACAAAACCAGTAAATCAGAACTGTATAAAGACCTGTATGCTAAAGCTAAATGCAAGTATAGGAAGGCAATAAATGAAGCAAAGAAACTGCATAACATAGTAAACATTGAAAAATCTAACAATAAATGCAAGAAGGCCTGGAGTGTAATAAACTCCATTGCACACACTAAACACAAAGAGGAAATTGCCATTACCCCAGAAGAATTGAATAAATATTGCATTCAGTCCATTGAAGAAATTAGTAGTTCAATAATCAAACGACCTGAAAATGCACTTAGTATTATGGACAGCTGCTTTGAAAAGCTTCTCCCAAGCACCTTCACTTTCACAGAAGTGAGCCCAAATAATATCCTAAAAATAGTGTAAAATTTCAAACCTTCAGTTAGTGTTGACTACTATGATATGTCATGTAATTTGTTGAAAGATGTTATTGATTGTGTGATTTATCCTTTAACCTTTTGTGTTAACAAATGCCTAGTTGAAAGTAAGTTCCCCGACATACTAAAAATTTCTAGAGTTGTGCCCATATACAAAAAAGGGGAGAAGAACTGTCCCGCTAGTTACAGACCTATCTCCATAACCCCAGTTTTTTCAAAAATTTTAGAAATGATTATGTATGAGCAAGTTAGTGCCTACTTGGGTAAACTAAATATAAATAGTGATAAACAGTTTGGATTTAGGAAAGGTAAATCCACAACGGATGCAATGGACTCCCTTGTAAAATTAGTCCTAGATGTGTTTGAGGCTAGGGACTATGCCCAGGCTACATTTTGTGACCTGAGCAGACAGAGCCTTTGACTGTGTAGAGCATGACACTGTGCTGAATAAGCTAGTTTACTATGGTTTTGATGACAACAGTATAAATATGTTCAGGTCTTTTCTAGAGAACCGTCAACAAGTTGTGTGCATTGGTAGGGAGAAATCAAATTTGGTTAATGTTAGGTACGGAGTGCCTCAAGGGTCGGTGCTTGGACCTTTACTGTTTGTACTAATGATTAATGACCTGCCCTTATTCATAAATTCTCATACAATTTTGTATGCTGATGACACAACTTTTCTATGTAAAAGCTCTGATCTAGGTACACTGAAAACACTGACCGAAAATACCCTTGCTCAGTCCTCATTATGGTTCAAAGCTAATGGCTTCTTTCTAAATGAAAACAAAACCCAGACACTTTACTTTAGCCTCAAAGAGACTCCTAACTACCAGGAATTAGAAACTGTTAAATTTTTAGGTGTTACTAATGACAATAAACTGATGTGGGAACCACACATTAAAAATATATTGGCTAGGCTTTCAAGAGTTATTTATCTAATTAGAAATTTAAAAAGACATGTTCCCAATGACTATGTGAGATCAGCATATCTTGCCTTCTTCCAAAGCATCATCTCTTATGGAATTTTACTGTGGGGTAGTAGCTGTCATGTAAATGACATTTTACTTTTACAGAAGAAAGTAATAAGAATAATAATGGATTCTGATAAAGCAGAACATTGTAAACCTCTGTTTATTAAATTGCAGTGTCTTACAGTAGTAAACTTATTCATCTACAATGTTTTAATGTACATTAGAAACAATGTGTCTAATTTTGTGTTGAGAAGTGATATTCATAGCCATAATACTAGAAACAGAACATCTGTAGATGTACCATATCATAGATTATCAAAATAGCATAACTCTTACCTAGCTCTTGGACTAAGGAGGTTTAATAGACTAAGTGCTAACTTTAAAGAACTGCCTGTAAATATCTTTAAAGCTAAATTATACAAGCTACTAGTGAACAACCTGTTTTACACCATTGATGAATTCTTTGAAGATGAAAATACTGCATTCTAACGTGTACCTATTTTATGTAAACCAATTTACATCAATATAGTAGTTTATGTAGAAATATATGCTCTTGGCTTTGTTTATTGCTGTAATCAGCTGAACGACAATAAAATTATTATTATTATTATGTGTGTTGCAGGTCTGTGGGTGGATAGGTGTGAAGAAGTGGAATGGCAGATGTCACCTGATTAGATGTAGTTAGTAAGTGCAAACTGGAATAGAAAAGAGAAGGAGTGGGGTTTGTGGAAGGCTTGGTAGGATGAGATACAAGTTCATGTGACACAGGAAAGTAATGGAAAATAACACACAAAAATACATGAGAGTGACATAGCAAGAGGGATCAATTTGAAGGTAAAGGATATAGGATATCGGTGGGAGTAATGTGGAGTATGAGATACTGCACCGACAATCAGCATGGTCTTGTAGCCATCTATTGTGTGTGGCTGAGACAGCTGATACACTGTGGCTCATAAGTAGAGCATGCAGTGTGGTTTGTAAGACGATAAGAGAAACACAGGAAAGAAGAGAAAGAAGGACAGAAACTGAATATAGAATTGCATTAGAAAATAGTAACAAAGGAGAAAAGCACTGGGTTACAGGAAGGAAGAAAAGCTGTCAGGAAAATCAATGGAAAATAGGGGATAGAATGTAACAGTATTATGAAAAGGATAGTTGCTACTCACCATACATTGGAGATGCTGAGTTGCACATAGGTACAATGAAAAGACTGTTAGAAAGTGAACCTTCGGCCAACATGCCTTTGTCAAAAATAGGAAGGGGATGCAGTGGGGGGGGGGGGGGGGGGAGGGGGGTAAGGAGGAGGCTGGGGTGGGGAGGCAAAGGAATAGTAAGGTAGAGGTGGGGGATGGAAAAGTGCTTCTTGTGGGAGTGTGCTGGGATGAGGTAGAGAGAGAGGAGGGCAGCTAGGTGCAGTTGGGAGGTTAGATGGAGGGGGGGGGGGGGGAGGGTAGCAGAGGAGGAGAGAAGTAAAAAGACTGAGGATGCATTGGTGGAAGACAGGCTGTGTAGTGCTGGCATGGGAACACAAAGGGGGCAAGATGGGTAAGGACAATGATTAATGAAGGTTGAGGCCAGGAGGGTTACAGGAATGTAGGATATATTGCAGGGAGAATTCTCTCCTCTGCAATTCAGAAAAGGTGGTAAGGTGGTGTTGGTGGGAAGGGTCCAGATCACATAGGCTGTGAAGCAGTCATTGAAATGAAGAACCTCTTCTTGGGCGATATAGAGGAATCCTTCCTAAACACTCACAATCCCAAACCCCTCACCTAGTTCACATTCATTGATGATATCTTCATGATCTAGATTGAGGGTGAGGACATCCTATGTGCATTTCTCCAGAACCTCAACACCTCCTCCTCTATATGCCTCATCTGGTCCTACTCAACCCAACAAGCCACCTTCCTCGAAGTTGACCTCCACCTCAAAGATGGCTACATCAGTACATCTGTCCATATGAACCCTACCAACTACCAAAAATACCTCCACTTTGACAGCTGCCATATCAAGAAGTCCCCTCCATACAGCCTAGTCACCTATGGTCATCCGATCTGTAGTGATGCACAGTCCCTCTTGAAATATACTGAGGGTCTCACTGAGGCCTTCACAGACCATAATTACCCTCCCAACCTTGTACAAAAACAGATCTCCCACGCATTATTTCAAGTCACCCACCATCTTCCAAAGTCCCACAAAGTGGAGTATTCCCCTTGTGACTCAGCATCATCCAGGACTGGAACAACTGAATTATATTCTCTGCCAGGTTTTTAACTACATCTCATCATGCCATGAAATGATAAATGTCCCACCCGTTATCATTCCCATCCCTCCCACTGTGGTATTCCACCGACCACTGAACCTACACAATATACTTGTCCATCCTTAGACAACCCCTGCCCCCTACCCCTTGCCTCACAACTCATATCCCTATAATAGACCTAGATGCAAGACCTATCCTGTACATCCTCAAACCCCCGCCTACTCCAGACTGGTCACAAACATCACCTAACCCATCAAAGGCAGGGCTACCTGTGAAAGCAGTCATGCAATCTACAAGCTAAGCTGCAACCACTGTACAGCATTCTATGTGGGCATCACATTTAACTAGCTGTCTGTCCACATAAATGACCACCAAAAACTGTGACCAAGAAACAGCTGGACTACCCCATTGCTGAGCATGCTGCCCAACATGACATTCTTCATCTCAATGACTGTTTCACAGCCTGTGTCATCTGGATCCTTCCCACCAACACTAGCTTTTCTGAACTGCATAGATGGGATCTCTCCCTGCAATATATCCTACATTCTCCGAACACTCCTGGCCCCAACCTTTGGTAATCATTGTCCTTACAAATCTAACACCTTCCCTGTTCCTATTCCAGCACTACAAAGCTCTCTATACCACCAGTGCATCCTCGATCTTTTTACTTCTCTCCTTTTCCACTACCCTGGCTCCTTCCCCTCCCCCTTCCATCTAACTTCAAGACTGCACCCTAACCTCTCTTCAACTCTTCCCCGTATGCTTCCACAAGCAGCACTTTACTGCCCCCCACCTGTACCCTGCTATCGCTCCCCCTCCTTGCCCCAGCCTCCTCCTTAGCCCCACCATCTGGTTGCCTTTCACATCATTTGCTGCTGCTCACAGTCCGGCTTCAGCTGCCAGAGACTGAGATCATGTGTTTGTGAGTTGCATTTGTATGTGTGTGTGTTTTGTCTATTTTTGACACAACCTCAATGGCTAAAAGCTCACTTCTGACAGTCTTTTTGTTGTGACTATCTGTGATTCAGCATCTCTGGTATATGGTAAGTAGTAACTATTCTTTTCATAATATTGTTATATTCCAACCCGGATTTTGATATGAGATATAACAAAGGACTTTTTTTTGTTCATCATGAAGCGTTGGCAGGAAAAGGGAAGAACCACTGGCATGGCTATAGACAGCTGGGATGGAGCAACTGCCACGTTGTCATCTGGCAATGGTGTTATCTGGATGCGTTATACTGCTCTCACTGCCACTACTTCTCAATCAATTATCTCCTCAGATTGCATCACAAGGCTGAGAGGACCCTTTCCCTCTAGCACCATGGAAGTTACTCCATGATGTCTTAACAGCTGTCCTATCATCCTGTCCTTTCTTCCTGTCAGTGTTTTTCATAGATTCCTTTCCTTGCCAATTCTGCGGAGAACCTCCTTATTCCTGATCAACTCTTTCCACCTAATTTTCTATATTCTTCTGTAGCACCACATCTCAAATGCTGTGATTCTCTTCTGTTCCAGTTTCGCCACTGTCCATGTTTCACTACCAAACAATGGTGTGTTCCAAACATAAATTCTCAGCATTTTTTCCCTCAAATTAAGGTCTATGTTTTACATTAGTAGACTTCTCTTGGCCAAGAATACCCTTTTTGTCAGTGCTAATCGACTTTAAATGTCCTCCTTGCTTCACCCACCATGGGTTACTTTGCTGCCTAGGTAGCAGAATTCCTTAACTTCATCTACTTCATTATCACGAATTCTGATGTTATGTTTTTCACTGTTCTCATTTCTGTTCTTTCTTCAATTAACTCTCAGTCCATATTCTATACTCATTAGACTGTCCATTCTTTCAACAGACCCTGTAATTCTTCTTCACTTTCAGTCTTGACAGCGATGTCATCCTCAAATCTAATCATTGGTATACTTTCACTTTGAATTTCAGTCCCACTCTTTAATCTTTCTTTTACTTCCATCATAGCTTCTTTGATGTATATATTGAACAATAGAGGCAAAAGGCTATATTCCAGCCTTACACCCTTTGTAATATGAGCACTTCATTGTTTGTCTTCTAGTCTTATTTGTTCCTCTTGGTTCTTGTACATATTGCATATTACCCATCTTTCCCCATAGCTTACTCCTATTTTTCTTAGAATTTCAAACACCTTGCACTGTTTTACATTCTTGAATGCTTTTTCCAGAATAACAGATTCTACAAACATGTCTTGATCTTTCTTCAGTGTTGCTCCCATTATCAGGTGCAATCTTAGAACAGCCTCTCTGATGCCTTTACCTTCCCTAAAGCCAAAGTGATCATCTTCTAACAGATCCTCAATTTTTTTCCATTATTCTGTGCACTATTCTTGTCAGCAACTTGGAGAGTTGTTATGGTGATTGTGTGATATTTCTTGCACTTTTCAGCTCTTGCTGTCTTCTGAATTGTGTGGATGATGTTTTTTTTGAAAGTTGATGGTATATTGCCAGTCTCATACATTCTACACACCAACTGATTAATCATTTTGTGTCATTCCCCCAAATGATTTTAGAAATTTCAATGGAATATTATCCATCCCTCCTGCCTTATTTGATCTTAAGTCTTCCAAAGCTCTTATAAATTCTGATTGCAGTACTGGATCTCCTATCTCTTCCTTGCCAACTCTTGTTTCTTCTTCTATCACATCATCAGACAAATCTTGCCCCTCTTAGAGGCCTTTGACATACTCTTTCTGCCTGTCTGATCTATCCTCTGCATTTCACAGAGGAATTCCCATTGTACTCTTAATGTTACCTTTCTTGCTTTTAATTTCATGGAAAGTTGTTTTGACTTTCCTGTACGCTGAGAAAGTCTTTCCAATAATCATTTCTTTTTCAATTTCTGCACATTTTTCATGTATCCATAAATTACTAATCAGAAATAAAAGAGAAGGGCTATAATTAAGGGTTGAGAAATTATCTTTTTCCAGAAACTATATTTTTATTACAATTTTACTTTATATTTCCTTATTTTGAACAAAAAAACACAACGATTGTGTCATTGAAGACAAGATAGCGTAATTTTACAGACTGCTTTCATCCATACGTGGCAGTGATTTTTTTTTTCCATCTTTAATTTGCTGAAACTTCATTCACTAGCTGGTGCAGTCACTGCATTGTCATCAGTGTCCTCAAAGCTACTTCGAGCTTTGGATCCATACGTGGCAGTGATTTTTTTTTCCATCTTTAATTTGCTGAAACTTCATTCACTAGCTGGTGCAGTCACTGCATTGTCATCAGTGTCCTCAAAGCTACTTCGAGCTTTGGATAAGCATCTTATAATGCATACTTTGGAAAGACCTTCAAAATATCCAAATGGCCAAATGGGAAGCCATGTTAATACCCTTCATGGGCTCTTCTACCTGGAACTTGAAAGCAGTTATTTTGTTGACTAGCCCTAGAGTATCAATGGCACTGCTACATTGATCACCAAAATTAGCTGCACATATTTCAATATAATGTACATAGTTTAAATTTAATGCATTATCTGACTTGAAATTTAAGTATGATGATGTAGTGTCATATTTGTAAAATTGATTTGATACTGCAATTATTATTCTATCAAATACACTGCCTGACAAAAGAAGTGAAGCACCCAGCAGACCTGGTCAGGTGGCAAGGTAACTTTGTACATGTACACACCACAGGCACATACGTAAATGAAGTACGAGTTCCAATAGTCTGTGACATACAGAACAGCCATCAAAGCAAATTAGTGTGCTTCATGTTTAGTATTGTTACCAGGTCTGGTAGGCTATATAATGGGTGTGAAGAGCTTCAGATGCTGAATGGTCACAGAGTTGTGGTGTATTGATGTGAGAAAGTGTTATCAGCACATGACAGAATTTTATAGGGGTCTCATCTCAGGGCTTTCTTTGTCCAACTGGTCAGATAGTGCAATATCCAGAGTTTGTGGGGTATTTGGATGTGACTGTGGCCTGATGTTGGACTGCATGGGAGCATGAGTCATGCCAAGCTCATCTTCAAGATTCCAGTCGATCATATCTGATCACAAGGGAGAATCGGCACTAAGAACATCTAAACTCCATATCTGCACCTGCCACACAAGAACAAGTAATAAACATCCTGAAGGATTCACCATTGTTTGGTGTCTAGCAACAGCTGTGCTAGGTAATTTGAGTCCCATGTGCAGGCTGCTGTTAAAGCCACAACACAAATGGCTGGATTTGGAGTGGTGCCATGACTGGAAGCATGGACTGCTGCTTAGTAGCATCATTTTGTATTCAGCAATGAACCACAGTTCTGCACTGCCCTGGATGACTATTGCTGATGAGTATGATGGTTTTGGAGAGGCACAGTGATGTTACTCCGGGCACGGTGATGTAAGGAGCCAGTAGGTATGGCTTTGTGTCATGCGTGGTAATAAATAAGGGAACTCTGATGGCTCAATGGAATGCCATGGACTGTCTGGGTTCATGTGTGTCAACTCTCATGTGACAGTATCATGGTGCCATTTTTCACCTGGACAGTTCTCATCCACACATGGCATGTCTCTCTATCAACTGTCTGCATGATGTTGAGATGTTCTGTTGGTGAGCAAATCCCAAGATTTTTCTCTATAGAAAATGTATGGACCCACCTGGGATGTCATCTCTGTTCCATTGCCAGTACCTGGGATATCAATGACCAGTGACATCAGTTGTAGGCCAGCTTGCCTCAGGAGAGGGTACAACAGCTTTATGACACTCTTCCCAACTGAAGCAGTGCATGCATCCGGGCCAAAGAGGTGAAATAGCGTATTGATAAGTGGGCTTATTCTATCAAATTCTTTGTAAATTTGATTCAGTTTTGTAATCACAGGAACAACATCACATACCTTCTCTGTCTGTGAAGTTCATTTTCCTCCTCCACTTCTGTGTGCTTCACTTTTTTTGTCAATCAATGTCCTTTTAAGCACTATAGCTCAAATACTATTGTTTCAGTCTTCTGTCAGCAGACATTGAAAGCCTTTAGTCAAAGCACATATTTGTTTCAGCACCTGCTTGCCGACCTTTGAGATCCTACACTCATGCTCATAAGTTAAGGATGATGTTGATACATGGTGAAACAATGCTCTGTTGTGTGGTTTGCAGGTTTAAATCACCTCAGGGTATGACCATGTGGTTCATTTGACCTGCAGTCATTGCACGGTGGTGCTGGCAACAGTCCACATATGCAGAGGTGTGTTGGTGCATGTCAGAGTACAGTGCAGCGAGTAAGTGTGCAGACATTTTCAGATGTGATATTGGTGACTGTGTGTTGAAAATGGCTGAAAGAACACATATTGATGACGTTATGAGGGGTAGAATACTAGGGCAACTCGAGGCTGGTCGAACAAAACAGGTTATAGCATGTGCCCTCCATGTGCCACAAAGTGTGATCTCAAGATTATGGCAACGATTCCAGCAGACAGAAAACATGTCCAGGCACTACAGCACAGGACGTCCAAAGTGTACAACACCACAAGAAGATCGATATCTCACCATCAGTGCCCGCAGACGGCCATGGAGTACTGCAGGTAGCCTTGCTCGGGACCTTACCTTAGCCACTGGAACAGTTGTCTTAGACACACAGTCTACAGATGACTTAACAGGCATGGTTTATTAGCCCAGAGACTTGCAAGGTGCATTCCACTGACCCCTGGTCACAGGAGAGCTCGTAAAGCCTGGTGTCAAGAACACAGTACATGGTCATTGGAACAGTGGTCCCAGGTTATGTTCACGAACGAGTCCAGGTATAGTCTGAACAGTGATTCTTATTGGGTTTTCATCTGGCATGAACCAGGAACCAGATACCAACCTCGTAATGTCCTTGAAAGGGACCTGTATATAGGTCGCGATTTGATGGTGTGAGGTGGGATTATGATTGGTGAACGTACATACCTGCATGTCTTTGACAGAGGAACTGTAACAGGTCAGGTGTATCAGGACATCATTTTGCACACCTTTTCAGGAGTGCAGTGGGTTCCACCTTCCTCCTGATAGATGATAACACAAGGTCCCACCAAGCTGCCAGGAGTACCTTGAAACAGGAGATATCAGGCAAATGCAGTGGCCTGCCTGTTCTCCAGACCTAAACCCCATTGAGCACATCTGGGATGCTCTCGGTCGACATATTGCTGCATGTCTTCAAACCCCTAGGACACTTCAGGAGCTCCAATTGGCACTGGTGTAAGAATGGGAGGCTATACCCCAGCAGCTGCTCGACCACCTGATCCAGAGTATGCCAACCCGTTGTGCAGCCTGTGTACGTGTGCAAGTTGATCACATCCCATATTGATGTCAGGGTACATGTGCAGGGAACAGTGGTGTTTTGTAGCACATGTGTTTCGGGATGGTTTTCTCAACTTATCACCAATGCTGTGGACTAACAGATCTGTGTCATGTGCATTTGCTATGTGCCTATGCTATTAGCACCAGTTTTGTGCAGTGCCACATTGTGTGGCATCACATTCTGCAATTATCCTTAATTTATGAGCATGAGTGTACAATACCTGTAGTGAAGTAACAACAAGAACTGCCATTGTTGAATAAGAGTGAGTTGTGAAGGCAGCAGCTGTGTGAACCAAGCACACAATTGCCATATAAACTATGTTAGTGACAAATGTCTATTGGGTAGTAGTCATTTCTTTATATGCCACTCAGACAAAATAAGACTGTAGAAATGATAGCGTGAAAGGAGCATGTGTTATCAGTCATGGATGGAGGGAAAGGGAGGGGAAGATAGTAACATAAGTAAAGGATAACTCACTTCTCTCTCCCAATTAATTTTTAAAGTGTCTTTCTTTATTGCTTTTTTTCTAGTTAGTTTCTACACCCCCATGTGGGCTCCATTGATGTGGGCCCATCTCAGCGTGCCATTCACACAGCCCTGGGTTGTGATAGATCTGTGAGTTTTAATTTCTCCATTGGACATTAAGGGGCAGAATATGTCAATAGTAGAATGTCAACTGTCCCTCATAACAGAATTTGCAGAAACTTAAGCAACAGAACATAGATAAGCTAACAGAGGAAAATGATCTCACTGACTGAATCCTGTAATTTTTTTGTGAGAGGGTCCTTGAAGATAATTGTCCTAATACAAAGATACACAGTTAATTTGAAATAAAAAGTGTATCAATTGGCAAATACATTCCTGATGGGATTAATCAATTTAAAAATTGCTTACACACCATATAGCACTTAATTGTGATGTGGGCATTTTAAATTTTTACTGTTTCAAGTGGGTTAAGTTAAATTAATGTCTTTATTAAATAGTATGGGCAAGAATTAATGTACTAAACAAATCTATATTCATTCATATTCTTTGGGGTAAAAGTACCAACATAACACATATGACAAGGAGAACTTACAGTATCATTTACATTATTGTGAATGAGGAAAACTGTATTGTTACCTCCTTCCAAGGCACCACTGTCACCACTACCAAGAGGGGAATCAGATGTGAAGAATAATCCCTCAATCCCATAACTGATGTACAGATCACGTAAGAATGCTAGGTATTCCTTATCATTGACACCTGTTGCTCCATATTCGTTTTCCAACTAAAAGAAAGAAACAAAAAAAGTCACTCATTAGAACATGTAATATGCTTCTTTCAGTAGGTTAAACATCCAGCCAACTTTCATTTCTCATTTCAATACAGTGAAAAAATGCCTTCCCTTCAGCTTCATAATGTCGTAAAAGCTCCCTGCAAATCTCCATGCCCCTTTATTTCATTTCTGATATAAAATTTTTGGAACCACCCTCACATACACTTTCTTGAATGTCAGTATATCATGAACTTAGCTGACAACCTTGAGAAGAGGCTGTCAGAAACCACATGGCAAGTATGGAGGGCCCACTCCCCCAGAAAATTTTAAAAATTTTAGAAGCCTGATTTAGGCCTTTAAACATTATATTTCAGACACTTTGCAACCCTAAACAAAGGAGGTATACAGGGTGTTACAAAAAGGTATGGCCAAACTTTCAGGAAACACTCCTCACACACGAATAAAGAAAAGATGTTATGTGGACATGTGTCCGGAAACGCTTAATTTCCATGTCAGAGCTCATTTTAGTTTCATCAGTATGTACTGTACTGCCTCGATTCACCACCAGTTGGCCCAATTGAAGGAAGGTAATGTTGACTTCCGTGCTTGTGTTGGCATGCGACTCATTGCTCTACAGTACTAGCATCAAGCACATCAGTACGCAGTATCAACAGGTTAGTGTTCATCACGAACATGGTTTTGCAGTCAGTGCAATGTTTACAAATGCGGAGTTGGCAGATGCCTATGACTCGCGACTGGGGAAGACCTAGAATGACGAGGACACCTGCAATGGACGAGGCAATTCTCCTGCAGTTGACGATAACCCTAATGTCAGCATCAGAGAAGTTGCTGCTGTACAAGGTAACGTTGACCACGTCACTGTATGGAGAGTGCTATGGGAGAACCAGTTGTTTCCATACAATGCACAGCGTGTGCAGGCACTATCAGCAGCTGATTGGCCTCCAAGGGTACACTTCCGCGAATGGTTCATCCAACAATGTGTCAATCCTCATTTCAGTGCAAATGTTCTCTTTACGGATGAGGCTTCATTCCAACATGATCAAATTGTAAATTTTCACAGTCAGCATGTGTGGGTTGACGAGAATCCACACACAATTGTGCAATCACGTCATCAACACAGATTTTCTGTGAACGTTTGGGCAGGCATTGTTGGTGATGTCTTGATTGGGCCCCATGTTCTTCCACCTACGCTCAATGGAGCACGTTATCATGATTTCATACAGGATGCTCTACCTGTGCTGCTAGAACATGTGCCTTTACAAGTACGACACATGTGGTTCATGCACGATGGAGCTCCTGCACATTTCAGTTGAAGTGTTCATACGCTTCTCAACAGCAGATTCGGTGACCATGGATTGGTAGATGTGGACCAATTCCATGGCCTCCACGCTCTCCTGACCTCAACCCTCTTGACTTTCATTTATGGGGGCATTTGAAAGCTCTTGTCTATGCAACCCCGGTACCAAATGTAGAGACTCTTCATGCTCGTATTGTGGATGGCTGTGATACAATATGCCGTTCTCCAGGGCTGCATCAGCACATCAGGGATTCCATGTGACGGAGGGTGGATGCACGTATCCTCGTTAACGGAGGACATTTTGAACATTTCCTGTAACAAAGTGTTTGAAGTCACGCTGGTACGTTCTGTTGCTGTGTGTTTCCATTCCATGATTAATGTGATTTGAAGAGAAATAATAAAATGAGCTCTAACATGGAAAGTAAGCATTTCCGGACACATGTCCACATAACATATTTTCTTTCTTTGTGTGTGAGGAATGTTTCCTGAAAGTTTGGCCATACCTTTTTGTAACACCATGTATTTAATTGATCATACATTAATTTTTATTTTTCATATTAAAATTAATCCAAATCATTATCTTCAATAAAAAAGTTCTTCAGCATCACTGTTATTAACACTTTCAATGAATATGATAGTGGACTCTGCAGTTGGTGATCCCTCTGCCACATCCACATTTACTGCTGACTGTTGCCTGCTGCATGTGTTCATTTCTGGCTCACAGAAGGTGTCATACTTTGTTTTTGTTGTCACCATTCTTTCATATAACTTACTAACAACAATTTTTTCCTGAGTCAGATAACGTATCTGACTGTAGTTGTTTCTGGAGTATTGAGATTATGAGAGAAGTAATTTTGTTTTATCTACAACATTTTTCTGTAAGGAGTCATGCTTCTGGCTAATATTTTTATCACTATGATTTCAAATATGCCACAGGCACTCCTCTTTCTCATAGAATGTGATAAATTTGTAAATTTTGCATCTTGTTCACTTTTTTTCGTAAATGAACATGCATAAAGATAATACACAAGACTACAGACAGAGCAAAAGCAAACACGAGTACTGTGTAGTGCAATTTAGTGATAGCAGGCCAGGAACAATGTTCCTTTATCTGTATTGACATGGCTGTGGAACACTGGGTTTTTTGTTGCCATGATACTGAAAACAAGTTGTGAACATTGGTAGCCCAGTAATAGCAATGATTGGTAAGCCAGGGCAACCAAATAATTTATGAGATGTGTACTGCATGTTTAGGAAGGAAATCATTACAACCTATAAAACATTTTAGGCATATCATTAGCGAAGGGCAAAAAGTGCCATTTTTTACTTTTTTTATATACATCAAATTGTAAAAGTCTATTTCCATAATTTTTAATAACTTCCCACTACTCTGTAATTAAGGTGATAAATGTGTAACAATTACAGAAACCCATAATAGTTGGCAGCCATGCATGAGCAATATAGTGGGCTGATGTTACACCAATGTTTCTTACTGCTGCATTATCATTCATAGTAATGTGACTGTTTTCCTGTATTAACTCATCAACTCTCGCAATGTGGTCTCCATGACTGCACAGACAGAGCATCCTGGGCATTACAAATCTTCAGCATGTGCTACATCTTGTTTGAAGTTATTTATCTACTCATACATTTGTGTCTGACATGTGGCAACTTTCGACCAGGTCACGTGTAACATCTTCGTTTGGCAAAACATGTGCACCAAGAATCAAGAAGGTGTATATCTGTATATGTGTGCTTCAGACCAATAAAATAGTGCTTATTACATTGATATAGTGTTCATCATTCAATCTGGCAATCCTACAACACTAAACCCATACTGGTGACCCCGAATTTATTCGCAAGTGCTACAATGAACTCTCGTACTGTCGATCAGCACACAATGGATTGCTTGCCACCCGATACACCACACATGTACCAACCAGGATTTCTAACAGATGTTTTGCCATTATTTTCCAATTATCCACCTTGTGTTCACAACAGTTTGACGCAGTTTCCGAACACACTGGCTAGCTGTACTCAACAGGACAGTGCTTCTACATTCCCACAGCCATGTGTGCCAGCATCAGGTGCGAACAATAACTTTTCATTAACATGAGGTGGTTTTAACAATTTTAATGCATCTGTAGGGAAGGGGACTGGAAACTGTACTCTGTCATTTCCCACACATCGGTCAACTACAGGTGACTATTCTGCACTGGTCCATTCTACACCTGTTGACATTACTCCATCAAATACCCAACTTATTGATTTCTTGACCACGGTCGAGCCAGCTGCACCTACAATGCCATGTGCCACCGACATTGTCAGGAACTGGTACACTGCTACTGCACCAGAGCTAGTTATGCTGCAGATCTATGGACAGGAAGTGACAGTTTCTGACAAACAGTTATGTCAAAACTCCCCTATCTATTGGCCTAAGCTACCATCCCTTCACAAGGACCATCCACACACATGGTTTGCCTTGGTCGACCATATCCTGCAGCTACATGGCATCACTGATGACAACTGGAAGTTCCTTTGCTTACTATGTCACCTCCATGATGAAGCAGACCTGATCTGTGATATTGTGGCTTCCCCTCCCGCTATGGACAAATATGCATTTGCCCAATGCACCATCCTTGAATTCCTGTCCACATGTACAGATGAAGCTATCCACCTCATCGTCAGTCATAAGTTGTTGGGTTCCAGATCCCCATCACAGCTCTGGCATCATCTCCGCCCTACGATTGACACACATCATATGCCGGATGCTACACTTTGGATCATCTGGTTGCTCAAACTTCCTCCAGAAGTTCACCTTCTCCATGTAACTTTGGCCCTACTGGATGCTAAACTGCAGATCGCAGACCAGGTTTACAACATTCTGCCATCCCCCACATACCCCCCCCCCCGCCCCCCCCCCCCCCCATGGGGGGCCCTCAGGCCTCAGGGGTTGGCATACCTGCGCGACAGTTTCCATCATTCTGTACAGAGTGAGCACGACTTGCTCTGGCTTGCACGCGGACCCAACGCCACCTGGCAGCCACCACCATAACTCCTCTTGTACCAGATCTACTGTGATGCCCCCATCAGACGAATCTACAAATATGACGCCCTCCACTGCTGCTTTGGCCTCAGACAGTTCGACGGATGACACTACGTGGCATTCTGCTTGGTGTTATTTCCATTCCTGCTTTGGTGATATGGCTAAGAAATGTCATTCCCCATGTGCGTTCCCAAACTAATAGTGCAAGGCAACTCAGGCACTACGGGTGCGTTGCACTTCACAGATGCCTGTCCCTTGATACTTCTTCATCTCCTGCGGCAGGACGCTTGTACATGAAAGATGCAGTGACTTGTCTTTCGTTTCTAATCGACACAGTGGCTGATGTTAGCATCTTTGTCTGCAGGTATTAAATTCAAGCATCAGCATTGCTCCCCGGTTCAAGACACCAATAATTTCTTGATTCAATCACATGTAATAACTAATTTCAATGTTAAACTGCAAGGCATTAACACACCCTTACAGTGGACATTCACTATCACGTATGTGGATGAACCCATGTTCGGGGTAGATTTTCTCTTTACCCATGCTTTTTCAACTAACCTACAATGAGGTACACTAATCTTTAACTCGGTAGATCACACTACTAGTTCCGATATTTCTTCCCTCTCATCCAAGAGTGCTACTCTATTGCGTGAGCTTGTAGAAGCTGCTGTTGCAGTGCTCTCTCTTAAATCACACAACGACAAACTTTCAGACAGCAATGAAGCCCTCTGCTTACGCATCGCCGGCATGCAAGCCAAGCTCATGGATGCTCATAAGCGGGTCTGCCAGATGTCACACACAGCCATGCCCCCATTCCCAGTCACTGCCCTGCCTCCTTGCACCTGCCGCCAATGCCACGTGGCTTTTCTACTGCCGGACAGAAGTAGTGCCCATGACACTACCAAGTACCCCTCTGAGTTCCACAACAAGGACTACCTGTGGATCACCACCACTGCTGCTGATCTGCCGGCCTGGGACACACAAGTGTGTGCATTACAGGTTAGTCATACTGCATTGGGTGCTGGTCCATCATCCCCGTCACTGTTTGCGATCAACAACAGTGCTGTCCATAGAATCAACACAATGGGAGGTCCACCAGTATGTGCAAAGGCTAGATGTTTAGATCTGGAAAAACTTAAACATGCCAAAACTATTATTCAAGAACTTTTATATAGTAAGACTATTCATCCTTCTTCTAGTAGTTGGTCATCACTCATTCATTTGGTGCTTAAGAAAGATGACAGTTTCTGCCTCTGCAGTGACTATGGGGCGCTTAACACCAGAACAATTTTAGATAATTATCCCATCCCAAATATTCAAGATTTTGCTTCCCAACTGCACAGAGCACAAATTTTCAATGAAACTGACTGTCACAAGGCATACCACCAACTGCCAATGGCACCGGAGGATGTTGAGAAAACTGCCATCATCACCCTGTTTGGATTTTTCAAGTATCTGTTTATGCCGTTCAGCCCAAAAAGTGCTGCACATACATGGCAATGGTTCATTGACTCATTGGTTGGAAAACTGGACTTTGCGTGTGCATACCTGGATGACTTGTTAATTTTTTCTTCCTCACTCGATGAACATGAACTCCACTTAAATGCAGTGTTACAATTATTAGAAGCAAGTGGTGTTGCAGCGAACAATGCTAAGTCACAACTCAGTCACACTAGTGTCACTTTTCTGGGCCACATGGTTTCTGCTGACGGCATCTGCCCCCTACTCAACTGGGTCAAGGCCATTAGTATGGTGCCTTTGCCCAAAAACATTCAGGGCCTCCGACACTTCCGAAGAACATTAAATTACTACCGCAAACACATCCTCGATGCCGTTGACATAGAAGCCCCACTGACAGATGCTTTTGCTGGAAAAACACTTCAGGGTCTTGGGCGGTCACGTGGACTCCAGATATGTGCCGTGCATTTGATAACCTCAAGTCAGCCTTTCAGATGACCGTTACACTTGCTCATCCCATCCCTGATGCTCCCATCTCACTTACTACAGACACGAGTGATACAGCAGTGGGGGCGGTACTTCAGCAATCCATGGCTCCTGTTGTACAGCTGCTCAGATTTTTCTCCCACAAATTGTCAGCTTCCCAACAAAAATGGTCAACCGTTGACTGGGAACTATTTGCTATTTACTTCACTATCAAATATTTCCAAGACGATGTCAAAGGTCATCATCTCATGGCATTTACTGACCATGAACCACTGGTATATGCTTTCCGTAACCCAGGCAAGGACTCATCCCCAGACAATTTTGTCCTATGGACCTCATATGCCAGTTTATGTATGACATACGTTAAGTCAGAGGGGCAGACAATGTCGTTGTTGATTTTTTCATCTCATGTGTCGGTATTATTTTCACAACTGGACCTCAGTGAATTCCCTAAATTGCAAACAGATGATACTGACCTCATCGCATTGCACTCCGATGCTAAGACAGGACTCAAACTAGAGTTACGGGCACTTCTTGGAATCTTGTCGCCCATCTGGTGTGACATTTCAACAAGATGCATATGTCTGGTGATTCCTGCACCTCTCCGCCGGGACATTTTTAATAGTATTCATGATTTGGCACACCCTGGCATATGTGCCACTGCACATCTGGTATCTGAACGTTTTGTTTGGCCCAGGGTGATAAAACAATGTCACAATTCGGCGCGTGCATGTGTGGATTGTCAGCACACAAAAGTAGGACATCATGCACAGCCCCCCCCCCCCCTCCGCCATGGGTGCATTCAATGTGGCAAAATAAAGATTTTAGCACATACACATCGATATCTTCAAGCTCTTACCTCCCTACCCCCCCCCCCCCCCCCCCCTCCTTGGGCCCCTTTTGTTACATACTGTCCACCATTGACAGGTTTACCCACAGGGTAGAGATAATTCCCCTCACTACTATCACAGCCGACGCGGTGGCCTGAGCCCTTTAATTAATGTGGATCTCGTGCTTTGGCTGCCCAGCTTCTATCACTGCCAACCAGGGCCACCAGTTCGAGTTCACCCTCTTCTAGCAGCTTTGTGAACTGTGTGGGGTGAAACGATTTGGGACAGCAGCATTGCAGAGCAGTGGGCTACTTGAATGCTGGCACCAAACGCTTAAAGCTTCACTAATGTGCCATGGAGGTGAGTGGGCCGAAACCTTACCACAGGTAATGTTAGGCATTTGGGACCTTGGTGCATCTCTGGCAGAAGTACTATACAGAGAACCCCCCACACTCCCAGCAGAGCTAGTCAAGCTTTCACTCCCTCCAGATCAAATCTGCAACTCAACATTTATCAGGCATGTTAAAAAGCTAATCACTAACATTCGCTTGCCCTCTCCTCGACCGCACTCGCTCCCTCCCATATTCCTGCATAAGGACTTGACATCATGCACTCACGTCATGGTGCGCAATGACACTGTCTGACAGGCACTCAGCCCTACATAATCAGGCCCACACAGAGTCATATCATGGTATAAAAACACTTTTGAAGTGCTTGTTAATGGCACGCTCAAACCGTATCTGTCTGCCACCTCAAACCAGCGTGGTCTACATCTACATCTACATCTACATTTATACTCCGCAAGCCACCCAACGGTGTGTGGCGGAGGGCACTTTACGTGCCACTGTCATTACCTCCCTTTCCTGTTCCAGTCGCGTATGGTTCGCGGGAAGAACGACTGTCTGAAAGCCTCTGTGCACGCTCTAATCTCTCTAATTTTACATTCGTGATCTCCTCGGGAGGTATAAGTAGGGGGAAGCAATATATTCAATACCTCATCCAGAAACGCACCCTCTCGAAACCTGGCGAGCAAGCTACACAGCGATGCAGAGCGCCTCTTGCAGAGTCTGCCACTTGAGTTTATTAAACATCTCCGTAACGCTATCACAGTTACCAAATAACCCTGTGACGAAACGCGCCGCTCTTCTTTGGATCTTCTCTATCTCCTCCGTCAGACCGATCTGGTACGGATCCCACACTGATGAGCAATACTCAAGTATAGGTCGAACGAGTGTTTTGTAAGCCACTTCCTTTGTTGATGGACTACATTTTCTAAGCACTCTCCCAATGAATCTCAACCTGGTACCCGCCTTACCAACAATTAATTTTATATGATCATTCCACTTCAAATCGTTCCGCACGCATACTCCCAGATATTTTACAGAAGTAACTGCTACCAGTGTTTGTTCCGCTATCATATAGTCATACAATAAAGGATCCTTCTTTCTATGTATTCGCAATACATTACATTTGTCTATGTTAAGGGTCAGTTGCCACTCGCTGCACCAAGTGCCTATCCGCTGCAGATCTTCCTGCATTTCGCTACAATTTTCTAATGCTGCAACTTCTCTGTATACTACAGCATCATCCGCGAAAAGCCGCATGGAACTTCCGACACTATCTACTAGGTCATTTATATATATTGTGAAAAGCAATGGTCCCATAACACTCCCCTGTGGCACGCCAGAGGTTACTTTAACGTCTGTAGACGTCTCTCCATTGATAACAACATGCTGTGTTCTGTTTGCTAAAAACTCTCCAATCCAGCCACACAGCTGGTCTGATATTCCGTAGGCTCTTACTTTCTCTGGGAGAACTGCCGGATACCCCCCAGTCAGCCCCCACCTACTGCTACACCCGCCTCACATGAGGCATCTACCAATGGTCCACTGGTGAGTGACGACCATTCCCGCACGTGTGATGTTACCTACTCCCAACTCGTGTGACAGTGCTGCAGGTGCATGTGACATCCCCCTACAGAATAACGCATTTGATGACTCCCCTTCCTACAGGTAGCCCCCCACCTCTCCCCTGTTAGGATTTAGTGATGTATCAGTGGCCAGCCTCGGAATGTGTGACGTCGCCAACGATGACTCGTGTAGAGATTCGGTCAACCCCTATACGGAAGTGGTAGTTAGTGTAAAGATTGATTTCATTTGCAATTCTAAAGCATTTTTTTGTTGTGCATCTGGATAATGTGTTTGTATTCTATGAATGGGCCAGCTTCCCCAATGACAACTTAACCCACATTCATCTTCTCTAGTCTGTCCCCTTGCTTGTTGGTACTGACCCATCAACAGTAAAAGTCCTTCGTACCACAACAGGCATTCAGGTTCACTACCCCAGCTCCTCACGACCCACTTTCCCCTCCCCAGATCCTTCCACTGCATGAGGATTCGCCCAGTTGGGCAGGACCATCTACCCCCCTCGCTGGCTCGTGGACTTCATTTACTAATGTAATTTAATGTATTGTTTCTGTTTAAACACCCTCTCCCTCCCACCTGGGTACTTCCCTTACATGTATGCCCTCATATTTATGTTTGTGCTCCACACTCAAGTTGGGGGCAGGGAGGGGAGGGGGGGGGGGGGGGGAGGGGGGGCAATGTGGCGACTATCGACTAAGTTGTGTGTAACATCTTTGCTTGGGAAATTCTTTGTGAGCAGCCTGTGGTTGCGGGCGATACAATAAACACATGTACCGAGAATCAAGAAGGTGGATATCTGAATATGTGTGCTTCTTACCAATAAAATAGTGCTTATTACATGTGGTATAGTGTACATCATTGCATCTGGCAGTCCTACAACACTAAACCCATACGCTCAGACAGCTTTCACCACATTGCATTGCCATCCAATGGTGAATATATAATCAGCTAACAGAAACCTGATGACACACTGCCACTCCACATTAGTGCAAACCTGCAAGGATACCACCATCTCGTTTCAAGTTCCCAGCATCCCATTTGTGAGGCAGACATGCCAGGCCCATCTGATTTTAGTTCTAGGACACTACCAGAACATAAAAAAGAAGCATAAATATTACCAAAGTTTTTTATGCAGCTTTTTAAATTATTAATTGAATGAAACTTTTACTTCTAGCTACCATAGTACAAATGAGAAGACGGTGGAATTCTCTGAAAAGAATTCTTGGTACTATAAACTCACTTATTAGTAAGGAACTTCTTCAAAATGTTATCAAACAACTTTCTCCATGGTACAGAAAGTTTGATAACCATATAATAGCACCTCTCATAAACAGCCTAAGTGTTATTCCTTGCTTAACAATAGCATTCCTCATCATGTCATAACATGTACACATCTGTTTATCTAACTGAGATGCTCATATTTTAAGATTAATTGTACAATTTTATGATGATACAATGATTGAAAAATCAGTAATTTCTTGCTCTTAAAACACTTCTTTTTACAGAATCCTTACTGCTCTTTTTTGAAGGGCAAGTACTTGGCTATAGCACATCCCATACATCAATCCCATATGTAGAATATGAGCACCCTGGTGTGAAATATAGAATATACATTGAATGTAGTTCAAAATTTGGCACAGTCCTCATTACATAAATGGATTTATTTAACTTTTGGCATAAAATATCAATGTGATCTTCTCAAAAGCTAAAGCTGCAATATTTTCAAGCCATACCAGTAGAATATAAAGCTCAAGAGTTAAGAGAAATACATAATTCATAAATTAATCAGGATTTAAACAAAAGTCATAGGAGAGAAAAATATGGAACAAGTTACAGAATTATCACATGAATGATAAGACACACAAGAGCACAGACAAAAAAAAATGAGCTAATTATGGTGAAAGTCACTGTTAAAATTCTTTTAAAGAGCTTCATTAACCATAAATTTAATTTCATTTCACCACCCACCTGAACTGCAATAATGGGTCCACCTTTTACAAATTGCCACTTTGCAATAATTGGTAGGAGCTTATCATAATAAGCTTTTACTTTTGAAGTATATTTCTCATCAGATGTTCGGACTTTGATATCTGGTGTTCTCAACAACCAACTGCAATAGCAAAGGTGACATCAGGATCACATTTATATTACCTCATTAAAATAATAATTTGGTATGCTAAAAACTTGTGAAGAACAAACAGTAAATTGTATACTGCAATAATTTACAATACCACTTAACCTGCAAATAATATAAATACATAATTTTATACACTGTTGTTGCAGAGGCTATTTACATGATGAGAATAATTTACTACAGTTGAAATTATAAAAAAATCCAAAATAAAATAACAACAGTATTAACAGGACAGATTGCTGCTCGCCCCACGGAGTAGGTGTTGAGTGGCAGACAGGAACTGCTGCTCCCAATCCTGTGTCCCACAGCACATATCCCTGCATTAGACCTAGATGCATGACCTGCCTCATATGTCCTTCCACTACCATCTACTCCAGCCATGTTACCGGCATATCTACCCTATAAAGGTCCCGGAGGAGGTTCGAGTCCTCCCTCAGGCATGGCTGTGTGTGTTTGTCCTTAGGATAATTTAGGTTAAATAGTGTGTAAGCTTAGGGACTGATGACCTCAGTAGTTACGTCCCATAAGATTTCACACACATTTGAACATTTTTTATACCCTATAAAAGGCAGGGCCACCTATGAAAGCAGCTATGAGATCTAACAGTTTACTTGTAAAGACTGTGTGGCATTCTATGAGGGCATGTCTGTTAACAAACTGTCTGTCTGCATTAATGGCCAGCACCAAAACGTGGCCAAGAGGCAGCTGGACCACACAGCTGCTGAGCATGTCACTCAACATAATGTGTTTAGCTTCAATGAACCTCACAGTCTGTGCCATCTGGATTCTTATCACCAACAGCAGTTTTTTTTATTTCCCCAGATGAGAACTCTCCCTGCCACATTTACTTCATTCTTCTAACCCCTCTGACCTCTACCTTCTCTTGTCCTTGTCCTTCACCTGCCTATCCCCTTACCTGCTTCCATTTCAGTCATACACATCTTCTATCCAGACAGTGCCTCTGCATAGTCCTTTCCTGTTCTTTACTTCTCCCCTCACACTCTCCATTGCAGCACAGCCACCCCAGCCAACTGTCCTGTCCCCACCATGAGCCTGCATGCTCCCACAGGCAGTACTAGCATCTTTCCCCATACTTGCTCTGCTAACCCTTCCCCTTCCCATCCCACCCCTCAGCCTCCTTCTGTACCTCACTACCCTCCACAGTAAAGATTTAGGGTTAACCCAGTCATAGCTGCATTAAGGCTTTAGCACCTTAAAACAACAGTTGCCACATGTGTGTGAGTTATGCATGTTTGAATGTGTCTGTTCTGTCTACATCTGATCAAGGACAGTTTGATAGCTAATGATATCTAGCAGTCTTTTTCAACATGTCTGTCTCTCACTCAATTTCTCCTTTATGTTGTAGGTAGCAATCTGTCCTTTTCACATTTCCCACAGGTCATTATTTTTATATGTCACATCTATATCTATATTCTGCAAACCAATCTGAAGTTAATGGCAGAGGGTACATCCCATTGTACCAGTTATTAGTGTTATTTCTCGTTCCATTCACATATGGAGCACAGGAAGAATGATTGTTAAAATGCCTCTGTGTATGCTGTAATTAAGCTAATCTTATCCTCATGATCCCTATGTGGGTGGTACATAGGGAGTTGCAGTATATTCTAGAATCTAGAGCCATTAGTCAAACCAGTTCTTGATAGAGCCATTAGTCAAACCGGTTCTTGAAACTTCACAAGTATGCTTTCTCAGGACAATTTATATATAAAGCAGCGACACTTGCAAAGAAAAAAATGTGTATAATTTCACAGATAAAAGTAAGAGCAAAATTGAAAGGACAGTTAAATAATGAATAAGAACAACTGATTTTGTGCAAAGATTAGCAGAATTATATGAAATACCTGCCTTAGTATAATATCTGTCAGTAGATCATCTTTAAAATAGAGGAACTGAATGGATGCACTTCTGCTGTACTCAATTAGGTCTTAAGTAAATAAACTTTACATTGAAAATGGGATAGTTTACATAAACAGTAAATCTAGACATTAGAATATGTGGCATGTAACATCTTTCCACATACTGAGCATCAAAAGCAGAGACAAAAATACAATTGTTTATAGCCATAAAAATTTACAGATGAAACGGGGTACAGTCTGCGAGACTGAAACTAACAGTTTGTGTCTGGACTTCCCAAATTAATTACAGAAGTTACAACAAATACTCTACCTAACTACAGTCTGTCAAATAAAAATCTCAAAACTTCTTAGGGAAAATTATTGTGTGTTTACCCAAAAGTAATCAACAAATTAATCATCAATGACAACTATTTCAAAATATTTGCAGATTATTTAGATGTGAAAGTCACTAAAATAATGAAATGCTGTTCAGCTGAACTGTATAATATATTGAGTTACATATATTATAACACTTTTGTAGTGGTATTTTTCCAGACAGACTTAAACAAGCTGTTGTCAAGCCACTTCACAAAAAGAGAAGTAAAACATGGGGTCTTGGTTAAAGCTTTTAACTGTCACACAAGTTAAAATATTATGAACTAGTAGACGCTACAGGTTCTTATGTTTATTTTATCTGAATGTCAAAAATTAGAGTCACATGAGAATTGAAAATTTGTGCAAGCAGCAATTCAAACTTCATTCTTTTTTGTGATCTCTCACCAAAACCATTAGGTTACCTGAGCACACCTTCAGACCTGACTCAGACTCTGATTGTCTCTGATGCTTCGATCTATGATTTCAGAACACCTCAACCATAGGTTCTCCTATGATGTCTGTGTGAATAGCATAACTAGGGGCATGGATATGATGGAAGACTGTGGCTTATTCAGATACTAAATTCACTTAAGTGCCTTTAATCTCATTCATGTAAATATGTGTTACACTGAAAATAAGTGATGTTATTTATGTGTTTCTATTATATTTCTGTATATTGCATACAGAATCTGTATTTTTAATGGTAGTCATTAGTTCACAAATTTGACATTTTTGTAACTAACTGAGGAAATGTCACGCATGAAGGATGTTACTGAGGCATATTCTGCTTTACATAAGTTTAGCTCATGTACTCTGTATAGTTATACATGTTATGTATTATGAATTAAATTCAGTTCTTTAAAAGATAGAGCATTACTCTGCTGACAGGAGACGCACTAAACAGCAGAAAAGTACCTAAAGACAGGGAAGGAGGGGGAAATAAAAGGGAAAAATAAAGAGTGTTTGGCAAGTTATTTGGTGAGTTGTGATCTGTCCTCATGTAAGTAGTTATGTTGCTGTTGCACCCTGGATTTTTCATCAATAAAGATTTTTTTAAATTTATTTTCTGGTGATCCATTTGTTCAACTCAAAATTTAAGCTGGGTTAGTTCTGTGTCCAACCTCAATCTATGATGCCTATAAATGACATGCAGTTGTCTCTACTCCTCTTGCAACTAGTTGTTAATTTATAGGTCATATCTGGCTGGTTGAGATGCAGATTCATACACTTCAGGTCAATATACAAATTAGAGTTGAGTTCTAGTCTTACTCAAAGTTTGACTTGACATGAATTTTCACCATTAAGCTTTCACATTCTTACTTCAACAACATTATAAAAATGTACCATTTTCATTGTATACTGATAATCATAATTCAGTAACAATGTAATCATAAACTTTATAGTACCTTGGTAATCCACCAAATTCCCACTCTGCACATATGTATGGTCCTGGTCGTATCAGCATCAGAAGATTGGCTTCATAAACTTTTTGAATAAATAAGTCCAGATCCAAAAATGGAGAGAATTCTCTGTCCCCATCTCCAAAGTCATAAACACCCTCTTCAGGTTCATGTAAGTTCCATGGTACATACCTAAAACATATTGGCATTTAGACCATCTATTTCTGATGTTACAGAAATTTGCGTTATAAACACAAATAAAATGAAAAATGAAAAGTTTGAAATGTAGGCGTAAAAAATTTTCAGTATTGCTGATATGTCACATGTAATGTTTTCCTTAAAAGGTATGCATTGGTATGTGAGATCAGATAAAGTTGTGTTAGTTTTAGCAAGGGATTCATATAATATTTTATGTGTTTAATAAATGGTTCATTTTCTTCATTATAACCAGACTGAAGCTTCTTCTATTCCAGACAGCAAAGACAGATGGTACCATCACTTAAAGCATTATGCAGGAGACAACTATATCAGGCATGAAAATGTTACACAAATTAAATTTTGAACCTTTCTGGATACCTGCAAATATACTATTTATAAAGCACTCTACGTAAACCTCAGGATTCGCATGTTCTTATTGGTCTTTCATAAATTCTTTGCATCAGTTGTGGTACAAGTGTTAAATACATTCCCTGACACAATAACACGAGAAAACTTTCTACTTAGCAAACAAGTACATTTATTCACAAAATTCAGTTTGTGGCTCTTGTATATGTTAGCTTATTTTGTGGGTTTCATTAATATCTCTAAACATTTGCAGGGGCAATCTATCTTACACAGCCCTTCTGTCTTTCTCTGATATTAATATTACAATTAAGACTATTAGAAGATGCAAAATGTGGCATTATCTGCATATCTACGATGTATAATGCACTGAGTTTTCTGATCTTATGTCTCTTTCATGATGTTTTTTCAGTAAACTCTGTCTTGTATACTACTCTGTCTTCCCACCTGAAAGGTCTCTAGCTTTCAAATATCATCTGGTGTAGACAACAACAACTGACCTTTCCTTCTTATCCAGTCCAATAAGCCTTCCCTAATCCACCATTCTGAGCAACTTTTCCATAACTCTTCCCATTCCTAAACCTCACCAGTTTTTTTTCTTCATCTGTCTTCTTTTCCCTTTAAACCTTCTGCCAGAAGTAGGAGGCACTGGTTCCATAAACTTATATGTTTGCGGATGTTATATGAATTTTTTCCCACCTCCATGAGTAGATTTTTATTTGTCCATATTATATTTTCAAACAATGATTATTTTAATTTATATGTGATGTGTATGTGAGAAGTGCTACTTTAAAAAAGCTACAGATCCGCTTCCTCCTCCTGCACTACCGAGCTGCCAGTTTTATCTAAAACTGCAAAGAAAGAATGCCTAATGAGGCATTCTTTTACTTTCTTTTTAAATTATTGTGATGTTTTATTTTCTGCCTAATGTCTGCTGGCAATCTCTTGTAGACTTTTGCACCAAAATATAAAACTTCATTCTCTACCCCAGAGACTGATGTATAGTCGATATGGTAATTATTTCTATTTCTGGTACTGTGGTTGTGACTTGCAAGGTTCTTCCTAAATTTACTCTTGTTTTTAACCACAAATACTTTTAGGATGTGTATGTATTGAAATGTATGTGCAAGATCCCCTAACTCCCTGAAGAGGCTTCTGCAAGATATTCAGTCATCATCTACACTCTATGCTTATTGCACCTTTCTGTTGAATAAATACTTCTTTCACCTTAGTTGCAACACCCCATTAAATTATTCCATAGGAGAGAATTTAGTGAAAGTGTACACAGCACTTAGGTGATCCTGTCTTCAGGTCAACACAATGAGAAATATGACAGAACTGAGTTTTTGGTTAGCCTGCTCATGTCCTGGTTCCACCCCAGTTTATTTATCCATTTGGATACCCAAGAATTTCATACATGGAGCTTTCAGGTGGTCAAAGAGTAGTACCATCAATAGACACATATAAAACGCATGTATAATCACCTAGATAATGGTAATGTGAACTGCCCATAGAAGCAGTAATTTTCATTTTTTTGTTTTATTCCTATTGGTACTTGTAAACATGTAAGTAAGTAAGGGAGTTATCAAACTGAAGGTTGGTTTGCACGTCACAGTGCTTTACTAAGCATGGTGGTATTGAAGGTGGTATCCTGTTGCCTCCCTTTGACCTTCAAACTGACTTACCCAACCAGATCTAAGAGGACGTACAATTTAAATTGATCTCTCAATCACAGTGTAACTAAGTATTTTTCACATTAATAAACATTGCCAGAGGTCAAAGAAGTGATAAGTGACAGCTAAAACGTCTAGGACTGACTGCAGACTGAACCTGAGACCTTTGGATCTATTAGGTGGCACGTTAACACTGAGCCACTGACTGTATTTCAGGTATATGTAAATTATTTTTATTTTTTTAAAAATTACATAATATAATTTTTGTACTATAAAGTGTTAAAACTGTTGTCTGTGAACCATTTGTAAGTCTGTTCCACCATTCTCCTGGTTGTGTCTGGCACAGATGTGTTTGGGCCTTTTGTCAATTTGTTCATGTCATCATAAAACATTTCATTTTTGAAGAGTTCTTCAGTGTCTCAAGTACATTATTTATGCAGACCAGTATCATGAGTGAGCCAAACACCAAAACTTGCAGCATATCATGCTGAACGTTTTCCCTCTCTGAATTTAATCATTTACTAACTTGGCCTCTCATTTTCTATAGTTAAGATAACGTTTTATTCATTCAAGAAGAAGACATTTACTGCAACACCATTTTAGCTTCCTTAGCAGAATTTTATGATCTACACAACCAAAGGCCTTTGCATGATCATAGAAAATGTCAAAATGATATTTTTTCTTGTTTGGCATTCCTAGAGTTGAGTTTGTGTGAGCACAAATTGTATTGTTGATAGAGAAGTTGGGGAACATATCAAATTTTCGAAAAAAGGTTTTTAAATAAATTTTGTGGTACAGGAAAGCAGCACACTGTGAGATAATGTTTTCATAGACCAAGATAAATTTAATCAAATAAAAGCTTTTCCTATTACGAATGGTCTGTCTGATCATGATGCACAGCTAGTTACAGTATATGTTATAGCTCCATACAGTAATGCAAAACAGTCCTCCAAAATACTGCGTTCCATTAACGATTTAACAATTCAAAATTTTAGGGAAAGCTTGCAACAAACTGGGATGAGGTGTACAGGGAACATGATGCTAATTTAAAATTTAACCTATTTCATGATACCATTGTGAGTATATTTGAAAACAGTTTCCCTAAGAAAACAGTGAAATATAATTGCGAGAAACCATGTAAAAAGCCTTGGCTTACTAAAGGGATAAAAATATCTTGTAAGCACCTAGGAGGAGTAATGATCCCAAAACAGTGAAACATCATAAAAACTACTCCACTGTATTAAGAAAAGTTATTAAAAGTCCAGAAGTATGTGCATTATGCCTAGCATATGGCATATTACTTGTATGTCCACTTCTTATGTTATGGTCATGAACTCTTCTCCTTAAGTCAAATTTACTCAGATTCTCTTTAACGAAGGCAGTTGTAAATATACAGGCCAGGCACTGTCATTATATTTAGTTTCTTGAAATAATCTCAATATTATTCACATGGGCTAAGTTCTGCTATGCACGTTATGGCTTTCTTTTGTCATTTAAAGACTAATTTTGAGCCTACAGAATTGCATCATAACAGTATTCCATAACTCAGGTGCAAATGGAAGAATGCAAAGTATGCATACAACAGAAGCCCTTTACTGACACTGCAGATATATGACCTGTACCTATTTGCCAAATATCTTTCCTGTGTGGGTATCCCAGCTGAGCTTTTGATCTATATGAAATTCTAATAATTTTACTGTTTTGGAGCGTTCAGATTGAATACAATATCTTCAGTTTTACTATCATTCTTCTGCAGCACATTTGTCTCAAGCCACGTAGTGCACATCTCCATTACCACTGCCATGCTGTGTTGCACATTTTAAAGATTGGTACCACATGTGATGAGTGTTGTGTCATCAGGATATAGCACTGCATCACATGATGCAACTGCAGATAAATCATTTATATAAATAATCAAAAGGAAAGTCCGTGAACAGATCCCTGAGGTACACCCTTTACAACTGGGAGACATTCTGACACTTGATTATTTACCTTAACTAACTGTTATCTATTGTCCAAGTATGACTGCATGCAGCATAGAGCATTCTCTCTCACTTCATAGTGGTAGAGTTTTTTTGTGAGAATATTGTGGGAGACCATATCAAAAGCTTTCTTGAGGTCTAACGGTGTTGCACAGATAATATCTTTATTTCCAAAACAATTATATATTTTTGCTACCATACTCTCAACTGCCTTGACTGTAGAAAGGCTAGATCTGAAACGATACTATGAGGGGGTGAGTATATCATTATGTTCAAAATATTGACTCATCTGTTTATGCATGCAGTATTCTATTATTTTTGATATTATGGGTATAAGTGATATTGGTCGGTAGCTATCTGGTGATGCTATATCTCCTTTCTTATGTACTGGTTTAACTGCAGATATTTTTAAACATTCTGGATAATTACCTTCAATTAAAATTTTGTTGATTATTTTAGTCAGTGGCATAACAGTTTGTTTTCTGGTGTATTTAATAACATAATTTGAGAGACCATAGTAATCCTCTGCTCTAGAAATACTGAGCTTAGCTATTGATTCATTGACCATCTTCTCAGTTACACAAGTCCAGTGAAAGCTGTCTGTCTGCTTACTGTTCATTTCTGGCAGCAGTGCCTCTGTCTTACTCACATTCTCCAGTACACTGTTATCTGATTGAGGACTGACAAAATGTGCATTTAGAATATCAGGTGGAATTGGTGTCTTGTATAATTTATCATCACAGTTAGTTTCTGTTTTAATAATTTCCCATGCAACTTTGCATTTATTCACTGAGTTCAGTATATATATACAGATAACTGATGTTTGCTGTTTGGATCATGACATTAATAAAAAAAACTGCTTTGCCTGGTCTGGTATTCCATGATTCTCACTTACAATGTCATCACTTACCTTATCTGTATTGTCAACATGATTCACAAATAACTGAAACTTCCTTATTCTTAATCTCCACAAATACATGATACTCATCATCATACATACATACATAAATTAATCCTTGTTCTATAGGTCATGAATATGATATTTCATAATGATGTGGAATGTGTTACTTTAGGATTAAGTTTCCTTTACACAAAATAATTAATTAATTAATTATTATTACTATTATTTACATTTAATACTTCATATCTAAGAATTGGATCTATTGAGTAGAAGGAGTTGTCATTCAGAAATTCTTTAAATTGCTTTTAAATGTTGGTTGGCTATCTGTCAGACTTTTAATGCTATTTGGCAAATGATCAAAGATTTTTCTGGCAGCATAATTCACACCTTTCAGTGTCAAAGTGAGATTTGTTCCAGAATAGTGAATATCATACTTTCTTCTAGCATGGTAGCTACGCACTTCACTGTTATTTTTTAATCAGGATGGGTTATTAATGACAAATTTCATAAGTGAATATATGTATTGCAAAGGTACTGTGAATATCCTGAGTTCCTTAGATAAATATCTGCAAGGTGATCTTGGGTGGGCTCCAGTTATTATTCTGATTACATGGTTTTGTGCAATGAATACTTTCTCTCTTAATAATGAATTGCCCAAAAATATGATGTCATATGAAAGCAGTGAATGAAAATAGGCATAGTAGGCTACTTTACTGATATGTTTATCACCAAAATTTGCAGTAACCCTAATAGCATAAGTAGCTGAACCTAACCGTTTCAGCAGATCATTGACGTGTTTCTTCCAATTCAACTTCTCATCAATGCAGACACCCAGAAATTTTGAGTATTGTGCCTTAGCAACAGACTTCCATCCATAGTCTATATTTATCAGCCACTCTTCCCCTTAACAAGACAAGAACTTCATCACCATGCCATCTGAAGGAGCAGTCAACATTGGAAAACCCATCTGATGGTCGTATACTGAGGAAGAGGAAAGCAGCAGTTCCATCCAACCTCAATGATTTTTTGCTGAAGGGCTGCAGCAAAACCACAGTATGATAAGTACAAGTGTAATGTTCTTACATATTTATGTGCAGTTTCATAAGAACAAACTTCATTAACTTCAGTATTGGCTGGAAAACTTAAACTGCACTGTTATTTCAATAAATAAACACTGGCTCAGCAATAAGGAACTAAAATTAAGTGCATCATTTGGATATGAATTGGCAGCCAGTTACTGTAGGACAAGTATTAAACATGGTGGTGTATCTGTATATGTTAAAAATAGTGTGAACCTAATCTATGAAGTTATAGATGTAAGTGGACTGTGCATAGAAGCAAAATTTGAAGCTGCAGTCATAATGTTACCAAACCAGGAAATTATAATAGCTTCAGTATACCGTCCCCCAAAACACAATGAAGACCTGTTTGTGGAGCTGCTGGAGAAACTGATACTCTTGCTACACAAATACAAAAACTACAGAGTACTAATATTTGGTGATATCAATATAGACATTAGGTTTAAGAATAGAAAGGTATAGAAAGGTTGATCACTTGCTAAATACATTAAGATCTCTTAACTTCAGTTGTTAAATGACAAACCCACAAGACAGGAAGCATGTCTAGGTAACACAATTTGTAATTTTCATCTAAACAAAACAGAATTCAACACAATCAAGCTAGGCATTTCAGATCATGAGGGACTATGGCTCAGACACTTCTTAACAGTAAAGCAACTAAAACTTACACAGATTATAGAAAAATTATAAGACCAATTAATGAATCAAAGTTAAACAAGCTGATAAGTAAACTGAATTTAATAAAATGGGCCAAAATAATAACCACCATAGGTGCAAATGAATCTACTACCAAATTTCTAGAACAGTTAACTGAAAATTTTGAAGCATGTTGTCCTGAATGCTGCCAGAAAATATCAAAGCAAAATCGTTACACTGAACCACAAAATCTAGAAAGCTGGTACACCCCACATCTAAGTAGAATAAGAATCAGAATGCTACTCTATCATGATAGGTCCAAGCACAATAATGCTGACAAGGAAATGTACATGAAAGTGAGAAAGATTTACAGGTCTGAAATCAAGGCAGCTAAGTGCAAAGTTTGTTTGGGACCAGATTAATGACAACATAGATAAATGTGCATTCTGGAATAAGTTGCCTGTGGTTAGTCAAAATTTGTATCCAAATTGGTGAAATGAAGTGAAAGAGGATCTATCCAGTAATTGTAATTTTGACAGTAATATAGTTTGTGTTCCTTCTGCAACAAATGATGTTTGTTGTGTCATGGAATCCATTCATTATGTTCAATCTATACCTGACAACATGACTACCCAAAGCAAAGTCATGATACCAGTAATGTGTATAAAACCCTGTAAAGACAGTGTGGATGTAGCATTTGATGTCCAGACAACTTACAAGAGATCACAGGTGCTGAGCATTGTACTCAAGCATCTGTCAACTACATCAGTGTTGTGACTGAGATTTGTAAATTGGTAGCCAAGACTGCCAAAGACAATGTTATTCCACATAAATGTACATTTTTTCAAGTAGAGGTATTAATTTCCCATTACATTATCTAACTTTAAATCAGTATGTATTTTGGTTATCAATTGTAACTGATTCTTCTAAGCCCCTATGTACATAGGTTAGTTTGTATGAACAATTAACAAATAGTGTGGAAGACATTTACTAGTATAGACAGTATAACTAGATGTATACATGTCTGATTTCATATGCTGACCATGGTCCTCAAGTTACATGATTATGTCATAATTCAAAGCTAATTAAGACTCTGTTTACCTGTATTTATCCTGAGTACTGCAATATTGTATCTCATTGGAACTTGAGTTGTGGGCAAACTCTTGCTTAACTCTGGTTTGGGTACCCTGGTCATCGCTGCTGTGTGTGTGTACTCAAGGAGAGTGTGCAACTATTGATTGAGGATAGGTGCTTATTATAACTACTCTTTACATATGATTGAACTTATTGATATGAATATGAACTTTATTGATTTTGTTATGTTGAAATGTTTTTTGTGGGTTTATACCTGGTGTGGTTTGGGTTTATGGGTTGTTACACATATTGTAAGCTTAGGTCCTAATATTTTCTTATTATTTTGTCCTTCCATGAGTCAACATACTCTTGCATATTCTGGTTTATGTGACTGGTTGATTTTGTGCTATATTCCTACTCATGATTATTTTCTTCTGGTTTGTACCCATTGTTGTGAGTTTTTCAAGTTGGTGCACTCATCATACACTTAGGCTCTGAATTTTTTTTCTTCTCTTTTGAAGATTTTGAAGGTGTGACTTTATGGATTTAACCTTGCAATTTGTAATTCTAGTAATTTATCTTATCTCTGATTTCTTTCCATAGTTTATTATTATAATGTTGTAGTTTTGACTTTGTATCAATTGTCTTGTGACAGAATGTTCTACAGTTCTGAAAATCTGAGTGCCATGTTCTGATATATGTATAAATTATTACTTGTATGATAGACATTTTTCTTACTTTTTCTATAAATATGTATTAGGTACTTCTATTCATCTGTATTCCATCTTTTGGCATCATTTTATACACTGTTTGGCAAACCTGACAGCAAGTCACAAAATATTGTAAACACATTGTTTCCAAATTATATGAGGAGTGTATTGTAAAGGGACACCTTCCTCTAGCATTATCTTCCCTCAACACAAGTAATCAATACAAAAAATATTTTCTTGAATGTTGAATAGATTGATAATATCTCAGGTGCTTTTCTAAAAAGAATTTCATATGATTTTCTACCCGCTGTATTATACCTCAGGCTAAAATCTGCAAAAAAGAAATTACTTTATTTTCTTTGTTACAATTGATATGTACTAGTTCTGAATGTACAGTTGATTTTTTTAAAAGAAACATTTGAAATTACGAAATATTTGGCACACTTAAAATTTCTATAATTGATTACGCAGTTTGGCACTATTTGTTATGTTAATTTCTGGATTCACTTGTGGAATTGAATTAATAGAGGTTCATTTGTCAAGAGAATTTGTAAGCCCTTTGGAATATTGTTAGTACAGTGAGGTACAGTAGTGTAGTGAGGCAGTAATGGGCGTGCCTCTGATGTGATCAGACGTGTTTTATTTTTGGGAAGAAAAATGTAATTTTTGGCCTTGTTGACATGGAAATTGTAAAGACAGTGTGATATAGAAAAATGTATGAGAATAAAATTTTGAGTAAAACAAAAAATATAGTGCAGGCTCACTTCAAACTTAATACTTCAGTTGGAACCATCAGAAGATATTTTGTCAAAAAATTTCAGTTTCAAAAATCAGCCACTAGACGAGAAGAACAGGAGTCAAAGTAAGATAAGATAAGTAAAAAGTTTATTGTGAATCTTATTCCTCTTGAAGCTTATTATAAGAGTCAACCATAAAGACAGGACATTCAACAAATGATGTGAGGGAGGGGCAGAGTACAGTAGTCATTAGTGTCCAGACATGTAAATTCAGCAAAAAAATTACATAATTAGCCTGCACCATGCATCTTGTTTTGCATACTAATATGACCTACAAAGCTTTGTTTAAAATGTTTCATCATTGTATTTCACGAAAGTAATAATTTAAAAAAAATTAAGAATGTACTCTGTAAATTGCTGCAAGGATGCAGACAAACAGAAGTTCCACCTTTGATTCTGGAACATTGGAAAGAAGAAAGCCAAAGAAATATTTAGTACTTCTTATTTTCAGTCAAATTATACAAAGCAGAAACAATAAGTGAACAAAATATAGAAAATGACTGGTATGCATTCTGCAGAAAATGTATCTCACTGTCAGTGCATGTGCAATTCATTTTTTTCTGAAGCATTTCTAAATCTTAGAGAAAAACCTCATCATATTAAAAAGTCATATGAAAGATGGGAATTTCTTACAGCTCACATGAGAGGAAACATAGCATTATCAGAAGATAGTTATGACACAGCTCTGGCACATTTATCAACTAAAACTTCATACTGCTCCAGCACAAACTAAAAGTGTTTCAAAAATCCATATCTTACAATGAAATAATTGTACACTTAATCCAGAAGTACAAAATGCACAGAATTCTGATGATGAAGTATTGTACTTATTACCCCAGATTCTGTAAGGAACTCAGCTCACATGCTACTACAAATACATGAAGTGATGTGTATGATTTTCATATTGAGTACCAAACTGAATTATGAAAAGATGACCAGTGTATGCAGATGTATAACTTACATTTGGAGAAATATAAAATATATAAACAACTGTAGGAATAGACATTGTCAGAATGTGGAAAAAATAGTTCAATGCTGGTATTATAGTATGATTGTGCTCAAAAAATGGCTTTATCCAACCTTTGTGCTACCGTGCAGTTCTGCTAGAGACTGCTTCAGACATTTTTAATGGTTACTCTCACAGTGACAGCCATATTTAGTCCTTAATATTCCATTTAGTGACTTGCAATTAATTTTGGCTGTGGCAGTTACTACAAACTGTCACTGATTTCAAATTACACAACAAGAATTTGTTGGTAAAATCATAACCAAAACATTTTGCTTCAGCTCAATATTAGTTTGCCTTTTTTATTGTGGAGGCTGGACTTCCAATTAATGTGCTTACATCAGCAAAGATCATTACAAATTTGTTATAAAGGAATCATTTAATATCCACATCAAAAACAGAAGTAGAATGCCCACTTACAAAAAACTTGCTGTGGATGGGATGATAAACTCTGATCTTCATCCTTTTTTGATGGAGCACAGCAGCACAATTCACCTTAAGATGGGATTGCCAATGTACTTTGCATACATTCACTTAGTACTTTGCTATCTTCAGGGTCACTACAGCTAAGCCCAGAAATGTATGCTGTAAGAATACTGTGCACAGCTGATAACTGACTCCCTTGCAGTAATGTCTTCCAATGACTAGGGCTTCTTTCACCTACATACCAACACATAGGCCCCATGAAAGTATTTTTAGTTAATAACACTGAATTCAGTGTGAACTGTATGATTCACAACACTAGTAGTAAAAATAATTCCATATAAGCTATGTGCCCTTACCAGTTTATCGCAATATATGGACTCAAATATGTAAATTCCACTTGATACTAATGTTTGTGTTACACAGATCTTGAGTCTGCCAGTGTAGGTCCTGTATGTAGCTGATAGCAGCCTGTGTCTAATAAACACTTTGAGGTGTTAGATTAAAATGACAGCTGAGAGGTAGAAGTGGCCTATTTCAAAGTTTTCTGCTGTTACATATAAACACATATAAAGTAATTTAGAAGCAATTGCTATAATGTGAGTAGATAAGCACTAATTGGTTATTAATATCCTCCACAGAAGTAGTCTGCAAGAACTGCTTATGTTTATTAATGTATAAATTGACTTAACCACATCACTGAAAAATCTCCTTCAAGATCAACAGAACTCAAAGTATGAATTAATTAATTAATTAATCACTCCATTCTGACTCTAGTTTTACTCCTGTGGTTCAAGCTATTGTAAACACAATCTCAGTGATGCAGAGGCATACCATTAGTGTCACAAAATATTAGTTTCTCAGTGTCGTTTCTATGGCCTACACAATCACAGGTATTCAGAAGGTAGCAAAAATGAAAGGTGGAGTAGTGGAGGGGATCAATATTCTACTTGTTCTACTTGTGAGCAACCTGCTGAAAAAAATTTTGAAAAGGGAAATTAGAGATTGTTTGTTTATTTCTGTGCTTGTACACAACTGTCATTACTTTATATTTAAGCTCGTCAAGAAATGTACCTTTAGTGAGTGACAGACTGCAAAAATACCCTGACAGAAATCTTGTCAAGCAAGCTCAAAATTTTAATACTTTACAAGAAATATGGACATGGCATGAAGGATTATTGATTTTCAGACGGTAATCATTTCTGTAATCTCATTAGAAATTGGAATTTGGTTGTGATGTCTGATGGTGACACAGTCATTGTCTAAATCTAACACAGTTGTATTTGATAGTTTGTTTCTGGCCCATATAATTGCTGTCATTATTAAGACTAGACTGCTGAACTAATTAGCCACCAAACTGTAGCTGTCACTATTTATATTACAGTCATTGCATCAAAACTAAACATAATTTGTTGTCATTTTTCTTCTTTAGTATTGATGTACAACAATTTTGCACTAGTTATTCACTTTTTCTTGTACCCAGTGCGCACTCTGTGATGAAACCAGTGCTACAAACACATTCCACAAAAAATTTAAATGTTGAAGCATCATACACAAACTTAAATGTGAACTTACGTCTCAACAGCAACTAGTCCCATAGCACTAATTTTGGCTATGCGATCTTCCCAGTAGGAAGGATGAACTCTGAAATAATGGAGTGCACCACTGAATATAGTGAGACTCTTGTTGTTTAAGTGAAAACCATCAGCATCTGCTACAAGTCCAGATTCTATCGATGAGCCCTGGTAATATGTAAGAACTGGCTGTAGCTCTTCATCTGGAAGCAGCATAAATATTGATGGGTTAGTGCATCCATAAAATGTCAAGTATAGGAAACTAATTAATGAAAGCATAAAAACATTATACATCCTAAAATTTGTATAATTAATTTATCCACTGTGTTAGTATTATCTTCAGTATTCTGGATTGGAAAGTGAATTTTTTTTGGTATCCTTCTCACCATCTGAGTGTTCTACTGGTGCCCACATAGCCACAGAAGTTTTTGATGAATTACACTTAAAGAAGTTTGTTCTGAATCTTACATTACTTTACTCAAGTGCCTGGATGGCTGGCTCTTAGCTCCTTCTTACCCACATGAGCTGCTGCCCCCTCTTCAGTCTTTTTAAAATCTGACTCTTTGTTATTGTAGATGATCTTCTTAACATACATTCCAAGTCACATGGTTATGATCATATATTAGTATTTAAAGAGTAACTGCCATTTGTAGGAATGGAAAATTCAATCGAGCTAGTTCCTTCACATTCTCTACTGATAGCAATACCAGTTTCACCTCCTAAAGTATCACTGGTCAGCAGTTCTATCTCAATTTATTAAACATATTTGAAAGCAATTCCTGACAGCTCTCAAGTGTTACTTTTACTACCAGTTTCAGTTTCACTACCAGTTAGTAACCATTGTTACATTGCAAAAATTCATATATTGTTTATTTATGATGTCATGTCATATCAATAAGGCTGTATTATTAATATACACACTTCAGAACTTCTGACCATCAAGAGAACAAACAGGTATCTGTACATGAGGTTGTGTGTTGAGTGTGTGTTTGACATCTGACACATCACTTATTGATACAGATAACTGTTTGTTCTTTTCACATTCAGCAGATTTGAAGCAGGCAAATGTTGGGGAAGTTCCTTTAACATGACCACTGCTCATCAGCTGTTCTGTTTTCTCCTCAATAAACACATCTGCATATTCATATATCTGTATATATGACTAATAAAAATAGAAATAACTTTGTGTGGCTATATGGCCTGGTGCACATCTTTCAATTCGATGCCACTTTGACAACTTGCATGTCCCTAACCTACCCCAGTTGTCCAAGCAGGTAAAGGGGTCATTCAGTTTATAGTTGATCTGAACAAGCAGGTAAAGGGGTCATTCAGTTTATAGTTGATCTGAACCATGTGTCATTGCTGGTGACTTCACAAGACCTAACTTATATGACTAATCCCTTCCTTGTATTACGTTCACAAAACATGTATCATTGTAAAATGATGCTTGGTATGATAATTTCTAATAATAATACAACAAGTGATTTTTGGCGGCAAGAACCAAATGTTTTTAAAATTATGAAGAGAAATTTCATGAGCTAAACCACACACAATCTGTGCTACTTGTCAAGTTCCTCCACAAGCTGTTCTGAATGGCAGCATAACCAGAGAAATCTGAGAACAGGCCATGTGTACAGTATGTGTGAACTAGGCAGTTGCCTAGGATGCCAAAATGGGAGGCTGGAGTGGAGGTCCATAAAATTTCCATAAATTTGTTTATGTTTCATTGTGATGTTGGCAGCTTGACCATATTGCCAGCACAAAATAAAAACATCAGGGCTGCTGCACATGTAATTCCAAGCATGACAGTTATACATGAACCAGTATTTTGTGCAAGAATATTTGAGTGTCTGTGTAGAAACATTGCACATGTTCTTGGACTCTATAAGGCTTGACTGATTTTGAATTACCTCTATACTCTTACACAAGGTTACCAGAACTCCAATATTTGAACATGTACCAACACTACCCAGGCTCGTGCAAGAAAATATCAGTTGTCAAACAACCTTCTTAATAATCATGTCAGATGATCTTAAGCATATCACTCATGAAATCCTGGAGTATTTTACTAATGCTTACAAAAGTCAGTCTTGTCACTGGAACACCAAAAGGAAAGCCAGTCATGGTAAGGTGAAGAAGGATACTGCATTTGATATCTGTTAAAACACAAAACAATTGACCCTGCCAAGAGACAAATGTAAACACCCTGTAAAGGAACAGTCATAGAGTTCAACAGCATCCACTACAGATAAAATTCACTTAAGTTTAATCACATGTGTTTGTGAGTTGCGTTGTATTAAGTCTGGTAGCTGGAATGTCAATCTGCTGTTTATGGCAAGTGTTGTGTTGATGAACCGACTGTCAAAATTAGTAGTTCTGTTGGTTTTCCTTGTTGTGCATTAAATGGTGCAGAACAGACAGGAACATAATGCTTGATGTTTTCAGGTTTCTGAAATGTGGCCTATAATGGTCTTTATGTTTGACTCCACAGATGCTTCTGATGGAATTGCCCTTTCTCCTCCTTTCTTTCCTCCAGAAGAATTGCCCCATAAAGAAGTCCACATGCAAGTGGTTTCAGAAGAAAAGGCACAGCAGGCTTTGAGCATAGCTTGTCACTAACACAGGACCTAAATTTTCTTAATAAATAAGATTATGTAACAAGTGCAAACATTGTACAATGGTATTCAGTATGACTTTTACATGGTAATTTTGCGTCAAGATGAATCCCAAGAAGCACAATCATTGCCATCACCTTTAACACATAAACTGAACAGAATATTTACAGTTTTATCACAATTAAAATGCAACTCATTAATTCCAAACCAGATAGGCCTGCTGGCCACTCAGAGATAATCGTTACATTGATGCTTTAATGCTGCTAACTTTCTTTCAGCTGTAACAAACATAGTGTTATCTGCTTATAGTCTACACTTACACAATGTAATATTAGATGTATCATTGATGCAAATTATGAATAGTAAAGGCCAAACATAGAACCTTGTGCCACACCCTTTGTTACATCCAGGACATCTCCTATTGCTGACATGTAATATTTGTTTTCTACCAAGTAGGTATGATCTGCTATGTTCTGAGCAGTCCATAGTTAGAGGTTTTCATTTTTATCAGAATTGTGCTGCTGATAAGAGTCAAATGCCTTGGTGAGATCCACAACCATGGCATTAATGGACAGCCATGATTCAAATGAAGACAGTACAACAGAAACAATATCTTTAACTGTTTGACCAGCAACAAACTTGATCTTAAATCACATTATGAGTCATATAGAATGTCCTTGGTAGGTAAATGGTCACAGATTTAGAGTTGTATGCAGTACTCTGTTACTTTTGCAAGGATGGGTACAAGAGAGATTGAGCAGTCATTATCTGGATGTGACTTCTCACCTTTTTTCATAGAGCTGTAACAACTGTCATTTTTAAGAGTGAAGGGAGAAAACCATTACTAAATATCCAGTTAATCAGTGAACATTGTGGGTGTGCTACCATATCCACATTTTTTTTTTTACAACAGATGTTCTTCAAAAATATGAATGAAGGCTTCTTCTCTTGCTCAAGTTTGCCTTTGTTGTATCCATGTTGTTTTTCTGTGAAGAACTGTCATATTGTGTAACTTCGTCTTTATACTTTGTGGAATGAACCAGCCATAAACAACAAAATGCATGATAATACTCTTCAAATTCCATGTATTTCTCATTAGAGCACATGACTAAGGTGCTAACTCTTAGGTAAATTTGAATGTGCATGAAAAACTCTGTCAACTTTCAGAAAAAGCAACAAACAGAGATAACCATTCCATCTGGATAGATTCCTGTGCATGTGTACAGTGGCCCACATGCAGAAATCAGAGGCATGCACAATTTTGCACCAGTTCATGTTCTCCCTTGCCTCTTCAAGCAATGGTTGTTAACTTTGTAAGGTTCCTCTTGTTTTGGACACTATTTATTTTGCTCTCTTTAACATTGTCATATTTAGTGGAAAAACTACTAACATTTCTGTATTAAATATTAATTGTTAGAATCCAATTTTGACATAATAAACAACTGGGGCAGTCTAAGAGTAATTAAAGTCGTTATTGACAAACACCATAGAATAATTCACAACCACTCAGTTTGATACAATTAATTTCAAAAATTATGGAAAACTCAGAGCATGGACCACACAGAGATCAGACATAGTGTACATCCTAGTGCCAGTTAGCTTGGAGAACTGCAGGAATCACTAGCAAACTTCATACAACATCGGAAGGATTTGTATCTCATTAAGTCAGTTTAATGCATAATAGAATTGTGGAACTGATAGCAAATTGGACTACAAGATCTGCTACCAGGAACTACATCAGCAAGAGATCTTTACAGAACAGGTAGGGGGAAGACATACGCATCAACTCACAAAGGAAATCCAAAAAATGCTTATCTTCAATTTTGCAGCCTCAAGTAAACAGTTTGACCAGTCTTACAGTATATGGCCTATGTCACCTCATACCTATGGACTTGTCACTATACTGAGAAAGGTTTCTGGAGGGCTAGAGCATGAGGGCACAAAAGGATCTTACAACTTCACTAATGTTGTTGTGTGTGCCCTCACAAAGATTACAATCAGCTGATGATCTTGTAAACAAATCTTCATGTCAGAATTGAACAGGAGCTTGCAGACATTTATTAATTTCATTCTTGTTCTGTATCATTGTTCTGCTGCACTTTGGTATAACTGAACCTCACATATTTTCATAGAAACTGTTTAAAGATCATAGCATCACAATTTAATTTTTTTTATTTTGAAAGATGGGGCAAGAGTGAGTGACTGACAGTTGTAGTGGGAGGAAGGACAAATATATCACTTGCCTATAGCTATGCCTACATAAATACTTCACAAGCCTCATACAGTGAACGGTGGAGAGTACCTTGCTCCACTATTATATGTTTTCCTTCCTATTGCATACACATATTGAATGAGGGATTAATGACTGTCTTACTGTCTTTGTGCATGCCCCAGTGGCTCTTTATCTCATGATCCCTACACAAGATATAAAATGGTGGCATCATAATGGAAACATTCTTCTTCGAATACAGTTTCTCTAAATTTACTCAACAGGGTTTCATAAGAACTACACTGTCTTTCTTCCACAACTTTTCTATTTAGTTTCCCGAGCATCACTGTTACACTTTCCTACAGGTTATATGAATCAGTTACAATCCTAGTAGCACACTTCTGAATTTGTTCAATGTTTGTTGCCATGTCTGCTACAAGGTTATTATAATTTGTTGAAATGATTGCATAAATTCATTGTAGCTACAATATCTCACATATTAACACAAAACTCAAGGCTCATATAGAAAAACTCAAACAGATTTGCATTTTTGCATTTGCCACAAGAACACAGCAGTGGGCAGTTAGGTAAGGTGGTGACAGGTGCCGAGAAAGCTTATTCCTTGCTTGAAATGGAATCACAGCAGTCTGCTGTAATAGCACAGCGGTACTTCAGAACGAAATTCAACAGAGATCCACCAAGTTCCAACTCCATTTGGTGATGGTATGCACAGTTTAAAGCTTCATGGTGACTCTGCCTGGGGAAATAAATGGGCCAGCCTGCTGTTACTGAAGAAACGGTTGACCACATGTGGGTGAATTTTGCACACAGACCACAGAAGTTGAGAAACAAACAAGAAGAGAGGTGAATGCACCACAATCAACAATTTGGAAGATGTAAGGAAATGACTGAAGTAACAATCTTACCACTTACAATTACAACAAGTCAGACAGTTTGAATTTTCAGCAAAGTTACAATAGATAATGAAAGAGGATGGGTTTTGTGAGAACATCTTCTTCAATGATGAAGCAACATTTTTGTGAATGGCACAGTGAACAAGCACAGTGGGCAATTCTGGGGCAAAAAATCCCCACACTATTTTGCAGCATATTTGAGATTCACCAAGAGTTAATTTGTTTTTAGCAGCCTCATGGTTTAAAGTTTATGATCCCATTTTCCTTCTGCAAAAATACTGTTACAGGACATGTGTATCTGGATATGCTGCAAAACTGGCTCATGCTATAACTGGAAACTGACGGTGTGATTTCATCTACCAACAGAATGGTGTTCAAGAATTCTTAAAGAGGAAATTGAGAAACTGATGCATCAGTCATGATGGGGTTGGTGATTAGCAGTTCATGTCGTTACCTCCATGCTCTCCCAACCAAATCCCATCTAATTTTTTTGTGTGCAGTTGTAAGAAAGATAGAGTGTTTATATTTCCTCTACCAAAATATATACCTGAACTGTGAGCTAATATCAGCAGTGCTTTTGAACAGATTTATAGGTACATGCTGTGCTGAACATGGAAAGAATTTGATTATTGACTTAATATCTTCAGAATTAGCACAGGCTCACATATCCAGCATGTGAAAAAAAAAAAATTAAAAAAAAAACCTTTTTGAGTTTTTCTATATGTGTGCAAAGCCCTGCGACAATATGTAGAATAATATAGCTATAGCAAATCTGTGAAGTCACGTCAATCGTTTATAATAACCCTTTGACTAAGGATTACAAACATTGGAACAATATTGTAGAATTCTTTAAAGTCTTCAATTAATTCTGTTTCCCATTTTCTCTCTCTAATACTGATTTTATTTGATCATCCCATTTCATATCGCTTTCTTAATATTACCCTAATATAGGCCCTAAATGATGAGACATGCTCAAGATGTTCACTGCTAATCTTGTAATTGAAAACTATCTGGCTCTTTGTCTTTATCAAAGGTATTATCTTACCTTTACCAACATTTAAAGAGAGCTGCCATTCATTACACCAAGTGAAAATTTCACACAAGTCTTTCTCCATTCCATTACAATAACCCAACAACAATACTTTCCTGTACACAACAACATCATGAGTGAATGATCTTACAGACCTTCTGATCCTATGTGATAAATCTTTGATATAAAAGTGATTATAATTAAAGTTACAGTTTCAAAACACTGTTAAAAAAAGGACCACTGCTAAGAATGATGTCAAATTTGAATGTAATATTATGAAAGAAGGGGGGAAAAAACAACAATTTAACAAAAATTTTACCACTAGATGGAGATGTAAGCAGTAGAATATGCAAAACAAAATGAATGGGGTAAGGAGTTGTTCCTCAGTTTGCTTCTGATATGTTTCGTATGACTTTCTCAAAGTAGGATCACAGGCTGCAGGTAAAGGCCTCTTACAAGAACTCTGACTGTGCACCAGTAGCACTGCAGAAGTTCTGAACACTCAAGGCTATGAAAAAAGGTGTTGGTCTCAGGTCTGTCTAGGGTCTGGAGAAAAAGATTATGAAATTTGAAAAGACAAGTTCTTTTGAAGTGCAACGAGGCAGAGGGAGAGAAACAACCAATCTCACATCAGTAGACAATTTTGTCACAACATTGCAGGAGGGTTTACCAGTGGTGTGCATATATGCAGTGCTCAGAGAATTGCCTGAACTTTGGACATGCCTGTGAGCATGGTACATGAACTTTTACGAAACATACTGCATTGCTATCAATACAAAATTACCCATTTTCAGGCACTGCCTCATTCTGAACTGCCAGTAAGACATACATTTGCTCTAGAATTTCTTTCTCATGATGAAGTGGAAAATGAATGTCCATGGAACATTTTGTGGACAATCAAAGTACATTTCCATCTCAAAAGACATGCCAGAATAATGGCAATGGAAAACACTCTTGCACATCATCTTGTACCACTTCTTTCTGCAAAGGTAACTGTGTGGTGCAGGTTGATGGAATCATTTAGCGAAGGGCACTATTTTCTCCAGCAGATGAATCCTGCATGCCCTGTTATCTGTACTATCACTGGTAAATGCAGCGGGAGTCTTTTGCACATCAAAGTTATTCCATCCCTTCAACACCACTGATGTCTGGGTGGATCAGTTTGTGCAAGTGGTGCTCCTCCGCTAATTGAACACTCAGTGAAGCAGCTGCTGCAAAGGCATGTTGGAAATACTAGAATTATCAGCCCCCATTTCCCTACAGATCAACTGATCTTAATCAGTGTGACTTCTGGTTGAAAGATGCTGTGTTCACTGCTCTGATTACGTAGCTGTACTTAGGACATACACTGTGCAATGCATCTGGAACATGACCCCTGAGACACTATGATCTGTTGTGGAACATGCTGTTTCTCAATTTCAACTTGCACTAGAAAATGGTAGACAACATACTGAGCAAGTCTTGCACCAGTCTCACTGATTTTCATGCAGTTTCATCCTCAGGACAACTAAAACCCAATTAAAAATCGACTTTTTGTGGTTTTCTATGATCGGTTTGTTCTCAGCACAATTAAAAACTGATTTCATTGTTGGTTTTTATACAGTTTGTGGCCTCTGATGTATGACCTTGCTGTGGTAGATTGTGGATGGTCTTACCTAACTAACAGCACCACAACCGCTGAATGCCAATCTTGTGCAGTCATGCACTGTATGGAGTTTTGAAACTGGAACTTTAATTACAGTCATCTTGTATGTTGAGAATCTCAGAGCTCCTGTGATGCCTCCTTGATGCACACTCGTTTCCATAAATTATTCTCCTACCAGTATAACATACTATTAATCAAACATTCCTCCAGCCAATCACATATTTGCGAAGACACTCTCCATGATGCTATGATTAGCAGTCTATGTTTGGAACAGTGTGGAGCTGCCTGCCTAGGGCATGCCGAGAGCGGTTGCAGTACTGTATGACTCATTCATGCAAACATCGTGTTCCGTAAATCCTATCATCCTTCAGGGATATGGAATGTGGAACAGCATTGTTAGCTGCAACAGGCAGAAGACATGCTTTGTTGGTGTTGCACATTTTAGCAAATTTTCTGTGCGATAAACTGCAGTGTTCTTCTTCGGTAAGCCAGTGTGGAAGTGTGCACAGAATCAGCTAAGTGAAAAATCCGTTTATTTGTATATAAAAGCCGATTTCGAAATTTTCCTTTGCATGACCCAGCGTGTACAAGAACCGTGTGCTGATTTAAAGCTCTACATTCGCTTATTTTACTGATCACATCATTCTGCATAATCTCTCATTGATTGTATCAATACTTGTTTGTATTATGATACGTTGTGAAATTTCGAACATTCTCAAGTGTTGCAATAAACTCGTAATGGTATCATCAATTATAGGGTTAAACTTGTATTGTATTGTATTGTATTGTATTGTATGTTAACTGGGGACCTATAAATGATGGAGAGGCTCCACCCCCACCGCAACCGCAGTGGTCCACAACCCCACGACGGCTGCTGCAGTCCACTTTACCCCTCCGCTGCCGAACACCGAACCCAACGTTATGGTGCAGTTTGGCCCCCGGTGGACCCCCCCAGGGAATGTCTCACACCAGAGGAGTGTAACACCTATGTTTGTGTGGTAGAGTAATGGTGGTGTACACATGTGTGGAGAACTTGTTTGTGCAGAAATTGCCGACATAGTGTAGCTGAGGCAGAATAAGGGGAACCAGCCCACATTTGCCTAAAAACCATCCACAGACTGGATGGCTCACCGGACCTCAACACAAGTCCACCAGGCAGATTCGTGTTGGGGACCAGGCCCTCCTTCCCACTCCGGAAAGCTGTGTGTTGGACTGCTCAGCTAACTGGGCAGGCTAGGATTAAACTTAATTATGCTATTTTAAAATTTTTGTGAGCCGTAAGCCTATCCTTGTTCAAAACAATCGTTCTCTAATTTAACAGCACAGTTATGTGAGAAACAGGGTGTTTTTGAGAATTTTTGAACACATACCCTACATTTTTGTTAAGTTAGTGGTACAAGTGTTATGGGTATTTAATTTATATCATAGTAAATCAGCATTTGTGGTTAGCAGTTCTGCCAAGAATACATCACCCGTAAATTTTGTTGTATATCAACGCAAATAAACGTGCATTTTTGACAATTTTCAGAACTACCATTGTTCTTTGCATAATCTACTAGCAATTGGCTTTTTTGTAAGAGGAGTAGCCCTATATATTAACTGCATCCATCGTAAATAACTCTGAATTATTGTTTGCAAACAACTATAATTAACCTCAAAACGTTTTAAGAATACTAATTTTTACCATAGGCTTTTCTGTTGCCTTAATAGAAACCTCATTTAGTGTATTTGCTTCAATTCTTATTGGGATCAGCAACTTCGCACCTCAACAAATTAAAAGATAATCAGCGAGCTTAATTTAAAATTATTTTTTCACTGCCTTATAATACATTGCACCAGTCAGAAAGGAGCCCCACTGTGAAAGCTGTTCTCGAACACTGTATGAATTGGTTAACATTTGTAAGCAGCTGAAATTGGCCATGACTACTGTCAAACGATTGGCAGCCACTGTGAATCGATGTGTTGGAAGGGCTCCTGAGAGTCATGTACCTATGATACCAGTACCAGAGACACCTCAAATACTATCCTCTCCTGTGAATCCTACCTCCTCTGCAGAAAGTACAGGATCTGTCATTACTCATCTGCTTCACTGTGAGTGGCATGTCAATGGTTGATCTAGGCATCCTACATGGGGCAGATGAGGACCAGGGAGGACTCTGTGTTTTGTACTGATCCTTGTAACCAAAGTTTGAGGTGCTCTGTCTCACTGAAATTGAAACATAGCCAGTGGGAACAAGAGGAGGCAAATGCAAAAGAGTAGGGTCCTATTAATTGTAGGCAGTTCAAATGTATGGCGAATGATGGTACCCCTTAGGGAAATGGCAGCAGGGGACAGGAAAGAACACCAGGTGCACTCAAGGGGCTCATTCAACATATCGAAGACTTTATTCCAGCAGCCATTGAAGGAACAGGATGCAACCAACTACAGATTTTGGCATGCATTGCAACAAGTGATGCCTGTCAACTGAGATCTGAGATCATACTTGGGTGATTCCAGCAATTGGCAGAGAAGACTGACAAAAACCAGCCATGGTTAGGGAGTTTCAACGAAGCTCATAATTTTAGCATTGTACCCAGAACTGATTGTGGCCCTTTGGTTCTGATTTGAGTGGAAGGACTGAACTAGAGACTTCAAAGGGTCTGTGACAAGCTAGGCTGTGACTTCCTGGACTTGAGCCATAGGGTTGAGGACTGTAGGGTCCCCCTAAATGGGTCAGGTGTGCTCAGCACATCAGAGGCTGCTATTCAGGTAGCTGACTGTGTGTAGGGTGCACACAAGGATTTTTTTAGATAAGGCGTCTCTTCATCCAATTCCAATAATAATTGTCATAGCAAACCCAGAAGTATCAGTATAAGATCAAAAGAAATGCCTCCCACAGATGAGAGCATTAAAAGAGTAGTGGTAAAGTGCTGAAGCACTCACAAAGTGCCAGAGTTTGAAGTGCTCATGAAAAGCAGTGAAGTTCACATAATACTAGGTATTGAAAGTTGATTGAAACTTGAAATTGATAGCAATGAGATTCTGGAGGAAAGTTTAAGTCTATATCTGAAGGACAGGCAAGTGGGAAGTGGAAGTGGTATATTTGTCACAGTAGACAAGAAACTCAGATCCACTGAGATAGAAACTGAAGCTGCATGTCAGACTATTTGGGCAAGACTCACAAGGGAACCTCCCCATCGCACCCCCCTCAGATTTAGTTATAAGTTGGCACAGTGGATAGGCCTTGATAAACTGAACACAGATCAATTGAGAAAACAGGAAGAAGTTGTGTGGAACTGTGAAAAAATAAGCAAAATATACAAACTGAGTAGTCCATGGGCGACATAGGCACAATGTGAACTCAGGAGCGCCGTGGTCCCATGGTAGCGTGAGCAGCTGCAGAACGAGAGGTCCTTGGTTCAAGTCTTCCCTCTAGTGAAAATTTTACTTTATTTATTTTTGCATAGTTATTATCTGTCAGTTCGTTCATTGACGTCTCTGTTCACTGTAATAAGTTTAGTGTCTGTGTTTTGCGACCGCATCGCAAAGCCATGCGATTAGTAGACGAAAGGACGTGCCTCTCCAATGGGAACCGAAAACATTTGATCGCAAGGTCATAGGTCAACCGATTCCTCCACAGGAAAACACATCTGATATATTCTATATGACACTGGTGACGGCATGTGCACCACATGACAGGAATATGTTGTCAACCCACCTAACTTGTACACTTGGCGATTCTTCTACCTTGCCCGATTTAGGTTTTCTTGTGGATGTGATAATCACTCCCAAAAAAGTGATGAAAACATAAGAGTTTGTCACAAAAATTGAAAATAAAAAATTTTCACTCAATGGAAGATTTGAACCAAGGACCTTTCGATCCGCAGCTGCTTACGTTACCACGAGACCATGGCGCTCCTGCGATCCTATTGTCCTTGATATTGGATATGTTCCCATGAACTACTCAGTTTGTATATTTTGCTTATTTTTTCACAGTTCCACACAACTTCTTCCTGTTTTCTCAATTGATCTGTGCTCAGTTTTTCAAGGCCTATCCACTGTGCCAACTTATAACTAAATCTGCGGGGGGTGCGATGGGCAGGTTCCCTTGTCAGTATCAAGGGCAGGCATAAAATGATAATTGGATCCTCCTCTCACCCGTCACACTTGTCTCCTGAGTAACCGAAAAATTTAAAGAAAACCTCAGTTCACTTGTATATAAGTTCCCCAATCATACTGTAGTCATTGGTGGAGGCTTTAGTCATCCAATAATTACTTTGGAAAATTACAGTTTTGTTAGTGGTGGGCGTGATGAGAAATCCTGTGGAACAGTACTTGACATGGTAATTGGATGTCTCTATACGTCCCCTGGCTCAGCAGCTGTTGTGGCTGAGCACCTAAAGGATGATTTGGAAAATATTTCGATTAGATTTCCCCACCATGTTATAGTTCTGGGTGGAGATTTTAATTTGCCAGATATAGACTGGGAGACTCAAACGTTCATAATGGGTGGCAGGGACAAAGAATCCAGTGAAATTTTTTTAAGTGCTGTATCTGAAAACTACCTTGAGCAGTTAAACAGAGAACCAACTCATGGCGATAACATATTAGACCTTCTGGTGACAAACAGAGCCAAACTATTTGAAACAGTTAACGCAGAACAGGGAATCAGCGATCATAAAGCAGTTACTGCATCGATGATTTCAGCCATAAATAGAAGTATTAAAAAAGGTAGGAAGATTTTTCTGTTTAGCAAAAGTGACAAAAAGCAGATTTCAGAGTACCTGATGGCTCAACACAAAAGTTTTGTCTCAAGTACAGATAGTGTTGAGGATCAGTGGACAAAGTTCAAAACCATCGTACAATATGTGTTAGATGAGTATGTGCCAAGCAAGATTGTAAGAGATGGAAAAGAGCCACTGTGGTACAACAACTGAGTTAGAAAACTGCTGTGGAAGCAAAGGGAACTTCACAGCAAAAATAAACATAGCCAAACCTTGCAGACAAACAAAAATTACGTGAAGTGAAATGTAGTGTGAGGAGGGCTATGCGAGAGGCATTCAATGAATTCGAAAGTAAAGTTCTATGTACTGACTTGGCAGAAAATCCTAAGAAATTTTGGTCTTATGTCAAAGTGGTAGCTGGATAAAAACAAAATGTTCAGACACTCTGTGACCAAAATGGTACTGAAACAGAGGATGACTGACTGATGGGCGAAATACTAAATGTCTTTTTCCAAAGCTGTTTCACAGAGGAAGACTGCACTGTAGTTCCTTCTCTAGACTGTCGCACAGATGACAAAATGGTAGATATCGAAATAGACAGAGGGATAGAGAAAGAATTAAAATTGCTCAAAAGAGGAAAGGCCTCTGGACCTGATGGGATACCAGTTCGATTTTACACAGAGTACGCGAAGGAACTTGCTCCCCTTCTTGCAGCGGTGTACCATAAGTCTCTAGAAGAGTGTAGCGTTCCAAAGGATTGGAAAAGGGCACAGGTCAGCTCCGTTTTCAAGAAGGGACGTCGAAAAGATGTGCAGAACTATAGACCTATACCTCTAAAATCTATTAGTTGTAGAATTTTGGAACACATATTATGTTCGAATATAATGACTTTTCTGGAGACTAGAAATCTACTCTGTAGGAATCAGCATGGGTTTCAAGAAAGACAGTCGTGTGAAACCCAGCTCGCGCTATTCATCCACGAGACTCAGAGGGCCATAGACACGCGTTCCCAGGTAGATGCCATGTTTCTTGACTTCCGCAAGGCGTTCGATACAGTTCCCCACAGTCATTTAATGAACAAAGTTGGAGCATATGGACTATCAGACCAATTGTGTGATTGGATTGAAGAGTTCCTAGATAACAGAACTCAGCATATCATTCTCAAAGGAGAGAAGTCTTCTGAAGTAAGAGTGATTTCAGGTGTGCCGCAGGGGAGTGTCGTAGGACCGTTGCTATTCACATTACACGTAAATGACATTGTGGATGACATCAGAAGTTCACTGAGGCCATTTGTGGATGATGCTGTGGTATATCGAGAGGTTGTAACAATGGAAAATTGTGCTGAAATGCAGGAGGATATGCAGTGAATTGACGCATGGTGCAGGGAATGGCAATTGAATCTCAATGTTGACAAGTGTGATGTGCTGCAAATACATAGAAAGAAAGATCCCTTATAATTTAGCTACAATACAGTAGGTCAGCAACTGGAAGCAGTTAATTCCATAAATTATCTGGGAGTACACATTAGGAGTGATTTAAAATGGAATGATCATATAAAGTTGATCGTCGGTAAAGCAGATGCCAGACTGAGATTCAATGGAAGAATCCTAAGGAAATGCAATCCAAAAACAAAGGAAGTAGGTTACAGTACGCTTGTTCACCCACTTCTTGAATACTGCTCAGCAGTGTGGGATCCATACCAGATAGGGTTGATAGAAGAGATAGAGAAGATCCAATGGAGAGCAGCGCGCTTCGTTACAGGATCATTTAGTAATCGCGAAAGCGTTACGGAGATGATAGATAAACTCCAGTGGAAGACTCTGCAGGAGAGATGCTCAGTAGCTTGGTACGGGCTTTTGTTGAAGTTTCGAGAACATACCTTCACCGAAGAGTCAAGCAGTATATTGCTCCCTCCTACGTATATCTCACGAAGAGACCATGAGGATAAAATCAGAGAGATTAGAGCCCATACAGAGGTGTACCAACAATCCTTCTTTCCACGAACAATACGAGACCGGAATAGAAGGGAGAACCGATAGAGGTACTCAGGGTACCCTCCGCCACACACCGTCAGGTGGCTTGCGGAGTATGGATGTAGATGTAGATGTAGATGTAGAACAAGTGGTTAGGAACCCCACTCATGATGGAAATATATTGGATCTAATAGCAACACATAGACCTGGCTCTTTGACGATGTCCACATCGAAACTGGTATCAGTGACCGCGACACAGTTGTGACAATGATATCGAGGTACAAAGGACAACTGAAACAAGCAGAGATATATATATGTTCACTAAAGTAGATAAAAGTCAGTAGTGTCATATCTCAATGAGGAACTTGAAACTTTCAACACAGGACAGGAGCATGTGGAGAAACTATGGTTCAAGTTTAAAAGAATGGTTGACCATGCATTGGTTAGATATGTACGCAGCAGAACAGTCCACAACAGGAAGGAATCTCTATGGTATACAGGCACTTTAAAGAAACGTCTAAAGAAATAGAGATTACTGCATAATAGGTGTAAATGAAGCGTAGGGCTATAGATAGAGAGATGCTGGATGAAACGCATTTGGCTGTCAAGGGGGCAATATGTGATGCCTTCAATGACTACTGTTGCACAATATTGTCAAATTACCTTTCAGATCACCCAAAGAAACTCTGGTCATATGTAAAGGCTGATAGTGGCAACAACATTAGTGTCCAGTCCCTAGTAATGAGACAGAAACTGAAACTGAGGGTAGCAGAGCAAAAGCTGAAATTCTTAACTCTATTTTCAAATGTTCCTTTGGAAATAAAAACCCAAAAGATCTGTGTAGCACCCATACCATATAGGACAAACCGAGGATATTGAACTTGTACAGAGAGGAGCAGCATGAATGGTCACATGTTTGTTTAATCTGGGGAATAGTGTCACAAAGACACTGAAGAAACTGAACTGAAAGACTATTGAAGACAGACGTAAACGATCCCGAGAAAGCCTGCTAACAAAGTTTCAAGAACCAACTTAAGATGGTGATGCAAGGAATATACTACAATCCCCTGCATATCGCTCACATAGGTATTGTGAGATTAAGGTTAGAATAATTATGGCACGGACAGAGGCATTCAAACCTTCTTCCCGTGCTTCGTATGTGAATAGAGGAGGAAGAAACCCTAATAACTGGTACAATGGGATGTACCCTCTGGCATGCACCTCATGGTGGTTTACAGAGCATGGATGTAGATGTAGAATGAGTAGACTTATATGTTGATTAGCAGAAGCAGCCATTAACTTTGCACTGACAACAGCCTTCAAAACTGAGTGCTCAGAAAGCAATTGAACAGTACTCGATTGTTTGAAAGGGTATCTTAAGGAGAATGAGCCTACATGACCTCATCTTCCTACAATTATGCTTTTCAGGGGTGTCCATAGAAATTTTCCAAGCGGGGCAAGTTTCAAAACTTGCCAGTTTGTGTATAATTGGAAAACGTGACATTTGATGAGAAATACATAAACCTGTTGGACGTATGTCACTAGAGTGACAGTTATCTAATTCGTTTTTTTGGAGGTATATTACTTTGGTACCTAAACAATATGCACTTTTCAATATCATACGCAAAGCACTTCCTTTTTATGTTATTAATATGCATGACAACTTTTCATTCAACGATCTGAAATTACGTCCTCATATGTTTAAATGCACGGTATCTAACGAGTTATGATGTAAGGATAGAAAATATCCACAAAAATAATACACTCATATTTCCATAATTTTAAGTCGAATCTGAAAATTAAAAATCTGAAATAGGAATAAAGTCAGAATGACTGAGAAAATCTTGCAATATCAGCGAAAAGCCACATTAATACCCACTGAAGAGAGGAAACAGAGTGAAACTTTTAAACAATCTTATTCTACTTTGATACCATCCATAACACTTGGATTGCTCATAAAACATCATATACGTGGCTTTATTGCAATGCCTCCATGATTTCTGTTTTTAGTGTCGTCTGGTATAGCTGAAGTTGAGCAAAATGTGTTTCGAAAGCTACATTCATTTTGGCTGGTTATGTAAAATATAGCTCAGGGCCAGTATATGACGAGATGAATGTGGGAAACCTCTTAAAACCAACCTCATGTTCGTCGGTAGAATCAACTGTCAACAGCCTGGGACCTCACCAAGGCAACCCTTGCCTATTTTGAAAAGTTCCCAATACTGGAAATCACATTTTTGTATTTTCACAAGTTTTCCTTCCTCTCCTAGCACAGAAAAAGGTATTTTCTTCTTTGACTAATGTGTTGTGCGGTTAAACATAGATATATACACCTACAAGGTCCAGTCACGTTAATGTGACCACTGCCTGTGTTCGATGTCACAGGCAGCAGATGACAGCACTAGCAGTGGAGGGTATATAAAGCGACTCGGTGGAGGAGGGATGGTGGGCGAGGGGCCTGGAAAACAGTGCAGTCATTGTCGTAATGTCGAAATGGAACCATTTATCTGATGTCCAAAAGGGCATGATAATTAGCTTTCGGGCCAAAGGTGGTAGCATTCCCGAAACAGCAAAGTGTGTAAACTGTTCGTGTGCTACTGTAGTTGAAGTACACTGTACATGGCAAAATTGTGGTATCCAAAACTGGCGCTGAGGCATCTGTGGTGAATCATAGACCATAGATGAGAGGGAAGAACAACACTGTAGAGATGGCGTGGATGAATAGATGTGCAACTTTTGAGCAACCTACTACCTAGATGAACCAAGGGGCTAACGACAATGTCTCCTCAACGAGCATTCAGCAAACGTTACTGCGTTTGGGCTTCACAGCAGGCGCCTGGTTCATGCACCCACACAACCCATCAGCCACGTAAGCTGGAGTTTGCACGCCAGTACCGCAACTGGATGTTCGCCAAGTGTTAACTGGTGATCTTTTCTGATGAATCACATTTTGTGCTCCATCAGATAGATGGTTGTTGGAGTGTACGGTGTGAAACGTCTGAAAACAAACACCCTACTACAATCACCAAAAGGATCCAGGTCAGAGGAGGGGCATTATGGTCTGGGGAATGTTTTTGTGGAATTCCCTGATCTCATAATTCTGGAAGGCACAATGAATCAATACAAGTATGTGTCTATCAGTAAGGAATCACGTCCATCACCACATGCAGTCTGTTTTTCCTCAGCTTGATGGCATTTACCATCAGGACAATGCAACATGTCACACAGCTCGCAATGTACAAGCATAGTTCGAAGAACACCAAGATGAGAATATCGTAACCCCCTTGCCCCTAAATTCCCCGGATTAAAACTCAGTCAAGAATATGTGGGTCCACCTCAGTCGTACTGTATGCACCATGGATCGTCAACTGAGAAATCTAGAGCATCTGAGCATGGCATCTGAGTCAGTGTGGAGCCGCATCCCTGTCAGTACCTTCTATAACCTAACTGAATCTCTTCCTGCACATGTCACAATGGTCCACACTGCAAAAACTCATTGTTCAAGCTTTTGACATGTGGTAGTATTAATGTGACTGGACATTGTGCAATACAGCATGACTGCGTTCTTCTGAGTCTGCCGTGTAAAACTGAATGCAGAATCAGCAAGCTTTCATGGGTTTTCTTTTTCCCTAAACAAATGGTAGACTACTGTTGTGATATCATTGTGTATCAAGTAGGAGGGAACGTCCTTATGATAACTGGGGACAGGTGACTGGTACATATACTGCTGCCATGCTAATGTGTTGGAGTGTCTGTAATGTGCTATGGTGTTAGACCACCACCTTTCTGCTTGGAAAGTTTTTAGCAAAAAAACGATGAAGCAAAGATTGCCGGCATCGTTTCGGCATGGTTCTGTGAAGATTCATATCCATATTGACTGCTGATCAGCACCGAAACTGAATAACATTTAAGGAAACCAAAGATACGCTGATGGAAAAAATCCTAAAAGCAAGAAGGAGTTCTATGACATAAATGAAAGTTGGTAAACGTGTTTCTATATCTGAAAGATGGTGTCTGTTTAAATTTCGCACCAACCGCATGAGAGAGGCGCTAGTAGCACCACTATGAGGATGCAAATCAGATTTGTTTTAAATACTGGTTTTCAAGGTCGTGAGCGTTAGTTACCTTTGAGACTGGATTGAGTGAGTTGATGTCAGTGAATAATGCCTTTAAGACAATGAAGGCGCCATTACCAACACCTCACCAAGTTCGAACGAGGTCGCGTAATAGGGCTATGAGTAGCTGGACATTCCTTCCGCGATATTGCAGAAATACTTGACAGGAATGTAGGCACTGTACGTGATTGCTGGCTGCATTCGTCACAGCAAGGTATGGTCACAAGAAGATCAGGCTCCAGACAGCCATGTGGCACTACCGAGAGGGAAGACCGTCATATCTCAGAGAGGAACTTGAAACATTTAGTAACGGACTTGAGAATGTTGAAGGACTGTGGCTGAAGTTAAAAAAAAATAGTTGATCATGCACTCGATAGATATATGTCGAGTGGAACAGTTCATGATGAGGTGTACCTTCCATGGTATACAGTCACTGTAAAGACTAAATGAAAAGTGTATGACTGTGAAGAGGACAATACACGAAACGTTGAAGAGCCACAGTAGCAGAATGTTGTCGAAAGATCTCTCATATAATCCAAAGAAATTTTGGTCATACGTGGGGCTGTTAGTGGCAACGAAGTTCGTGTCTAGCCTCTGCTGGATAGCACAGGAACTGAAATTGAGGGTAGCGAAACAATAGCAGAAATGCTGATCTCCGTTATCAAATGTTCCTTTACAAAGGAAAATCCCTGAGTATTGACCCAGTTTAATTTTAACACCAATGCAAAGGTAAATTAAATACGTTCCCAGAAAAAAATTAGTACACCTGGAAAAACGACGACGATTTTGATCCGATGACGGCATATGCCATTTGGGGATAGCAGATGTACTGAAAATGGCTTTAACGTCGTTCGCCAACACACAGTGTAGTGGCTTAGGTATTAGAGCGCCATATTTGTCTACCCTTTGGTAAGGAATGTTCACACCAAGAAGGTTCAGTGTGGTACAAAGATGTGAAGCAAGCAGGCGACCATGCCGTGGAGACGCATTTCTGCTTCCAACAGCCAACTGATCATGTTAGAAAGGGTTCAAATTGTGGCCTCGCGAGTGGCGGGATGGTCCTTTCATAGAATTGCCTCACACGGTAAACATGTTACGTCAGTTGTGCAACGCTGCTAGCATCAGGGATCATGTAAACACGCTCACACCCGTAGACGAGATTCTGGACGTTCACACCACATGGGTGCCCGCGAGAATCGTCATACTATAACGGCAGCAATGGCAGATTGTACAGCTACCACAGCATAGATAAGAGGGCTTTTGAGCCCATAAGTATCAACATGAACTAACGTGGACCAATTTTGGCAGTGGGACCACGGGCATGCAGATCTCTAGTCCGTTTTCTAGTCACGCCACAGCATTGACTGCACGGATCGACTGTTGCCGTCACCGGATCACTTGGAAGATGGAATGGCGCGCTGTGGCCTTCAGCGATGAAAGCACATTCTGCCTGTATGGAAGTGATGGTCGTTTACACTTATGACATAGACTTAGTGAGCGCTGTCTTGTAGACTGAATTCGCCTGAGACACACTGGCCCCTCCTCAGGCCTTATGGTCTAGGGTGAGATAAGCTACTGCTCTCGCTCACCTTCGGTGTTCTGACAGAGACACTAACGAGCCCTTAGTATATGCACAATGTTGTTAGAGCCGTTCTTTTGGCGTTCTTGCAGCAGAAAGGTGATGTTTTGTTTCAACAGGATAACGCTCGCCTACACACTGTCCCGGAAACTCAACGTGCTCTGCAAGACGTGCTGTAAGTTTTCCGGCCAGCACGATTTTCCAATTTTTTTTTTTTTCCAGTAGAGCACTTGTGGGTTACGATAGAGGAGTCAGGTAGCCAGAGGAGTATGGTTAACTCACCTTAGTGCTCTTCTAACTACGCAAGTGCACTGCGAGCTGTGTGACATATTGCATTTTCCAGCTGGTAGATGCCATCATGCTGAGTAGAGACAAAGTGCATGTAATGGTGAACGTGATCCCCATGGATAAATACTTACTTGTCATGAAGCATGGTGCCTTCCATAATGACGAGAACATTCCGCAGACCACAACTCTCTCTCCATTGGCCTAGATACTTCTGACGATTACTGAATGGTGTGTAGCCGGCCGTTGTGGACGAGCGGTTCTAGGCGCTACAGTCTGGAACCGCGCGACAGCTACGGTCGCAGGTTCGAATCCTGCCTCGGGCATTGATGTGTGTGATGTCCTTAGGTTTAAGTAGTTCTAAATTCTAGGGGACTGATGACCTCAGATGTTAAGTCCCATAGTGCTCAGAGCCATTTGAACCATTTTTTTGAATAGTATGTACTTTCAGACATTTGACGAAGTACATACCAATGGCCATTTGTCTGATGGAGCATAAAAAGCGTTTCATTTGTAAAGGACGTCTGTCGCTAAACAGTGTTCGTCCAGTTACAGTTCTGACGTGCAAATCCCAGCCATTTTCGCTGATGCCAGCATGGGTGTATGAACCAAGCACCTGCTGCGGTGGCCCACACGCAGCAGTGTTCACTGAACGGTCGTCAAGCAGACACTGTTCGTATCCCCTTGGTTCATCTGAGTGGTCGGCTGCTCAACAATTGCACGTCTATTCCCCTGTATATACCTCCACAGCCTCCGTTCACCCCTGTCATGTATGGCCCATAGTGTAGATCAGTTGCCTCAGCGCCGGATTTGGATAGCGCCATTTCGCCATGCACGCAACATTTTAATCACGGCGGTATGGGAGCAGTTTACAAACCTTGCCGTTTCAGAAATGCTCATTTCAGGAATGCTCCCACGCTTGGCCTGAAAGCTTGTCGTCACTCCCCTCTTGACGTCAGATAAATCGCTCCGTTTCCGCATTACAACATCGACTGCACTGTTGTTCACGTCCCACCGATATGCTTCACATACAATCCAATGCTAGTGCTGCCACTGACCGTCGGAGAGTGGTTATTGCACGTTGATGTCGGATATACGGTGTGATGACATTAATGTGTCTGGTTCATGTAGCAGGAGAACATGGACTGGGGGAAAAGGAATGAAGGCAAAGCTACTTCTTTCGCAGAGCATAATTTAATCATGGCTAAGATTTGGTTTAAGAATAATAGAAACCCGTTATATACATGGAAGACACCTCGTTATACCAGAAAGTTTCGGATAGATTATGTGATGGCAAGATTTTAAACTGAAAGGTAAATCCAGGGGTAGATTCTTACTCTGGCCATAATTTATTTGTTATGAACTGCAGATCAAAACTAATGAAACTGGAAAAGTAGGAAAGTAAGGAGACGCTACCTGGATAAATTGAAATAATCAGTAACTGAGAGTTTCAAAGAGCATTAAGGCATCTGTTGACTGGAACAAGGGAAAGGCATACAACAGAAGACTAACGGGTAGCAGTGAAAGATGAAATAGTGAAGGCAGCAAAGGGCCAATTGAATTAAGTTGACGAAAGGGAATATAGACCTATAAAAATAAGATTCACAGAAAGTACAAAATGTCTAAGCAGGAATGGGTACAGAACAAGTACAAGCTGTAGAAGAGCGCATGCCTACGTGGATACAGATGTCACCTACAGAAAAAGTCCTTTGGGGAAAAGAAAAGCAGAGATATTCATATCAAGAGCTCAGATGTCAAGCCAGCACTAACGAACATGGGGAAGAAAGGTCTCTCTGTCCGATCACGCCTTGGAAGGCCCAACGGGACCGACCGACCGCCGAGTCATCCTCAGCCCACAGGCGTCACTGGATGCGGATATGGAGGGGCATGTGGCCAGCACACCGCTCTCACGGCCGTACGTCAGTTTCTGAGACCGGAGCCACTACTTTTCAATCAAGTCGCTTCTCAGTTTGCCTCACAAGGTGTGAGTGCAGCCCACCTGCAACAGCGCTCGGCAGACCGGATGATCACCCATCCAAGAAGTAGCCCAGCCCAACAGCGCTTAACTTTGGTGACCTGACGGGAACCGGTGTTAGCACTGCGGCAAGGCCGTTGGAAACAATGGGAAGGTAGAAGGAATATGTAGAAAGGCTCAACAGGGGAAATTATATTCAAGGCAACATTACAGAAAAGGAAAAGGTTGTAGATGAAGACAAAAAGCTAGATATGATGATACGAGAGCAATTTATCAGCGCACTGAAAGACCTACATCGCACGAAGTTCTTCGGAGTAGGTGACATTCCTTCAGAATTATGGAGATCCTTGGCAGAGCCAGCCATGACAAAACTGTTCCACCTCGTGTTCAAGGTACATGAGACTATGGAAATATCTTCAGACATAAAGAAAAATACAATAATTCCAGTTCCACAGAAAGTAGGTGCTGAAGATCTATTATGTGTCATGGATGCATAATACTGACGCGAATTATTTACAGAAGAATGGAAAAACTGGTACAAGCCGACCTATGGTAAGATAAGTTTGGGTAACGGAGAAATGTAGGAAGAAACTAAAAAATTCTGGCTCAATGGTTTATTTAAAAAGATAGTTTGAAGATAGACAAACCTACGATTATACTGGGTTGATGCATAAATTCGTATCGTTTTTCCATAAGTTTAATAAGCACAACAGATACAAATAACAAAGACTTTATTCATCAATAATATATTCTTCTTCACTATTTGCAACAGTCTGCCGACGCTGTGGTAACTTCTCGATTCCACGATAGTAGAAATCATATCCTTTTGAGGCGAAGAACTCATCGAGCCATGGTTAGAGCGTTGTGGAATGACTTCCCAACCCAGCTCCTGTATGCTACTTTTTGCCAGTCTAGCAATATGCAGGCGGCTGTTAACGTGGAGTAGCATTACTACATGCAGTCTTCCTTGTTGTTGCTCTTGGAACGTGTCTGCAAAGCGTCTCAGTTGTTGACAATGAATGTCAGCAGTGATGATTACGCTTGGGGGAAGCAATTCGTAGTACGCTATAGTATCGCTGTTCCACCAGGTGGATAACGTTACCTTTTGTGGATGCTTTGTCTGGGCTCAACCATCCTATCTTTTCCTTGTGGTAACATAAGGACACCATTTCTCGTCACCAGTAACGACACAAGATATAAATGGTAGGCTTTGTTCATGAGATGACCATATGGGCACCAGGTGATTTTTGTGATTTTGGCTTAGAGCGCATTTTTGAACCTTCCCCATTGCATGCAAATGCTGCACGATAGTGGATCATCGCATTCGCCATTCTGCGGGTTCGCTGGCTTAGATTAATGCGTTTAAACGATCATCATCAAACCCCGAAAGTTTTGCTGAACGGGGAGTGTCATTAATGGCAAACCAGTCCTCCTTAAAACGAGAAACCATTTTATTGCCATGCTCTGTGGAATGATATTATCCGCAGACATGGTGCAAAAATTGCCGGCTGCCTCCGCTGCTGTCACCCTCTATTGAACTCAAACAAAAGGGTACGTTGGAAATGTTCCGATTTCTTCACTTGGCACTCCATTTTCTAACATCCACAGCTCCACTCACTATCTCCACATGACAAAAGGGCGATATGTAATCTCAAACAGCAATAGTGAACTACAAATAAAAAAATAAAATTCGATAAATAAACCCATAACAACATGCAACAAAAAACGCTACGAACTTATGAACCAACGTAATAGCACTTGTACATTTTGAGAAATCTTTTGACAATGCTGACGGGAATACACTCTTTGAAATTCTGATAAAATACAGGAAGCAAAAGTTTAAAAATTATTTACAACTCATAGAGAAACCGCAGTGCAGTTCTAAGTATCTAAGGTCGTGAAAAGGATACAGTGATTGAGAAGGGTATGAGACAGGGTTGTAGCCAATCTCCAGTGTTATTCAATCTGTACTTTGAGGAACTGAATAACACACAATATTTTCTCGTTGGCATACTTTTATGTACCGGTATTCACTTTTATCTTGTCTACTTTGTTTCGACGGCGCTATCGAAACAAGTAAAGTACACAAGCTGAACGCAGATATATAAAAACAGGCAAACGAGAAAAAATTGTGTGTCAATGCAGTGTGTTACATACCGAGCGCCCGTGTACAGAAGAACGCAATGAAATAATATAGGAGCCAAATAAATAACCATTGTAGATCCTTTACATAAAGCGAAATGCGTTTGGTCCAAATAAGACATTATAAAGTCTTAAAAGGTGGAATAGCTCCCATGTTAAATGTGACCTGCGGCTGTGGAAGATAGGCCTCAGAAACAAGAATACATGTGAACTATAGTAGCTCCGTAGCGGAGGTCGCTACGCGCTAGTGGTACTTTGACATGAAGCAAGAGGTGAAAGTGGCCTTACGAACGCTTGCAAGTAAGCAATGGCTTACCTTGGCAGTGAACACTTCCTGTGGACAGAAGGCCGAATATGCACGCTAGTAACCACAACATGTTGGCCCTGAACTGCACGCTTCTGTCTCGGAATCGCTTATATACCGATCGCTGCGCACCGACCTTAACAGATTAACGAATGTTACCTCACCTGCTATGCTATCAGCGCGTGCTGACTGTGGCAGACTAACACGGCGCCGAAGTTACCGTGACATAACCAGGAGCTCTCTGTTAGTGACATCCGAAACAAGTTCGGACGGGTAAGTCATTTGTCGGATGACCTATCATTTACGATAACATATTTTTACTGGCCATAAAAATACTAAACAAGGAAACACCGATCTAAACATAAAACAGTTCAGATATATTTTGCATCACATGCCTTACAAATAACACGGAGGTATGACTACATGGCTTAATTTGAAGAGTTCAAAATAGCCATTAAAGTATGCCTACCATTTAGGAAAAGAAGTACAAATTATTATTATTATTTGAATCTCAGTCTTCTTCTTGTCCTAACCGATCCATAGTGGTCTCCACCTTTCCACCACGGCCATTGGCGCTAGGATCTTCCTCATCGTCGTTAGGGGCTTGGTCGCCTATGAGACTGGTAAGTATTTCGACCTCAGTTAGCACTTGACATTCACGCTTGGTTTTTTTCGCATTCTTTCATCAGTCCAGCCGTTTCAGCTGTTTGGTGGTTCTTCCGGCGTAATGATAGACTCGCCTAAAAAAAGGAACTTATTCCAAGTTTTGAGCAGTGTCTAAATTCTTCTTTTCACTATTTCGTCGTTTTTATGTACAAATTTCCATCTTCAGTGACAAGTACACTCACAAATTTTGTAACTGCATCATTATTCCTTTTAACAATCAAACCGATATACTTGCACTTATAACTACACATTCCTGAGCATCTGTCTTCAGCTGGTCTATTACTTTAAGTTTACCAGTAACAACATTTAACTGGATCGTGCCTTGATGACATGCTTATGAGACGAAAACGGTTACGATACCGTTTGTGTGAGCTGAGATTAAAAATAGAACTAAAAGATTCGTTTATTTATCGTCGGCTTGCAACTAGTTTGGAGGGTTCATACCTTATTCTCAAATGTCACAAAGATCACTTTTAGTGAAGCCATTAAAAAAAAGAAACCATTGCCCTACAGATGCATCTAAGTAAGGAATACTTATTTATTTATTTATTTACATACAGCTAACGCACGTAATAGTCAACAGATCCAGCAGATATATACGGTGTTTCAGAATTCGTATTACACAGCTATAGGTGTTGTAGAGGGGACTCCGGACAGCAATATTTGGTAATAAACATACGTCCGGAAAAGCGCCGTTTGGAAGATATACGACTTTGAAAGAACATCAAAAGATACGCTGCACGTGCATCAACCAACCCGTACCTTGAACTACAACATATGCTCGACCTGATTACCATGAGTTTCGTTGCACAAAGTGCACCTGAGAAAATTGTTCAGATACACACAGTGCAAAAGCCCTGGAGTCTCCTGATCCAGCTCTGCTGCAGCCATTTTACAAGGGCAAGGAGGTCGTCTTGTGACTCCATTGGGTTATTACACTATTGGCCATTAAAATTGCTACACCAAGAAGAAATGCAGATGATAAACGGGTATTCATTGGACAAATATATTATACTACAACTGACATGTGATTACATTTTCACGCAATTTGGGTGCATAGATCCTGAGAAACCAGTACCCAGAACAACCACCTCTGGCCGTAATAATGGCCTTGATACGCCTGGGCATTGAGTCAAACGGAGCTTGGATGGCGTGTACAGCTACAGCTGCACATGCAGCTTCAACACGATACCACAGTTCATCAAGAGTAGTAACTGGCGTATTGTGACGAACCAGTTGCTCGGCCCCCATTGACCAGACATTTTCAGTTGGTGAGAGACCTGGAGAATGTGCTGACCAGGGCAGAAGTCGAACATTTTCTGTATCGAGAAAGGCCCGTGCACGACCTGAAACATGCGGTCGTGCGTTATCCTGCTGAAATGTAGGGTTTCACAAGGATCCAATGAAGGGTAGAGCCACGGGTCGTAACACATCTGAACTGTAACGTCCACTGTTCAATGTGCCGTCAATGCGAACAAGAGGTGACCAAGACGTGTAACCAATGACACCCCATGCCATCACGCCGGGTGATACGCCATTATGTCGATGATGCATACACGCTTCCAGTGTGCGTTCACCGCGATGTCGCCAAACACGGATGCGACCATCGTGATACTGTAAACAGAACCTGGATTCATACGAAAAAATGACGTTTTGCAATTCGTGCACCCAGGTTCGTCGTTGAGTACACCAACAAAGGCGCTCCTGTCTGTGTTGCAGCGTCAAGGGTAACTGCAGCCATGGTCTCCGAGCTGATAGTCCATGCTGCTGCAAACGTCATCGAACTCTTCAAGCAGATGGTTGTTGTCTTGCAAACGTCTCCATCTGTAGACTCAGGAATCGAGACGTGGCTGCACGATCCGTTACAGGCATGCAGATAAGATGCCTGTCATCTCGACTGCTAGTGACAGCCCGGCGTTCCGTATTACCCTCCTGAACCCACCGATTCCATCTTCTGCTAACAGTCATTGGATCTCGACCAATGTGAGCAGCAATGTCGTGATACGATAAACTACAATCGTGATAGGCTACAATCTGACCTTTATCAAAGTCGGAAATGTGATGGTACGCATTTATCCTCCTTACACGAGGCATCACAACAATGTTTCACCAGACAACGCCGGTCAACTGCTGTTTATGTATGAGAAATCGGTTGGAAACTTTCCTCATGTCAGCATTTTGTAGGTGTCGCCACCGGCGCCAACCTTGTGTGAATGCTCTGAAAAGCTAATCATTTGCATATCACAGCATCTTCTTCCTGTCGGTTAAATTTCGTGTCTGTAGCACGTCAGTTTCGTGGTGTAGCAATTTTAATGGCCAGTAGTGTAGATAATACTCTTTATGTAGCCCTAGAGGAAAAAGATCCCAACGAATCAGTCAACTGTGACCTATCCATCTGTCCCCAAATGTTTGGTGAAGGTGCTGACAGACGTCAAATGAAAAGTGGGCTGCCGCGCCATTGTGCTGGAACTACATCATGTGGCGGATACGCAATGTCACATCCTACAAAAGCTGCACCAGTACGTCTTGCAGGAAAGTCAAATGACTGAGACCCATAGACGGAGCGGTAGAATATATGGGCCAGTCATACGAGCACCGATAATACCAGCCCACACTTTAATATCGAAACGATGTTCAAATTCAAGGGGGTTTGTGGCATGAAGGTTTTGCCCAAACCAAATGTGGCCTGTTACGACGCTTGATCAGACCTTAGTTTGTGAAATGCCCTTCATCAGTGAAAAGAGTGATCTGAGGAAAGGAAAGTCTGGAACGTCGACACATCGACATGGGAACCATGCAGAACAATCGACATGTGGCGCCAGCTGGACCCAATTCTTGCACCCTCTGGAGGTAGTATGGGTGAAGTTGCTGTTCATGGAGAAACCGCCAGAAGCTGCACTGGGATACATCGACAGAACCTGAGATGAATGAAATTTTCACTCTACATCGGAGTGTGCGCTGGTATGAAACCTCCTGGCAGATTAAAACTGTGTGCCGGACCGAGACTCGAACTCGGGACCTTTGCTTTTCGCGGCAAGTGCTCTACCAACTGAGCTGCCCAAGCACAACTCACGCCCCGTCCTCACAGCTTTAATTCCGCCAGTACCTCGTCTCCTACCTTCCAAACTTCACAGAAGCTCTCCTGCGAACCCTGCAGAACTAGTACTCCTGGAAGAAGGCTGTGGCTAAGCCATGTCTCCGCATTATCCTTTCTTCCAGGAGTGCTAGTTCTGCATGATCCCCTGGAGAGTTTCTGTGAAGTTTGGAAGGTAGGAGACGAGGTAATGGCGGAATTAAAGCTGTGAGGACAGGGCGTGAGTCGTGCTTGGGTAGTTCAGTTGGTAGAGCACTTTCCCGTGAAAGGCAAAGGTCCTGAGTTCGAGTCTCGGTCCAGCACACAGTTTTAATCTGCCGGGAAGTTTCAGAACCTGAGGTGTTTCAGGTACTCCCCAACGGGTTCAGGTCGACCAGTTGGAGGACTTCCTCTTCCATACACATCAACATAGCGGTGCGCCCAGCCACGACCACAGTCTTCTGCCCTATTAGCCTTGACGGCGACGGTTTCCTGAAGCCATTGTTCCAATCTTGCAAAAATGGCAGGTGGTGGACGGGCACGATTCGGAAGTCGTTTGTGAAACAGACGTTGTGCTAATCGACCATTTCGTCCGCTTTCACCATAGATGAGCAACGTGTTGGTGTACTCTGAAAACGAGTAGTCTGCCATTCTGTAATGCACCGTCTTTCTTGATTACTCAGTGCAACATGCGCTTGAAGTCAATGTGTTTTTCGCTGATGACACGTGACATGACGTCACACAAGAAATCACGTGATACGAGGGACTGACCTCTGTCAATGAGTACTGTCTTCTATCGTTCACAGCCGTTTATGTTCCGAGCGGTGTATTGCTAGAGGTGGGTTTATTCCCGAATATCATTGTCCTGACTTTCTCTGCAACACATATAAAAACAACAGATCACGACGAAGCACCAAGCAGAAATTGGCATCCAAACAACATATGAACGCTTTTTTATGGCCCATTCCACTGCAGAAGAAAACAACCAAGAAGTCCAGGACCCCCAGGAGGTGAAAATCAGGTCAGAAACGAAAAGACTAGAGCCTCCTCTTCAAAGAAGTAACCAAGCAAGAAACATACCTCTCACGGAACTGAATAATTCTGTAACTCTCCTATGTCATAATGTACAGGGCTTAACCAATAAGCTATATGAGCTAGAGGTCTGAAAATTTGGAAAATCTTCTGAACTATCTCAACAGTCAGTCAAAATACATAGTTGTCCATGGGGATTTCAATATTAATTTCAAGGACAACTGTAAAAAAGTGTAAAAACTTGTTAATCTACTAAAAACATACAATATGGACATGTGTGGAGAAGATGCCACCAGATACAGCAGCAAAAGTGAAAGTACTATAGACCAAATATTCATTGACAAACCAAAATGTGGCTTTAAATCTGAGGTATTGGATGCAAGTTTCTCTGATCATCAAGCAGTTTGATTGACTTTAGATAAATCTCATGAGAAAAGTGACAACAGCAGATATAGTGAGATAAGGTTAATTAATGATGACAGCATTAGGGTCTTTAATCTAATGTTAAAAACTGTAAACTGGGACATGGAAAGCAATAGTTCTGTATATATAAAATTCAACAAGTTTTTGTCAAATTATAAATACTGCTATGATATTTCATTCCCCCTGAAGAGAATGAAAATAAACAAAAAATCAAATTCGACAACAAGTGAAATCAAAGAGTCATCAGAAAGCCTTGGAATGCTATATAAGTGTGCAAAGCACAATACTATCTTGAAACCATATGCCAAGTATTATAGGAAAAAGCACAGGGAAGCTATAATGGCTGCATAAAAGGAAGCACAATGATTCATATATGTGAAAAGGTAACAACAAAATGAAATCTTTGTGGAAAGTTATTAATAATCATACAGGCAAACTTCAAAGTGCAAGCAATAAAATCACCATAAAACACAAAAATGAAATTATTGGTGATCCACTTCTAATAGCCAATATATTTAATGATCATTATATTAATGTAGCCAAAAACCTGATCACCACTAAATATAATCCAAAGACAAAGGTAACAACTCCAATAAATGAAAGGACAATGTACCTGTATCCTGTAACACCCAAAGAGGTACAATTGGCTATCAGCAAACTAAAGAGTAAAATGAGCTGCGGATTTGATGGTATGCCTGACAAAATTTTAAATATAGTACTGATAATGTTGTCTCTCAACTTGTGGACGTAATCAATGACTCCTTTGAAACTGGTGTGTCTTCAAGTAAACTTAAGCAGTCAACAGCAAAACCAGTCTATAAAAGTGGTGACAAGTTTGACATTAAAAATTTCAGACCTCTATCATTATTATCTGTATTTTCGAAAATAATTGAAAGAATAATGTATGATATATTGCTAGGCTTCCTATACAAAAATAAAATACTTGTAAATACACAGAATGGTTTCAGAAAAGGCAAATCTACACAAACAGCTCTCTTCAGTTTCCTAAAACATGTTCACAAAGCTATTGAGGCAAGGAAATGATCTGTGGGATGTTTTTGGACCTTTCCAAAGCGTTTGATCTTACAAATCATAATCTATTGCTGTTGAAACTGTATAATTATGGTGTTTGTGGTATTTCCTTTAAGGGGTACCCCAGGGCTTGGTATTGGGACCATTACTATTCTTGATTTTTATTAATGACCTACATCAACAGTTTTCAACAGCTGATACCATATTATTTGCTGATGATACCAGCTTCATTATAAAAGAGAAGAATGATTATGAGATGCAGCAAAACATCGACAAAACAGCAAAAGTGGCAGAAAAATGGTTTAAAGACAACTGTCTAGTTGTCAGTTACAAGAAAACTGTATGGATGAACTTCGACCATATAAGGTACAAAAATAGGACCAATATAAAATTCACATTATCGAATAGCCAAATTCAGCAAAAGAATCACAAATTTTTTTAGTGTTATGGGTGGATGAGCATCTAAGGTGTGAAAAACATGTAGAAATGCTTAACAAAAAATTAAGCAAGTACTGTTACTTATTAAGAGTGCTTAAAGATTGCTGCAATACCGAAAAAGTGTTAAGTGCTTATTATGCATACATGGATAGTCTACTGAAGTATGGAATAGTGTTCTAGGGAAATACCTCTTTTGCAAAGCAGTCTTTTAAGCTCCAAAAGAAAACTTTCAGATTAATAAGTGATGTTGCTCACAGAGCTCCATGTAGAGGTATCTCTAAGGAATTAAAAATCATGACTTTACCATCTATATTTATATTTGAAAGCATATGCTTCATTAAAAAACATCAAGTTTCACCTTTGAAAAATGAGATCCACCATTATCAAACAAGGAATGGGGATGATTATTATAGGGATGTACACAGAAAATCAATATATCAGGACAGTGCTGTTTACAAACCAAAAATTCTGTACAATACATAGCCAGATAGCATCAAAAAGTACCAAACAGAAATGCATTCAAAAAAGAACCAAAAAATCTGCTAATAAACAACAGCTGCTACAGCATTAACGAATATCTGCAACTTTGCTCAAATCTGTATATGAATGTTACTATACCTAGTTAACTAAAGCACTGGTATTTAATAGTTTTAGTAAAATCAACCAAGGGGTTTCGCAAGCTTTTCTTCTGACTGTATGTATATAAGCAGAATAATGTTTTCTTACAATATATGTTGATACCAATGATAAGCTTTTGTATATAATGTAAATATGTAATATTTTATTCTGTTCTGTACTTTGACAAGTCCAATATCAAGAATGTGATAATAGGGTGCTAAATAAATAAATAATAGGGATTCTGAATCAGTCTGTATGGACATATACAAGTGATAAACAATGAACATGACACTAGTACATGTGTTTCCTAATTCAATGTCCTGTTGCTAGAAGGAAATCTTCACCACTTTGATATGCTCTAATTCAGCAGTCGCTGACAATGTGATGAATAGTCCAGGGTGGAGCTCCACCGTCATAGTCTGCATTAGGCAGCTTGTTGCATATATGAAACAGGCGCTATATATGTTTGCACCTACCATGGTCCGTTCGAATTAGATCCTGGGCAGTCCAAGTCTTTTTTGTGGTAGGCGAGATCCATTTGGGAGCTTAGAACGTGAGAAGATGTTATGTAGACACACATATGTTACCGCTGCAACGACATTTCCATTTTCCACGAGGTTTAAAGCCTCTGGCAACGATGTCAGAAGCATAATGCAGAGGAGGATATCGTGACTGAGGTGTATTGCAATTGAAAAGTGGCAGGTCTCTATGCGTGGGAAGATTAGGGTTCCTGGAGATATACTTGAATACCATTATAAGTGCAGTAGACCTGCGCAAATCAGGTAACATAAATCCTGCTAACGGCAGAAGCCAATGAACTGGAGTAGATCTGATGGTGCCAGATATTATGCACGTAGTAATATTCAGTTGGCAATCAACTGGCTTTGTATAATGACTATTCGCAGAAAGTTGCACGATATTCAGCAGCTGAATACTCCAAACCCAAGGCTGAAGAATGCAGGGCGGATCCTCAGGTAGATATGCATAACTATGTTCAGATTTTACTTAAAGGACAGTGTCCTGTCCAAGATGACGACTATATATTTTGGGTTCCAATAATGATGAAGAACACAGTTTCTAAAATTTACGTTCAACGGACACCCACATGGCGGTACGTGAGAACCAACTCACTGTCAGTAATAATCGTGCACGTTGGTAACCAAGCAGTCGACAGAGTAAGTCCATCGAATTTATGGCCACTGAAATGCACAAGTACTACTACTAATGAGTTACCATCCAGATTTTTACATAAATTTGCATCTGGATGGGTCATTCTTATGCGATTCAGAACAGCAGTGACTTTTTAATAGTAAAGTAAAAATAAATAAATGAATACAGTCTCTTTTTAATTCGTTAACCCATTAGTGCCAGCGTGGTACACGTGACAGCACTAGACTTCATTGATTTTTTGGACACCAGTGAAGACCTAAAATCCTGTTAATCTTATTTAAGAATTGTTGGGCATCTTTCTTTCATTTCTTGTCTAGTATTTGCGAGAACAATTCGCTAGTGGGAACACTTAGCAATTGAATTTAAACATTTGTTCTGCACACTGAATCTTCACAGGTCCACATGCTACATTTTCAGCGTTACATAAAAGTCACGTTAAGCTAACGAGCACAGACGGATGCAAGGGGGGTGGGGGCAAACGGTCGTTCGTCCGCATAGGAACACAGGGACAAGTACTGAAAAACGTCCGCGTTCTTATAATAAAGCCTAAAACTGACGTATCTTTTTTTCGATGTTTCCAACAGCCCTGAATGCCTTAAATGTGGTTAATGGCAACGAAAAGCACTACGAACAGTTTAATTGAGGGGTATATAGTACACAAATTAAATATAATCTGTAAAATGAAAGAAATTATAGGGAAATTTCTTAATGAGGACATGGTCTGAACTGCGTTTTATTACACACATTAACATCTTACCACCCATTGAGGTGGCCCAGGGGTTAGCAAACTGGACTCGCATTCGGGAGAACGACAGTTCAAACCCGCGTCCAGCCATCCAGATTTAGGTTTTCCGTTATTTCCCTAAATCGCTCCCGACCATGATCTTTTTCTCTGCATCCTCTTCCAGAAGGTCAAAAGAAAAATATTTCTGCGACTCACTGGTAGAATTGACACGTTTAGTATCATACGCAATAACTGATCAACGCTTGTGTAAACTGACTTCTAGGTGCCATTATGGATAGTTCATATTTTGATAGGGTACGGCTGATTTTCTTCCCACCCTTGACACAATGTGAGCTTGTGCTCCGACTATAACGATCTCGATGTCGACGGCACGTTAAATAGACCTTCCTCCCTTTCAACGTCTTAGATGCAGTTACTTGTGACTCCACAGTAAATGGCAAAGAAGCTGATAACTGATTCTCTGATGACATTTCGAAGAATTATTCGGGTGAGAATTGTGTGATGGGAGTACAGGGTAAGCCAGCTAACATAACCCTGACTTTCTCATATACATAAAGAACGACTAAATGTATCGCTGAGTCACAGCCGACAATGAGGCAAATTTTCTGACGTGCAGCACACAACTAAATTTTACCGTTAATAGCTGCCGAACTAAGGGAACGACCATGACTTTTTTCTGTGCGTCCTCTTCCAGAATGTCAAAGGAAAAATATTTCTACGACTCACTCGTGGAATTAACACGGTTAGTACCATGAGCAATTACTGATCAATGCTTGTGTAAAGCAACTTCAGATGTCTTTGTGGAAAGTCCGTATTTTAGTTTCCACCACTTTTTACACTAAAAGTGTACATGCAGAAACGAGAATTGAAGAAATCAAAATCTCACATCAAGCCGTGTTTGTGCTTCTGCGAATTTATTTGAAAAATTTCAATGATTGGAAGTGATCTCTCTTTTACGTTGGACATTGAGTGTCGGTTTAAAGGAGGAATTGCTCTTTGACCCCCCATAATAATTTTCATGCTGGGAAATATCTCTCTTATGCAAACACACACGCGTAGAAGCGCTCTCAGCATCGTTTATCGAAGATTAATCTATCGTGTGGAGGTGATAGGAGAAGTAGATGACCGCTTGAACAACACTCTGAAATTATAGCCGTACAAAACACGATAATAAAGCTCTGTGGAGACACTTCAGGCTTATCTCATCTTATCTTCTATTAGGCAGACGATTACCAATCAAATTATGACAGATGAAAAACAGAATGAGAAATGTCATTCTATTGGTTGCAGGACTGCACGCCCATACCATACATCTTGTTTATTGCTTTTGCGATCTATTATGGTGATGTTCAAACAGTAGGACTTCTTTCAGTATGTGGATGAATGGAAAATGTCACTTCTAGGTTTTTTCTCTCGCTTAGTGCTTTTCCCATCTCTGACAATGGCAGGCCTGCGTAAAAGCACATTTAAAAAAAATGCTGTATGACATCTCGGTTTGAATTGTATGCTAAATTGTATCTCTTCCTGGAATTGCAGTTGTAAGTAAATTCCAGGCGGAGTTAAGATGAGGACAGCTATGAATTTGTGCTGCAGTTGGATTGGTGTAAGAGTACATACATACTTTGCAAGTTACTTTACTGCGCACATACACACAACATACATACCCACGAGAGGCGTTCAATCCTTCAAAATGGCGTCTGGAATGGAGGTGCATTCTGGGCAGAGAGCTGCCATTGTGTTTCTTTTAGTGAAGACTGCCGATATTTATAGGAATTGCAGAATGTCAGCGGAGAGGTGGCAGTGAGAGAAAACACTGTTAATCGTGGGGCGAGGCGTTTGTCACCATTACAACACGGCCGCGCTGTGACACTCGCAGTGTGTTCGTCGCCACAAAAATGCAAATCAACTTCTCCTTCTGCATGACAACGCAAAGCTTCACACAAGTCCGCGCACCGTAGAGGAGCTCACAAAGCTTCATCTACTCAGAACCTAGATCCCGCACCTTCCGACTTTTATATGTTTGGCCCAGTGATGGATGCACTCTGCAGGAAGCAGTACGTGAACAGTTGGGAGGTTACTGCAGCAAGACGTTGGCTCCAACGTCGACCGGTAGAGTGGTACCATGAGGGCATGCAAGCCACCCCCCCCCCCCCCCCCGAGTGTAAGGTGGCGTCAGGCCGTCGCATTGAATGGAGGTTATGTTGAAAAATTGGGTTTTGTAGCGAAAAGGGTGTGGATAATATGATGTGTTGGAATCCTGAATAAAGCCAACCTGCTTCCAGAAACAAAATGTGTTGCATTACTTACTGAACGTTGCTCGTAAATTCATAAACACAAACATAGGATAAAATTTATTTTTCGTCTGAGATAACGTGGTGCTTTGTTTCAGAAATAAATTAAAACACTTATAATCGCCCAGTCAGACCAAGATTAAGGGCAGGTCTCCCTTTGTCATGAGGCGATCCTCTCTGGTCCACTTTCAGCCTGCTGCGACGTTTGACTGAAAACAGCAGATTTCTACAACAGCCTACCGTCCCCCCCCCCCCCCCCCCCCTTCGGCTCCCTCAAGAGTTGGGAATGAAGTATTCACTGGCTGACAAGGAAACTGAAGCTGTTACAAGACGTGGCTGTGTGTCAGAGTAACTTCGTACATGTAAACACCATCAGCACTTATGTATATGATTAGAGTTGCAGTCCTTTGTGACAGATAGACTGGCTACTGGGTCTGGTATACGAGGGGCGTTTGAAAAGTCCGTGCAAAGTCCGAGCGATGGCACCACTGGCACGTATCGAGGTCATGTTTATTTAGTAGCATCTTTGGAAAGAACGCACATCAAGTTTCAGCCATATTGGTCTATTTCTTTGTGGTTGGCATTCGTTTGAATCAAAAAAGTCGAGTGATTGTCAAAAAATGGACGAAAAAGAATTTCGTGTGGTGATTAAACATTACTTTGTGAAAGGCAAAACGCCTCAGGAGACTAAAGAGAAGCTTGATGAACATTACGGTGACTCTGCACCTCCGATCAGAACAGATTATAAGTAGTTTCAAAATTAAAAAAAAAAAAATGTTCAAATGTGTATGAAATCTTATGGGACTTAACTGCTAAGGTCATCAGTCCCTAAGCTTACACACTATGTAACCTAAATTATCCTAAGGACAAACACACACACCCATGCCCGAGGGAGGACTCGAACCTCCGCCGGGATCAGCTGCTCAGTCCATGACTGCAGCGCCCTAGACCGCTCGGCTAATCCAGCGCGGCTCAAAATTTTCGGAGTGGCCATATGCGCACAAGTGATGCTGAACGTTCTGGACGCCCTGTGGAGGTTACGACTCCAGAAATCATTGATAAAATCCATGATATGGTGATGGATGACAGAAGAGTTAAGGTGCATGAGATTGTTAGTGGTGTGGGCATCTCGAATGAACGGGTACATAATATTTCGCACAAACATTTGGACATGAGAAAGCTGTCCGCAAGATGGGTTCCACCATTGCTCGCGCTTGACCAAAAACGGAATCGTGTGAAGTGTTGCAAGGATTGTTTGCAGCTGTTTAGGAAGAATCTGCAGGACTTTAAGCCTCTTTTCGTCACTGTGGATGAAACATAGATACATTACTATACTCCTGGGACCAAACAATAATGTAAACAATGGGTTACCAAGGGAGAATCAACACCAAAAAAGGCGAAGACCATTCCTTCAGCCGGAAAGGTTATGGTGACTGTCTTTCGGGATTCGAAAGGGATAACCCACATGGACAATCTGGAAAAGGGTAAAACTATTACAGGTGCATATTATTCATCGTTATTGGACCGTTTGACAACCGAGCGGCAAGAAAAACGCCTGCTATTGGACCACAAAAAAGTTTTTTTCCACCACGACAATGCACCAGCACACTCCTCAGCATTTGTGGCCGCAAAATTAATGGAAATAAGATTCCACCTCCATTCACATCCCCCCTATTGTCCAGACTTGACTCCCTCGGACTACTATTTGTTCCCCAATTTGAAGAAATGGCCGGTGGGAGAAAGATTTTATTCAAACGAGGAGGTGATTGCAGCAACTAATAGCTATTTTGCAGACTTGGACAATTCTTATTATTCAGAAGGGATCAACAAATTAGAACAGTGTTGGACGAGGTGTTTAAGTATAAAAGGAGACTATGTCCAAAAATAAAAAAGGTGTACCCCAAACACTTAAATAGATTTTGTTTTTGCACGGACTTTTCAAACAGCCCTTGTATAAGGGCCGTGACACACCATCAGACGTTGAGTGATCACTGTGAATGGCACGGAGATGCCGTGTACTTTTGGGTGACAACGTTACTAACACCTAACAGAGTTTGAAAGGGTTTTCATTCTGCTTCCACAATTGGCCGGGTGGTTGATTAGAGCTTTATCCACATCTGTGGGTCATTCAGGTGTGACAGTGAACCGGTGTTGGACTGCATGGGAGCGTGAGGATATCCATAGTCGTCGTCAAGTTCCGGTCGACCACCTCTGACCAACGTAAGGGACGATCACCATAGATCGTAACCCCTTCACATCCGCACCTGCCGTCAGAAAACAAGAAATGGATTCCCTGCAGCATTCTGTGTTATACTGTCAGAGACCAGCAGCACTGCAAGTGTCCCACGCATAGGCTGCCGTTAACACCGAACCACAAATGGCTGCGCTTAGAGTCATTCCGTGACGAGGAAGCATGGACGCTGATGAATGGCGTCGCATGGTGTTCAGCGAAACGTTACAATTCTCTCCTGCCCCAGACGATCATCATCGGTGAATATGGCGACGACCTGTGGAGAGATCTCATTCATCAGGTGTTTTGGAAACAATAAATACTGCCAGACCGCATTCGTCATCTTCATCTTGTTCCAGCACGTGGTGTGATGATATAGAATGTCATCGGGTACTCAAAAAGATGGTCTCTCGTGCACACAGCCGGTAATTTGGACAGAGGACGTCACACTATGACGCGTTAAGACTGACAGTAGTGCCCTGCCTTCGACGTATCCGTAACATTAACTTACAACAAGATAACAAAAGACTCCATACTGCGTATACTGCCCAGCTCTGTATAGAGATGTTCAAATGATGCCCTATACTGAACACACACGATAAGGAAAATTTTGTTACTTCCTACCCTTTGTGGTGTAGCAATTATAAAAGCTAGCAATGTATTGCTCTTCTTCTCGACGGCAGGGACCTTATCATATCAACTCTTCCTAACGTAATAAGCTATTTGTCATTATATTTTTTTCAGTTTTTCTATTGTAAAAAATGCCTTTTTTGTGCAAAGACCATACATCTATTAACATGCATTTTAAATGATGCATAACATAGCAAAAAAGTGGAATTTCTACCGCCATTTCAAGTAGTTTCTCTATCGACTGGATTGCTGCTTGTCTATAGTGGACAGGATTGCAGCGTCATCAGTGATCGATAGGCAATGAAGATGAATTCTACACTATTGGCCATTAAAATTGCTACACCAAGAAGAAATGCAGATGGCAAACGGGTATTCATTAGACAAATATATTATACTAGAACTGACATGTGATTATAATCTCACGCAATTTGGGTGCATAGATCTGAGAAATCAGTACCCAGAACAACAACCTTTATACGCTTGGGCATTGAGTCAAACAGACCTTGGATGGCGTGTACAGGTACAGCTGCCCATGCAGCTTCAACACGATACCACAGTTCATCAAGAGCAGTGACTGGCGTATTGTGACGAACCAGTTGCTCGGCCACCATTGACGAGACGTTTTCAATTGGTGAGAGATCTGGAGATTGTGCTAGCCAGGGCAGCAGTCGAACATTTTCTGTATCCAGAAAGGCCCGTACAGGACCTGCAACATGCGGTCGTGCATTATCCTGCTGAAATGTAGGGTTTCGCAGGGATCGAATGAAGGGTAGAGCCACGGGTCGTAACACATCTGTAATGTAACGTCCACTGTTCAAAGTGCCGTCAATGTGAACAAGAGGTGACCGAGACGTGTAACCGACGGCACCCCATACCATCACGCCGGGTGAAACGCCAGTATGGCGATGACGAATACAGGCTTCCAATGTGCGTTCACCGCGATTTTGCCAAACACGGATGCAACCATCACGATGCTGGAAACAGAACCTGCATTCATCCGAAAAAATGACGTTTTGCAATTCGTGCACCCAGGTTCGTCGTTTAGTACACCATCACAGGCGCTCCTGTCTGTGATGCAGTGTCAAGGGTAACCACAGCAATGGTCTCTGAGCTGATAATCCATGCTGCTGCAAACGTCGTCGAACAGTTCGTGCAGATGGTTGTTGTCTTGCAAACGTCCCCATCTGTTGACTCAGGGATCGAGACGTGGCTGCATGATCCGTTACAGCCATGCGGATAAGATGAATGTCATCTCGACTGCTAGTGATACGAGGCCGTTGAGATCCAGCACGGCGTTCCGAATTACACTCTGAACCCACCGATTCCATATTCTACTAACAGTCATTGGATCTCGACCAATGTGAGCAGCAATGTCGCGAAACGATAAACTGGAATCGCGATAGACTACAGTCCGACCTCTATCAAAGTCGGAAACGTGGTGGTACTCATTTCTCCTCCTTACACGAGGCGTCACAACAACGTTTCACCAGGCAACGCCGGTCAACTGCAGTTTGTGTATGAGAAATCGGTTTGGAAATTGTCCTCATGTCAGCACGTTGTAGGTGTCGCCATCGGCACCAACCTTGTGTGAATGCTCTGAAAAGCTAATCATTTGCATATCACAGCATCTTCTTCCTGTCGGTGAAATTTCGCGTCTGTAGCACGTCATCTTCGTGATGTAGCAATTTTAATGGTCAGTAGTGTAGTTTCGAGACACCTGCTAATAATTATACACGGTGTAGTCACATTATTGTGACCATCGCCTATCTTCGACGGCAACGTCAATAACCACTCGCAGACGGCATGTGGCAGCACTAGCAGTCGAGGGTACATAAAGCGTGTCGAGAGGACGCGGAAAAAGAGTGCAGTTATTGTCGTAATGCGGAAACGGAGCCACTTACCTGACGTTCAAAAGTGTATAGGTGCCTGAGCATTGGCTTTCGGTCATGGGTGGAACAATTTCCGAAACGGTTAAATGTCTAAATTGTTTGCATATACCGTGCATGGCAAAATGGCGGCGAGGCAACTGTGGTGCACCATGGGCCATAGATGACAGGGGTGAACGACAGTGGCGAAGATGTGTACAGACGGATAGATTTACAACTGTTGAGGAACTAGCAACCCAGATAAACCGAGGGACAACGAACAGTGTCTCATCAACCACCGTTCAGTGAACTTTACTGCGAATGAGCATCTGCAGCAGGTGCATGGTTCATGCACCCATGCTGCCTGCTGTTCGTCGGCGACGAAGGTTGGAATTTGCAAGACAGTAACGCAACTGGACGTCCACTGAATGGCGACAGGTGGCCTTTTCAGGTGAATCGTGATTTATGCTCCATCTCACAGATGGCTTTCGGCATCTACAGCGTGAAACTTCTGGAAAGCTGACACACTGCAACAATCTGCGGAAGGGTCCAGGTAGGTGGACGAAGCGTTTTGGTCTAGGAATTGTTTTCATGGCATTCCTCGGGTGATCTAGTCATTCTGGAAGGCACATTGGCTCAACACAAGTATGCATCTATCCTTGCGGACCATCTTCACCCCTATATGCAGTTAGTTTTTGCTAGACACGATGGCATCTACCAGGAAGATAATGCAACGCGTCACACAGTTCGAAGTGTGCGTGCGTGGTTCGAAGAGCACGAGGATGAGTTCGCTGCACTCGTCTGGCCACCATACTCCCCTGATTTAAACCCAGTCGAGAATCTGTGGGCCGCTACGATGGGGCTCTCAACCGAGAAATCTAGCGCTCCTGGCCATGGCATGGAAACGGCGTGGTTCCATATCCCTGCCGGTACCTCCCAGAACCTCTTTGGCTTTCTTCCTGCACATGTGGCAGCTGTCTTCGCTGCAACAGGCGGTTATTCAGGCCTTTGTCACGTGGTCACACTAACGTGACTGGACAATGTATCTCTGCTCGCATTTTACCTGTAATCACTATTTGCAGAAGTAAATTTTGAAGTAGGGGATATAAGCCATCCGTCTGTCAGAACATTGTCTTCATTGAGAATCATTTATAAAGTTCTCCAAAAATTTAACTTTTGATGCTGTTTCATGGGTTTCGTTGTTTCTCTTTTTATCAACTCGGAATTCCTCTAGTGCTTTAAATAGTGTATGTTTGTCTAAGGGATCATATGGTTTTCATCTAATATGATAACTATTGGTTTTGTTTTGCGAGTTTGAAGGACGGTTTTAAAATTTAGGATATTTTTATAGCCGATATGCTTTTTCCTAACCTAGCCTGGTACTCTAATTAAGCTTTCTGTTTATTTATCTAGCATATTGAGCAGGAATACAGATATGATGTTGTAGCGGGACGGGCCACTTGTGGCTGTAGACGGAGAGTGAGATTAAGGAGATTCCTCTGTAGTTTACATCGTATTTGGCCACTTTTTCGTAAAGTGGGTAAATTGCATTCTTTGGGCATTCCGAAATTTTGTAATATTTCTTGAAGGATTTCTGTCGGTTTGTCACTACCTATTTTCAACACTTATATAATTATTATGTCTCCTCCAGATAAAGTATTGTTTCACAAATACCGTGGATGACATTACGACCACCTGCTTAATAGCTATTTTGTCCCTCTTTGCAATGAAATACATCACAGATTCTGCGTATCAGGGATCCGGCAGTTTGTTAGTAGGTTTGTGGAGGTATGTGGCATTAGACGCACAGGTCACATAATTAGTGTAAATAATGGGCCGCTGATATGCGGACGCGGTGATGCCGCCTGGTAGCGACCAATATGGGTTCCATAGGATTTACATCAGGCGAGTTTGGTCGCCGAGACGTCAACGAGAGTTCACTATGCTCATCAGATCACTGTAGCACGGTTCTGATCGAGTCGCAGACAGTTACACTGCCCAAAGAGCATACTGTCGCCGGGGAAGACATCAACCATGAACAGATTCAGGTGGCTCGTAGCTGTCAGCGCCTTCGATCACTACCACAGGTCCAACGCAAGCGCAGGGAAATGTCTCCCATAGCAACTTGCGTCCGTGGCGCGCTGCACGTTTCGAGCCGCTGTTCACCTCGATGACGGCGTTTTCGGAGGTGACCAGCGATCTAGTGTTGCAAAAATATGATTCACTCGAAGAGCTGGCACGTTTCCATTGATTGACGGTCGAATTCCAATGGTCTCGTACCCACTGCAATCGTAATCGACTACGTCGCTGGTCAACATGTGAACAGATAGTGGTCGTCTACTGCGGAGTTCCATGTTCAACAATGTACAATGAACGTTGTGCTCCCAAACACTTGTAGGTGCACAAGCTTTGTGCTCTTTCGCAGGGATGCCACAGATCGCCTCCTACTTTGCAGAGCAGACAAGCCTCTGAACCCCACGTTCTGTGAAGTGTCGTGGACGTACAACCATTTAGCGCCTAGTTGCAGTTTGACTGTCCTTCTAGCTCTTTCCGTAGGTGCTCACATCAGCAACAAGTGAACATTCGATCAGGTTCACCGTTTTCAGATAGTCGTTCAGAGGCTGTGAGTAATAGTAATCTGCCCTTTGTCAGAGTCACTTATCTCAGTGGATTTCCCCATTTGTAGCCCATATCTTCGCTAAGGTGACACTTCGTCCGTGTCTGCTCCGCTTACACACTTTTGTTACCGCGTCACGTGCCTTCAACGCCACCAGGTTGCACCCAATGTCGCGGTGGGCAGTAGTCATAATGTTTTGGCTGATCAGTGTAATTAATACGTTATAGAGATTACGTTTCTATGGTTTGCTTGTTTTTTTGTTAGTTTATACCTTGATTCATTCCGCACCTTTTTTATGAATGAGTGAGTGAATAAACAACTAAAAGAAACATAAAGCAAGAATGAATGAATGAGATTAGCTTTAGCGGTGGATGTTTGAAATACGCCCAACTTGTAATGCTGCTCTAGCACTGGAATGACGTCTGGTTGAGAAGGTTATATACTTTAAGACAGTGTTTCGTTGTAGGAAACGATTTTGCTTACTTTGGTTTCGGTGTGTAATTATTTGTAAGCAATCCGATAGGTGAAGTAGTGTATTTTTCGTCTCGAGAGTGATAAGTTCTGTGATTATCTATTCCTTTATCAACAAAACACTTGACATTTCCCACGTAATCTAGGCACAGACCCACTTTGTTCCTTGTCTTTCTAGTTAGCACTGTCCAGTAAGAGTCATCTGATCTTCAGTTCAGTTAGTGTTCGATTCTGCGATCTTACTTTTATTGCTCCCAGACATTTGTTCCGTCTGTTCCAATTTGAAAAAAAAAAAATTAAAGAAGTTAGTATCTCCAAATCAAGAGATTTATTAGAATATTATATACAATAATTAGAACCTATAAAAAACAATGCAGAGAGCAGCACAATATCGGATTCTTACAAGACGCATTAACAGTAGGCAGTATGGTGAAAATATAACTGCAACTGGATTCCTAATTTCCTGTCAGAAAAATCACAGTTCGTAGTAACTGACGGAAAATCATCGAGTAAGACAGACGAAATCTCCAGCATCCCCCAAGGCAGCGTTATAGCCTTATGCTGTTTCTTATCTATATAAACCATTTAGGAGACGGTCTGAGCAGCCCTCTTAAACTATTTGAAAGTAATGTTGTCATTTACTGTCTCGTAATACTGTCAGATGATAGAAACCAATTGGAAAATGATTTAGGCAAGATATCTGTATGGTGCGAAAAGTAGCAATTACCTCCAAATAATGAAAAGCATGAAATCAAACAAATGAGTATTAAAAGGAATCCGCTAAATATCTTTTACACGACAAATTACACAAATCTAAAGGCCGCAAATTCTACTAAATTCGTAGGTATTACAGTTACGAATAACTTAAATTGGAACGACGACACAGATAATGCTGCGGAGTAAGCAAACAAAAGACAACGATTTCCTGGCAAAACACTTATAAAATGCAACTGGTCTATTAAAGGGACTGCTTACATGACACTCGTCCGTCCTCTTCTGGAGCATTCCTGTGCGATGTGGGTTCGACGTCAGATGGTATTGCCAGAGGACATCGAAAAAGTCCAAAGGAGCTCGTTTTGTATAATCACGAAATAGGGGAGATAGTGCCACAGATATAATATGCGAACTGGGGTGGCAATCATTAGAACAAAGATATTTTTTTGGAGGCAGGGTCTTCTAATGAACTTTCAATCACCAAATTTCTCCTCAGAGAGTGAACATATTTTATTGGCGCCCACCTACATGAGGAGGAATGATCATCGCCAGATAAGAAGAGAAATCAGAGCTCGCACGGAAAGATTTAAGTGTTCGTTTTTCGCACGCGCTGTTCGAGAGTGGAACGGTAGACAATTAGGTTCAGGGTGATCCTATGGACCCTCTGCCAGACACTTAATTGTGAAATGCAGAGCTGTCATATAGTTGTAGATGTACACGCATGTTTCAGAGTTAATGCTGCTGCCTCTTGACATGACGTCAACGAGTACAACACCCTCACAGACCCAAAACACAGTGATCATTACCTTACCGGCAGAAGCCGTTGCTTTGAAGCTTTTATTCACTGGAGAGCGAGGATGACGTCACTGCATCGACTGCCGTTTTGTTTCGGGCTCAATGTGGTGAACCCAGATTTCATCACCTTTCTCAGTCCGGGACAAGACCGCTTCTCCCTCAGCTTCAAAAGGTTGCAGGAGCTCAGAAGAAATGTTGTTTCTAAGAGATTTGTGTTCCAACGTAAGACGGTGCGGAACTCATCAGCACGCAATTTTAAGTAATCAGGAGCACCGATGATTGCATCCACACGCCCTTCGCTGATCAACAGCTGCAGCAATAACTGCCGAGTCGTTAGGCATCGGGCTTCATGAATGAGCACATCAGCCCTCTGAAAATCACGGAACTCCCCCGAACCGCCTTCTGATGGCCGCACCCTCTGGGTCCAGCGGCCAACCGAACTTCTGTTGACTGCAGATGCTCCATAAACTGCACACAAACGTTTGTGAACGTTCCCAAAAGTTTCTTTCTACGCAATAAGAAATTCCATGGCGACACACTGCTTGTAATGTACATCACTTACAGGCACCATTTTGTCGCGCGTACTCTGCAAACTTCAAATGTTGCATAAAGTTTCGCATTCGTACCATTGTTGCTGACTGAGAAAAAAAAAATGGTGCATTACTTTCCGGGCGACTAGATTCCTTACGTAACATTGTCTCTCCGAACTTTGTATGTAGGTTTTGAGGGGATTTTTGGTGTATTCAAACATCTTCAAGGATCTGCCAGTTCAGGTTTTTCAATATTCAAGTGAAGCCCTGCCGTAGGTCAAACAAACCTGTGACAATTTGTGTTGCCCATCTGTGTACACGTTCAGTATCCCCTGTTCTATCTGGTATGAGTCCTACACATTTGGGCAATATTTTAGAATGAATGACACGAATGTTTTGTAAGTAATCTCCTTGAATTCTCACGGTTGAGTCTATCATTTCATATTCCTACAAATTGCCTGGTTATTTTTATGAATTGACTGATTCCATTTGTGACTCATTGATGTTATCGTCATACGATACTACGTTTCGCACTGCATTAAGAATAAACATTTACATTTATAAACATTTAAAACAAGCTGCCTATAGTTGCGCCACTTTCAGATCAAATCGAGATCTGACTGAAAATTTGTTTAGCTTTATTCAGAGAGTGCTTCCTTACAGATAACTGCATCATTAGCAAAAATGCCTAAGGTTACTATTGATATCAAAAACTTAACTCCTCCCGAACAGGCCATGAAGGCCCAACGGTACCGACCGGCCGCCGTGTCATCCTCAACCATAGGCTTCACTGGATGCGGATATGGAGGGACATGTGGTCAGCACACCGCTCTCCCGACCGTATGTCAGTTTACGAGACCGGAGCCGCTACTTCTCAATCAAGTAGCTCCTCAGTTTGCCTCACAAGGGCTGAGTGCACCCCGCTTGCCAACAGCGCTCGGTAGACCGGATGGTCACCCATACAGATGCTACCCCAGCCCGACAGCAACTTCGGTGATCTAATGGGAACCGGTGTTACCACTGCTGCAAGGCCGTTGTCTACTATTGATATTAATATAATACGAAATGAATGCATATACCAATTATTGAACATCAGAGTTACAGCCTAAATCATGGGCTACTGATGGATATGGACAACTGTAAGAATGATGAATGATGCAGCATTTGACAAAAAGAATGCACAAGTACAAGATATTCAAAAAGTAATGGAACCTTATGGGAAAATTACAAAAGTTAGTAAATGGGGGTGGGGGGGGGGGGTGGAGGGGGGGGGGGCGTCAGACCAATATCAGGAAACGTGTTCTTCCACATCTGGCTTTTGTAATGTAAGAAAGTGTATTGTGTTGAACGTCTTGTAGCAAGGTGTCACCTCATCTCATTATGGAATAATCTGCTGCCGGATACACGGCTAAAATGCACTCATGTTCAGAAAATACAGAACACCTTGAATGACTCGAAGTAGGCCGTTCATATTCACAGGAAATATACGTTAGTATTATCTGCAGAAATGATTAGCATTTAACCATGTCTGCCCGGGTGTTCAAGGACGACATCGATATCGCGGCGCAACGCCACCTACAGGTAAAATGTGCCTGCGGCTCTCGTCGCTATAAACCGAAGGTAATGGATCAGTGTGACTTGAGCAGACGTGCAGGATGCCTCGCACACATATGCGCCAATCGTATCGTCAAATCAGTGAGACTGAAAGAGGGCGCACTATTGGCATGAGAGAATGTAATGCATCCATCCGGGAAAGTGCTACTGGTATGGGACCAAGTGTTTCGGCACTGCAACGGAAGTGTGCAGAATGGTTCACTGAGGGTCGTAGAACACGACAAGATGGGTCAGGTCGCACCACCCAGAGAACATCGACACCTCATCTGGAAGGCATTGCAGGACAGATCTGCGTCCTCCTTGGCTCTGGCGCAACGGTGGAGTAATGTAATACATTGTACACTATCAGGGGTGACAGTTCATCGCCGTTTGTTACAGCATGGGTTACGTACGCGTCGTCCACTTTTCCACCTACGTTTGACGAATGCGCAGAAACATTCTAGACGGCAATGGTGCATGGAACGACGTCACTGGGGACAGGAGTGTCATCAGATAGTGTTTTTTGACGAGTTCAGGTTCTATTTGTTTGAAAATGATGGCCGCGAGTTTGGGATGCGGCATCACAGAGACTGAATTCACACAACACATACAGCGCCTACTCGAGGCCTTATGGCGTGGAGTGCTAATGGGTACAGTCACAAATTACATTTGGTGCCTGTGCAGGACACTGTGACCAGTATGAACTACGTGAATGATACCCTACGGCCCGTAGCCATAACCATTCTGCACAAAATATGAGCGTATCGCATTGTTGGCCGGGAGGCCCCATTCGGGGAAGTTCGGACGCCAACTGCAAGTCTTATTTCATTCAATGCCACATTGAGCGACTTACGCGCCAATGATGAAGATGAACTGATGATGAGGACAACACAACACCCAGTCCACGTGCGGAGAAAATCTCCAACCTGGCTGGGAATCGAACCTGTGCCCACTTGCACGGCGATAAGTACGTTACTACCCAATTAAGCAGACAAACATTTCTGGATAATAACCCAGACATCATTTTTCATCAAGACAATGCACGACTACACGTTGCTGCTTGGATACGTGCCTTCTTGGTCTCACAGGACGTTAGCCTTTCGCACTGGCTCGCCAGATCACGAGGCTTGTCACAAACCAAAAATGTGTGGGATCTGTTGAAACGATGGGTGCAGTGCAGTGACTCAATGCCGACCACCACAGTTGAAGTTTGAACCAGGTGAGTGCAGAATGGATGGCTACACCATGGGACGCCATTTGCATCCTGTACGCATCGATGCCATCACACATGGAACAAGTTATCATGTCCATGGCAGACCCTGTGAATGTGAATGTCCTGTCTCCAGTAGTTCAAGGTGTTCTGTTTTTTTCTGAACAAAATGGCTCTGAGCACTATGGAACTTAACTTCTGAGGTGATCAGTCCCCTAACTAACCTAAGGACGTCACACACATCCATGCCCAAGGCAGGATTCGAACCTGCGACAGTAGCAGTTGCGCGGTTCCAGACTGCAGCGCCTAGAACCGCTCGGCCACCCTGGCCGACCTTTTTCTGAACATGTATTAAAAATGATTTTTCGTTAGTTATTTAATATGTTTTGTTAGTTGTCGTGTGTTAACTGTTGTAGAGAGAGGGGGGGGGGGGACAATGGTGTGGCAAGCATTTTCAGACAGCAGTGTACCGAGCAGCATAGCCGTATATCACGTCGCAGCTGGCCCCCAGGCTGCATCCTGAGGGCCATGGAATACAATGGAACTATAATTGCAATGAATAAAGTAAGAGCATATGGACTATCAGACCAATTGTGTGATTGGGTTGAAGAGTTCCTAGATAACAGAACGCAGCATGTCATTCTCAATGAAGAGAAGTCTTCCGAAGTAAGAGTGATTTCAGTTGCGCCGCAGGGGAGTGTCATAGGACCGTTGCTATTCACAATATACATAAATGAACTTGTGGATGACATCGGAAGTTCACTGAGGCTTTTTGCAGATGATGCTGAGGTGTTTCGAGAGGTTGTAACAATGGAAAATTGTACTGAAATGCAGGAGGATCTGCAGCGAATTGACGCATGGTGCAGGGAATGGCAATTGAATCTCAATGTAGACAAGTGTAATGTGCTGCGAATACATAGAAAGATAGATCCCTTATCATTTAGCTACAAAATAGCAGGTCAGCAACTGGAAGCAGTTAACTCCATAAATTATCTGGGAGTAAGCATTAGGAGTGATTCAAAATGGAATGATCATATAAAGTTGATCGTCGGTAAAGCAAATGCCAGACTGAGATTCATTGGTTGAATCCTAAGGAAATGCAATCCGAAAACAAAGGAAGTAGGTTACAGTACGCTTGTTCGCCCACTGCTTGAATACTGCTCAGCAGTGTGGGATCCATACCAGATAGGGTTGATAGAAGAGATAGAGAAGATCCAACAGAGAGCAGTGCGCTTCATTACAGGATCATTTAGTAATCGCGAAAGCGTTACGGAGATGATAGATAAACTCCAGTGGAAGACTCTGCAGGAGAGACGCTCAGTAGCTCGGTACAGGCTTTTGTTAAAGTTTCGAGAACGTACCTTCACCGAAGAGTCAAACAGTATATTGCTCCCCCCTACGTATATCTCACGAAGAGACCATGAGGATAAAATCAGAGATTAGAGCCCACATAGAAGCATACCGACAATCTTTCTTTCCACGAACAATACGAGACTGGAATAGAAGGGAGAACCGATAGAGGTACTCAGGGTACCCTCCGCCACACACCGTCATGTGGCTTGCGGAGTATGGATGTAGATGTAGATGTAGATGTAATTGCAAGTGGTGGCATCGCAGTTCGTTTATTCACTCTAATGGTTCCGAAATATTTAAATATGGATTTTAGTAGAAGTACCATATCGGACAAAGCTGAGAACCTTTTTATGAGCTCGGATCTTTATCATTACAAACGCAGTCAGGCTTGATGGTAAGTGCATGGTTTTTACGTGGGCTTTAGGCAATCAATAACATTGACAGTATTGTCCAGAATCACAACAACATTGACTCTTTAGGAGTGAGATTGAAAGGTTGTGCAACATTGCACAATATTGTCCAGAAGCGCAATGCTGAAATCCTATTGCTTTTCAGTGCACCTGGGGTCAGTAACTACAATTCCTCTACATGGCTTAATTCTAGTTACCGATTACATTATTTGTTAGACAGCACATTTTGTGAATTTTCGTTACTCCTCTACTAGCTCCGTTAGATTTAATAACAATTATTAAAAATTAACGCCATTTCACAATATTATGACTTCACCATGCGCTGTACTGTAATGGATTTAAAGGTTCTCTGTGCTTTTCTTACCCGCATTAATTACGATAATAATTGATTTCAGACACTTCTCCTTTTCTGTTCTTATTTATTTTCGGTACCTTCAGTTCTTTTCGATATAGTTTGTGTCTAGATAATTACTCACGTTAACTGTTATTGTAATTTTATCGTATGCTACATTCGTTTGTTTACGAATATGACCAGTTACTTTCAAGATTGTCTCTGTCTTAGGTAGGACGTTACTGCTCAAAGCCGACGAGTGAAACCGAACACTAGAACTGACCCATTTCTGTATGCTATGTTTGTTAAAGTTGCAAATAAACATCTTGTTATAAGACCCAACATTTATTGGTGATCCCGGCGTGATCGCAAGATAGCCGTGTCGGTTACAATGTGATAGTGAGAAACAAGCGAGCCACGTGACGTGATCAAGACTCAACCAGCAACGAAGTGAATGGCCGTCCCAGACGCGCCACGTATTTCCTACGTGATTTATCGTTAATAACATACTAGACTACCAGTGGCAGCACTATACAAAAAAAGTTCAATTCTTTTATCTTGGCGGCTCGCGCATGCTCCCCCCCCCCCCCCCCCCCCCCCCCCGCCCCCGCCCAGACGCGGGAGATTGCTACATTGCCAGTTGCACGCGCCGAGAGAAGCAGCGCCATAGTATAGTATAGTTCGCAAACTTACGTTCGGGGGGGAGCGCGCAGTTTATGAAGTAAAGCCACCATGGCCGCATTAACCCTTTCGCTGCTACAGAGACGTGCTCCCCACATTCCCTGCTTTGCGCGATTTTGTCATCACTGCACTGCTCGCCTGTGCAATTGTGTTCCGACTGCTTTGACATACTTATCATTCGATTTCACAAAAACTATTTGGCCAAAAATTTGATTTTTACACGTCTTCTTGTCTGATACCTTCCCCCCCGTAAATGATTTAATTTTGTTTTGATGTTCAGCGCAGCTATTGTGCAGCATTAAATGTAGTAAACCATTGCACGAAATTTTGAAGAGTTTGTATAGGTAAAAGTCCATAGCGTATACTTTCCGTATGGTCGATTTTAGTTGCCACAAGAAATTTCAAAAAATTACATTCAAACGAATAAAATTCATGAAGTAAGACACTTTGATATTGTTTTTAAATAAAGAAAAATATTAAGCACCGAATAAGGTTTGAACTCGGAAATTTTCGTTTAGCAGCCAAACACTTTTCTTTTCCGTTGTTGATCGTTGTGTTTGGTCGTTGCGGACGCCACATGATATCCGTTCAAGTTCGTTTGTTGATCCTTCAACTCAGTTTTTTTTTTTTTTTTTTTTTTTTATTACAGAGGCCAACCAGCTCGCTGACTGAACACGCTGAGCTACCGTGCCGGCAAACACTTTAAGCATTACACTAAAGCAGCACGTCATTCAATAGAGTTCCTGGAGGGCTTTAAAACATCACGCAAAATACTGACAAACACTGTTCGTATGACAATGAATTACCCACGTTTCGTCGAAGTACAATAGGAAAGAAACAATTACCGCTGTTCCTTATTGCGAAAAAGTGATTAGTGAGAATGATACAAACACCTTTCATTGCTATCGCCTGAATTAGGAGGTTTATTGCTTGTTTGGTTTAATTAATTAATAGAATATTAAGTAACTGGTATAAAGAATGGTTTTTCCAAACTTTCTATGCAAGAAAGTCTGCTATCAAGACATTGCTTTTGTTCAATTACTTTATTTATGACTGAACGTTTCTGAAACAGAAGACACTCGTTCGTGCTCTGCACTGCAGTCGAGCTCTGGCAACGTTGTTCTCTGTTCATTGGCTGACTGTGTTTTGTGACGTCAGATGCGCAGAACGAACCTAAACTCGGCCGCCGTCGTAACTGACACGCACTTTAACAACAACAGATGAAGAGGCAGCGAGCATGGTAGTTGGCCGCATTGCAGTGAAACCACCTCCATTCTGGCAACAAAATCCAGTGCTTCGGTTCACGCAGTTGGAGTCATGTTTCTGCCGACGAGACCATATACAGTTACGTTGTCGCAGTGATAAACTAAGAGATGACCGCCGAAGTGCAGGAAATTCTAGCCCGCTGCAGAGCGGTATACAGCTCTTAAAAATGCATTGATGAGGGCATATCGCAATCTGAAACTAAGAGATTAAAGAAGTTGCTGCGATCAGGAGAAGTAGATGATCTCATGCCATCGTAGTTGCTACGTACTCTGCGGACACTGGCAAACAGCGCAGTCAGCGATGATATTCTGAGAACATTTGGTTGTCGCGCCTACCACCAGATGCACAAAAAATACTAACAGTGCACGCGGGAGGATTGGATCCGCTTGCACAGATGGCTGACCGAATTGTTGAAGTGTATCCATCTGCGAGTGTAATGTCTGTCGACCCGCAACCACATAATACCACCACGGCGACGTTTGCATTGCTTGAAGCGCAACTGGTGGAACTTAACTATTCAAGTTGCAGTTCTGCAGGCGAGTTCCAGCTGACTATGACACCATCACTCAACAAGAAGTTGCAGTCGCTCGCCATCAGCTACGAAATTTTGCTGGTACCATAGATGGTTTGGTACAGAAGCAAGGAAGAGCAGCCTGCTGTGTCAAATAGGACTGGCAGCGGGAAGTCAGTAATGATGGCGACTGACTCTCCGGATAACAGCCATCCACTTTTTGTTACTGAACGATGCTCGAAACAACCATTCTTGGTGGACATAGGAGCGATCAAGTTGGCTTCGCAATAGTCATGACGATTACTGTCTGTTTGCTGCCAGTAGCTTGTGAAGGGACATCCTTCTCTAGCATTACCTTTCCTCAAGAGAAGCAATCGATACCAAAGATTTTTTTTTCTAAATTTTGAAAAGGTTAATATTATCTCAGCTGTTTTTCTAAAAGAATTTCGTATGAATTACTACATGATGGCTTAGATTTCAGTCTAAAATCTGTAAAAAGAAATGACATTTTTTCTTTGTTATAATCGATATGTACTGAAATTATCTTTTTAGAAACATTTGAAATTACGAAATATTTGCCACGCTTAAAATTTCTATTATTATTTGCGCAATTTGGCACTATTTATTATGTTAATTTCTGGATTCATTTATAAAATGATAACATAAGTTAATAGCAATTCATTTGTCAAGGAAATCTGTAAAGCCTTTGGAATATTGTTAGTACCGCAGAGTGAGGTAGTAGTGGGCATGCCTCTGATGTAATCAGACGTGTTTTTATTTCTGTACTTTTCGGCTTTGTTGACGTGGAAATAGTAACGACAGTGTGGTATAGAAAAATGTGAGATAATAACAAAAAATACATCGCAGGCTCACTTCAAATTTATTATGTCAATTGGAACCATGGGAACATATAATGCCAAAACCTTCAGCTTCAAGGATCAGCCCCTAGACGTGAAGAACTGGAGCCAACTACGAGAAAAGAAGATAAGTAAAAAGTTTATTGTGAATCTTACTCCTCTCGAAGCTTATTAAAAGTGTTAACCATAGGAACAGTGACAATCAATCCACAAATGATGTGAGGACGAGTAGATTACAAGCTCCACAGTTCAGTCATATAGATGGATAACATTAGCCCTCATTCCGGTCACCAGAATATATTCAAACAGTAGTTCATTGTCGCCGATGTGGCGCACCCGATATAAGGAGCGCACTTCTTGTCATTTTTCGGGATGCTCCCAGATCTTCGACACCACCATCTTCTGGACTCGAGAACCAGCCTAAGCAGCCAGGGTTGATTTCGTCGGAGAGACTGTGCTGGAGTGTGAGCGGTAACAGCAGATTCTCCAGATAAGAAGGTGGTTTGATAAGACTGGTAAAAAAGCAGGAAAAAAAATTTTGTTTCGTAAACAGCTCATCTAAATTCTCGACATAGTCTCTTTTGAGGGAGATACACTTGGTCCAGTGATCCTCCAGCGTTTTAATCCTATAGGATAAATAGCTTCTGTCAATTTCTGCAAAATACTCGTCGCTTGCAACTATCACTTCCACATTTGATGACATTTTCTTTCCAGCAAATCAAAGTTTTAAGTTATGGAACATGAAGAATCACTTGAGGCTAAGTCTGATGAATAGGATAGATGATGAACCAATTCAAAGCCCAATTCACGTGCTTTCACAGTTGTTATCGTTAATGCGTGGGATGATGCATTATCCTGGTGAAAGAGCTCTTCTTTGCGTACTATCCTTTGTCATTTTTAGCCAGTGCAAGTATCAGACGATCCAGCAATGAAGTATAACATGGTCCAGCTATGGATCTACCTTTTTCCAAGTCTTCTGTGCTGGTGTAAGCTGTCGCCAGCACACCGGTTGGCAAATATGTAGTGCGAAGATTAATAGCAGGCGCTGGACCAAGTGCACCTACCACGAGAGAGGTCGCAGATACATTGACAAGCAACATGCCACCAACGCCCTCTCAACAGCAAGTATTTAATAAATTTCCTTTACTTTACGTCCATGGTAACAAACTTTTTGTCAACAAATTACTGGTCTCAGTCTATAATGACCATCTTCAGATCTGTATTATAAAAACAATATCTTAATGTTTTTATAAAACAGATCTGAAGATGGTCATTATAGATCGAAAACGGTAACCTGTCGACAAAATTTTGTGACCATAGACGTAAAGTAAAGGAAATTTTGTCTATATTTGGGTCACTGTTTTATTTGCGGCAATGTCGCAGCATGTGGAACAAGTACTTAGGCCATTTCCACTGACCAGAGGACCTTAGTCACTAACTCACTGACTCACTAACTTACACTCCAGTTCGGCGTCTGTCATTCATACACAGAGCAAGTCTCAGGATACAATAGTACTTAACGACCAGAATTGAGACAACAGCAAGATTACCGATATTGTCTGCAAGAGTACTTTTACTGACGAGCTTGTACCACAGAACATGGACTCTATCCACGTTAAGTATCCAGTACAAGCAAATGTAGAACTGTATTAACACACAAGTGCATTTGTGTTGTAGGAACAGGATACCAACCACTCATAACAACATGCTCTTCCTCGCTTTCCTACGCTACGAGACACTACGTAATATACGAGAATTATTCTTGGAAATCCCTAAAAACAGGGGCCATTATGTTACCAGTTGACAAAATGGTCTTTGCATTCTTCAGCGCACTTTTTCCAGCTTTTACCCATTGGTTCGACTGCCGTTTTGACTCTAGTGTGTAATGATGGATCCAGGCTTCACGAACCGTCACATAACGGCACAAAAAGTCTTGCTGATTGTGATTAAACATCACCAGACATAGTGTTGAAATGTTGTGCAGGATGCGCTTTTAGTCGACTATGATCAATTGCAGCATCCCTCTCGTACACAGCGTCTTCATAGCCAGTTCTCCATGCAGGATATTATGCACTCGCTCAGTTTGGATGCCTACAGTCTCAGCAGCCTTACGAATTTTTATCCGGTGACCTAAAAATAATATATCATAGAGTTCATAGTGGTTTCCTTTGTGCTGAACTCGATTGGACAGCAAGAGTGTGCTTAATCTTTGGTGCTTGTCTGATGAAGTTTAAATTCATTAATCCAAAAGTAAATGCTCTTCAGGTCTTCAATGATGGTGCATGATAGTGCAGAGCCCAAGTAAGCTCCATCCAATTCTTTTTTCATTTGTGTGGCAGTCCAACCCTTCAAATTAAAATGTTTAATAACTGCACGAAACTCGATTTTCTCCATTTTCAATCACAGTTGACACACTGATTAGTTAATATGGCTGTCAACAATGAACTGCATGAGGTTCATTGTCGAAGTTCTTTATACGATCCTTGGAATAATCAAGCTTACCAACCATAAAGATGCAATAAAAATGATCCATTCTTTCACAGAACTTTACCAGACTTATCAAACCACTTCTTAGCACTTTCTGTTAATTACACGACAGGCACCCATACTTGTGAGCAGCTAGCCTCTGCCGCTCCACGTAGTGACAAAGAAAACTAATGTATGGCGCCCCTGCTGCATCTATAATCAAGTTAACACTTGGACTATACCTGACCGATACTCGGTGCTGCAATTTGAGAACTCCTTCTCTGTGATCGATCTAGTACGTGCATACTACCAAATACCAATTGCACCAAAAGACATCCCAAAAGCGGCCGTGTGTACAGAATTTGGTCTTTTCAAATTCACTGGGATGCCATTTGGTCTACGTAATGCTGCACAAACTTTTCAAAGATTTATGGAGGGAGTAAGTCACAATTTTGAATTCTGCTTTGTTTACATTGACGATGTGTTAATAATGTCCAGTTCAGTGGCAGAACATCTAGGACATTTACACTAGATTTTCAACCGGCTTCGTGTGCACGGTTTACTAATTAATCGGGCAAAGTGTGTCTTCAGAGCAACAGAGATCCAATTTCTGAACCACACCACTAATGCCTATGGAATACAGCATCCACAGGAAAAGGTCGAGGCAATAGTCTGTTACTTTCAGCCGGCAACAATATGCGAGTTACCTCAGTTCCTGGGAGTCACGAATTATTATCGTCACTACGTTCAGAACCATGCCCTCTTAGCAGCGCCACTAAATGAGTTTCTATGACTGACACATAAATTCAGTGACAGTACAGAGTGGGCTGATGAAGCATTTAAAGCTTTTCTTGAACTGAAGTCCACTATTGCAGATGTCACCCTGTTAGCACATCCAGTTCTGCAAGCATTTCTTGCCCCCATAACTGATGCTTCCATGGCACAATGGGTGCAGTGCTACAACAACAGGCGAATCAATGTTGCCAGCCATTAGCATTCTTTAGCAAGAAGCATTCTCCAGCACAACAAAACTGGTCCACATACAATCTGGAACAATATACTATACGCTGCCATTAAAAACTTTCAGCACTTGCTGAAGGGGTTACTGTTCACGTTGGTTACTAACCACAAGACCCTCATGAATGTGTTTCAAAGACCTGAAAATGATTTAGCATTCTAGGTGCTTTAGTTAGATTACATTGGGCAATTCATGACCAACATCATACACACCGATGGAAAAAGGAATGTGCTGGTCAATACCCTATCTCACATCCAAGAGATCATGGTTGTCATGAATTATGAAGCACTCACAATAGCACAATAGTTCTATCTCAAGTTACAGCAGATTTCAGCACAAGCTTTGTGTCTACAACTATAGTGTATCCAGCTACCAACAGCAAACACATGGATATACTACAATGTATCAATGATAAGAGTATGCCCTTTTGTGACAACTGGTTACTGCCAAAAAGCCATCACTTTATTACATCAACTATCACATCCAGGGGTCTGTGGCCCTACCAAATTGGTCAAACGAGCTTTTGTGTGGCTGTATTTAGGCACAAGTTGCAAGACTTATGCGCACCAATGCACTGCCTGCCAGCACAACAAAATTTCTTGGCTTGTTCATGTGCCCCTTGGTGCATATTTACCATTCATTCAAGGTTTTGACCATGTACATCTGAATATAATATAACCTCTACCATCATCTGAGGGGTCTACCTATTGTATGACTACATTTGATCGACTTGCATTTTGGTTGAAGATTTTACCCATGGCAGGTATCCATGGATGGATCACCCGTTTCAGAGTCCCTTCATGTATCGCCACAGATTAGGGCAGACAATTTGACTTGCACCTGTTCAAGGCTTTCGCTGTACCATTGGGCACAAACAGGATTATAATCATAGTGTACCACCCAGTGGCAGATGGAATGGTAGATTGACTTCATCAGGAAGTGAAGGCATCACTACATTGTCACAATTCACAGCACAGGACAGAAACTCATTAAAAATAGCATATGGTTTGATTGCTCTGCTGGTGCTAGACTGAAAGTTTCAACATTTTCTGGCTGTAATACATATTCTGTAATTTTCTGTTTTGTATGTAATATAGGCCTAGTTTAGATAATATAGTCACAAATTAAACAATTGCTTAGCAGTTTATTGTGTTCTTTTTTCACATTTCTTATTGCTATGAATATTTTTTAGTGTTTTTTATAAGTAATCACTAATAGGCTAAGTTAGGAAGGATACTTTACTAACAATTGTACAAAAGTCTTGTTATACTGCGTTATTTCCTGGTTTGTACCACAAACTTTTCTTAATTGTGCAATGCAAGATAATAAAAACAACCCCTAATGTCATAAGAATGATGTTCATGTTATTGGTTGGTGATTTTAGACAGACTGTCCACAATAACTAAAGTCACTCAGGCAGACGAAGTAAATGCATGTTTGAAAGTGTCAACCTCATGACAGCATGTTATAAAATTAAGTTTAACAACTTTTATGTATATACAACACCACAACACAATCATAACAATTTGTGTGTGCTCTTCTCAAAATCAGTGAAGATCATATTAATACAAATACCATGTTTTCCCACATATGAATTACTTATACACAAGCTATTGTTTCACACACCAAAGTTGGAAATACTGTTTACATGAATTTCAAGGTGGCAAAAAGAAAAGCATTTTGTAAGGAGAAACTAGTGTCCCCTGAAGCTTACCAGTAAGCTCAAGGAGGATGTATCTTCTCCCTGTATGGGAGTTAATACAGTTGTGCAACTTTTACTTCAAGAGCTTATTCTGACATTGATGGACCCATAAACGTTAGATACCAGGATAGGTAACTCACTGAAAGCATTTGGAGACATGCAATACATTAATAATAGAGCTATCTACTGAGGTCAAAAATCAGTTTCATCACTGCAGTACATGTAACACATTCAAAGCAGCACTATTTCTAAAATTTTATGTTAAGCACTTGGATGCTATCTACAGTACACCAGAGGTATGTGTGAAAGTATGAGTTTAGTGTCAACAGTTTTGTTTCTTTTTATTTTTAGAGTTAGTCAAGATTCTAATAGGGCACAGATGCTGTATATATGATGTTTCCTTTATCTGTATGGTATTTAAATTTGTAATTAAACTTTCTACTACTGTATGTACAGAACAGTCAATAATCACTGACTGCACTAATACAGATTATGTTGTTGTATTCACATAAGATTTTAATTAGTTTTTTTTTTTATTTGTGGCTATAATTTTCAGTAACTGCAATATTATTTTTTCAGGATAAATTTCAGTCATCAGCTGCAAATAAATTTTATTATGCTTTACTAGTTTTTCACAAATTAATTTGTCATCTTCAGAAGGCTACAAAATTAGGGATGTTATAAATCCTTAGATCTTGGCTAGACCAAGCAAGGTGGTGCAGTGGTTAGACACTGGACTCACATTCGGGAGGACGATGGTTCAATCCCGTGTCCAGCGATCCTAATTTAGGTTTTCCGTAATTTCCCTAAATTGCTCCAGGTAAATGCCCAGATGGTTCCTTTGAAAGGACTGCTTTCCCCATCCTTCCCTAATCCGATGAGATCGATGACCTTGCTGTCTGGTCTCCTTCCCCAAACACCCCAGCCCAACCTTGGCTAGACATTTACGTGAAGCATAAAAAGTATATTCCAGAGACTGCCAAACTCAGTACTCAGTAATTACTTTTTATACAACATGTAAATGTACAGCCAAGGTCTAAAAATTTATAATATCATTAATTTTGTAGGCTTCTGAAGATGACAAATTAATTTGACAAAACCAGTGAAGCATAATTCCAACAGATGATTGAAAATTTTCCTGAAAAAAAAAGAACAAAAAAGATTTTTATTAGGGTCAAGAGTAGCTTTAATGCATACCTTAAAAGCGAAAACAGAGTTTATATTTCTGTTTCTCTGCAATATTTACACATAACAATTAAAGCAAAAAATTATCATTATACTGAAGTAAAAAGCACCTTTACAATATTGATTGTTCTGTAGTACTATGAACCTCAGAAAGCTGTCACTATCAATTACAATATTTTTTGCATCTGTAAGTCACTTCAAATAATGATTACAAGGAATCACTGAATGCTACTGTGAGACTCTTTATTCATAGTTTAAGGAAATTATACCACTTTAGAAAGTATTTATTTATTTGATTGAAGACTAAGCCTATTATTTTGTCATGACACTAAGTATATTAACAAGAGCAGAATGAGAGCAGGTTCACATAGAGCCAGTTGCTGCAGATCTTAAGTGATGATGGGAGAAGTCACATCATGTAACAAAGGTAAACAGCCTTTCAGTTTCATAACTTATGCATAAGGTGGCATCGCAGTGTACAATTAGATTGTATCCACATGGAAGTAGGCATACACAAATGGTGATGGGGATATGTGCATATAAGTAATTCATGACTACAGAAACTCATCTTAATGGCATGGTTATATTACATCATTAATTCTGTAGCATTTTTCGTAGTACAGAAGAACTGATGAGCAAAATTTAACATCAACTGCATGTGAGTATGGGAAATTAAGAATGGTTTTGTGGAAAAGCAATTTTGACTCCAACTAATGAATTTGTGTTACCGACAATTAAAAACATGATGTCAGAACTAGAAAAAGATACTGTAGAATATCTATTTGTTGATAATACTATGGACACTGAACAAGTCACCTCATACCTTACAAAGTTTGTTACCTCTTTTGAATTGTCAGGAGTGATTTATCATAAACTGTGGTTGTAGGTTGGTGTTCTGTTTCTGGTCCTGTTAATTTGAAATTTTGATGTGACCAGATAGTGTAACGGAACATGTGTTCAAATTACACATCTGGGCTGAAATATTGTTGTTGTTGTTGTTGTGGTCTTCAGTCCTGAGACTGGTTTGATGCAACTCTCCATGCTACTCTATCCTGTGCAAGCTTTTTCATCTTCCAGTACCTACTGCAACCTACATCCTTCTGAATCTGCTTTGTGTATTCATCTCTTGGTCTCCCTCTACGATTTTTACCCTCCACGCTCCCCTCCAATACTAAATTGGTGATCCCTTGATGCCTCAGAACATGTCCTACCAACCGATCCCTTCTTCTGGTCAAGTTGTGCCACAAACTTCTCTTCTCCCCAATCCTATTCAATACTTCCTCATTAGTTATGTGATCTACCCATCTAATCTTCAGCATTCTTCTGTAGCACCACATTTCGAAAGCTTCTATTCTCTTCTTGTCCAAACTATTTATCGTCCATGTTTCACTTCCATACATGGCTACACTCCATACGAATACTTTCAGAAATGACTTCCTGACACTTAAATCAATACTGGATGTTAACAAATTTCTCTTCTTCAGAAACGCTTTCCTTGCCATTGCCAGCCTACATTTTATATCCTCTCTACTTCGACCATCATCAGTTATTTTGCTCCCCAAATAGCAAAACTCCATTACTACTTTAAGTGCCTCATTTCCTAATCTAATTCCCTCAGCATCACCCAACTTAATTAGACTACATTCCATTATCCTTGTTTTGCTTTTGTTGATGTTCATCTTATATCCTCCTTTCAAGATACTGTCCATTCCATTCAACTGCTCTTCCAAGGCCTTTGCTGTCTCTGACAGAATTACAATGTCATCGGCGAACCTCAAAGTTTTTATTTCTTCTCCATGAATTTTAATACCTACTCCGAATTTTTCTTTTGTTTCCTTTACTGCTTGCTCAATATACAGATTGAACAACATCGGGGAGAGGCTACAACCCTGTCTTACTCCCTTCCCAACCACTGCTTCCCTTTCATGTCCCTCGACTCTTATAACTGCCATCTGGTTTCTGTAAAAATTGTAAATAGCCTTTCGCTCCCTGTATTTTACCCCTGCCACCTTTAGAATTTGAAAGAGAGTATTCCAGTCAACATTGTCAAAAGCTTTCTCTAAGTCTACAAATGCTAGAAACGTAGGTTTGCCTTTCCTTAATCTTTCTTCTAACATAAGTCGTAAGGTCAGTATTGCCTCACGTGTTCCAGTGTTTCTACGGAATCCAAACTGATCTTCCCCGAGGTTGGCTTCTACTAGTTTTTCCATTCGTCTGTAAAGAATTCGTGTTAGTATTTTGCAGCTGTGACTTATTAAGCTGATAGTTCGGTAATTTTCACATCTGTCAACACCTGCTTTCTTTGGGATTGGAATTATTATATTCTTCTTAAAGTCTGAGGGTATTTCGCCTGTTTCATACATCTTGCTCACCAGATGGTAGAGTTTTGTCAGGACTGGCTCTCCCACGGCCGTCAGTAGTTCCAATGGAATATTGTCTACTCCGGGGGCCTTGTTTTGACTCAGGTCTTTCAGTGCTCTGTCAAACTCTTCACGCAGTATCATATCTCCCATTTCATCTTCATCTACATCCTCTTCCATTTCCATAATATTGTCCTCAAGTACATCGCCCTTGTATAGACCCTCTATATACTCCTTCCACCTTTCTGCTTCCCCTTCTTTGCTTAGAACTGGGTTTCCATCTGAGCTCTTGATATTCATACAAGTCGTTCTCTTATCTCCAAAGGTCTCTTTAATTTTCCTGTAGGCGGTATCTATCTTACCCCTAGTGAGATAGGCCTCTACATCCTTACATTTGTCCTCTAGCCATCCCTGCTTAGCCATTTTGCACTTCCTGTCGATCTCATTTTTGAGACGTTTGTATTCCTTTTTGCCTGTTTCACGTACTGCATTTTTATATTTTCTCCTTTCATCAATTAAATTCAGTATTTCTTCTGTTACCCAAGGATTTCTACTAGCCCTCGTCTTTTTACCTACTTGATCCTCTGCTGCCTTCACTACTTCATCCCTCAAAGCTACCCATTCTTCTTCTACTGTATTTATTTCCCCCATTCCTGTCAATTGCTCCCTTATGCTCTCCCTGAATCTCTGTACAACCTCTGGTTCTTTTAGTTTATCCAGGTCCCATCTCCTTAAATTCCCACCTTTTTGCAGTTTCTTCAGTTTTAATCTACAGGTCATAACCAATAGATTGTGGTCAGAGTCCACATCTGCCCCTGGAAATGTCTTACAATTTAAAACCTGGTTCCTAAATCTCTGTCTTACCATTATATAATCTATCTGATACCTTTTAGTATCTCCAGAGTTCTTCCATGTATACAACCTTCTTTCATGATTCTTAAACCAAGTGTTAGTTATGATTATGTTGTGCTCTGTGCAAAATTCTACAAGGCGGCTTCCTCTTTCATTTCTGTCCCCCAATCCATATTCACCTACTATGTTTCCTTCTCTCCCTTTTCCTACACTCGAATTCCAGTCACCCATGACTATTAAATTTTCGTCTCCCTTCACAATCTGAATAATTTCTTTTATTTCATCATACATTTCTTCGTCATCTGCAGAGCTAGTTGGCATATAAACTTGTTTTTGTTTGGGCCATTATAATTTGTGGCAGAACTACAGGAGGAACTGCTTTGACTCCATGAATCCCAAGTATACCAACAGATTTGCCTTTTGAGTTTAAAATATTCCAAATGCCAATAAAATTTGCTTTTCTAATGGCATGAATAAAACCCAAGGACAAACATCCAAAGTTACTAGTCTGTATTTAGAAAAACTGTGTTTTTCTCATGGGTAGCTCTATATGGCATGCTCACATGTATCCAACCCACAAAATATTTACATTCTTGCAAAAGAACGTAAAACATTGTTTACAGAACTATGTTAGGATCATACAATAAATAATTGATAAGAAAGAAAAAAATTATACAGTTTTTAATATTCTTTAACCAAGACTCAAAATAAGACAAAAAATAGAAACCAATTATATATCTATATACTGGCACCACACACATTTATGCACATATACACATATCTCCACCACTATATAGGCCTACCCAGATATTTATAAATTAATAGCTTACTAACCATCACTCACCATAACAAAACTACTCATATGTGAGTGCAGCTGCACGTAAGAGCCATATTTCTTGTAAGCAGCATGGCCATACTGTCTTGTGCTGCTTCCACCAATGGGTTCTCGACAGAAAAATTTTAACCCCATTTTATTCTAGGATATACAAGTGGTAGCCCTGTCAGTCTGTGGTGTCATTTTATAGGGGCTATCCAGAAATAAGCAAATGTTTTGGTCTATTGCTGTGGTGGGTGGGGCTACGTGGGGAATCATTTTAGCAATAATACAACCTGCAAACAGGAAATTCTACTGACATAAGTAACTAAGTGATGGAAAACACCTGGGATGTTGTTGAGCACCAGCTCCGTGCCTAAAAACCACCTCCCCATCATATACTTGATGTGTGCATATAATATACGAATCCACATACCTCCAGACACCTACCAAGAACTTGTTGGATATATGCTAAACAAATAGCTTATGTATTGCATTTCAAAGGTGAACTAACATGCTGTTAATCAAGTGTTGTTATGTACAAGACCAAGGCACACCACAATGAATTCCTGATATTTTTGTTACGATACTATATGGTCCACACTTTGTTTTTCTCACAAATATGAAAGTTTATACTTCTGTCTTATTACATATGCTGATTACATGTAAGGGTATCACAACTGTTTGAAGTTCATGTAATGTTTCACCAAATACATTGAGGTGACAAGTCATAGGGTGGTGATATTCGCAGATACGAATGGCAGTAGTATTGCGTACAAAGGTACAAAAGAGCAGACCATTGGTGGACCTGTCATTTGCGCTCAGATGATTCATGTGGATAGGATTCTGATGAGATTATGGCTGCAAGACAGGACTTTTCAGACTTTGAACATGGAATGGTAATTGGAACAAGATACATGGGACATTTTGTTTCAGAATCATTAGGGAATACAATATTCTGAGATCCACACCATGAAGAGTGTGCCAAGAATACCAAATTTCAGGCATTACCTCTTACCACACACAACATAGTGGCGGGCAGCTTTCATTAAATGATCAAGCATTTGCATAGAGTTGTCTGTGCTAACAGAGAAGAAACACTGCATAAGCACCCACAGAAATCAATTTGGGACATACGTTGAACATATCCATTAGGATGGTGTGGCAAAATGTGCCATTACTGGGCTGCAGCAGCTGATGACAGATGTGAGTGCCTTTGCTAACAGCACAACATTGCCTGCAGCACCTCTCCTGGGATTGTAACCATATCGGTTGGACCCTAGATGACTGGAAAACCCTGATGTGCTCAGATAAGCCCCTATTTCAGTTGGTAAGTGCTGATGGTAGGGTATGAGTGTGACACAGATCCCACAAAGCCATGGACTCAACCTTACAACAAGCCATTGTGCAAGCTGGTGGTGGCTCCATAATGGTGTGGGCTGTATATATGTGGAATGGACCGTGTCCTCAGCTACAATTGAACCTATCATTGACTGGAAATTATTATGTTCTGCTATTTGGGGACCATTTTCAGCTCTCATTGGCTTCATGTTCACAAACAATGATATCATGTCACCAAACCACAACAGTTTGTGACTGATTTGAAGACCATTCTGGACAGTCCAGCAAATGATTTGGTCACCCACATCAGCCAAAATCCCATAGAACATTTATGGGACGTAAATGAAAGATGAAATCATGCACAACATCCTGCACCAGCAGACTTCCTCAATTATGGATGGTGATAGAGGCAGCATGGCTCAGTATTTTCACAGTGAACTTCCAATGACTTGATGAGCCCACACCATATCAAGCCACTGCACTACACTGAGGAAAAGGAGGTGGACATAATATTAGGAGGTATCCTGTGACTTTTGTCACCCCAGTGCATATAAAAACTGAAGCTGAACTCAATGTAAACATACCAGTATTTTGTGTACAAAAATTATATATGATGATTACTTTTACATTAAACATAACTGCTTTATGACATAATGTAATATAAATATTAACAATATTAGTTAGCTTCTATTTGAACCAGTAATTAAGAAATAACATTTGAATGTTGTTACAGTCATGAATATTGTGATGTTTCAGGTGTAAACATCATGTACATTATTATTCTTTGCAATTAATTTATGTATTCTGATTTTTTTTCATCAAAGTTTGCGAATATAACTCTTTAAAAATTATAAATTCAACAATAATTGAGAGAAACATATTGTTAACGTACATTAATAGCTGGGCACCTGAGCCCACATGTTTAGTCTTCCTCACAGTTTCAGTCAGTGTCAGTCAGTGTTACTTAGATTATTTTTTTGGACAACTTTTGTAGACATTGTTTTTAAACTTTCCAAAAGCTCATTACCAATAGAAGTTATAACCCACAATTTGTGTTCAGCTTTCTATTTGAGTGTCAGATATCACTTCATACTATTGGAGCCTAGGCTATTTTTTATTAAAAGCAGTGTGCAATTTGTCCACATTATTGATAGACAAAAGAAAAATTTTAATACTATCATTTGTATATTCCTCTATTTAACCTTAATTCTCATGCTAAATATTTTATTCTGAATAAATAATTAAAGAGCAAGATGAAATCATAAATTTTCATATTTAAAATTTACAGATTAGCTGGAATATTAAGTTGTCAATTGGTTTTGGCTCATTAGTAGCTGTATGAATGTGGTATTATGAAAACTACAGGCTGCAGCTCATCCCTTTATGTGCTTGTCTGTTGCTTGGCAGTTTTTATGTGTGTTGAGTGGTTGTCTTCCCTCATTGTATTGTTTGTATTCTGTCTAGCATCTTCTTGATGGAAGATTTCTTTGAAATATTTCTGATAGGATGCTTCTTTTTAATAAATGAGTTTACCATATACAACTGGTTTTTGAAAATTTTAGACTTTCTCTTCATTTTCTACCTTGGCTTACTACTGGTTTAAGTTCCACTTGTAAATGGCTTAAAACTGGATATGGTCAGTCATGAATAAATAAATAATAAATTTTCAATAAATACAGTAAGGCAAAAAAATAAGTTGCCTATGATCTTTATAAAATTTTGGCTGTTGGACCCAAAATCAAAGAGCTGCATTGCATGTTGTAAAATGAGAAAATTATACATTTCTCAGCTTTTCTCATGGTTATTCTTCCATTATTAACAAATAATTTGATGTATAAAGTCAAATGACCTGTCATGCTTCTTAATGTAAAATCAGTTTTTTACAAATGCTGTATTTCATAAATTTTTATGAGGAAAGGAGGGAGGCAGTAGGACTGCAAAAGGCCCTGGTGTGTTAGGAACTTAGAAACAACAAAAAATATTTGATTAATAAAGCTTCAATTACAGATATACACAGGTATGCAGGAAGAAGAATGGAAGATTAGGATTTAACATCTCATTGACAATGGGGTTATTAGAAGATATGAAAATAGACAAAAGATGGAAAATCAATCTGGCTCTGGTGCCAGAGATCAACTAAGAAACAATGTCTGTTTTACATCTCAGAACAAAATACATTTTTCTTGGCCAGTTACAGCTACAAAAACAGCAATGTAAAAATAGGTTAATGTATTTATAAATTGCAGTGTGCTGTATTTTATCCTAGAATTGGTGAGTCACTGAAGACAACTTTTGTGGAAGGTGTGTAGAGCTCGAATATGAGTACCTGAAAAACAAAAAAGAATGTCTTATTATGAGTAACAAAAATTATTTTTCACCTATTGAAAGGCAAAAAAATTTCTACTATAAATGAAATTTAGCTTAAAAATGACATAGATCTATGACAGTATTTAAAAAAATGCTCTTGGTTATGTCAGAGTCATCACTCCTATGGAATAACTACTTTGCAGTAGATTCTCATTCAAATAAGTGTGCAATACTATCATAGTTAGTGTAGATTATATGACAACTCTCTAGTCTACCTCTTCAGCAGGAGCTAAATGAAGCTGGTAACCATCCAGTGTGGCAATGCTTAGTACATGGGATCACAACACTCAGCAATGAGTGCAATCAGTTGTGTTGGTGATGATGATGATGTTGGTGATGATATGACAATTAATGAATTTAATTTCAAGTTCAGACATAGAAATGACAGGAAGTGTATTCTTTATGTCTACATCTATATTCTGTAAGACACTACACAGTACATGGTAGAGGGGACTTGGTAGCAACATTAACAATGTTCTGTCCTGTATCATTTGTGCACATAAAAAAGCACTCCGTCTTCAGGCCACAAGTGGCCCATCGGGACCATCCGACTGCCGTGTCATCCTCAGGTGAGGGTGCGGATAGGAGGGGCATGTGGTCAGCACACCGCTCTCCCAGTCGTTATGATGATTTTCTTTGACCGGAGCCACTACTATTCGGTTGAGTAGCTCCTCAATTGTCATCATGAGGCTGAGTGCACCCCGAAAAATGGCAACAGCTCATGGCGACTGGATGGTCACCCATCCAAGTTCCGGCCATGCCCGACAGCGCTTAATTTTGGTGATCTCATGGGAACTGGTGTTTCCACTGCGGTAAGGCAGTTGCCATTTGCGCACATAGTGAGAGGAAAATGACTGTGTATATTCCTTGGTACATTTCCTATTTTCTCTTACCATACATTATTCTCATAATCCTGATATGAGATATACAATGGAAGCAGTAGAACTGTTGAACATGCTTCCTTGAATGCCAGTTCTCTCAATTTACCCAAAGGTTTCTGGAGTACAATGCCACATTTCTTCCACATATTTCCATTTAAGTTCCCTGAGCATTTATAGTACACTTTCATATGGGCTTTACTGACCTGATATGATACCAACAGGATGTCTTCGAACTTAGATGCTTGCTGACATGCATATTTGACAAGGACTTCAACTGCTTGATCAGTACTCTCGAACTGGTAACTCCAATATCTTGTATGTTGTTTCCTGTACATATGCACTACATTTTCCTGGAACCCTTACAGTAAAAAATAATCCTTCTGTTTACCATCCGTACTAACAGTATTTCATATTTGTCTGATGATGCAAATGACCAAATGGTGCTGATGACCTGGTCTGATACACCATTTATGTATGTTCAGAACATCAGTGCTCCTTGGTGTATATCCAATTTTACTTTAATTTCTGTGGAACATTTGCCATCCAGTTGAGGAAAGTTTTGCCTTTATCTTTTAACTAATAGGGTATTACATTGCACTGGATTATTAATAACCCTTATGTTTATTGTTATTATTTTCTCTTTAACAAGTTATTTCTTTTATATTCAAAGGATAGAATACAAATTTTTCCAACTGCAACAACACTGTTGAAATCCCTTTGCCATCTCCATGAAAATCCAGGACACTACACACAAAATTCTATTTTGTTTCAGCCTTACCACATTCAAACATAGAATGATAGCTTGGATCCCACTTAATCAACCAAGTTTCAGCTTCTACCCATTCCACTTCATAAATGAGTTAATGAAGTTCCCCGTTAATGTGATCTCTTTTACTTTCTGACATGGGTGCAGCATTAGATTATTGTTCTTTTGTGCTCACATATGCCTCAGCATCATGTTATCAAGTAGACATTATACTTAAATTGTCCATATAGCTGACTTCTTTAGATGGGATGCTGTGCCATGTCTCACTAAACTGATGTCAAACTAGAAATGAATAACAGGTCTTATGGGCTGAAAAATGGCCACAGTATGCTGCTTCCTAACATCACACATACATTCAGTACTAGCATGTGGTAAACACTGCCAAAATATGTAGGGCTATCAAAAACTGCGGCTAAAACCCTGTGCTGTGTGAAGCAGAGAGTGTCGTATCATTACATAACAAATTAGGCCACATTTCTTGCTTAAAGGAAAGGTCTTTTCTGTATCAAAAACATTATCTGCCAATCTAATTTCAATGGATTCTCTAACAAAGAGACATCCAATAATATAAGGTGGCAGCAATGAACTGTGTCTCACCATATTTCACTGTTTTCTGCAATTATGGATTTCACATATTGTTACAGCTGTGTGTGGTCGTAAGATCCCATGCACCACTTCTGGACTCTCTGAATTGGCTACCCGTATTATAAGCTCTTACTCAGTGACACAAAATTTATATACATTGAGCTTCAGATCATCTTTCACTGAACCAAGATGAGATCTATTATGACAAGTAAAAGACACACTTAAAATGAAATCCTTTTAAAATCCTACCAACATTTAAAGACACTTTCCTAGAAAAATGGAATGAAACAACAATTTTCATTAGTCTTCATATGCATCAGAGCAATCCAATGATCATCTTCCTTAGGAATTAATACAGACAACATCTTTCCTTTTAAAGGAGAGTCATATTCTTGCTTAATTTAAGTAACCGATTCGTATTCTTGTTTAATTTAAGTTACTGTTTATTGCACTGTTCATGTAGACCTTCAAGTGCTTTGTTTATCACACCATCTAACCATAAAAATATCTTTACCTGTGTAGCAAGATAATCCGCACATCAATTTATTGGATCAGATTTGTTAAAATGACATGAAAGGGATAGATGATGCAGATAAAATCAGTGCAGGTACAATGACATTAATTAATATCAGCAAAAGCCTCACACATACCGAACTAGCAATGAAATATGCATAATCTATGTCATTGTATTCACCGGTCATGAGTCCTCTTCTGTCAGCTACTCAAATGATTGTGAAATCTGCCTATAATGACTGGTCCAAATGAAATAAATCCATTACATACTAGAATATATTTTCATGTATAACTAGTTTGCAATATTTGTATTGCATTTTCCTTGTTCACTTGCATTTACCTCATTGGATCCCTGTACAAGCAATGGTGCAGGCACATATAGTGTTCTTTGAGGGCCAAGATTGAAATAGCGACCAAGAGGGAAGCCATTAAGGAAGACTGATCCTTTCCCCCAGTCACTCATATCAATGAAAGTGTCATTTGGTGCAGAATCCACATCAAAGATGGCTCGAACCAATACAGGACCACGAACTGAATCATCAACTGGCTGCCACCCAGTCAAGCTAGAACAAATTTCAAGTGCACACTTGTAGATTTTTACAGTCCATATTTTGCCTAACTGACATCATGGCAAAAGTAATATCATTTTATGGTCAATATTGATGCACCTGTACACGTAAAGAAATTGTAAAAACATACTTAAACATAAATTAAAATCTTGCTACAAATGTGAAAGAAAAAAAGTCAGACAATTTGCTTAATACAGGTTTTTTACTTCAAGTCTCTATTTTATTTCCAAGGTAGTATTACAAACTTATCACATTAGGAATAAGCAAACATTTACTGTCAAGCTGTTACCGACACATAAAACACAGACTTCAGTGCTATTAATATGGCTCTGTAGACTTTGTTGAGAATGAATGTAACATCAAGATGCTCTTAGAGATTTTGTTAGATAGCTGTCAAGCACAACACGCATATGTTTTATTCTTCTGCTTGCAATATTCCTTATTTATAACCTACTAGTGAACCTAGCAATGTTTTGCAATAGGAAAATATGTATGGGAGTTAGAGATAAGGGAATGTCATAATCTGGGATATCCCTGAAAATTGGGTCATGACACAAAAATCAGCTCCTCGTTGCAACTTCACATACTGTCAATGTATGGAGCTCAAAGTTATAATAAAGAATATAGACTATGGATAAAAAAGATTCCTTTGTTTTTGTTTGTGATCTTTATTGTTACATCAGGTTTTTTAAATTTTTTGAGCACACTACAACTACACCACCTCAGCATATATGATATTTTTCATGTTTTTGATACTGTGAGGTAAGAGTACGAACTGGTTTTCTGAATTGACAGCTTGTAAGAGGGCAACATACAACTGCTGACGAGAAAATTTTTTCAAGTTTTTTAAATGCCCTTCTATTGTCATTAAAACTGACTGTGAGGAATTGTAATTTACCAAAATGTATAGCCTATGTTCTAAAAGTATAAAGTATAGTTTTTGTTTCTGGGATATTGTATGATAAGAATTAGTGAAGGGTGTAATAGAACATATTAAAGGCTTTACTTTACCGAAGTATGTGATACCCTCCAAATTCAACCAAATAGGGGAGATAGGAGATATGAAAATGATTTCAGAAACAATACACAGGAGGGAGGATGGAGGAGAGATAACAGGAATGATAGAAATAGGTATTGGGGAAGAGAACAAGATAGAAGGGGGTTTGTTGAAACTAGTGAACAAAACGACAACTACAAACGGACAGACCGAGGGAACCAGCCGGGAAACGGTGGACAGTCCCACTAGATGTCCGTAGTTTTGGGGCTAGACAATATTATGATAGGACAACACATAGCCGAAACTGGAAAAGGAGAGGATACAATGTAAAGAGTAAATACCATGAAAATACTGATGTTGTTAGAATGAACAAATTAGAATTTAATAAAAGGTTTTGGGATACTATGAGTAAAAGTGATACAGTTAATAAAAACAGGGTTCAAGCACAGGTAGTTAGTGAAAGTGCAGAAGTTGAAGGTATTGCAGAGTTCCATAGTTGGGCTGAAAAAGATACTGGTGTTAATAAAAAGTCAGACACACCACAAATAGAATCAATTTTGGGGGGTTTATTTGGTAAGAAGGGGGATGCCGAAGTGTTTAATGGAGCCAAAGACTCGATTGCTGAGATTCAGATACATAGGGGGGAAACTGAAGATGGGGTTGTTGTGGAGGAGGAGGAAGAAGTAATAGAGGGACATTTAAATAATGATCCTAAATCAAGTGATGTTATTGATGAGAGTGTGGAGGAAGAAATAAAAGTATTTGTAGAATTGAAAAGTGATTATGTAGTAAAGGTAAGTGATGTGACAAACATGGGTAATAATGAGGTTAATTTAAGTGAAATGCAGACTAGGGAATGTGTATCTGAGGACAAGCTATTGCCTATTGGGAACTATGAAACACTAATCTATGAGAATGGTAATAATAATAAAGAAAATATAAAGGGATGGAATGTAAATGTGTGTTTTCAAGAAAAAGGGGAAAAGTTTTTGGAAGTTTTGTGGAACAACTATGGAAACTGTATAAACAAAGATGCCTTTTGGAAAGAATTAGCAAAGGTAAGTGCAACCTTGTATCCTACATGGTGGACAAGAATCCGTAGTGGACTTTATAAAAAAGGGGGTGAAAACAGTAGGTTGTTAAGTGACAACACAGTGTTGAAAGGAACAGATGAAAACAAAGGTTTATGTTTAATTGTCAATGCTTTGCAAACCGAGAGGGATGTGGCTAAATGTAGGAAAGAGACATTAGACTTAGGAACTAAAGAAATTGAAAATGATCTATTGTTTGAAAATACTGAAATAGACAAAGATGTTGAGCTAAGTTGTCCATATGTTAAAGTAAACATTGACATTTGTCCATTTGAAATAAAAGAAAGCCCACATCCTAATGCGTATAGACTTATCTTTCCCAGATCAAGAAGGTTATTTGGATTAAGAAACATCACTGAATTGAAACCATATAAACATGATTAAGCACATTTCCCTGTTTGAATACAGTTACTTACCCATTTTCCGTAAAGCATTTTATCAGCAAAGATTTTTACTGGGTGTGTCAAATAGCAACTACCACTCATCCTACAGACCCTGGAAAAGTTCCAGATCTCTGAGACAATGTTTTTATATTTTTATTGTCACTATTGAATATTAAATTTGGAAACATCTTCTTTACTTGCAAGGGGCAAGTTTAAACATGCACCCAGAGAGGTGACAAACATTTATTACTTTCTGTTTGTATTGTTGAATATGGGACATACTTGCACCAAATATAAAAGACAATGTAAAAATTGTTGTGCAAGACCCATCATTTTCTTACTATTTTCTTAAGCATAAGATTTGTGTACAATTTTCTACAGCTAATCAGATGTTCACCAAGTTTGATGTTTGTGTTATGTTGTGACCAATTTAAGTGTCCAATTTTAGTATTAATATGTTCTTGTACTATCTTGACTGTCTCAATGGGAGACAAGTTTTTTAAATATTTTCTTTTTTTTAAAATGCATATTATATTCATACATGTGACTTCTCTAGTGTTTGTGTTTATATATCATGTCCATACTTCTAATTATGTTTTTTGTTTTCATTTCCTTTATGTGGCTCAAAAAGAGCAGACAGTTGCAATATTTTCCTATGGACATCTGACCTGTCCATCTATGTAATATATTTATGTTCCTTCTATTATCTTGATTATTCTGTGACTCAATGAGAGCTGGCTTTGAAATAATTTACATATATTTTTTTTATATATCTTAAGATCGCATGTGATATATTTATGTCTGTTTTTGATCATTTTCCATGTGGCTCACTGGGAGCAAAGATTAAGTTTTTTTTTACTTTCATTTATTACTAAATATTTTTATTATGCTGTCGTACTGAGAGCCATAACACAAAGTGCATTTGAAAGAACATAACTAAAATATTTGCAGGAAAAAGTCATTTTGAAACGGTGTAACGGTCAGGGTATACATACACATTATGCATAGTAAAACAAAAAAAAAATTATTAAAGTAGTACTTTTCCAAATTTTAAGCATTTGACACATTTGTCCTAGTCGGCTAATATCATTAACATTCTGTAAAGGATATTACCCGAGGGGGGTATTGTAATAGAACATATTAAAGGCTTTACTTTACCGAAGTATGTGATACCCTCCAAATTCAACCAGTTTAACGAGTATTTATGATTATAGAAAAGTTATTGTGTATGTTAACAATGATTGCACAACATGTCTCCATAAACAGTCAACCCATTAAATCATACTGAATAACTGACCCACACAAAAGTTAATATCACTTGATCACTGATACAGCAAATGTCATCATGTAAAAACACTAAGTTTATCTTAAATAATTAATATGAAGTACGAAAAATAGTAGCCAACTTAGGTATTTTGGATCTCCTTAAATAAAAATCACCCAGTGAAACCTATTTGTTCACTAGGAGTGTTTTCACTCAGTATTCACGTAATCAATCCTATTTTAGACGAAAACCAATGTAATTCTTAATAATTCATGTTACTTACTTATTTATGCAAATTAGAGAAGTCAGTTGACAAACTTCTAAAAAAATGGCCTTTTTGTAACAGAGAATTATTCTGTCAAGTCAACAAATCTGTCTGTCATTTTCATAACATGTTAAATTATGTCACTCGATGCAAATTAATAACTTTTCTGCACAAATTATGATAACAGATGTACATGTGACTTGTAAACTATATCTCTTTTTAGTAGTTCTTTGACAATGTTATAAATACAAGCAGCAAGAAGGGTCAAGGAGGCAGTCGGAATGTCACTCTGGTAAAGTGTGTTTGTGTGTTATTGTTTGAGGTGGATAAACAATGCAAAGATCATGTAATGGAAGTACTACTTTGTGTTGTGTCATGGTCTTTGGTGGACAGTGGAATTAAGATGGCCACCAGAGTAATAAATATTTGAAGTTTACATATTTGTTGGTTTCGCTCGTTCTTTATCATCAAAAGCACATAAAAAACACGGGACCTCATGTTTTTAACCCTAGACAACCAGATTTAGAGCCAGCATCAGCATCGAGACACAGCAGCAAGCAGCAGCGATTTCTACAACGCATTTTAATGGCGCCAACCTAACATCAAGTGCTAACAAGCTCCGTAAATGGGAGTGAAATAGCGCGATTACAGCAATTAGCTATATCAACGACTAGGCGACCATTACAAGGGGCACATACAACTCACACAAGCAAGCAAACCTCACACACAAATGATCACTATCTCTGGCTGCTCAGGCCAGACTGAAACAAATATTTTGAATGGAAGCAAAAATATGTAGTGGAGTGGGGAAGTGGGAGGGATAGTGGGGTACTGGTGGGGAAAGAGAGTGCAAGGACTAGATGTGGCGGATAAGGCTACCTGTTGTGGCATTGGGAGACTGGGACGAATTGGGGTGGGGGGGGGGGGGGGTGGGGGCAGGGGAAAAGAGAGGAAGCAAAAAGGAAAGGAGCAGAGAAGGGGGAAAGATTGGTGGGTTCAATGGTAGAGAGCAGTGCACAATGAGCCTCCCACGTACAGTGAAAAAACTTACATCTAGGTTCTGGTTGAGTTAGTTGGTTTAGTTTAGTTTGGTATTGCATGGTGCTACTTCACTTGCATCCTTTACCAAGCATCACAATGTTCTGTTGAAGGACCCTTTTTTTATGAATCTGGCTTGTATGTAATTCTGGTCATCACATAGAATTTTGTGGACCAGCTATGCTACCATATGGACTTCTGTGAAGCACATTCTCTGCTGCAGGGAACTGCTAAAGTTTTCGGACTTATGACTTACACCAAATGAATGATGGCTGAAAATGTATTTTCACTTTCAACCATCCATTTCCAGATGTTTATTTCACAACTGCATTAGTCCATTAACATGACACGAATACATCCTCTTTCTATGAGAACTCAGACAAGAGTGTACCAAAAAGATCTAAACAGTAACACAGGAGCTTTCTTAAATTATGTTAAAAACCATCATTTGTTTTTCTTTTAAGAGATTCCATAATAATATCATAATCCCATATAGTCTGTGCATGTCTTCTGCATCCACAGAGTGCAAACCAGACATCCCACAAGTGATCAGGATTCTGCTGGCTTTGGTGCACTGCGGCTACATCTTCCCTTGTATACCCTCTATGTTGGAACAGATATGATACGTACAGTAGGCCAGTCAATATTTTACCCCCTACTTTACTTAAACATTGTGAACATCTTTAGCTGATGTGACAAGTCTTCATATAGTGGAACACCCACAGTGTCCTGTTACACTATACGCCGCTTCACCAGATAGCCTTGTCTCCACCTCTAGTCCCTGTATACTTGGTCAGGAAGCACTGTTTCCTCTTCCCCCACCCCTACATTGCTAACCTTCCCCCTTCCCTGCTCCACTATGGATTATTATTACTGTTCATTGTGTTCATTTCAGTCTGACCTGAGCAGGAAGACAACAGTCACATGCATGTGAGGTGAGTTTGCTTGTGTGTTTTTCTTTTCTGAGGAAGACTTCAGTCAAAAGCTTAATGTAACATTTTTTTTGTGCCTCTCTGTAGCTCAGTGATTTATCTTTATGGTGAGTACCAATCTATCCTTTTCATAATTATTGAAAGCTTTGGACAATTTAGACTGTGTTGTAGTATTCTAATCATAAGCCAACAAGCCACAAATAAAACTTTTCTAATACACAGATTTTCTGTTACAACTGACTGCCAGAAAGAATACAAAACAGCAAATTCCTGTGTATACAATTTTTGTTTAAAATTATATACACAGAGAAACAGTATATATGAGAGAAATGATTTATCTGATGGTTTAAATGCCCTGCTATCATAGTTAAAAGTGGCTGCCAGAAAGCAAATGAAATTACACATTTTCAAAGCACAGCATTTTTCTTTATGGCTGAATATTTGTACATTGTTGTTAAAAAGACAGTGCTTACTCAGTGATGAAAAATGAAGTCCCTTTGTTGCTGTTTTCTTGTGGAGAATTTATCTATAACCCTCAGTGCTAGTTATTGACATCACAGTCTTCTCATTTCTTCTGTTTAATTACACCTTCAGAATTCACAACATATTCAGGTAAAACAGCCAAATATTTGTGACAAGGAAGAATTCAAATGTAACAGCTGTTCCTTGAATCTCTTATAAATGTGAAGAAGAAGAAAAAATAATTGCATACTATATGGTTGTTGTTGCAGTCTTCAGTGAAAAGACTGGTTTGATGCAGCTCTCCATACTACTCTATCCTATGCAAATCTCTTCATCTTTAAATAACTATTGCAGACTACATCCTTCGGAATCTGCTTACTGTATTCATCTCTTTGTCTCCCTCTTCAATTTTTACTCACCATGCTTCCCTCTGGTACTAAATTGGTGATCCCTTGATGTTTCAGGATGTGTCCCTTCTTCTAGTCAGGTTGTGTCAAAAATTTCTTTCCTCCCCAATTCTATTCAATACCACTCATTAGTTACATGATCTACCCATCTAATTTTCAGTATTCTTCTGTATCACCACATTTCTAAAGCTTCTATTTTGTTATTGTCTGAAAAGTTTATCATTCATTATTCACTTCCATATGTGGCTACACTCCATACAAATACCTCCAGGAAAGACTTCTTGACACTCTCTATATGCGATGTTATAAAATTTCTCTTCTTCACAAATGTTTCTGTTGCCATTTCCAGTCTACATTTATACATCGTCTCTAATTTGACCATCATCAATTATTTTGCTGTCAAAATAGCAAAACTCATCTACTACTTCAAGTGTCTAATTTCCTAATCTAATCCCCTCAGCATCACCTGATTTAATTTGGCTACATTCCATTATCCTTATTTTACTTTTGTTGACATTCATTTTATATCCTCTTTTCAAGACACTGTTAACAATGTTAAGTTGCTCTTACAAGTGCTTTACTGTCTCTGACAGAATTACAATGTCATCAGCTAACCTCAAAGTTTTATTTCTTCTCCCAGGACTTTAATTCCTACTCCAAATTTTCCTTTATTTCCTTTACTGTTTTCTCAATAAACAGGTTGAATAACATCAGTGACAGACTACAACCCTGTCTCATTCCTTTCTCAACCACTACTTCCCTTTCATGCCCCTCAACTCTTATGAGTTGCCATCCGGTTTCTGTGCTAATTGTGAACAGCCACAGCCACAGAATTACAATGTCATCAGGTAACCTCAAAGTTTTATTTCTTCTCCCTGGACTTTAATTCCTACTCCCTATGTTTTAACCCTTCCACCTTTGGAATTTGAAAGAGAATATTCCATTCAACATTGTTAAAAGCTTTCTCTAAGTCTACAAATGATAAAAACATAGGCTTGCCTTTCCTTAACTTATCTTCTATGAGAAGTCGTAGGGTCAGCATTGCTTCATGTGTTCGTGCATCTCTCTGGAATCCAACCTTATCTACCCTGATGTTGGCTTATACCAGTTTTTTCATTCATATTAATTCAAGTTAGTATTTTGCAACTGTGACTTATGAAACTGATCATTCAGTAATTTTCACACCAGTCTTCTTCTTGAAGTCGGAAGGTATTTCACTCTTGCTCACCAGATGGAAGAGTTTTGTCATGGCGACTCTCCCAAGGCTATCAGTAGTTCTAATTGAATTTTGTCTACTCCTGGGCCTCGTTTTGACTTACGTCTTTCAGTGTTCCGTCAAATTCTCTGTGCAATATCATGCCTCCTATCTCATCTTCATTTACGTTCTCTTCCATTCCCAAAATATTGCCCTCAAGTACATCTCTCTTGCATAGACCCTCTACACATTCCTTCCATCTTTCTGATTTACTCCTTTGCTTAGGACTGGTTTTCCATCTGAGCTTTTGATGATCATACAGATGGTTCTCTTTTCTCCAAAGGTCTCTTTACTTTTCCTGTAGGAAGCATCTATCCTACCCCTCATGATAAATGCTTCTATATTCTTACATTTCTCCACCAGCCATTCCTGCTTAGCCATTCTGCACTTCCTATCAGTCTCATTTTTTAGATGTTTGTGTTCCCTTTCACTTTCTTCATTTACTGCATTTTTCTATCTTCTGCTTTCATCAATTAAATTAAATATCTCCTGTGTTACCCAAGGATTTTTAATAGCCCTCATCTTTTTACCTACTTAATCCTCTGCTACCTTCACTATTTCATCTTACAAAGCTAACCATTCTTCTTCTACTGTATTCCCTTCCCTTGCTCTTGTCAATCATTCCTTAATGCTGTTTCTGAAACTCTATACAACCTCTGGTTATTTCAGTTTATCTGGGTCCATGCCCTTACATTCCTACCATTCTGCAGTTTCTTCAGTTTTAGTCTACAGTTCATAACCAATAAATTGTAGTCAGAGACCATGTATGTCCCTGGAAATGCCTTACAATTTACAATCTGGTTCCAGAATCCCTGTCCTCCAATTATACAATCAACTGCAAAATTCTAAATTATACTCTGTGCAAAATTCTACCAGGCAGCTTCCTCTTTCATTCCTTTCCTCCAGTCCATATTCACCTACTATTTTTCTTCTCTTCCTTTTCCTATTATTGAATTCCAGTCTCTTATGACTATTAAATTTTTGTCTGCTGTAGCTATCTGAATGATGTCTTTTATTTCATCACATATTTCTTGAATCCCTTCATCATATACAAAGCTAGGTGATATATAAATTTGTACTACTATGGTGGGTGTAGGATTTGTGTCTATCTTGGCTACAGTAATGTATCCACAATGCTGTTCATCATAGCTTATCCATTTTCCTACTTTTTATTCATTATTAAACCTACATCTGCCTTATCTCTATTTATTTTGTACTTATAACATTGTATTCACCGGACCAGGAGTCCTGTTCCTCTGCCCACTCGACTTCACTAACTTTCACTAGATCTAACTTTCACCTATCCTTTCCCTTTTTAAATTTTCTAACCTGCCTGCCCAATTAAGGGATCAGAAATTCTGTGCTTCGATTTGCAGGATGCCAGTTTTGTTTCTCCTGATAACAACATCCTTCTGAGTACTCACTGCCAAAGATCCAAATGAGGGACTATTTTACCTCCAGAATATTTTACCCAAGAGGATGCCACATCACTTAATCATGTAGTAGAGATGCATGCCCTCGAGAAAGATTGGCTTTCCCTTGCTTTCAGCTGTTCACGGTACCAGAACAGCAAGGTCATTTTGGTTGATGTTACAAGGCCAGATCAGTCACTCATCCAGACTGTTGCCCCTGCAAATACTGAAAAGGCATCTGCCCCTCTTCAGAAACCACTTGTTTGTCTGGCCTCTCAACAGATACCCCTCCATTGTGGTTGCACCTATTGTATAGCTGTCTGTATCATTTGAGCAAGCTCAAGCCTCCCCACAAGTGGTAAGGTCCATGGTTCATGAGGGTGCATACCATATGATGTGAACATGTTTTTGCTTCATTTCCATGACTTGATGTCTCTAATGACACAGCCATGCTGAAGATATGTAACATTTAACAATATTATTATTTATGTTAGAATCTTGTGAAGGCTTTTACTGCTGATGTATCATTAACTGACATTTAATTACAAGAAATCATAACAAAGTGTATATGTCCATGATAAATCTTCAGTGCATGAAAAACAACATAAGTAATATAAACCTGCATGCAGGTGAAACATAATGCTTTTCTATTGGCCTTCCAGTTCTGACATTTCATTGGTCACATGATTAGAGCTGAAATAGCGCGATTGGGATACTGCTAGACCTCATGTTACTTTCATGGCACTGTGAGATTTGTAGCACATTTAGTTCTGGTGGGAATGGTGGCATACCAGAGCACACACAGTCACATGAAGACAGCTGCATCTCTTCTCTGAGTGGATCATAGCATGACTGAAATCATTTCAGCATTAGGTACTTTGGTTTCTAGTTGGTATGTTTTTCTCCAGAGAAGAAAAATGGTGTAATTTTAGTGAGATTTCTGACTTGCATTAGAAGAGAAATGGGATAACTTTAGTGTGTTATTTACAGTGTGCTGTAGCACACTAGTACATAATCATTGGCCACCACTAGTGTTGTGTAAAAATCTGAAGTAAATCAGTCAAGTACTTTTCAAGATTTTTACTAACAACATTTTCCATTTTTAAATGAGTTCTGATTTTCATGTGAAACTATTTACTATTCTCAGAACCACAGATTCTAATATTACATGATCCAAAAAATAAAAGAATACAACCATCAAACTCATGTTCTATAAGATTATTAATATACAACATGAACAGCAAGGGTCCCAAAACACTTTCCTGGCACGCACCTGCAGTTACCTCTACATCTGGCAATATCTCTCCATCCAAGATAACATGCTGCATTTTATCTATCAAAAAGTCCTCAATCCAGTCAAAAAATTGCTTTTGATATCCCATATGCTCATACTTTTGACAGTAAGCATAGATGTGATACTGTGTCAAATGCTTTTCAGAAGTCAATAAATACTGCATCTACCTGGCTACCTTAATGCAAAACTGTCAGTATGTCATGTGAGAGAAGTGCAAATTGGTTTTCAAATGGCCAATGTTTGCAGAACCCATGCTGGTTGGCACTGAAGGTAATCATTGCTACTACAACTGTGTCATGGTCACTGATACCAGTTTCGATGTGAACATCCTCAAAGAAGTCAGGTCTATTTGTTGCCATTAGATCCAATATTTTCCTTCATGAGTGGGGTTCCTATCTATCTGTCCTAGATAGTTTTCAGAGAAGGCATTTAGTAATGTTTCACAGGATGTCTTACCATGCAGGAGAATTGCCCCAATGTAATCCTTGTACTACTGGAAAGACCATTCTGTTGAAGATACCTCACTGTGTTTGAGCTCAGAATATGTTATAAGATTCTACAACAAATCTATGTCAAGGATATTGGACCGTATTTTTGTGATTCATTTCTTTTATTCTTCTTGTAAACATGTGTGACTTGTGCTTTTTTCCAATAACTGGACAGTTTTTTGTTTGAGGGATCTACAATAGGTTATACTTATAAGGGGGGCTAACTCAGCTGAAAATTCAGTATAGAACCTGACAGAGATTCCATTGGGCCCTGGAACGTTGTTCACTTTTGATGGTTTTAACTATACTCAACACCACTTATACTAATACTTATTTCATTCATCTTTCCAGTAGTACAAGGATTACATTGGGGCAATTCTCCTTGGTTTTCATTTGAAAGGAACATTTGAAAATGGAATTAAGTATTTCAGCTTTTTCTGTGCTAACCTCAGTTTCAGTTCCTGTCTCGTTCACTATCGACTGCACACTAACTTTGGTACCACCAACAGCCTTTACATACAACCAGTATTTCTTTGGGTTTTGTGAAATAGCATTTGACAACATTCAGTTGCAGTAGTCATTGAAACCATCACACATTGCTCTCTTAAGAGCTAAATGCATTTCATTCAGCATCTCTCTATCAATAGCCCTACACTTTGTTTTACACCTATTATGCAATAATCTCTGTTTCTTCAGACTTTTCTTCAGAGCCATAGTTCCCCTAGATGCTTATGCCCTGTGCTGAAAATTTCAAGTTCCTCATTGAGATATGACAGAACTGGCTTTTTATTTAGTTTATTGAACATATATATCTTTCTCCTTGGTTTATTTGTCCTTTGTACTTAGGTAATCATTGCTACTACAACTGTGTCATGGTCACTGATACCAGTTTCGATGTGAACATCCTCAAAGAAGTCAGGTCTATTTGTTGCCATTAGATCCAATATTTTCCTTCATGAGTGGGGTTCCTATCTATCTGTCCTAGATAGTTTTCAGAGAAGGCATTTAGTAATGTTTCACAGGATGTCTTACCATGCACACCATTAAAAAAACTGTAATTTTCATAATTAATTGTTGGATGATTTAAGTCTCCACCAATGATTGTAGTATGATTGGGCAACTTACATACAAGTGAGCTAAGGTTTTCTCTGTAGTTTTCAGTTACATCAGGTGATAAGTGTGGTAGGTAATGTAAGGATCCAGTTATCATTTTATGCAACACTGCTGATACTGAATCTTGTCCAAACAATCTCACATGCATCTTATTGACTGCTTCAGCTGATTTTGTAGTTTTTACTGCACATAGCAAAGTGAACTTGGCAAATGAATCAATAAAACTTAGAGTGTGGTTGTACTCTTTGTGTATTGACTGAAGTGGTCCAATATGATCCCTGTGATTAGCACACAAGGGAATAAGGGACAAAGGAAACCTGCCTTCTTTGCTGATCTCCTATTCTCAGTTAAACAATTTACATAACTGGAGATCATTCTTTTCTCCTTGTTAATCAAATCTGGCACACGATACTCTTGTTTTACTTCCTCTTCAGTTCACTTAACTGCACAATGTCTGTTCTGATGCTCAAGCTTGAGGATTTCATGCTGTGTTGCATTTGAATTGACTTACCCAATTCCTTTGACCCCTATTGGGGCATAAGGTATCCAGGAGAACTCCCCAATCGCTTCTGTCTTCATCCATTTCCCTCAATTCTGCCCAGGTATTGCCAACTCTTCTTGCTTCCCCATCCACCATCCTCTTCCATGTACTTGTAGGCCTCCCTGTCTTCCTTGTTCCTTGGAGATCCCATTCCAGTGCCTTCTTTTTGATTGCTCCATTTGACTTTCTCAGTGTGTGCCCCAGCCATCTCCATTTTCTCTCACATATCTGCTGTTCTTCTATAGGTGTCTGGTTTGTTTTTCTCCAGTGATCCTCATTACTTGTTTTTTATGGTCATCAGATATTCATTATGTGCTTGATACACCTATTTATGAATCTCTGTGAACTGTGATGTTTTACTATCTGCTTTCCAACTTTCACTGCCACACAGAAGGATAGCCTTGACATTTGTATCAAAAATACGAATTTCACTTTTGCATGTGATGTTTCTGTTTCTCCATACTGGATACAGTTGTAGGAAGGCAGCATTTGCCTTATTTATGTGGTTCTTCACATCTTCTCTGGCTCCACCATCTTCTGTCACCATACCATCCAGATACAGGAATGAATTGACAATCTCTGCTTGCCACTCCCTGACAAACAATTCCACTTCCATGTTCCCACAATTTATTATCATTTTCCTTGTTTTGCATATGTTTATCTTGAGCACAGCAATCTCTGCTTCTTTTTTCAGTGAGTTAAATTTAGCTTCCATATCTGTCAGCCTTTGACCTAATAAAACAATGTCTGTGAAAACCAAATCATCCAGATGTTCATGAAACCCCATTGGATTCCTTGTCTTCTACCCACAGTAACTTCTCATAACTGAGTCAAGGACAAGTAGGAAGAGTGTTGGTGAGAAAATACAATCCTGCTGGATTGCAAATGTTACCTCTGTTGGATCTGTGAGATTCCCCTTGGGATCACACAGCATTTGTAACCACCATACAGATCTTTGATAATGTTAAGAGTCTTCTGTTATATACCACATTTCCATAACACATGCCGCAGCACTTGATGTTTCACAGAGTCAAAGGCCTTTTCAGAATCAGTGAATGTTAGTTACGTGGCTGCCTGGAATTCTTTGCTTTGCTCTGATATGAGCCCCAGAATATTAATAAGATCAACACAACTGGGTTGTGCCTGAAAACTGACCCGTTCTTTACGCTGTCAATTTTCAGTTGAATCTTTAATCCTATTTGAAATATCTCTGGTCAGGACCTTACAGGGGACTGACAGCAATGTAGTACCATGTCAGTTGTTGCAGCTGACAAATTTATTTATTTCTTTCTTTCTCTCTCTTCTTTTTTTTTTTAGCTTTACCACCAATCCACTTTTTGACTTTTTTGAGAATTTCTCTTCAAGCCAAATATGCATCAGCATGGGATAGAGCATTTGAATGATACATTTGGTATTGTCTTTCAACAGCTCCAGTGCTATGCTGTCTAGCCCTGGAGCCTTTGATTTTTTAGGCTTCTTAAAAAATTCCTGATTTTACCCATGTGGGACATTGCAGATTTATGTCTTGATTTGCTTTGACTTCCTATGGAACATCCCTCACCTGTTCCTCTCAGTTGTCTTTACAGTTTAACAACTCCTCGAAATGTTCCTCCCATCTCTGTAGCTGTGCCTGTTGGTTTGTAATCATCACCCCATCCTGGCTCTTACCTAGTCCTTCATGTCCAAAGTTCTTCATTGAGAGTTGTTTGGTGGTATTGTACAGCTCTTTATTCTTGATGACAAGTCCTTCTTATCCAGAGTCTATTAGAATACAGCACAGTCTGTTACAATTTTAAAAGATATTTCTAGTAAACACACTCTAATTTCTTCAAGGCATTAACAATAGCTATAGCTCCAAGCTCATAGCTACTGTATTTTTTCCTCTTGATATGTTGTTTTATTAATATACAAGACTGGATGGAACATGTCATTATCTGCTGATTTTTGTAATAACACAACTCCAAAACAATCTTTTCGTGTGTGTGTGTGTGTGGGTGGGTGGGTGTGGGTGTGGGTGAGTGGGCAGGTGGGTGGGGCTGGGTGGGTGCCATTTAGTTTCATATTTTGGCCTGTAATCAATTAAAGCTGGATTGCATGAAAGGATATCTTAGAGCATCTTGAATGTTTGTCTCTGGTCTTCTTCAAACCTGTATTCTCAATTATTCCTCAGTAAATCACTCAGAGCTCTGGCAATAATCAAACAGGAAAATCCAGAATGGAAAGTAACAATATTATGAAAAAGATAGTCGCTACTGACACACACATGACAGCAGTCTCTGGCAGTTGAAGCCATGTGAGTTGCATTTGCATGAGTGTGGGTGTGTGTGTCTGTCATCTATTTTTGACAAAGGCCTTGCTGCCCGAAAGCTTATTTTGTGACAGTCTTTTTGTTGTGCCTGACTGCAACTCAGCCTCTCCACTATACGGTGAGTAGCAACTATCCTTTTCATAATATTTTAGAAATCTGGCAAATATAGAGTAGTCCAAGGAAACTGAAACAACTGCAGCTTGACAAGTGCACTGACAAATGCAGCTACTAGTGCTGACACTAGCAACCTCCATTTGTGTAGAAGGATTCATGTGAGACTACGCTCAGCGGATACACCATGACTTGGCAAGCACAAACTGTAAATTAATGTCGCTCCATGGTTCAATGATGGTTGGGGTGAAATTGACAGATCATTGCATGATACTATGGGGAACTGTATGTTGGCAATGTCAAGTGAACAGAAGAAGAAATTTGTTGATTTGTAACCCAATCAGATGATCTGGGTTTAGATGCTTCCCACACTTATCAATTTATCAAAATGTTCATTATCTGCTGGTGAGAGATCTGTCCTTGCCAAAGGCAGAAATTTTGTCATTATTCTGTGAGTTATGTCCATGGCACAAATTACAGTTATTGTGTTAGCAGGCATTCATGGTCTGGATGCAGTAATAGTTGAAGAAATATATATAGAAGTAGTAAGAGTATTAGCTGACATGAACCCTCCAAAAGGTAAAGTGACTATGGGTGAAATGAATGCTATAAAAAAATCAGATAGAGAACAATAATATTATAATTCTCCCCACTGGCAATGGCTATGCAACAGTGGTTATGAATGTGACCAACTAAGATACTGTAATCTGACTAAGGACTCCACTGGCAAAGTTCTTAAAAGTTTACATGGTTAATAAATCAAGCCCTCAATTGAACATAGTGCTCAGAAACATCTATTCAGATCAGTTACACTACCACCAAGATTTTATGGGTCGATAAAACTTCAAAGGAAAACATCCCACTGAGACCTATAGTAAGTGCCAGTGGTTTGCTAATCGACTTGATTGCAAAGTTATTGACACTACTTTTACAACTGCATGTGGGTCAATCAGTCTCTTACATCAAGAATTTGGCATGTTATATGAAAAATTAAATGGCACAGTGATCCAGCTGGAGGATATTGTAGTCAGTTTTGATGTGGTATCACTTTTTACCATGGATCTGCTTAATGAAGTATTGGAACAGTTTAAATATTGTCTCATGACCATTTACTTCAAATGGAATGAAGAGTTTTATGAACAGATTGATAGTGTGACTATGGGGGAGCCCCTTACACCAGGTAATAGCAAATTTTTTATGGTAATTTGAAGAACAGGCATTAGAAACTGAAAAAAGATCTATTATGTGGATGGTACATTTTTGTTGTGGAGACATGTCAGAAATAAAATAAGTCATTTTCTTGAACATCTCAATGAGATTATTTGAATATTCAGTTCACTATGGAGGAGAATGTAGGTGACAGATTACATTTTCCTGATCTGCTAGTCTTCAAGAAAGAAGATGACAGCTTGGGGCACACTGAAAACCCATGCATACAGATACCAGTATTCAAATCCTCAACCATAACAAAAGCCAATTTATACAATAATTCTCCCCACTGGCAATGGCTATGCAACAGTGGTTATGAATGTGACCAACTAAGATACTGTAATCTGACTAAGGACTCCACTGGCAAAGTTCTTAAAAGTTTACATGGTTAATAAATCAAGCCCTCAATTGAACATAGTGCTCAGAAACATCTATTCAGATCAGTTACACTACCACCAAGATTTTATGGGTCGATAAAACTTCAAAGGAAAACATCCCACTGAGACCTATAGTAAGTGCCAGTGGTTTGCTAATCGACTTGATTGCAAAGTTATTGACACTACTTTTACAACTGCATGTGGGTCAATCAGTCTCTTACATCAAGAATTTGGCATGTTATATGAAAAATTAAATGGCACAGTGATCCAGCTGGAGGATATTGTAGTCAGTTTTGATGTGGTATCACTTTTTACCATGGATCTGCTTAATGAAGTATTGGAACAGTTTAAATATTGTCTCATGACCATTTACTTCAAATGGAATGAAGAGTTTTATGAACAGATTGATAGTGTGACTATGGGGGAGCCCCTTACACCAGGTAATAGCAAATTTTTTATGGTAATTTGAAGAACAGGCATTAGAAACTGAAAAAAGATCTATTATGTGGATGGTACATTTTTGTTGTGGAGACATGTCAGAAATAAAATAAGTCATTTTCTTGAACATCTCAATGAGATTATTTGAATATTCAGTTCACTATGGAGGAGAATGTAGGTGACAGATTACATTTTCCTGATCTGCTAGTCTTCAAGAAAGAAGATGACAGCTTGGGGCACACTGAAAACCCATGCATACAGATACCAGTATTCAAATCCTCAACCATAACAAAAGCCAATTTATACAATAATTTAGTGGATAGAGCAATGAACATCTGTGAATACATATCATTACCTACACCAGTATTCAAATCCCCAACCATAACAAAATCTAATTTATATAATAATTTAGTGGACAGATCAACAAACATCTGTGAACCAGATTTGCTCAATTCAGAATTGGAATATCTTACCAAGAGTGCATATTCATCCACTGAGATAAAAAGAGCTTCAAAACAGCCACAAAAAGATCATATCAATATAAAGGCATCTGCAAAATCCCATGTTTACCAGTCATTCATTAAAGATATTACTAAGCACATGGAAAAGATCTTGATGAAATGGAATATTTCTATAATGTACAAACATAACCAGAAGATAAATTAAGAACTAAAGTTGGCCAATGATATGTGCATAGTACTGGAAAAGCAGGAATTAACAGGATGCCATGTCACTGTCAATACATATAGGTGGGTAGTATGAAAAGAACAAACAAAAAACAACTAGAACAACCCAGAACCTACCATTTTTAACCAGAGATTACCTCCAAAATTCAGTTATCTATTTTTGTAGCTCTTAGTTTTCTGATTACAAAAATTCCCACTTGTTCTAAGAAACGTGTTAGCTGGCTAATTATTCTACCCAGAAAATTATGTAAATTAGCCAAATTCGTTGCAAAATGGATATTCCTGCAACAGTCTACAAAGTATTAACAAATTAGACCATATAACTTTGTCAGTTTCTAGTTATCTAACACACAGTTAAACTAGACTGTTACTAAGCTCACTGTGATTCAACTGCCACTAATCTGGAACTTTTTCCTGGTACAAATTAAAAGTTAATAGTCAAATTCAGTGCTGTAATTATTCATATGCTCTTCTTTAAGTAGGAGAAGATGGCAGTGCATCTGGTAGTCGGTAAGTTTTCAACAATTATTCAGATGCCCTTCCATAATTTGGAGAAGAAGACAATACTTCTGTCTACAGGTATACGTTATTATGGTAACATAGTGTAATATTTGTATTGATAAAAGTGCAATCCAGACTTAGTCACAAGCATGTAAATATTTGTGTGTCAAAGTTAGTCATGTAAACATCTTTATAAAATTCTTTCAGCAATCTTCACTTAGACACCAACTTGCAAACAACTCTGTGTAGAAAGATTTTTGTATCTCACTCTGCAAGTAATAAATTATTGACAAACATCATTTAAACTGTGGCTGATGGGCATCTAATATATGTAGAGATATGGGTGTTAAATTCATTACTGAAACTGTTCATGAAGTATGTTTCCACTGTTAAAAATTGTTAAGTGTAGCTGCTGGCCAGTGACATGTGAATTGCATACAAATTCAGGTGAAGAAGTGGATCATTGTAATGTTTTTTGCTAGTAATGTTTCTCTACAGTGTTGAATCAATCATTTAACAATCAGGGACAAAACATTGGGTTTCAGCAAAAAAAGCATCTGAGATATTCATCTTTTGGATCTGCAGCTCTTGTCCTTTCTTTCTGCATTTGCAATTAAATTATAGGATTTAGGTTGTGCCTTTTTACAAACACACTGCTTTTTCTTTTAACCCAAACATGTTTCACCACCTCTGTGCCATCATCATTTCACTGAAAAAACTGTAAAAAGTGAAAATATTTTATGTTACAATTGATTAAACAAAGTGAGGCCTACAGAAAGTTTTTGTTAATTTTGCTTCTTACTGTGATTTTACATTATGTGGTTCTGCAGGACCAAAATAAAATATAAACAAGAATATATACACAAAACATTTTGACACACCACAAATCACATTTTTAAAAATCAAGGATTGTGTTAAATTGTCAATGAAATTTACATTTACATTATTTGGTTTGCAGATGACATGCTATCAGTGCTGGAAACTATAGAGTTGCCCTGAGAAACCACATAAAGTAAAATCACGGTAATAAGCAAAACGAACAAAAACTTTCTTTAGACCACACTTTTTAAATCAATTATAACCTAAAATATTTTCACTTTTTACAATTTTTCAATAAACAAAAAGCCCATTGATGATGGTACGCAGGTTCTGAAGCATGTTTGGGTAAAAAAAAAAAAAAAAAAAAAAGGTGTTTGCAGAAAGATGGAACCCATACCCCATGTCTGTAATTCATGTCGTAATAGTCTGGAATATTTCTATAAGTGAAACACTTCCAGCCATGAAAGTTGTTAGTGCTAGTCAATATTTTTAACAATCTTTGAGCTATAAGGCCTAATGGACTTTTTTGTATACGTTCCATAATATTTGTGGGATAATTTTATTAATGCACAATAAAATCATGGTGCCCAACACTATAAAGACCTTATGTGCAAATAAATATTATTATCACTATTCACACCAATGAATAGGATACAAAAGTCTTTACTTGTATGGGCAGGAAAGAAGATACATACCACAAGACATGAATGGACACCAGAACAGTGTCCTAGCCAAGCTATCTCTAAAAGATTCAATCCTCTTTAAGGATGACAATTAATGATCTTTAAGTATAAAACCTCCATGCCAGCAGTTAGATTAAAATTAATTTAAGTGATTATCTGCTAAAGAAACTTTTATTGAATGAAGGGGAAAACTGAACATTCTCCTATCTCAAAAACACTTGTACATTGAAAGCATTTTCCAGATTTTGAAGAGTTCAGGGTCAAATGTATTTTATAAAAAATTTCAAGAAATAACACCTAAATACAGTTTTGACACCAGGACAAATCACAGAATATCAGCCAAGATTTTTATACAGTAACAATTATGCATCCAATTGAAACCACTATTGTCAAAATACAGAAATTAAAATTTGAGTATAATAACTATAATCACTTTTGGTCTGTTTTCTTTTTAACTCCATTCACATAGACATAGGATTATCTTATCCGCTGTATCAAACAGCTAAGCTTTACGGTAGCATAAGCTATACGAAAGTGCAATCACTGTCAGGTAGACTCACCTTTGAAGCCATTTCTTCTTGAACTGAAGAGCAAAGATTTGCCAGTCTGAGATAGCTGTCCCATCAATCAGTACAGGTCCTGACACAATTCCTTTCCTCTGATCAAAAACACCACTGTCAAGTCTTCCATAGTTAACACGTCCCCAGTTCTCAACTAGTATGTCTAGTGTGTGTGGAACACTGGCTTCTGCACTCAATGTTGTGCTGGCATTACTGTAAGCATTATTACATTATTTAAACAATGATGATGATTCCAGAACAAATTCTCACTCTGTAACAGAGTGTACACTGATTTGATTCTTTCTGACAAATAAAAATGATGTGCTTGTCAAGGGTTCAAAATTGGAACCTCTGCATTTCACATAAGTGTACTATGAACTGAGCTATCCAAGCATGTCACATGGCACATTCTTACATCTTTTAAAATCACCATACACTCTCTGTAGAGTGAAAATACATTCTGGAAACAATCCCCTAGACTATATCTAAGCCATTTCTCTGTAGTATACTTGCTTCCATAAGTGCTAGTCCTGCAAGGAATGCAGGCAAATTTCTGTGAAGTATGGAAGATAGGAGAAGAGATACTGGAGGAAATGAAGCTGTGAGGGCTAATTGCTTGGATAGCTCAGTCAGTACAGAAATTGTCCATGAAATGCAATCATCCCAAGTTCCAGTTACAGCCCAGCACACAGCTGTAATCAGCCACAAAGTTGCAGTGATGATGGTATGATAGAAATTTGTGACAATATTCTAATAATGAAACAAATAACAAACAGATGATTAATAATCTTTCTAAAGACAGAGGACTGCTGTGTCACAGATCATCTGTCAATATTTAAGAGAAAAGGACGCCAAAAAGGATAGTGAACTCAATAGTAATTCTAGTGTAATGTTTAAAGCTTTTATTGGAACAAAAACTGAGTAAAGTCTATTATGTAGATAGATGTAAAACAGCCTGACTGCACACTTCTATTAAACCTTCATGTTAATGAATGTTGTCAAAGAAATGAAAATTTTTAACCCTCATCCCTTAAAATAAGATGTTAACAAAGGTTTAATTAGAGTAAAACCCTCTTTATATATGCGTTCTCCCGCCACTGCTTGGTGAGTAGATTTTTTTGTCTATCTGTATTGATATTAGCCTAAAAGGTCTGCCACTGCTGACAGATCATTGGAAAGCCTCTTTTGGTATGCTGTGCAGCTGCTCTATCAAATTATGCATAATGTCTTCCCTGTTCTGAAATATGGGTTCCTTTCAGAGTCCTTTTCACTTTAGGGAAAAGCCAGAAGTCACTCAGTGCTAGATCAGGGGAGTAGGGAGGCTGACAAATCACAGCCATGTTGTGTTTGGCCAAAAAGCTCTGATTTATTTGGGAATGATGAATGGATGTGTTATTGTGCCGAAGCAACAAACTGTCTGATGTCCACAAGTCCAGCCATTTGCATCTCACTGCTTCAACAAAGTGATGCAGAACCACTTGGTAGTTACTCCTTCTTGACATTAGTACCTTCTGAGATGTACTCATGATAACCGTGTCCTTGGAGTCAAAAAGATGGTCAGCATGACTTTCACATTCCTGCACACCTACCCCTATTTTTTGGGTCTTAGATATGATGGATACTTCCACTGCAATGACTGGAACTTGTTACTGAGTCATACCCATAAACCCAGGACTTATCACCAGTGCTCATGGTGTTAAGGAAGTTGTGATTACTGTTCACAGTATCTAGCATGTCCTGTGCAATGTGCAAACAAAATTTTTTCTGCTCTGTTGTTAGCACAAATTTTACTGAGTTCCACCTGAGGGCCAAATGTTCCATTAAAATGGAATTAACAGATCCAATACTAATTTTAACCTTGCCTACCAGTTTTATGAACATAGTTCATCTATTCTGGATCACAATGGCCCTTACGTGATCAATAACAATGTCATTTCCAGATGTTGAGGCCCTACAGGAACACACTTCACACTTCACTTCTTTCCCTGTGTAGTACCCATTGATTTGTCCTCAAACACTTGGATTCAGCTCCAGAATCACCAAGCTTAAAACAAAATTTGTTGCAGTAATAATGTTCCACCTTTTCTGTCATTTTGTCCACAACAAAAATTCACAGACTACCACATACACATGTACACTTGCCAACAGCTAACTAGTGACTGGTAGTAGTTTCCACAGGTGTGAAAAAGTCAGACACATGCACAGCACATGCCTACTACCATAGAGAGTGCAAGAGCCCGGATTCCGTTGTTGATTTCAACAATAAAAAGGAAGATTGGGTACTTTTTGAACAACATTCATATATACATGCTGTTTATCTGCTACTATTAGTTTGCTCTGTTTTGATTAGAATGCAATTTTTCAAAGAAAATATTTTCTTACATCTATAAATACAGAGTTACATTTACAGCACATTATTAGTTGCCACATATATTTATAACAAACTAGCTGATTACCCAGTGTTGCATGGTACATATTTATTCCAATCTTCCATTAGTATAGTTCCCCCTTTCCCCTCTGACCATCTCCACCTCCACCCACATACTGTCCACCACCTCCTCCTACCCTTCTCTCTGTCCATATGCACCTCCCCCCACTCTCTGTCTTTCTGCTCCTCCCCCCTCTCTCTGTCCATCTCATTCTCCCCATTTTCTCTCTCCATCATCAAGTTATCACCTCCTCATCAATAGCAGGATGGTGGTTCTTTGCCCCACAGTATTCCTTTCCAGGTAATAAATAATATGTGTACTATGTTTGGCTGAAATTGATCTAGGCATTAAAGAGAAACTTTCTTCCCATAGCTTTGCTGTAGTATTCACATGTCACATATATTTTATGTATATTTACCATTTTTCACACACATTTGTACACACATTTCACCTGTATCTGTAGCAAATTTACCCTGCCATTCCATTTTCATGAAGCTCAATCCTTACATTTTCTGAAGAGTGTACTTATATATTTGAATACAGTCTCGGAAATGTGTTGTAAATAGGGTGAGTAGAATGGACATAATAAATCAAAATATTCTGCTTGATGCGGCAGTTATTCATGCAGCTCAGTATTTATAATGCCATATCTGCTAGACTATGTGTTGTACAACAATATAATTTTGCATGTACATTTGGTGTTGTATGTGAATACTGTATGCAAAATATGTCACAAATAAAGTTAGTAGTAAGGTAGTAATAAATTAAAACATCATGCTTCATGCCAAAGTTTTACTGCACGAACAGCAAAAATGTAGTAAGTGCTAAACATTTTGTCCTTTCATCATTCTCTCAGGGTTGTCAGCAAGAAAAAGTTACATAAAGGTTTGAAATTATCTGTAAGGTTTTCTGCAAGCCACTAAATGCTCTCATTCTTAAATACTAAATGAAAAAAAGCCTAGGTATTAGCACGTTGTGGGCTATACTTCTTTTTCACCCCCACTACTATCCCTTTGATAAGTAGGTGGTACTTACCTACACACTGATTCTTTCCAGGCAATGAGTAATATGTGTACCAATTTTAATTCAAATAGGTCCAGTAGTTTAGGAAGAGATGTGGAATGTACATACACATATTTTTATAATACATACGGATGCTGTTATTTGCCCTGTAGCTAACAGAAGTTTTCAATCCCTGAATCTAGATACTTAGATAATTTGCAGATGGGTAACTAATTAGGCATGTTTTTATTCTCTTTTGAATTGCTATGGATCTCAGTTTCTTGCTTAATGTTAGATGGAAACTTATAGAATTTCATACCACCAGAGTACATAACTCTGTTCTGAATACTAGGCATGGAGGCAAAGTCTAAATGAAAATAATTTTTGAGACTTGACTGAGTAAATTACAGTCAAGCTGAAATGGATTCTGTTATCAGCAACATCATCCATTAAGGAGTAGATGTACTGGGAAGTGTGTGTAAGAGTTTCAAGATATTTAAATAGGCTTCTGCAAGATGTATAGTTATCTACTTCACACAATATTCTTCTTGTTCACTTGTCTACATCTACATCTGAATCTATATTTTGCAATCCACCATGAGTTGCATGATAGAGGGTATGTTCCATTGTACTAGTTACTAGGGTTTCTTCCTGTTCCATTCATGTATGGAGTGTGGGAAGAATGAACTAACACTTCAGTTACTTTAGGTGCATTGCACCAGAAGATAATTCCATAGCACATCAGGGACTGAAAACATGCAAAGTAAGTTAACACTCTTGTCTTTAGTTCAACACAATGAGAGATGTTTCTAAGGTGATAACATACTGAACTGTGTTCCTTGATTAGGTTATATGTGCGGTGGACTCCATTTTCACTTGATATAAAGCTGGACCCCAAAGAACATTACACATTGTGCTTTATTCAGTATGTGTCCATAGATATCTATTTCTGATGCTAAACAGTTGTCATTGCTTTTTTGAAACTATATGATATGAGTCTGTGTGAGTTTGACTTAAAATGCATGTAGACCAGTGTAGCTATCATTTGAGCTGTGTTTGGTAGAGTTGAGTTTGTACCTTTCATTAGAATGATTGTCTTGTCAGCAAATGTTACAGTTCCTGAACCACCCTATAAAAGTCATTGGAAGATCATTTATATATGCTAGAAACAGGAGTAGGCCCACTACTGAGCCTTGTGACACTCTGTGCATTTTTTTCTCATTCTAAGATTACTTTTATCTCTGAGATACAGTCCATTAATGAGAATCTCTGTTTTATATTGCAAAGGTAAGGTCCCACCTTGCAAGAGGGATGTCATGAATTGCATAACACTTTAGTTAGCTAAATAGAACTTCGAAATCAACACAATCAAAGTCTTTGGCAAGATCACAGAATATTCCAACAGGATACTTTTTCTTGTTTAGGTTTGCTAATACTTCACTTTAGATGTCTTGTATTCCCTTCTCTGTTGCAAATGCTTTGTGAATACCAAACTGAGACGCTATTAACAAGTTCTGCTCAGCTAAATGAGTCGATATTCTGTAATAGGCATTTTATCAAAACCTTTTTGAAAGAGAGAAAGGAGTGATATAGGTCTGTAATTAGGTGTGCTTTCCTTACCTGCAGTTTTTTAGATGGGTGTTAAGTATAACACATTTAAGTCCTACTCATTACCTTTGTTCCCAAAAACCAAAGTTTTTCAACTGTTCCTTTGAAGTTAGTGGTTCAGTTATGTTTTCTCCATCAATGAGAACTACTGCTAGATCTCGGACATGACCAATAATTTGTAATACTGAGTTTTCTCCAATTGTTGCAGCATTCTTTCGGTACAGCACAAAACCATAACTTTGCCCATTGCCATTGTTGATGTCAAGAAATTCCATTGTCAGAATATCAGTTGCATTAACACAATCTCCAGCATCCTAAAAAAACATTAAATATGACAATGTAAATAGTATCATCTGCAGAAGAATTAAAGTATATCTTTGAAAAAACATAAAATAAAATAAAATAAAAATCAGGCATGAAATGTACAATCATACACTACAATATTTCCAGTTCATAGACTGAAAGCATGAGTCTCATTTATGCACCTAGTTTTTAACCCTTTGTGATCCACTGTCAGACTAAGTCTGACATTACAATTTTCTTCAAAAGCTCTGCTGCTGGATGATGTTGGACACATTTCCATAATTGTGCTTTCCATCTGCTATGTTGTTGGAATTCACTAGGCACATGGTAGCACTTAGTATGGAGATTTGAAAATTCAAACCATGTTGCATTTGCACATTTCTAGTATGATGCTTGCTGGCAGGAAACTTGTAGGTGTTGATGACATTGCCAGGTGGCTTCTTGAAGACATTGAGGATGAAGAAGAATTTAGTGCCAAAAATGACTGGGAAGAAACATCCACTGTGTGCAGTAATGTAAGTTCTAGTGGATTAGAATCTACTGGTTGAGTGGAAAATGATGAAGACACAGCCTGTAGCAAATACCTGGAAAGTTTATCATGATGGTGGCAGTGATCTTCCTTTTCCTGTCACACAACAAGGTTTCACCATTCCTCACAGATCTTGAGCAAATTCCAAACTTGAAATATTTCCAGCTCTTTTTCACTGACAGTTATATTAGTGAAACTGTGAAGGCTACAAAAGTGTATGCTAAAGGAAAGACACAGAAAGTCTCTCCACTTACAAAACACTCAATGTGGCACTTGTGGAGGGGCATTTCATTAGAAGAATTTAAGGCTTTTCTTGATGTAACATTGAGTTTTTTTATAGTGGCATGAACACACTAAATCTAAAATTTAGTATTATTATTCATTTGTTTTTCTATTATTTGACCTGCTGATGTGTGTAGTTTACTTTAAGCATCAACATAAATTTACCTTTGCATAAAGAAACATTCAGAAATTGTCTTGGGTGATTACATAAATATTGGGAAAGTTAAATATTGATTTTCACTTCAAAATTTGAGCCCTGGGTATCCTACACCTGTACTCAGTGTTCTAATATTGTGCTGTCTTGAATAGTGTCAAAATTAAAATTATGTTTAATGGAAATCCCATGCTTAATGTATTTCAAAATACATGCAATTGTAACAGAGATTAAATTAATGTAAAAATATGTAAACTTAAAAAAAATATATATCATTAATTTCCTGGGCTGAATAAACTTTTGGTAGCAGCCAACAGCCAGGCAGCAGAAGTAAAAATGATAAGGACAGGAACAATGTATTAAACTGCAATACACAAATTCGAGTGTCATCTCTAATGTCCAGATGTAGCCTAATCAGACACAAGAAAAAGTGTGGTTTGTTTGGTAATTGAAATTAGCTTTTGTTTGTTTAGTATTGATTGTGTATTATTTACAAGGATTTACTAGGAGGGCGGGGAGTCTCAGTTCTCCATAATTGCAGCTTTGCTTCTTCATCAGTGATTATTAGTTTCTTTGATGTTCTAAGGAAACTTTTCCTTGATCTTAGTAATTATGGGTAGGGTTCTTTCCCATGCATAGGATGCACTTTTTCTGTTCCAATTTCATTCTTTCCCTGTCTGCTGCTGTTTCTCTTCAAACAGAAGGTGGTGCAATTTCTGCGAGGTGGTAGAGCTGTTCTACTGGAGTTGACTTCAAGCAGCCTATTATAATTCTGCAGTGTTTGTTTAGGGCAATATCCATCTGTTTGGCATGTGTTGACTTACACCAAACAGGACAGGTATACTCTGCAGTGGAGTAGCATAATGCCATTGCAGAAGTTCAGATGGTTGCAGCTTGACTGCCCAACTTTAATCCAGACAGTTTTCTCAGTAGGTCATTCCTGGTGGAGAATTTTGATTTGAAATCCATGCAGTGTTTTTTGAACATTAGAAATCTATCAAATGTTTTGGAGTGTTACAGTGTTCCAGTTTCACCCACGAACATTCTATCTTTAACTTGTGGTCTTTGATAGGTTTGGTTTAAGCTGGTTTGTTCTGTAGTATTTTTGTAGGGTGATTTCAATTCAATTTCTTTTGGATCAGTGTTTGTGATTTTGGTTACCAGAGTGAGATTATCAGCATACAAGAAAATCCTGCAGTTGGGGCTGTGGGTTGGTCATGCTTCCCTGAGTAAGGTCATTTTACTGTAACCTCTATCAGCTATGCTCTTCTTGGAGGTCAACAAAGAATCTTCGGTACTGCAGAAGATTGGCAGTGAGCCTTGTGAGGGGAAATCCTTCATTAGTTTGTAGACCTTGTTTAATAGTAACTGGTGTTTGTCTATGTCATCTATGGAGGGCTAGGATGCCTCACCATTCTGGCTGGAAAATATTTACAGAATCTTTGCCCCCTCTTTGTGATGAGAATTGGCCAATCTGCAAGTTCTTGAATAGGCTGAGGTCAGGAATGACAGATCCTGGGCTAACCTGACAAGATGGGGATACATTAAAAAAATAAAAAAATAAAAAAAAATGTGACTGCGGGGAAGAACAGACTGTTCAGCATATGCTTCAGTGCCATCTGTGTTCAGCCACCTGCAGAGAAGATGACATTCAGCAGACAACAGAAAATGCACTGGAAGTGGCCAAATTTTAGTCAAATATTGTATAAACTGTGTTGATCCATCAATAATTTTATTTACTGTTTTTTATATATGTTTTCTGACATGAGAATAATAATAATTTATGAGTTTGCACTGAGAAGGGAAGGAGTTTGTCTTCTGGGTAGGTTTAAAATGTATGAGGCAATGAGGGATTTGGGAGTTGGGGAGGTGATGGAATGGCAGTAGAAGCGAAAACAGGTGGCACTCAGTAGCAGTAGTGAAAATTGGTCGAAAAGTGGAATGACAGTTACATGTTACATAATTGAGGAAGGGAGATGGGTGTGTGTGTGTGTGTGTGTGTGTGTATGTGTGTGTGTGTGTGTGTGTGTGTGTGTGTGCATGTGTGCGTGTGTGCGTGTGTGTGTGTGTGTGTGTTATTGAGAGAGATAGATATATACATACGAGGGCAGTTCAATAAGTAATGCAACACATTTTTTTTCTGAAACAGGGGTTGTTTTATTCAGCATTGAAATACACCAGGTTATTCCCCAATCTTTTAGCTACACAACACTATTTTTCAACGTAATCTCCATTCAATGCTACGGCCTTACGCCACCTTGAAATGAGGGCCTGTATGCCTGCACGGTACCATTCCACTGGTCGATGTCGGAGCCAACGTCGTACTGCATCAATAACTTCTTCATCATCCGCGTAGTGCCTCCCACGGATTGCGTCCTTCATTGGGCCAAACATATGGAAATCCGACGGTGTGAGATCGGGGCTGTAGGGTGCATGAGGAAGAACAGTCCACTGAAGTTTTGTGAGCTCCTCTCGGGTGCGAAGACTTGTGTGAGGTCTTGCGTTGTCATGAAGAAGGAGAAGTTCGTTCAGATTTTTGTGCCTACGAACATGCTGAAGTCGTTTCTTCAATTTCTGAAGAGTAGCACAATACACTTCAGAGTTGATCGTTTGACCATGGGGAAGGACATCGAACAGAATAACCCCTTCAGCATCCCAGAAGACTGTAACCATGACTTTACCGGCTGAGGGTATGGCTTTAAATTTTTTCTTGGTAGAGGAGTGGGTGTGGCGCCACTCCATTGATTGCTGTTTTGTTTCAGGTTTGAGGTGATGAACCCATGTTTCATCGCCTGTAACAATCTTTGACAAGAAATTGTCACCCTCAGCCACATGACGAGCAAGCAATTCCGCACAGATGGTTCTCCTTTGCTCTTTATGGTGTTTGGTTAGACAACGAGGGACCCAGCGGGAACAAACCTTTGAATATCCCAACTGGTGAACAATTGTGACAGCACTACCAACAGAGATGTCAAGTTGAGCACTGAGTTGTTTGATGGTGATCCGTCGATCATCTCGAACGAGTGCGTTCGCACGCTCCGCCATTGCAGGAGTCACAGCTGTGCGCGGCTGGCCCGCACGCGGGAGATCAGACAGTCTTGCTTGACCTTGCGGCGATGATGACACACGCTTTGCCCAACGACTCACCGTGCTTTTGTCCAGTGCCAGATCACCGTAGACATTCTGCAAGCGCCTATGAATATCTGAGATGCCCTGGTTTTCCGCCAAAAGAAACTCGATCACTGCCCGTTGTTTGCAACGCACATCCGTTACAGACGCCATTTTAACAGCTCCATACAGCGCTGCCACCTGTCGGAAGTCAATGAAACTATACGAGACGAAGCGGGAATGTTTGAAAATATTCCACAAGAAATTTCCAGTTTTTTCAACCAAAATTGGCTGAGAAAAAAAAATGTGTTGCATTACTTATTGAACTGCCCTTGTATATATCAAAAAATGTGGAAGGAGAGAATGGTTTGTTATGTATTGGCGTAAGAAACCACTTATGAGCAGTTGGTGTCACTATTGCCATGGATAGATTGCTGTGGACGTCTCTGTGTTTATGCGTATACTTAAACTAGAGGAAGAGTAGTACCTCTGAAGTTACAATGCCTGACAAAAACAAGGGAAGAACCCAGAAAACATGGTCAGATGCTGGGTGTGTACACTATCAGTGGGTATGTAAATGATTAAAGCTGCAATTCCATGTGGCAGGTAGAATGGCCACCAGAGTGTATTATTGTTGTTCATGTTTAGTATTGTTATCAATACATATACAGTTGTGTACAGTGTAAGATGTTGAGTAATCACTGTGAAGAACAAGGAGATGTCACATGCTCATCCATGATACTGTTATCAGCACCTGACAGCATTTTAAGGGAACCTCATTGTGGATTTTCATTTGGCCAACTAGTCAAATCATGCAATATCCAGATTTGTGAGACACTGAGCTGTGACAGTGACCCAGTGTCATCATCAAAGTCCAGTCTACCATGTTTCCCCAGCACAAGGAATTACCACCGTATTGTAAACCATACACATCTGTGTCTCCCATATGAAAACAAGTAATGGACTCCCTCCAACATTCTGTGTCAGCCCACACAACTGGTCACAACACTTAAAACTGCATTTGGAGTGGTACCATGACCAGGAAGCATCGTCTGCTGATGAATGGTGTCACATTGCGTTCATCAATGAGTCATTTTTCTGTATTATACTGGATGACCATCATCAGTGAGTATGACAGCAACCTGAGGATAGGTGCAGTATATGACTGCATACTTTGTGGTGTTATGAAAACCTTGGACTGAACAGTCTCATGAGTTGTGCAATGTTTGCTAATATTTTTAATTTAAAGTTTACCATAGTACTACCTTAACCAAATAGTAAATCCAAAATTCTAAGTTCATGAAGTGTTAATGATATTAAAATTAGATTGTACATCTCTTTCAGCTAAGGCTGTAACAAAAGAGAATGTAGCTAAGGTTACCACTTGTGCAACTAAATCATCCAAATTCAGCTGTCCAAGAAGAGGGACATCAGGATAGGCCACTTTAGTAGTCTCTTTTGGAGCATCTGCTTTGAGGAATTTCTTGGGAGCATATTGATCCAAAAGCTCTTGCACTGCTGTGTACTTGTCTGTGTAGTCACCTGCCTCTGTCAGTGGTGCATCATAATCTGAAACCAAATAATAAAGGCTAAAATATTTCTGTAGTTGTTGATAAAGAGGCAGAATGAGGAGAAGTCCATAGGAACCTGCACATTTATTCAGATAATAGTTTTTGATCTCCAAAACATTTTTGGCATGCAAAGACTTTAGAATGAAATCCTGAAAGTTTATAGCATCACCTGTAGGAAAAATATTCATTCCACTACTGATTCATATGAATACTTAGGCTGAACATCTGCCTACTACGTGGAGGTCTGTCTTTTGCCTTGCTCACTGGCATCACCCAACATGACAAACTGTGTTAACCTAAGACAAGAAACTTTCTGGCAGATTAAAACTGTGTGCCCGACCAAGACTCGAACTCGGGACCTTTGCCTTTCGCGGGCAAGTGCTCTACCATCTGAGCTACGGAAGCACAACTCATGCCCGGTCCGCACAGCTTTACTTCTGCCATTATCTCGTCTCCTACCTTCAAAACTTCACAGAAGCTCTCCTGCGAACCTTGCAGAACTAGCTCTCCTGAAAGAAAGGATACTGCAGAGACATGGCTTAGCCACAGCCTGGGGGATGTTTCCAGAATGAGATTTTCACTCTGCAGTGGAGTGTGTGCTGATATGAAACTTCCTGGCAGATTGAAACTGTGTGCCCGACCGAGACTCGAACTCTGGACCTTTGCCTTTCGCGGGCAAGTGCTCTACATCTGAGCTACCGAAGCATGACTCACGCCTGGTCCTCACAGCTTTACTTCTGCCAGTATCTGCCAGGAAGTTTCATATCAGTGCACACTCCGCTGCAGAGTGAAAATCTCATTCTGTATGTAAAGACAAGAATGTTGGCTTATATTGCATACTCATATTTTCACTCCCTGTTGTCTTACACTGTTATTTTCTGGGCCAGTGCACCAAAATTAAATAAATTATTTATTCAGCAGCAGTGAGCAGTAAGAATACTGTGCAAATTATGTAACCATAATTCTTCCAGAAGCCTTTTTAAGGGTATTGGAACTCTTAGAGTTATTTTACTTTTTAATTGTTTTTGTTGCTGATAAGCAAGATCAATTTCAAATAAACTGTGGTATATACAGTCACAATAAAAGACACAAAAATAATTTTCATTCAGACTTTGATTCCTCTTCCAGAGTTCAGAGTGGAGTTAGTTATGTATGCTGATGGTAAGATATTCAATAAGCTCTTGTCTAACATAAAGCAAGAAACTGAATCCCTACCAGTTCAAAGGCAAATTAAAAGTATCTCTCATTAACCACTCTTTCTACAACTTATGTGAATATCTAGAATCAGGAATTTAAGATTTCTGTTAGATACATGGCAAGTAATAGTTTTTGTTATAAAGCTGTGTAACAATTTACTAGATGAGGACTCAGCATGTATAGATGTAATACCATTGTAATCAAATAAATATTAAATTGTTAATAATAGATACACAGCTAATAAACAATAAAAGTAAGGTGGCAGCAGATTTTTTTTCCAAATAACAGCTATCTTACTAATTTACTACATTAAATTTGTATGATATAAACATGAATAGCACTAAGCATAATGGGGGTAGTTTCTTGTTACTACAGTATATGGCATAAGTCTCTTATGACATCTCTGTCTCATGTTAATGTATATCTTGACTTGTTCCACATTCCTGATGATTCTCCTTCTTGGTGGTATTCCTGAAACCATAAGTGAGGAACAAGGAATTGGACATCCATATCACATCACAAAATGTGGAAGTCAGAGGCTCACCCACTCTGTAGAATAGGATAAGTGGCAATCTGTGACAGATTAATCATATACAGTTGATGTACCTGAGACATATTGAGTCTCATTTTTATCTGTGGCAATGAAGTAGTTTAATGCAATGAATTAAAACTTTTGCCAGCACCAGAAATCAAACCCAGGTCTCTTGCTTACTAACCAGGTGCACTAGTCATCACACCAAACTGACAAGCAGCAATGACAACTGCGTGATTATCTTTATATGTCTCTATCTCCAATAAATATAGCAACCCATGCCTCAACCCCTTGCTATTCCCCATCTAAACTTGCATCAGTGTTGCCAAGGCTCTCCAATGTTGGAAGAGCACCTTAACAGTGAGCAAAATGGGGTTAATCCTACCTAAATCCCAGGTATAGGTGATACTTTAATCATACATAGTTTATGTTCCTGAGACAAATTGAGTATCACTCCTTTATCTATGATAAAGTGCCAGTGTGATGTAATGACTAGCACATCTGCCTTAGTGAGCAGAAAACCTGGGTTCAATTTCCAGCACTGGTACAAATTTTAATTCACTGCTTGAGCCTACATCATTGTCATAATCTGTGAGAGATCTTATGAAACAGTACAATGTTCCGTTGATCACCCAGTGACTTTGTCAGTTATGATTGTAGTTGGAATATTCACCTGGGCTCCCATGGGACCTGTGATAGAAATCAGCGGCACCATGACAGCTGTGGACTATGTGAATGTTATTGTGGATCACCTGCATCCCTTCATGCTCAATGTCTTCTTCAAAGGTGATCGCATCTTCTAGCAAGATAACTGTCCATGTCATACGGCCAAAATTTTGCTACAGTAGTTTGAGGACCATTTCAGTGAACTTATGTTGTGTTTTCATCACCAAATTAGCCTGATCTAAACCTGATGGAACACATCTGGGATGCCATCTAGGACCACCTGCACACCCTCAACTACCAGCCTGCAGCTTACCTGACCTGTGCATAGATACCTATTGCCACATACAATCAGAAACTTACCAAGGACTTGCTAAATGCATGCCATCTAGGAACACTGCCATGATGTCTTCCAATGATGAACCAACATGGTACTGAACAGGTGGTAATGAATGTGTGTGCTTATCAGTGTATATCAAATGATTTAAGTGGTTTGGTTTCCATCCATGAATCATGCCAAGCATGCAGTTCCAGAGGCTACAGTTGAATAAATCTGTACTTCATTCCAGCAGATTTGTGGCGGAATAAATAAACTCTGTTAGTCAAAATGCCTGACTTTTTAAACAGATTTCTATCAGACGGTCATTAGTGTACACCAAATATTATTTCTACAGCACAGTTTTGAGAAACGAAGACTTTCTTTCTGAAAGATGAGTTACCCCAGACCATTATTCCATATCACATTACTAAATGAAAATATGAATCATATATCAACTTACTGATCTGTCTCTTCCAGAGATTTGCAATGATTCTAAATGCAAATGTTGCTGAGATAAGTTGTTTTAGGAGTTCAAAACCAGCTTTTCCTAGTTTAAACATTTATTGATATGATTTTGAAGTTTCTGCACTGTTTTAATATTTCTTTACCATGTGTTACACATATCACTGGTGTAGTACCTCCAAATGTGCTGAACTGAATATGTTGTGTCTTTCTACTATTGAGAAGGGACCATTCACAGAAAACCAGTCAATGATACTTCTGAGAACACTGTTTACCATTTCTACTTTTTCTGCATGTATGCTTGGATTGATTAAAATAAGCAAAAAGAACTAATTCTTCTTGTTGTATATTAGATGGAAGATTATTTATATACATGAGGAACTATAATGATCATAAGTTTGAGCCTTGTGTAACTACTTACATGATTTCTCCCCAGTCACAATAATGTCCCCTGATTACATTGGTTGAATAACTAAGTACAACTTTCTGCATTGTTTTGGTTGGAATGACATTATACATTGACTGGGTATACCATCAATCCTGTGAAACCTTGGTTTATCTTACCATTAAGTTAAATGCCTTAGACAGGCATGGAAAAGAAAACTGGCACTATTTTATTTTACACTTGTAAAATTTGGTGAGTGAGTGTGCAAACAGCATTCTCAGTAGAACAACAGTTTTGAAACCCAAACTGTGATTTACTGAGAATATTATTGTTGTTCAGGTGAGATACTATTCTAGAATACATCACCTTCTAAAAAATTTTAGAAAATGACATCAGCACTGAAACCAGTTGATTATTATTGACATATCTCCTATCATCTTTTTTATAGAGGAGTTTAACAAAGACTTTATTGCAATCTTTCTAGATGCCTTACATACTTTAAATAAGACTGGTTGATTGGCTGATTTTTATTTGGTCCCATCTGATTGCATTATGTACAAAGGGTGTACCTGTAACAAGGGACAGGTCAACTTAACTTAGTATCTTCAAATATTTAGCTTACCTATTACAAAACATAACAACATACTACAAGTTATTTATGTACACCATACTGCAATATTTTTGAGTGATTAAAGTGCATACATACAAATAATATTAACATACAAATAATATTAACTTCCTCATTCTTTACACATATACCATACTCCTCTGCACTATAAAATTCTTTCTCAATTATGTAACACTTTAGAAGTTTTTGGTATGTCCCTTCAGATGCAAAGTCCTGTAGACACTTAAGAAGATGCTTCACCAGTTGTACACATAAGACTGAGGATCTTTTTCAGCAGCTCTCAGTCAGTGTGATATATTTCTCAACTGGCCTTTATTTCTTGTGTCATATGAATTTACAACAGACACTCTATCAATATGAAACTTCCTGGCAGATTAAAACTGTGTGCCCAACCGAGACTTGAACTCGGGACCTTTGCCTTTCGTGGGCAAGTGATCTACCAACTGAGCTACCGAAGCACGACTCACTCCCGGTACTCACAGCTTTACTTCTACCAGTAGCTCGTCTCCTACCTTCCAAACTTTACAGAAGCTCTCCTGCAGAGTGGAAATCTCATTCTGGAAACACCCCCCAGGCTGTGGCTAAGCCATATCTCCGCAATATCCTTTCTTTCAGCTGCAGAGTGAAAATCTCATTCTGGAAACACCCCCCAGGCTGTGGCTAAGCCATGTCTCCGTAATATCCTTTCTTTCAGGAGTGCTAGTTCTGCAAGGCTTGCAGGAGAGCTTCTGTAAAGTTTGGAAGGTAGGAGACGAGGTACTGGCAGAAGTAAAGCTGTGAGTACCGGGCATGAGTCGTGCTTCGGTAGCTCAGTTGGTAGAGCACTTGCCCGCGAAAGGCAAAGGTCCCGAGTTCGAGTCTCGGTCAGGCACACAGTTTTAATCTGCCAGGAAGTTTCATATCAGTGCACACTCCGCTGCAGAGTGAAAATCTCATTCTGGAAACTATCAATATGTTCTCTCCATTGGAGCTTATTGTAAACTGTAATTCTCTAAAATTTTATACAGGTAACTTCTTTCAGTAGTGTTTCACCTATGAATATATCTATGTGCTCTTCCTCCTCTCTATTTATGAACACCATGAACATTGTCTTTTTTAGATTTATAATTAACTCTTTCTGTATGAGCCACTGGTCTGTACTGTTTGTTGATATAAAGCATTTCCAGATTTTCTTCTCCATTGACTATTCCATATCATCAGCATACACTGTTTTATGAGCCTTTTCATTGAGTTCAATATTACTTATAAATAAGATGAACAGAAGTGGGCCAAGTACAGATCCTTGAGATATAGTGTACTTAATATCACTGATTTCAGATATGCATCCAGCTTTCAATTGCTGACATATGATTTTATCCATTGCACGTGTGTTCACATAATGCCATAGCTTTAAAGTTTTTCTGTTAATGACATATGGATAACTGTCAGAAGTATTAGACAGATGCAGAAACATAGCAGATACAGAATTTCTTTTGTCTAATGCATCCATAACAGATTATGTAAAGCTTGAGAGAGTGGTTTCTATAGATCTCCCATTTTGGAAACCATATTGGCTGGAGTCAGAATACTATGTTTCCCTAGAAATGTGGCCATTCTGCTATATATAAGCATCTCCAACATTTTTGGGAACCCAAGATTAATAATGCCCATCTGTAGTTATTTGGGTCACCTTTGTTACCTTTGTTACATATTGGTACTACTGTGCGTATTTGTAATTTTCATGGAAATACTCCTCTGAATGAGCAGCTTGCTATACCCAAAAGAGATTCAACTATTTCATCACTCACATGCTTTATTAGATAATTTGAGATTTCATTGTTTCCTGTAGACTTCTTGGATTTTAATTTCTGAATTATTTTTATGAATTCTGGTTTCATTACTGGTTGCGGAGACATTGATTGGGATGGTTGCTGAAGTGTCTAGGACACATTGACACAACATGATTTCTTTTCCTCTTTAAATTTTGTACAAAATTTATAAAACTGTTGTTGAGTGTTCTAGTAATTTTTTGTTCCATCTGTAACTATACTGTTCTAAGGCCTCATTAAACTAATAAAATTTCTGTTGTTTACACTCTTTTGACCACATCTTTTAGTGTTGCTTATAACCTATGCTGTTTTACCTTTATGATTTGAATTTGCAATGGCTCTGTTCATTAAACTGACTTTTACTTCTTTAATTTTTTTTCCTGTGCTTCTTCTAATACTGTTTTGTGGTTCTACGTTCCTTGTTTGAGTTTTCATCATACTTCTCATTTGTGCTTTGTGCTTGGAATGTTTCAGTTCAGTCTTCTTTCTTCAGAGGTATTTTCAAAATGCTCAAGTTTTGCAGGCTGATTTGTCTTATTTTGCTTTGCTGCTGTTTTTGAGCTCCTATTTGTGTGCATACAAAACTTTAATTTATGATGACCACAAAGTGCTGTTTGCAGAACTTTTGCTTGACATTAATTATTTACAGTATTATTGGTATTGTTATATATGATGGTTTGAATCTGATCAGTCACTCTTGTAGGTACATTTATTATTATTTTCATATTACTCTGTAATAATGTTCCTTATTTCTGTTTGATTCTTTACCTATATGTATGTTGTACCTCTAAATACTGTAACATAATTTTAAATGTTTTTTCAGAAATGTTGCAATATTCACTCATGACACTAGTAATTTCAAAATCCTTTTCAAAGCACTCTGTAATATTTATACAATTACAGTATCCAGTGTCTTGTGTACTACTAATTTTCTTCTTGAATATAGTAACATCTCCAACTTTATGTTTTGATCCATGGAAATAATGAAACAGATAGTAGTGACTTATTTTTAGAGTGCAAAGTTTTCCTTCATTTAGTCCAAGCACACTAAGGCATAACACATCTGGCTGTGTTTCACTCAGGAGCACTGCTAGTTTTTTGTTCCTAAGTACTGAATATTTTGGTGCACAATTATAATGTTATTTTCCATTCAATGATGCCTGAGTTGTTGAAAATCTGTAGTAGTTGGAGACTCATGTCTTATCACATTCTATTCATTATTACCTATGTTCCTCTCCCTTTCTCTTATATTGGCTGTGGAATAAAAATTCTTTTGCTAAGTAGTGGGGAACTGTTCATGCTCTCTGTGAAGGCCATGTTAGTTTTGTTTTTATCTGTGCAACTTCTGAAGTTGGTTTCTCATATTTTGATGTATTTCATATTCTTTTGGTGGTGTTGTGTATGATTTTTCAATTACAATGTGATGGTTTCATTAATGCATTTAATGCTGCATCTTCTGTTGTTGGATCAGCATGACCTTCTTCATTTTTGGAGTATGATGATCCAGTTCGCACATCTTCCTGATACTTTGATTTTGTAGGAGATTTCTTTCTCTTGTCACTATCATTTTTTCTGTGTTATTTTTCATTACTGTCATCTGCATTTTGGTTGATATCACACACTTTAATTTTCTGAATAGTTTATTTCTTCCTCTTTTGTATACATCAAATTCTTGTCATATGAAATATGTCTTCTTAGGAATATGTTTACATCAACTACTTTGACATGATTGTATTTTTCACCTGCTTTTACAAAGTATTTGTTCAGCTGATTTATGTCATCATTTACCTGTACCCTCTCCTCCTGCTAAGGAACTGCACACAGTATCATCCTTGTGTGAACTATGTTTCTGATTACTTCATTTACAGCATTACTGAAAGCACAGTCTTCTCCCAGTTACAACTGCCATTTGCTCCAGCAAACACTATTAATGCATTTCTTTTCCCAGGTGTTTGATTTTGTTATGAATATTTCTGGTAACTTCATAAAATAGTGCACCTGGCTTAACAAAGGATATTACAAGAGTGGTGTCTTCACACACAGTTTCCATCATTTTTGTCAGTTAACATGAGAATCTTACATTATGGTGCAGCTGCATTACAGTAATCCCTGGTGTCATTCCTTGCTAATTCCATTTGTGCTTGTATTATACAAGATGGAGAAAAATTATGTAATGAAATTTTAGTCCTGGATAGCTGATGCCAGTAGGAACCAAACTTACTAATGTTGTGTAGGCTGACAATGCACCATTTTTAAACTCTGGAAACTTAGCACCACACACTCTGATTGGCCGTGGGATTGCCCTGTTGCCATTTGTTGGTTGACAGGCAGTGCTGTCGTTGTTGGTTCATGCACACAAATGTCCCTCACCCTGTCAATGCCCCAACATAATACGCAGATGTGTTGAATAGGTCTTGCTGTTTGTCTCCACCTCACATTAGAGGCATTCACATTTAAGCTTCACTTCAGAGCACACACACATCACCTGTGATTTAGTCATACAGTAAGGATGGCGGCACAGTATTCATTTGAAGAACAACGAGATATGGTTTTTGTTTATGGATTAGCTGACAGTAATGCGCATGTAGCTCAATGCTTGTATGAGGAACGGTACCCAGTAAGACACCACTCACACCCATAAATGTTAACAGTAATTCACTGGTGACTTGGCAAAAAAGGCTCATTAGCAGGATATCATGGTGATGTTGGAAGATCTCCAACATGATGCGATGGGATGCTGCATTTGCAGAAACTGTTCTCAAGCTCTTCGGAGAAGCATCTATGACAAGTATTCAAGCAGCCGGACATGACATGGAGGTCACTCATCAGTTAGTCTGGGAGGTTTTGAGGGATGATGGCCAGCATCTATTTAGTTTCCACCCTGTCCAAGATCTAAAGCCTGTGGTGGACTATGAACACAGGCTAGGGTTCTGCCGGTGGTTTCCATGATGTGTTGCACAAGATCCTGGCTTCCCCACTATTCTGTTGTTTACCAATGAGTGCACCTTCCATCAGGATGGCCTTTACAACACTCAGAACGTTCATTACTGGGCAAGGGGAAATCCTTACATCACGTACATCCGAGGACACAAGGAACAATTTTCGCTCAGCAATTGGGCAGGTGTTGTGGATGACCATCTGATTGGGTCAGTCCATCTACCTCTTCAACTTACTGGGGCAAATTACCTCCACTTTTTGCAAGAAACTCTACTCGGCCTGCTGGAAGATGTTGCCCTGGACATATGGCTATACATGTGGTTGCAGCCTGCACATAACAGTTGTGCTGTGCATAGGAATTTAAATGAACTCTTTGACAGCCAGGTAATTGGTAGAGGTGCTTGTAGGACATGGCACCCGTGATTACCTAACCTCACACCCCAGACTTTTTCCTGTGGGGATTCTTCAAGGTTATAGTTCCTCCACCTGGATGCATACCACCTAGGAATGAAGAGGAATTAATTGATCACACTCAACACGCCACCAGGCACATCAAGGCAATGCCAGGAATCTTTGAAAGAGTTTGGCAAAACACCGTTCAACATTACCAAGCTCGTATCACATCAGAGAGTCACCAGTTTGAGCACCTGCCTTAAGCAAACAATCTTCTAACTACAAAAAAGGCCCTTTTCAGGGCCGACACAATTTGTAAAAGACTTTCTGTATTCAAACTAACTGCTATTGACAAGTTTGTTCCTGGTAAGTCTTATTATGAAATGTCAAATTTGTTTCACTTTTTTAGACTTGCATGAGAATTTTGACACTGTTCCTCGCAAGTGACTTCTAATTAAATTGTGTGCCTATGGAGTATCATCTCAATTGTGTGACTGAATTTGTTATTTGCTGTCAGAAAGATCACTTTTCATAGTAACTGAAGGAAAGTATAAATGAAGGTAATATCTGGCGTTTCCCAAGGAAGTGTTATAGGTCCTCTGTTGTTCCTGATCTTCATAAACTATTTAGAAGACAATCTGAGCAGTCCTGTCAGACTGTTTGCAGATGATGCTGTCATTTAAAGTCATGTAATGTGTTCAGATGATCAAAACAAATAGCAAAATGATTTACACAAGATACCTGTATGGTGCAAAAAGTGGCAACTCCCTCTAAATCATGGAAAGTGTGAAGTCATCCACATGAGTACTAAAAATAATTCACTAAATTTCAGTTACATAATAAATCATACAAATCTAAAGGTTGTAAACTCAACTGAATACCAGCAGATTACAAGTACGAGTAACTTAAATTGGAACGATCACATAGATAATGTGGGAAGGCAAACCAAAGACTGCCAGACCACTTAGAAGCTTAACAGCTTTACTATGGAGACTGCTTACACTATGCTTCTCTGGCCTCTTCTAGAGTACTGCTGTATTGTGTATGCCCATCAGATGGGATTGACGGAGGACATCAAAAAAGTTCAAAGAAGGGCAGCTCATTTTTTACTATCACAAAAGGTGTGAGAGAGTGCCATTGATATGATACACAAACTGGGGTAGCAGTCATTAAAGCAAATGCATTTTTTACTGTGGCAGGACCTTCTCATGAAATTTCTATCACCAACTTTCTCCTTGGAGTGTGCAAAGATTTTGTTGGTGCCCTCCTACATAGGGAGAAATGATCACCATAATAAAGTAATAGAAATCAGAGTTCACACAGAAATATTTAAGTGTTCATTTTTCCCGCAAGCTGTTTGAGAGTGGAAAAGTAGAGAGTAAGCTTAAAGGTGGTTCCTCTGGCAGGAACTTAATTGTGAATTGCAGAATAATCATATAGATGTAGATGCAGATGTTGATGTTTGTGCTTTGTGCTCTTGCAAATTTGGCCTACTTTTTTGGATATAGGACAAATCAATGCAATGTTTGTTGCACTCGTATAATTTAACTGCTCTTTTAGAGCCTTCAAACTGTCATTATTATGTGCAATTAAAGCATCTACTCACAAAATTTCATCTTTTGACCAGGAAATGTCATCCTCAGTAACTGCTTGCACAATTCTAATGTCTATTTGTTTAGTTGCAAGTCCAAGACTTTTGATTAATGCATGTGGTGCATGTAGGCAATTATAGTCTGAAACTGGCACTGACTGCTTACTACAGCAAGTATCCTGGTGATAATTATTTTATTTTTTGTGATGTACTTCACAGAAAGTTTGATTAGAATAGATGTATCCTGAATACCAGTACTTTTCTCTCTTCATTTCTATCGCATTTGTGTACTTCAGGATATTTCAGATTTGTAATGTGCACTTTTTGTTTGTTTGATTATTTTCAATATGCCCCATTACAATGTTTTGTAATAAACAGGATTTGAACCAGCTTCCTCTGGGTCAAGCACCACTTCACAAGCATGCTTTGGCAACCTTGGCCACAGAGGTGGGTTAATAAGCACTTATTTGAAAGTTTTCACTAGTACACAAACTCATTTATATTTAGGATGCAACCATCTATTATATGGGCACAAATCTTTAGTACTCATGTGCATTTCTATAATAATTGTATTAGATAGATCCTCACTTAATGCATAGACAGTTGACAGCGAACTCTATAAAGCTACGTAAATGCTTTGTTTGAAGTATTAGATGGCAACAGAAACTGGGTAGTATAGGAGGAGAAGCAGTGGATTATTCCAAAGCAGTTATTTTTCCTAGCATATATTTATAGTGTAATATAGAAGTAAATACCACAAATATCAGTTTCAGTAGATTAGTGCTAGTCATAATTTGGTATTACATGAATGTGTGGTGTCTGTTCTTTCAGACACCATGTAGTATCCGCAACTGTGATACATATTATGTAAATAAAAGGGAGAAGAGGGAGAAAGGAAAGGAATTATTGATGTCAGCTGCATTGTGAATTTATTTGGAATCAGCAGTAACAACTGAAAATGTGTGCTGGGTCATGACTTGAACCCAGGATCTCCTGCTTACTAGACAGTTGTGTTAACCTCTCTACCATCTGGACACAGTGTATATTGCAGTTGTGCAGACTATCTCAGCATGCCTCCTGCATGATCCACACTCCCACTAAATGCCACCTATCTCCAGTCCCCGGCCATGTCCTTCATGCTTGCTGCTTTGCCATTTCCACAGTAGGCCAAAGGTAATTGCACATCTGCAGTGAAGGTTGAGGATTTACTGCCCATGAAGGTGAATAAAATATATGAATGTGTGATGTCTCTTCATTCAGATGTGTCCAACTGAATGTCAAGGCAGTGAGTGTGGAAGACATGTACATTGACTGCAGATAGATGGCACTCAGCGAGAGGGTGAGTCAACCGGGAGGCATGCTGAGATAGTCCATGCAGTTGTGATAAACACTGTGTCTGGATGGTGAACTGGTTAACACAACTGCCTAGTAAGTAGGAGAGCCTGGGTTCGATTCCTGGTCTGGCACACATTTTCACTCATCACCGCTGATTCCGCATAAAGTTCTGGATAGCTGATGTCATTAATTCCATCTCTTCTCCCCTTCAATTTATATAATTCAATGTTAGTATACACTTAGATGGCAAAAGTTATGGGATACTTCCTAATATCATATCAGACCTCATTTTCCCTGGGTTAGTGCCCCAACTGAACATGGCATGGACTCAAGTCATTGGAAGTTCCCTGCAGAAATATTGAGCCATGCTGCATCTATAGCTGTCCATAATTTTGAAAGTGTTGCTGGTGCATGATTTTGTGCACAAACTGATCTCTCGATCATACCTCACAAATGTTCAATGGGATTCATGTCAGGCAATCTGGATGGCCAGACCGTTTGCTCAAATTGTCCAGAATCTTCTTCAAACCAATTGCAAACAATTGTTGCCTCATGACATGGCACACTGTTATCCATAAAAATTTTGTTGTTGTTTGGGAACATGAAGTCCATGAATGGTTGCAAATAGTCACCAAGTAACTGAACATAACCATTTCCAGTCAATTATCATTTCAGTTCGACCAGAGGACCCAATTCCCATAAATATGTAGCCAACACTATTATGGAGCCACCAGCAGCTTGCACAGTGCCTTGTTGCCAACTTGGGCCCATGGCTTCTTGTGGCCTACACCACGCTCAAACCCTACCATCAGCTCTTACCAACTGAAATTAGGATTCATCTGACCAGACCACAGTTTTCCAGTCATTTAAGGTGCAAATGCTATGGCCAATATTGTCACAACCTAAGGAGAGGTGTTGCAGGTGACGTCATGCTGTTAACGAAGGCACTTGCATTGGTCGTCTGCTGCCGTAGCTCATTAACATCAAATTTCGCCACACTGTCATAGTGGATACATTTTTAGTATGTCCCACATTGATTTTTGCTGTTATTTCACATAGTGTTGCTTGTCTGTTAGCACAGACAACTCTACACAAACACTGCTGCTCTCAGTCGTTAAGTGAAGGTTGTCAGTCACTGCGTTGTTTGTGGTTAGAGGTAATGCCTAAAATATTGTGTTCTTGGCACTCTCTTGACACTGTGCCTCTTGGAGTATGGAATTCCCTAATGATTTTCGAAATGGAATGTCCCGTGCATCTAACTCTAACTACCATTCTGCATTCAAAGTCTGTTAATTCCTATTGTGCTGCCATAATCACATCAGAAACCTTTTCACATGAAACACCTGAGTACTAATGACAGCTTTGCCAATACTGTGTCCTTTTATACCTTGTGTATGCAATGCTACCACCATCTATATTTATGTGCATATTACTATCTCATGACTTTTGTCACCTCAGTCTATTTTACACAAGTGGCCAGCTGTGGTTTATTCTGTCTGTTAATGTATAACTTGACTCATTATACATCACTGAAGTTTTTCCTTCATGATGAGAATTGCAGAACGTTATTTGTGATTGAATGAATGCTCATTCTACACCCTTTACCACTTGAAATATATGCTTCCAACCATTGGTTAGTTATCTTAAAGTACTCAGATAACAATTCCAAACCAATCATATAATTTGACATGACGAGTCTGGAACACACTGTATATGGGAACAAGTAGTTCTTGGAATTTCAGGAAGCTCATAATATTTTCAGTGATACAATGACTTTCAGCAACTATACATAAAACACACTGAAGTCATCACAAGGCTTCCACACATTTTATTAAATGAATTTTTATTTGCCAGACTCTGGCACTCCTTGTATAAATAACTAGGTAACAATGATTTTTATTTTTTACTGAGCAGCATTCATGGTCATGGAAAACTTTTTGAGAGAACACTTTTTAATCTTTGACTTTCAGTCACTGAAATTGCAATTTTGAGCATGGGATCATGTTTAAGTGGAAAATTTTATTCCTATGCATAAATGTTGTTGTTGTGGTCTTCAGTCCTGAGACTGGTTTGATGCAGCTCTCCATGCTACTCTATCCTGTGCAAGATTTTTCATCTCCCAGTACCTACTGCAACCTACATCCTTCTGAATCTGCTTAGTGTATTCATCTCTTGGTCTCCCTCTACGATTTTTACCCTCCACGCTGCCCTCCAATACTAAATTGGTGATCCCTTGATGCCTCAGAACATGTCCTACCAACCGATCCCTTCTTCTGGTCAAGTTGTGCCACAAACTTCTCTTCTCCCCAATCCTATTCAATACTTCCTCATTAGTTATGTGATCTACCCATCTAATCTTCAGCATTCTTCTGTAGCACCACATTTCGAAAGCTTCTATTCTCTTCTTGTCCAAACTATTTATCGTCCATGTTTCACTTCCATACATGGCTACACTCCATACAAATATTTTCAGAAATGACTTCCTGACACTTAAATCTATACTAGATGTTAACAAATTTCTCTTCTTCAGAAACGCTTTCCTTGCCATTGCCAGTCTACATTTTATATCCTTTCTACTTTGACCATCATCAGTTATTTTGCTCCCCAAATAGCAAAACTCCTTTACTACTTTAAAGTGTCTCATTTCCTAATCTAATTCCCTCAGCATCACCCGACTTAATTAGACTACATTCCATTATCCTCGTTTTGCTTTTGTTGATGTTCATCTTATATCCTCCTTTCAAGACACTGTCCATTCCATTCAACTGCTCTTCCAAGTCCTTTGCTGTCTCTGACAGAATTACAATGTCATCGGCGAACCTCAAAGTTTTTATTTCTTCTCCATGAATTTTAATACCTACTCCGAATTTTTCTTTTGTTTCCTTTACTGCTTGCTCAATATACAGATTGAACAACATCGGGGAGAGGCTACAACCCTGTCTTACTCCCTTCCCAACCACTGCTTCCCTTTCATGTCCCTCGACTCTTATAACTGCTATCTGGTTTCTGTACAAATTGTAAATAGCCTTTCGCTCCCTGTATTTTACCCCTGCCACTTTTAGAATTTGAAAGAGAGTATTCCAGTCAACATTGTCAAAAGCTTTCTCTAAGTCTACAAATGCTAGAAACGTAGGTTTGCCTTTCCTTAATCTTTCTTCAAAGGTAAGTCGTAAGGTCAGTATTGCCTCACGTGTTCCAGTGTTTCTACGGAATCCAAACCGATCTTCCCCGAGGTTGGCTTCTACTAGTTTTTCCATTCGTCTGTAAAGAATTCGTGTTAGTATTTTGCAGCTGTGACTTATTAAACTGATAGTTCAGTAATTTTCACATCTGTCAACACCTGCTTTCTTTGGGATTGGAATTATTATATTCTTCTTGAAGTCTGAGGGTATTTTGCCTGTTTCATACATCTTGCTCACCAGATGGTAGAGTTTTGTCAGGACTGGCTCTCCCAAGGTCGTCAGTAGTTCCAATGGAATGTTGTCTACTCCGGGGGCCTTGTTTCGACTCAGGTCTTTCAGTGCTCCGTCAAACTCTTCACGCAGTATCATATCTCCCATTTCATCTTCATCTACATCCTCTTCCATTTCCATAATATTGTCCTCAAGTACATCGCCCTTGTATAGACCCTCTATATACTCCTTCCACCTTTCTGCTTAAATAATAATAATGCATAAAGAAAATAAATAAATAAATAACTGGCATACATAAATGTTTCTTGCCACAGACTGAAACATTTCTAGCAGTGGAATGCAACGAAACTTTTGCATCTTTTTTACAAATCAACAAATAACTGCACTGCTGTGCATGCATTCACATGATAACACCAACTGTAAGAGTTGGCACAGACAGAGCATACATATGAGCTTGATGCATTCATAACAATTTTTCCCAGTATCTAGACAATATGATTACAATGTCAGAATATGTCAAGCATACGATGTTCATGCCTCCATTTTGAATTCTATAGAAATTCTTGCTAAATGTTTTATCTTTCTGTATTTTGTAGTGTGGTGTTGAGCAACTGTGGCTAGGAATGATCTTTGTGTGCTTCATTAAACATTTTGAGTGTATCTTAAAACGAATTCTGTGAAGAGAAATCTTATGACAAGTAGTGTAGCCCCTTTGATACCATTCTTGAAAATATGGCACGATTGTTATTTTTCATCCTTCTGGAATTTCATCCACTCTCTGCACATTCTAGAAATAAGGGATGAATGTTAGGGCTTTAATGTCTCATCTGTGATGAACTAATTAGAGATGGGGAACATATGAGTTAGGAAAATGATGGATAACAAATTTGGGTGTCCAGATGTGGATTTGAACTACCATTCTCCTGAGTGTGTCCAGTGTCTCAATATATTTTCTTGATTAATGATGAATGTATCCTGAAATTCATACTTGCCCTCTTGTATAGCTTTGGCCCAGATCTAATTCTCATGTGTGCTTTCATTTTTGTTCAGCTTTCTTGTGCCATTATGTTTTGGATTGTGGGGCTAGATTTACAGTGACTGTATATCAAAACTCAAACAGATTATAGGGTGTGAAAGAAGGTCATGAGTCATGCTTAGATAGCTCAGTTTGTAGAGCACTTGCACCAAGTAGGCAAAGGTCACAGGTTTGAGTCCTGGCACAGCACACAGTTTTAATCTGCCAGGAAGTCTAAGACTGCTGAGTTCTTCACAGATGAGAAGACTACTGTTTCCATCTGTAGTGATATTATTGTGCTTGGTCAGGATACTCCAAATATAGCTGTTAACAAGTATTTACTTCTATATATTGTGGAATACATTTTTGAAGAACTTAACCTTGTGGAACTCTTTGTAGTACTTTTACCTCTTAAAAATGCTTTTCTTGAGTAGTTCTTCATCTTTCCTCAAACTTTACTTTGCTTAGCCAAATCTATTCCTTGCTGACAGTTCTTCTTTATTTCTTTCCTCCTTGACCACACCTCAATGCCGTCAGCAGAACAGATATATTTGTTCACATTCCATTTCTTGATGAAGGTATTGAGCTAAATGTATATCCTTATTCATCTCCAGTCATCCTCCTTTTCTGGCATCCACTGTCTAACTTCATCATTCTGAACACATCATAGGCAACAGTGCAGGAGGAAGCTCTATGGCTATCACACTGAAATTTATCACTGCAGCAGCCACTAGATATCTTCCTGTTTTTCTCTCTTTACCTATTCTCATGTGCTATGTATTGCTGTTTACTTCTAAATTTCCTCAACAATATAAGTCCATGCATATATATTACAAAACAACAGTTATTGAGTATATATGACTATCATTATGGTGCAGTGTTAAATGTTTTCATCAGTTATCTACTCAATAACATGGCAAAGCAGCTCAAATTACATTACATCAAGACACTGGAATCTTATCTTTCACAACTGTTTACAAACCACAGTCACATGAACAAACATAGTTCAAAACAAATCACCTGCTTTATAATGAAAGCATAACAATATCAAGTGTGGTTATTCATGCTGCTGTTACTTTGTGTAATAAAACGTTTAAGTCTAAAAAAGAAAGACTTAAAACATACCATAGCTTGTAACTTGTGGTTTATAGGTTGGGAATGATGATGCAGCATTTGCTCCACTCATGAATCCAAAGCTTGTCCCTCCATGGAACATGTAGAGGTTGAAGGAGGCAGGATATGTTATGATTCTTTCCAATATGTTTCGGAAACCTTTAAATAAAAATTATTTAAATTTATTTATAGTATCACATGTCCATAAAAATACTAGTTCATTATATAGAGCATCTGAAAAAAAAGGTGTGGAAATTTCAATTCTGCTGAGAATCAAGGAATTATTTCCAGTATTGGTTGTGCTTCCCAAACAAGGACTCATCACAGATATAACAAATAACTATAAACAGAATTTTTTCCAGGTATCCAGGCCAGTCCAGGCTTGCAGCACATATCTAAGACTATGGCTCAAAGATTCCAATGAGAATAAGCAGGTCAGTTGTCAAAATATGCTCTCTTGAAACAAGACTGACCTCAATTACATAAAGTAACCCTGATAAATGTGAAAGAAAAGTAAATTCAGTTATAACAAAAATCTGCATAAACCTTTAATGTGCTTGGAAAGCTAGGCTGTCACATTTGCCAAAATTCAGCCATTTGCAATGAAAGCATCTCAGTCATCTACTCATATCTGTGCTTCATTCCCTAGTTAAAGTCATGACAATTTCCTCATATCCAAAGCACTTCTTCCTGATCTTTTTAGCATTCTTCTACTCTATTATTCTGTTGCAGAGTCAGTGTTTTACATCATGCTCCTATATAACATGAATCAATTAATGAGGGTGTCAAGCAAATAGTTCAGAAGCTGATGAATGATTGGAATTCTCTGTCATTAATAAGAATATTAAACATGTCCATTGTACATAACTTATTTCAGACAGACTGGATACTTGCAAAACTAGTTTTAACATCAGATAGAAAATACACACCCTCAAAGAAGTGACAATAATATCAATAGGTATATTAAGGGCATGGAATCATCAGATTAAAGAGAATGAAGTTATAGTTAACCTCTACACTGAAAATAAATATGAATCATGAGCTTCCAGGACCAATGACAACTCATAAAGAATATAAATGCAGACAGGAGAAATTGAAAATTTAGTTGGAAATCTTGGATGTAATTAGCATATTGGTTATTAGAAATGCTTTGGATATTGATCTGTTCATTGGTAAATGATAACAATATTGTGTAAACCAATTTCTATTTTAAGAGCAATATACTTTGTAAACTACTGTTTTTTATTAACTAAATAATTTTATACTTAATTAACAAAAAACATTTTCATTTTATATAATTATTTACAATAATGCTTTCACATTTTTTTATATTTATGCTAAAATTATGTAATGTTAATTTAAATACTTTCATTGGCAGCTAAGCAAATGCACTGTGCAGTTGCAGAGAGTTGTATTTCTCTGAAAGTTGATTTATCATTGTTTATTCTAAAGAATACAGAAGACAAAACGAGGGGAACTAACTTGATAATCCAAATTAAACTTTGTAGCTAATTTCTTCAAACTCATGAAGCCTGTGCCAATAGAAATATACTTAAGAAGACAACAAAGACAACTTAGAACCAGCAAGGTACCATATTTCATGATTTATCAATGAGGGCATAATTACTTTCACTTTTATGGAAAATGACAAATCTGTAAAGTTGATAACTTTTTGGAAACATAACCCCTACTTTAAAGATCATTTCAGATGTGGGTGTATCATCCTGGAATGTGAAACTGTACTAAGAAATTACTAATCACTGATGTGTATGTTGTGACTCGCCAATCTTTCAAAGTTTCAAAGTGCCACCATGCAGTTACGCGCGTCCTCTACATGCGGCGCTTTCTGACAGCCATGCAGTAGCAGCGCCACCTAAGCGGCCAGCCAGCCAGCGGCCACTAGAGTCGGACTCAGTTATGATTTGACTGTTAAATTGTGCACATGTCTTACTCTGTTTACTTGATCTGTGACTTTCATGTTTTGCATCTTCCTTGAAATATATTTGTTCAACTTGAAGTTATAACAATTGGCAATGAGGTAGTGATTTTTCTTTTCCATCGTTGACCCACATGTTTCCATGGCTACTTTAGAGCAACTATTGCAAGGTCGCAAAGAACAGCAAATGCTTCTCACCGATGCAGTTTGTGATTTCGTCGCAGCATCAAATGTGGGGTGTCTCTCGTTGTCACTACCTCCTTTTCCTCCTCACAACGAGATTGCGGAAGACTGGTCTGATTACGAAAAACGTCTTCGACAGCACTTCTTGGCGTGTCATGTCACGGACAAACAAATGTGTAAGTCTCTGTTCCTTCCATGGATTTCACCTCAAATGTATCAGTTGTTGCTGCAATTGGCTCTTTGAAAGATCCTGCATCTTTGTCCTTTGCTGAAATGTTCTCACTTCTGTCCGTCTATTTTCAAAAGCAAATGCATGTGGTAGCCTCTCGTGTTGACTTTTATTGTTGTCAAAAACAACGGAATCAATCCTATCATGCTTGGGCTGCTGAACTTCACGGCCTCAGTAGAAAGTGTCAATTTGTTACTGAAGTTCACAAAGAATCCTACGCTGATTCCTCGGTACAGGATGCTATTATCCAATTGGCACCTGACAAAGAAGTTAGGCAACATCGCTCAGTCTTTTGAAATTTCTCGCATCGCTGGAGCACAAATAGAGGCATGGGGCGACGTCAGGGAAATACAACCTCTGTGTGATGTTGACGAAGCATGTGGCGTGTCCCCGCCAGCCGACGTGGCCGTAGTACGCTGCTAAGCACAGCCTAGGCCTAACCATAAACAACCTCTAAGAAACTGCAGCAAATCCCACGGCAACTTCCTTCATGTCCGCGGTGTTTTACGAAACATTCATGATAAGATTGTCCACAACATTGGGCCGTGTGTCACAAATGCAAACAAAAAAAGGGTCATGTGTCATCCATTTGCAAATCCGAGCACATACATGATGTTCATGAACATGACACTGATTCTGATTCTGTGTTGTCTGTCAATTGTACTTCTTCCTTTTCAGGGAAGTTATTCCTCACTGTCCAAATGCTTGGTCGAGATGTTCGCATGCAGGTGGATACTGGTTCTGTTGCCACTATCATCAATTCTCGGGCGTATCTTCAGTTGGGTTCTCCAATACTGTCACCTGTCACTACACAATTACAGATGTACAATAAACAGAAGATTTCTCTCTTGGGACAATTTGATGCTGAGGTATCTTACAAATCTGTCATTCGCACTGTTCCAATGTTTGTGGTCAACCATAGTAATGCGGAGAATCTTTTTGGTTTCGATGCCTTTCGTGTTTTTGGGTTCTCCATATATGACTCTGTCAATATCGTTTCTGATGTTATTCCTTATGCTCAATTGGATTCCTTGTCGACGACATTTTCGTCCCTTTTTTCTCCTGGGTTAGGCTGTGCAAATGACGTTGAAGCTCATATCACCCTCAAACTCACTGCTCGGCCTAAGTTTTTTGGGCTCGGCCCATTCCTGTGGCCCTTTGTGATCAGGTCAAATGGGAACTGGATCATCTCACTGCTTCAGGGCTCTTGCTTCCTGTCACTTCCAGTGAGTGGTCCTCTCCTGTCGTTGTCGTTGCTAAGCCAAATGGTGATATTCGTCTCTGTGGTGATTTCAAAGCCACTTTAAATGCTCAATGCCTTATTGACACTTACCCTACGCCTCAACCTGAAGAATTGTTCACTAAACTTGCTGGAGGCCAGTACTTTTCTAAACTTGACCTGTCAGAAGCTTATCATCAACTTCCGCTCGACGCTGATTCCCGGCAGTTTCTGGTCCTTAACACGCCTTTCGGCCTCTATCAATACCAACAATTGCCATTCAGGGTTGCCAGCACCCCTGCTCTCTTTCAGAGATTCTTGGAACAATTATTGCTCACTGTCCCTGGGTGTATAAATTACCAGGACGACATTGTTGTCACTGGCTCCACCACTGACGAACATCTTCAAAATCTCCGCACACGTTTTTATGTCTTATGGACTGATGGTCTTAAGTGTAATCTTCAGAAATCACAATTTTTTCAGGCATCTATCACGTACTTGGGGTTTCAACTGTCTCGGGATGGTATTCGTCTGCTTCAGCAAACTGTTGCTGCGATCGATGCCCTTCCTCGCCCTACATCTGTTAAGGAACTGCAGGCCTTCTTGGGGAAGATAGCATACTATCACAAGTTTTTACTGTCTGCTGCTTCAGTGGGTCAGCTGTTGCATCGCCTGATGCATAAAAACATGCCTTTTCACTGGTCTGTGTCATGCAATGCGGCTTTCCAGAAATTGAAGACTATGCTGAAACAGGCCCCGTGCCTGGCTACTTATCGACCTAGCCAACATCTTGTTCTTGTCATGGACGCCTCTCAATACGGGGTTGGTGCAGTTCTTGCACACTGTTTTTCTGATGGTTCTGAACAACCCATTGCTTATGCCTCCAAAACACTCACAGATGCCCAACAAAAGTATTCTCAAATAGAAAAAGAAGCTTTGGCCATTATTTATGTTCTTCATAAGTTTGGTGTTTTTCTTTATGAATCCAAATTTCATCTTGTTACGGATCACAAACCACTTGTTTCCTTGTTTCATCCATCAATGTCACTTCCTGACAAGGCTGCACACTGCCTCCAGCGTTGGGCTCTTTACTTGTCTCATTTCAATTATGAGATTCATTTCTGGCCGACGGCTAAACATGCGAATGCTGATGCACTGTCTTGCCTTCCCATGGGTCCTGATCTGGCATTTGATAGGAATGAACGTTTGTGTTTCCACCTGGATGTTGCTGAGCAGCGGGTTGTGGATGGGTTCCCCATCACCGGGGACCAGCTGGCGGCTGCTACGGGTTCTGACCCTACCCTCTCCCGGGTTTTACGCTGTATTCAGAAGGGATGGCCAGATCGTCCATCCACTAAGACTTCTAATTCATTGCGGAACTACTACACTTTGCATTACCGCCTCACGGCTAGGGATGGTTTTATCCTCCTTTCCATCGAAAATGCTTCACTGCGTGTTGTGGTACCTGTGTCCTTGTGTGCTTCGGTCCTGCGCCTCCTTCACCAAGGGCACTGGGGTGTCTCTCGCACAAAATCTCTGGTACACCGTCATGTGTACTGGCCCGGCATCGACTCTGAAATCGCACATATGGTTGCTGCCTGCAGCCCTTGTGCGTCACAGGCCACAGACCCGAAGTCATCTTTGTCACTGTGGCCTTCGCCTGAGAAGCCCTGGGAGCATATTCATGCTGACTTCACGGGTCCTTTCTTAGGTACTTATTGGGTTCTCATTATTGACGCATACTCTAACTTTCCTTTCATTGTCCATTGCACGTCGCCTACCACCGCGGTAACCACCAATGCTCTAGCTCGCATTTTCTCTTTGGAAGGCCTTCCCTCTACTCTTGTTACTGATAATGGTCCAGAATTTGCCTCTTCCAATTTTGTGGATTTTTGTGCCCCTCACGGCATCAAGCATGTCACGGCCCCTCTGTTCCATCCACAGTCAAACAGTAGGCTGAAAGACTGGTCTGCACATTTAAGGCTCAGATGAGGAAACTCCTGACTTCTTCTGCTGCTGCTGATGCGCTTCTCCAATTTCTGGCTTCTTACCATTTCACCCCCATGGGTGACCACAGCCTGGCTGAGCTCTTACATGGCCGACAGCCCAGCACGCTACTTCATCTTCTGTGGCCTTCCACCTCATGGCCGCGGGTGCCTTCGCTTGGCCGGACACATCGCCCATGTCTCCTGTTATAATAACCGGACTTGCAGCAATGGGCAGATTGGTGCATGGGGCCCCAACAGTTTCGACCCCAACGTCTCCTGTCATCTCGACCCGTTATCTTCAGGGACACTTCCGTCTGTACGGGAAGCCTCCTCCTCGGGACTTTACGGCCAGTCAAACAACACATATGGACATTAGCAATCTACAGGCCACCTCCATCAAGACCTGTGCAAAAACTTCAAAGAGGGGAAAAGTGTTGTGACTCGGCAATCTTTCAATGTGCCGCCGCGCAGTTATGCGCGTCCTCTACATGCGGCGCTGTCTGCCAGCCATGCAGCAGCAGCGCCACCTAAGCGACCAGCCAGCCATCGGCTGCTAGACTCGGACTCAGTTATGATTTGACTGTTAATGTGTACACATGTCTTACTCTGTTTACTTGATCTGTGACTTTCATGTATTGCGTCTTCCTTGAAATATATTTGTTCAACTTAAAGTTATAACAGTGTATTTTTCAAATAGTCTAAAAGAGAGAATTATAATAGATTTAAAATTTAACAAAGTGGGTATAGAATAGAAAACCAACTGAAATCTATGAATAACAGTACCTGGCAGCAAAGTGGACATAACTGGACCTGCAACAGTGTCTTATGTGAAAATTAAATATCAATTTTCACTTCCCTTCTTTAATTATTTCATCAGAGTAGAAAACAGTGACAAAATATTTTTATTGGTTGCGACTTTCCTTTTGCACATGAAACAATTTCCTGGTCTTCCTTTATTATTAAAACCTTGAAAATGCCTTTCAGGAAAGAGAAAAGTGGTTTGTAATTAATTAGAAAGATCCACTTAAATTGTACTAATCATTTGTTCAAACCATGGATGGTTTTGGGATTTTAAAATCTCACCTTGAGATGTATGAAACTGTAACATACAAAAGAGAGGAGAAAAGAAATATAGTGCAACATATGTGTAAAAACCAAAAGGAAAGACTGCTGAAACAAGGTGACTTACTTGTAGTATTTGGTAACACGTAACATGTAGTCGGGCCAGTCAGTGCAAGAGCTCCAGTTACTGCATGTTGGCAGAAGTAGAAAAAAGGGAAATGCCTAATAATCAAACTGACCTAAAAATGTAACATCCAGCTTGGTGAGACAGCAAAAACCCAGAACAAACACTAGACTCACACTGTCCACCACCAACCAGCCACATAGTAGAAACATGGACTACGACTGAATGGAGGTCTGGATGCTTGGTGCAATGTGGTCACCAGTGGTGTACAAGGAAGCAAGCTGACATCATGAGTGAAGGTATAGAAATTCTGGACCGACTGGTCCAAGCACTTGCAGTATTTCACTTAAGAATACAATATGAATGACCTGTGGTGTGTTGATAGGCTAAATAACTCTCGAGCATGTGACAATGTGAGTCATTTTTGGGCAACAAAGCAATGGTACATATGTAAAATGATGAAGAAGTGATAAAATAGTAACAACAATTTTAAAAATTAATGGTAATATAATCCATGCTCAGTAAGTTAAGGGCTTGACCTTTTGGCTGTATATGGAGGACATTTAAGTTATTACCTATATCAGAGATAGACATACTGGATGGTTTATATATATATATATATATATATAAAATAGAAGGAAACATTCCACGTGGGAAAAATTATATATAAAAACAAAGATGAGGTGACTTACCGAACAAAAGCGCTGGCAGGTCGATAGACACACAAACAGACACAAACATACACACAAAATTCAAGCTTTCGCAACAAACTGTTGCCTCATCAGGAAAGAGGGAAGGAGAGGGGAAGACGAAAGGAAGTGGGTTTTAAGGGAGAGGGTAAGGAGTCATTCCAATCCCGGGAGTGGAAAGACTTACCTTAGGGGGAAAAAAGGACAGGTATACACTCGCACACATGCACATATCCATCCACACATACAGACACAAGCAGACATAATTTTGTGTGTATGTTTGTGTTTGTTTGTGTGTCTATCGACCTGCCAGCGCTTTTGTTCGGTAAGTCACCTCATCTTTGTTTATATATATATATATATATATATATATATATATATATAATGTGTTACCATTATATATATTATGTGTTACCAAAACTATAAGTCAGTCGCCTTGTTTCGGTAGTCTGTTCTTTTATATATATATATATATATATATATATATATATATATATATATATATATATATATATAAAACAAAGATGATGTGACTTACCAAATGAAAGTGCTGGCAGGTCGACAGACACACAAACAAACACAAACATACACACAAAATTCAAGCTTTCGCAACAAACTGTTGCCTCATCAGGAAAGAGGGAAGGAGAGGGAAAGACGAAAGGATGTGGGTTTTAAGGGAGAGGGTAAGGAGTCATTCCAATCCCGGGAGTGGAAAGACTTACCTTAGGGGGAAAAAAGGACGGGTATACACTCGCACACACACACATGTCCATCCACACATATACAGACACAAGCAGACAATGTGTGATGTCTGCTTGTGTCTGAATATGTGTGGATGGATATGTGTATGTGTGTGCGAGTGTATACCGTCCTTTTACCTATGTCAGAGATAGACATACTGGCACTTGAGCACATAATGTATCCTACATAAATGATGACTCACTTGGTATAGTTTATCTTAACATTACTTTTTGTCACATCTTTTACTGTATACTCCTCTCTTCACTCATTTGGCCTATCTACCATTGCCTTGTTGTCTATAATGGAATATAGTTTACTGTCTGTGAGGTTTAGGCTTGTTTTTCTCTCATTTGTTTAGTTATCTTCCCTCTTAGTCATCTATCCATGACATTATTGCTTTGTATAATGTATAGTACCCAGTGGATCATTTCTGATTGTTATCTCTCAGCTAACATTACTACACCCACATTTTATGTTTGTGATGGTTTTTAAATATTTTATTTTTCATCACTTAAGCCCATAATGAATCATACATGTGGCAATTTACTTAGCTTGGTCTATATTACCATTAATTTTTATCGCTGTTGTTACTGTTTTATCCACTGTTTATTCATTTTCACCTGTGTACCATTGTCTTGTTGCCTAAAATTATCACTTATTGTACACGCTTGAGAATTATTTAACCTATTGGCACACCACAGCTTGTTCATATTCTAACATGTTCTTAAATGAAGTATTGTAGGAACTCAGACCAGTCAGTCTTGATTTTCTATACCTTTGCTCATAACATCAGGTCACTTGCTTGTACACTGTTGGTGCCTGCACTGCACCATGATCCCAGGCCTCCGACATTGCCCTCCATTCAGTTGTGGCTGGCATTCCTAATGTGCGGCTGCCTGGCAGTGGACAGTGGGAGTACAGTGTTTGGTCTCAGTTTCTGTTTCCTTCATCCCACCCACCTGGATGTTACATTTTTAGATCAGTGTGATTCTGGACCCTTCCCTTTTTCTAGTTCTGCCAAAACGCAATAATTGGAACTCTTGCACTGAGTGGCCTCACCACACATTATGTGTTACCAATACTATAAGTCAGTCGCCTTGTTTCGGTAGTCTGTTCTTTTGGTTTTTATGCTGATGTTGCTTAATATTTCTTCCTTACTCTCCTTTTTAAGTTACAGTTTCATACACACGACGATGGGATTTTAAAATCCTGAAACTGATCGTAGTTTGAATAAATAATTAGTACAATTGTAGTAGATCTCTCTAAATCAATTTTCATGGCTCTCAGTTGTGGATGACGTACATAATAAATCTTGTGCAAAAGCCATTTAGTTCAGGACTTATTTGAAGGGAATTGTGATGACTATCAATAGTCCACCAAGTCTCTATGATCACGAATGCCAGAATCTTTCGACTGTAGTCTGTGCTACGCTATTGTGATGTACACTTGTGATCTCATATATACAGTTTATTTTGACAATAAAGTTAATGTTGTTACTAATAGTTGGGTTATCTCTCTTACCTCCAATGAGTATAGGGAAAAATATCCACAGAATGATTCATGAATAGAACTAAATCATAGTATTGAAATTTCGAGAGATTCAGTAAATATACTGTGATTAGAACAGTTTATCAGAGACATGTCAGAGTTGATAAAAAAAACAGCAATACTGTAAGAAGTGGGTTAGGAAATCAAACTTGAAACAGTGATGTGATCAAAATTTAGATGAGGAAAACAAATTTCAAAAAACAGTAATGCTGAAAGAATTGACTTAGCAAATAAAATTTTCAAGAACAGAGATGTGATAAAAATGGGATAGGAAATCAAATTGTTGAAACAAACAATCAAATTTACAAAACCTTCAATGCTGTTAAAATGAGTTATGAAATCAAACTTTTACATTCAATGAAGAATTGAGCACTCAAATTAATGCTATAAAAAATGACTGGGAGATTGGGTTGCAAATGTAAATTCATAAATTGAACACTTAAATGAGAGTCACCAGCACAGAATCTACAGTTCAAATTATTGATCAAAGAGCAACTGATTCTGAGGTTGACTTTTGAGTTTCCAAATGTGGAATGTAATTTATCTAGTAAAGTTGGTTATGTTAGCATTAGTTACAAGGCAAAATTCTTTAATTTAAATGAAACGGTGGTTGGAGTTAAAAAGCTAGTTTCTGAAAAGGCTAGTGAAAATGGGAAAAATGGGAAAATGGACTAGTGAAAATGGGAATGGATAATTTACTTTATGTTTAAAAACAATCAAATGATTAGCACAAAAGTGTTGTTGCAAAAACCTTTTGTTCCTGGAGATAGCATTTTGCATTCTTTCTATTTCAAACAAAACTAAGAAGTTAATTCCATTTCTGATATGACTGATAATTCCAAAATTTAATTTTTGAAAAGATTTTTGGAAGGGGATGCATTATCTTAGGCAAATCAGATTTGTACACAAGATTTAGTATATTAAGATTCTGGTCAGAATCAGAGAGACTGCAATTAAAAGTGACTTCCTCAATGGTCCAAGTTGCAGGGGACACAGAGGGGCTATGAAAGAATTTTGTAAAAGGCAATTAAAGGAACTTGTCTATCTGAACCAACCATTTGATGAAATTACTCCAATTGATGGAATGCAGAGGTTACCTGAAAATGTTCAATGAGGATTAGCATATGAGCCAGATGAATTAGTTGAACAATTTCTAAAATATGTGGACAAATTGGATAAAATTTTAGAAAGAAACAACAGACAGATTTTGAACAAAGTCATTTCACACAGAAGGGCTGGCATTGAAATTGTGGTGACAACATCATTGTAGAAATGAGGCGAATAATTACAGAAATCAGGAGAGGGCACCACTAAGAGAATTTAGTAGTAATAGGAGAGACAGTGTAACAGGTAATGTGAAAGAGATAAGAGAATATGGAATCATACTCATCATCCACCTCAGAATTTCAGTCAGGCAACTACAGTTACTGAGCATGTAAAGCAAGGATAGCTCCATTGGAGTTCTAGAATGTGAGAGCAAGGATTAGTAACTTTAACACATGGACCACTTATTCTGGGAAAATAATCACAATAAGAGCAGAAGGATAAGTACACTATAATATAAGGTTAATGAAATTGGAGTCAAACAAGAACTTTGGTGTAATTTCAGGCAAAATTGGGTTTAAGAGCAAAGTAACGTAGAAATTACGAATCTTGATTATGAATTACAAGAAGGAGAACTAGAAAACTTTTACAGTATAGATTTGGAAGAAAATTTTAAAGAGACTATAGAGATGATAACTTAAATATTTTTCTTATTTTTAAGTGAGGAGTTAGTAGAGCATGAGCAAAGTGATAAAAACATAGTAAATGAAGAAGTAGTTTGTATTTGCAATGCAAGTGATGTTCTTGATTAAGTAGGGATTAATAGTAATGAAATAAATGGGAATGAAGATGTATATTATTTTTATAGTTTAAAGTGAAAGTTGTTGGACAAGTAAGAATCAGATTCTATGTATTTTGTGAAATTGTCAACTTTAAGGGAAAATGTGAATGAAGAAGTGAATCAAATGGCTAAATGTATCACCTGTACAAGGTCAAAACATGCTCATAGCTTAGTCGATCAGTGTCTACAGAACAAATCTATCACAAAGTTGTCTTATCAGTCTTTAATTCCAGTTTCTTCAGTTATTAATAAGAGATCTTTGTGCAAAGTTTGGATGAATATTATGGTAGGGCTAGTTACTGACTCAATTTGGGTGAAAAAATTAGCAATTTTGTGCAAAGAACATTTTCCTCACTGGTGAATGGAAAACTGTAATGAAATTTATGAACTATGTAAGAGATAAATGATGCTGGATTGAGATTTGACTGTGCTCTTTGGGAACTTGTGTAATGATAAAAACTTGGGGGGGGAGGTCATGAACACTATTGATGACATGTGTGGTGAATAGAGGATCACAGCTGTGTAGCGCTTTTTCACATTTTCATTCTTGTGTGCTGCAACACTTTTCTGGCTTTTCTGTCAATATTTCAAGTTGTCTCCTATCAGTTTATTGTTTCTTCATTAAGTTGTAAGTATTTTGATATGTAATTAGCATTTAAAAGATGATGCAAACTTATAAGTGTACTGTCAGATTACATGTAATAGGGGAGGTTATTTTCATATTTTACCTGAAAAGAGACAAGATTTTTTTATGTTTTCTTTTCAAAATGAAATTTGTGTCTTATTGGTTTTATTTGCAAAACTACTATGCTGCTTTGAAATAGAACATGTAGTTTACACTTTTTGGTGGGAAATATTATTGAAGTGTTCTGTATCAAATATGGATTATGATCTGCACTGTTTGGCTTGATATAAATAGACAAGAATGAATTAGGAATACAATTTGGAAAATATTGTGTTGTTTTGGAATGAAATTTTTATTTTATTGCCTTTTTTTACTTGAAAATATTTTTGACAAATAATGAAATTCATAAGAGTCTATATTACAATAACTGAAGAAATCGGAAGATGTCTGACAGAACTGAAAGTGATACCAAGCATTGATCTCAACAGAGACCAAAGACTGTTGGTAGGGACACTGAGATAATTCAGAAAAGGTACATATTGGGGAAAAAGAGACAAATATAAACTGCTGGAAACTTGAAGATAGAGAAACCCAAGAGACGTACAGGGAGAAGATTAAGACATAACTTCCTAAAGATGAGAGGAAGCATATAGAGGAAGAATGGAGGAGTTTCAAATCAGCCCTAGTCAAGGTAGCAGAAGAACATCAACAAAAGTCAGACACAAAGAAATTCCATGGTGGAATGAGAGAATTGCAGAAGTTCTTAAGGATGATAAGGAGATACACCACATATTAGATAACAGAGGGAAGCAAAAAGAAAATACTTCAAAAGTCATCAACAGAGAAGGAAAACTCATGTGGGAGGAAGAAGAAGTTTTGAAAGTATGGAAAGATACTTCCAAAAACTATATGAAGGACAAAATGAAACAAATACATGTGATGAGATACAGGGAGATGAGAGAAATACCACATTCACATAGAATACAGAAAGAGAAAATATGCTGATGTTGGTTGTAGAGAAAGCTGTATTAGAAAAGAAAAATGACAAAGCTCCTGGAGTAAATGACATCACAATGGAAATGAACAAAGCTGTAGGACCTATTGGAATTTAGTGTCTGTATAGAATAATGAGCATAGTATGGACATATGGAAAGATTCCTGATGATTGGACAAAGTTGATTATTGTACTTATCTTTAAGGAGGGTAACAAGACACACTGTGAGAATCACAGAGGAGCAGCACTACTGTGCCACTGCTTTGAGGTTTATGAAAAGTTAATTTTATAAAAAAATCAGGAATAAGGTAGAACCACATTTGAAGGATTTGCAGTGGTTACCCGAGGTATGTTAAAAGCTGAGGAACCTAATGATCAGCAAGAATTTTTACATTTGCAAATAAAGCTAAAAGCATTTTAATCAGGTTTGTTAACAGAACAACAAAAAGAGGACTTATACCAAATACCGTTATGGTATGGAAAGGTGTTTTCAGAGAAACCAGGGGTACTTGGAGATTATATATGTAGCTTTAAAATAAAGGACAATATAACATTTTTTTGTAATCGCTATGAGTATGTGACGAGTGGTACAGGATGGGACAGACAGGATGCTTGAAAACAATATTATTGAATGCAGTCTTAGCATATGTAATAATCCCCTGCTATTGGTATGTATGGTTACCAGAGGAGTCAAGTTACTCCTAGATATATATACATTGAATAAATGCATAGAAATGGAATGAGATAGACCAGTCTGTATTGACAAATTACTATCAACATTCATATAAGCACAGTATTTTAGCTCCATGGATTTGATCTTGGGGTTTTGGCAGGTCAAGATTGATGAAAATTCGAGAAAATATACAGCTCTTTGTAGAAAGATAAGTCTTACCAATTTACGGTATTACTGTTTGGATTAAATATTTCAGTGTTCATATTAATTAGAGCTTTGGATGTGGCATTGGGTAAGGATCTACTAAAGGAGTTAATTATTCATGTAGATGATATATTACTGGTATTAAAGATTTGGAAAGAACATTGCAATCTATTATCAAGAACTTTGGCAAGATTTTACGTTAAACGTAACAATTAAGCTTTCTAAATCACATTTCAGCAGAGAAGAGTTAGAGTTTCTTGGACAGTTGGTAGGCATATATGGGATAAAACATTATGCAAAACAAATATGGTCTATCAAAGACTGTCCTGAACCAAGGGATGTGAAGCAATAATAGACTTAGCATGATTTTATAGGTGGTACATATGAGGGCAACATATTAATGATGCAAGGCTATTAATACCTCTCAAACAAAAGGCAATATGGATTTGAAGTGAAGAGCAATCAAAAGCATTCAGTAATAACAAGTTAGCGTTGGTAGAGCCACCTATCTTAAGACATCCATATATGGAAAAGCCTTTTAAAGTTACTACTGATGTGTTGGAATATGGAATTGCTTGAAAATTGTACCAGGGAGAGTGGGATCTGACTTAAGGAGACCACAGTACATTTGTGTTTGAAAGCAGAGCTCTGAGCAAACATGAGTTAAATTATACTACAACAGAAAAAGAGATATTAGCCATAGTACAGATTATAAAGAAATTTCAGACTCTGATTTAAGGATCTAAAATTATAATTTATACCTGCCATCAAGCCCTGACCTTCTTAATGGAAAGTCATCCATTACATAGGAGGTACTTTTCTTACAAGAGAATAACATAGAGATAAAATACATAAAAGGTTCACAGAACATGGTTCCTGTTGCACTGTCATGCCTATCTCTAGGTATGAGTGACATCATGAGAACCAGTGTCTTGGAATAACATTCAATATAAATTTTTTGGCTGTAAGTTCTACCAATAATGATGTTTGGGACTTGGTGGTGAAAATAAGGCAGGATATAACTGAGGATTCATATTTTAAAAATAAGCTGTTAACCATGAAACAAGGTGGGATTATTAAGGATAATGAAGGTGAATGGATAATATATGATGATGTTTTGTTTTGGAGAATAAGAACTATAAGACTTTTTTGGAGAGTATGTATATGAATGACCATAGGGACAGAACTTATTAAGTTTATCCACAAGGAATATGGACACTTTGGAGTGTGTAAGTGCATGAAGCACTTGATCAAATTCTATTACTTTAAGGTTTTAAGTAGAAAATTATTATAAGTCTTAAGGTTCTGTGAAGTATGACAGAAAATGAAAGACAATAACCAATCTGTAAGTTTTAAATTGTATGCTATAACACGAAAAGTATTACATGACCTTACTACAGCTGAATCTTTTGGCCAACTTCCAAGGACTAGAGGAGGAGTAATATATATTTTTGTATTGGTTGTGTGCTGGTTGAAATATGTAAAATTGTATCCCATAAAATATGCAAATACAGAAGCAGTGATTTGCTGTTTGAGAGAATATTTTAAAAGTGTAGGAAAACCCTGCAGATCACTAAAAGATAATGACCCACTGTTAGTCAGTCAGGTGATCAATGAGTTTTTGATGCGAGAAAGGAGTGCTAATCTTGCAAGTTTTGTAGGAGAGCGTCTGTGAAGTTTGGAAAGTAGGAGAACAGGTAGTGGTGGAAGTAAAACTGTGAGGATGGGTCATGAGTCATGCTTTGATAGTTCAGTCAGTAGAGTATTTGCCCACAAAAGACAAAGGTACTGCATTCAAGTATTGGTCTCGCACACAGTTTTAATCCGCCAGGAATTTTCAATTTTTGTTATGACTAAAGACTATGTTCATGAATTTTGGATATATGTGGAGAAATGCAGTGCCATATTTGTGAGAATTTGTGTATATTGTGAAATATTTAATGAAAGGCATGTAATTGTTCAGTTGCTAATTAGACATTATATGAGCATAGTAAACCTGATTTGTGATTGATACATATAGGTGCTTATGGACAGCGATTAACACTGATATTTGTATACTTACTGAACCGTAGTATACTACTGTTGTGAATCCTGTAGCGTGCTAAACAGTAAATTTATGTTTTCCATTAAATTTGTGGTTGTATCTATACTTCAGGGTAGTTACTCTTTGACACATGAGAGAATGCCATAGACCTGGTAATGTCAAGATAACACAGATGACACAGGAATGATTAGATGGAATTTTAGTTGTGGACAGCATATCACATGAAATACTAATGTAATGAATCTCGTATGATATGCTGCACACAGTGAAATTATTGGTTGGATTAGATACAACTTAACAAAAGCATAGAACATTTTGATTGACCTATGCTTGTCCAGGACCATTTCTACCTTTGGGCGAGATTAGGCAGTAGCCTAGAACAGCAAAATTTTATGGGCGTCAATGGGCAGGAAACATTAATTTCAAATCAGACAGCAAAAAAGTTGAGCAAATAAAAAGAAAAAAAATGAAAAAGAGGAAAAATTAAAATATTAACATACTTTCAAAAGTGTACAGAACAGTTATTTAATAAGTCTTTACTTACTTTGACAAAAATAAACACATTGTCTCTACCTACCTCAAAACTAAAGCAGCCACCACTGAGTACAAACTGGAAATAAACGTGACCTTGATTCATCTATGTCAAACACTGGAGAAGGGCTCATGTATTGGCTTGCAGTCATGTTACAATTTGATACCATACATCTCTCAGTCCCTCTATTTGTTTTTGTCTCTGGAGATCAATGTCACGCATTGCTTGAATTGAGGTCTGCACCCAGAAAATGGGGATGTCTAGTCAGCTTAGTTTAATTATTAAAAGTATAATAGGAGCAGTGCATTGTTGTGCTGTAGGGCGCTGGTGGTGGTGTATTTGGTGGTGGTGGTGGGGGGGGGGGGGGGGGCAGATAATGGGGAGACCAATGACAGTAAAGAATAGGAGCCGGCATTTTTCAGTTCTCGCCTAGGGCAGCAAAACCCCTAGCAATGGTCCTGTGCTCATTCTACTACTGAAAGGAGCTTTGATTTGATCAAATGACATATTTCAATTCTGTAAAGCCAGAATTAACAAGAGAATTAACTTGTAATGTATATAAACCTAACATTGCACTGTCAGGAAAGTTGATTATAATTCATACATGAAATTTGTTTTGTGTTATATTCATTGATTATGATGCTTATCTTTCTTTATATTAATTTCTTTATTGTTAAGAAATACCATCTCAAATTTTATGATTTTGTTTGACTGCCAATTTATTAAATTTAACACTTCCATTTCAGCTACTCATTTCATAATTTGGCTATTTTGTCATGTTATAGGGAAAACTGTTTTTATGTACTAATCCTAGGAATGTATTTTCTAGGACAATTTGATGGTGACTTAATAAGATGAAAGACTACCACTATTATCCTTGAACAGATGGGGAACGTTAAGGAATTGTGATCAAGTAATGGACAGCTGAACACAGAATAAGAACCATGAATGTTGTAAAGGAGTAATAAGAAAATAAAACTGTGTGTCAAGAAGGGAAAAATTACCTACTGTAAATATCTGTAATTTTTATTAATAGCAAAAAACTTATTTGCTTATTATTTTAAATTATTTTATTATTATTATTTTTGCAATACTTATATTTGAATGAATTTATTAAAATTTTATTGCAGTCTGCCTCATTGGAGTATATTGTTCATAGAGTCCCACCCATAAATATTTATGTCTGGAGTTGCTGACAGGTACTGTGATGCAATCAAGCCTAATGCACATTAGGAACCCTTAGTGGATACTGATCACTTCATTTATAAAATAATAATAATAATAATAGTAATAATAATAATTTGTGTAAATCAGTTCTGTGTAAACAATACAATTTGTGAACTACTGCTTTCATCTATTATGAATTGAACAATTTTATAGATACCATAATTAAGAAAAAACATAAATATATTAAATGTATACAGTTATTTAAAACAATGTTCTCACTTATTTTTTATTATCTTTGTAAAAACTTATTTAAATTAAATGTTCCACTGCCAGCTTCTTAAATGCCTAAACTCTTTGGTTACAATTATATTATCCCTGTTTCGCTTCCTTGCACTTAACGGGTAGAGATGTAATGTTAGGGAGTCATTTGGGGTTGGTTGTAAGAGAGAGAGAGAGAGAGGCCCATTTGCGGAGTCACAGTGAGTCATATTTCTGTGAAATTTGGTTTATCGTTTGAAACAGTTTGCTCATTTACCATGAGAAATAAAGAAGACAAAACTTAGGGGAACACATTATTTATGATCAAGGGCTACATTGATAATTCAAATTTAACTTCAGATAGAATTTCTTCAAACAGATGAAGCCTGTGCCAACAATGATACATTGAAGGAGATAGTGATGCCAACATAGAAGAAGGTAAGTACTAGATGTTATAATTTATCAACATAATTTAATGCTAAAAAACAAACATCTATAGAGTTGTTACATCACTGGAAATATAATCACTACTAAAAGATCATTTCAACTGGTTGAAAAAGGAAAAGGAAACTAATTTATTTTGAATATAAGTACAAAAGAATTATAGTAACTGTTCTGGAGTCTGGATAACTTTTCTCTCAGTTGTAACACTATCACAACTTTCTTGTCCTTTTTTACTTTAGAAACCTTGAAGCAATTCTCCCCTTCCCCCTCCACCTGGGATATTATAGTAGTAGCATTCCAACCCGAGATGCTGGAGCTGGTGGTCATTTGTTTGTGAAGTGTGCTTGTTTTTTTTTCTTTTCTTTTTTTTCATGTGTGTGTGTGTGTGTGTGTGTGTGTGTGTGTGTGTGTGTGTGTATGTGGATGGTGTGTGAGACTCTCTCTTTTACTGATAAAGGCTGTGGCCAAAAGCTTTATGTGAGTGCCTTTTAACTGCACCTGATGTGCTTTCTTTACAGTAAGTAGCAATCTGTCTTTTGTCCATTTTTAGTACTAGCTGAAAATTTCCATATATTTAGTGTCACTGGAATGACATTAAAGCTAAACTTGAATCCACATGAAATCTGTCAGTAACTATATTACCCCTTTCACACCAGAAAACAGCAAAATAGTTTCATGCTGTTTGTTAATGAATTGTTTATATATTAGAACATAGGATTTCCATGAAGGAAAATGTCCTTGCTAAATTCCTGTTAAATATTTTTGCACACATTCATCACAATCCATTGTTTTCTCTATAATAACCTGAATTAAAATATTTTATTATATGTTACAGGTTGAAATTTGAACACATACGTGCTGCTGAAGTACTTGCATGTCTGCCGTTCATCCAGTGGTCATACCATCCTGCCCAGTATTCCATGACCATTGCTGGTTTATCTGGCTGTAATTCTCTCAGCACATTAAGCTGAACCTCTGGGAAGAACTTGAAGTTTGCTGTCTGTAACACTGCCAGCACAATGAATTAATACACTACTTTGCTTAAACGTTTATTTACAGGATTCATATGACACTGGAAAGTACACAAATAAGCATATAAATAATGGAATAAGTAAAAGTAACCACTAATTATGTTGCTGGGACACTGGGCAGCCAATTGGCACTGAAACATTGCTGTGCTTTTGGACAGTTTACTTCTTCACAGATAACTTACATAATCATACTCACATACACCGATGGCTACGTTGTCCTGACCATGCACATTGTTCTGAACACTATAGCTCAAGAGCTCAGTAAAGTTTTCAACCTTGTTTATGGGCCTGTCTACTGCTCAACACCTCAGCTTACTCCTTCCATCATTTACAGTGTCATAACATCCCTATACAATGAACAATGCTGGTGACTAACACAAAACCTGTTTAGTGTTACTACGGAAAAAATGATATACTGTATCTGGAGATTAAGTGACTGACTCATAAAATTATTTAACTTTTTTTATGTTTTTATGGTAGAATCAGATGAGCTTTTCATAATGCATTTTTGACTTGTTTTGATGAGCCAGTGATCATCTGTCAGTAGATAAAAAGAGGAAACTAAAAATCATTGTTGTATCTATAAAATCTACCAAGTAACTACCTATGTAATGATAAAAAAAAGAATAAAATCATAACTAAAAGCATATGCTGCAACAGTTCCCATTATGTTGTGTAACATGCATTGTGAAAGGCTCATATTGTTACCAGTATGTCATAAAATGTAAAAAGTAAGATAAATTATTGTTACTGTATCAGTATTGTCACCAGAAACAAGAATTTATTCATTTTATTTTGCCAGACTCCTACACAAATAAGAAATTTCTCAGAAAAAAACATAATAGTTGTAATTTTCAAATATATTTAGCTTTATCAATCACAAGACTTCTGTCCATTGACTCCCAACCTCAACTCTTCTGTTGTCTCTTAGGCATTATGTAGTGCAGTTTTGTAGACTTCATTTTTTTAAGCCAAGTTAAGAACAGCCATGGACACGTTTGAGACACTTTCTATGAAATGTTGGATACACTTTTTCTTTCATTTATGCACAGCCTTATATTTGTTCATAAATTAATATTCTCCCCTTTTTTGTACAAGATGAAAATAAATTTTAAGTAAATATGGACGTCCTTGCTTGCATTTGGCACTGAGATACTTGAGATAATGGAGAAAATGCCATTGAATAATCAGATTGCCTAACACTGTTCATGCTGCCTGATGAGACTTAATTGACAATATTATTGGTTTCCCATTCCTCCTTGGTGTACAGTGAACATTTCCTTTACCATTAATGAAAACTCAATATATAGCATTATGTACTAGATACTTAATGACAAGTACGTTTTGAACCAGTCAGATACTTGAGGAGACATTTTATATGAATGTGTCTTTGATGCTAGCTAACAGTGTGATATGCCATCCCACCATTTTCAGAGATCAAAGAAGATAGTAGTCCATCTGAATATTTTCTTCATGTAAAAATCTGAAGTAAACTGGTCAACAATTTCTCAAGAGTTTTGGTTATAACTTCAAATTACATCTTGCCTTATATGGTAGTATAGATATAGATTATTCAGTATGGACATCAGATTTCTTATAATCTTAGTTTTGCTGTTCTACCCTAGCAGTAGTGTTTTCTAAGAAAATGTTACATCATCACAGTTGCACAGGAAGAAATCTTAGATACAGTAGGAATGGAAGTGAGTCTGTCCAGAATCCGGCACTTCAGCAAATATAAGTACCACCAACTTCATTATAGTTGCTGTTAGTTCATCATAGTAAGAAAAATTTGAAAGAGATTATGTAATTCTTGATAACTTGGCATGAGGAGAAGATGAGTTTCATTCATTTATGTATGTATTTGATGATTTAACTCCACTATAGAAATTTTAACTAATTTTTAGCAGAAGACCTGTAAAAAAGTTGCAATGGATCATTTGTCCAGAGAAATTCTTTTAATCAATGCAGTTTCCAGCAAAATAATGTTTCAGTAGCTGTTACGATAGATTTTCAGAATGTTTCACTTCAGTGATAAATCTGCCAGTGTTGGAAGAATAAGGCTGTTAAAAATTAAGTGTCTTGTCAGAAAAGTTTTGTAAGTAATTGTACAGTGAGTTTTATCCATTTTCAAAGCTATTCACTGATGAAAACCTATTGTACTGACCCCAAAATTGTTCAATATTATAAAAACTATTGTTCGGTACTAAGAAAAGTTATTAAAAAGTCCAGAAGCATGAGTATCATGCCTGAGATCAGTAACTCTGATAATAAAATTAAAGCAATTTGGAATATTATTGAAAGGGAAACAGGGCAGCCAAGATCACAGGAAGACTTTAGTGCCATAAAACTGAATGACAAGTGCACTAACAAACAATCAGAAATTGAAAATATTTTCAATAATCATTGTTTAAATGTTGTGGAGAAAATAGGATCTAGATCTTCACTAGAAGAGGTAAGGCTACTAATAGAAGAGGCCATACCTGTGCAGTTTGATACAACTGTAATTCCACCAACCTCTCCCTCTGAAATCAGTAAAATAATAAAATCACTGAAAAGGAAAAGCTCTTACAGAATTGATGGCATTTACAGAAAGTTACTTAAAGCTTGTTCCCCACAGACAAGTAGTATTCTCAGCCACGTATGTAATAGCTTTTTGGAGCAGGGTGTTTTCTCCGATAGACTGAAATATGCCATTGGAAAACCATTGCATAAAAAGGGGGATACATCAGATGTCAACAACTACTGCCCAATCTCTCTTCTGACAGCTCTATCAAAAATTTTTGAGAAAGTAATGTATTTGAATACATATTTGTAAAAATAAAGTACTAACAAAATGTCAGTTTGGTTTTCAGAAAGGCTTTTCAACAGAAAATGCTATATACGCTTTCACTGATCAAATATTAAATGCTCTGAATAACCGGACATCACCCATTGGTATTTTTTGTGATCTCTCAAAGTCCTTTGATTGCATAAATCATGGAATTATTTTAGATAAGCTAAATCATTATGGTTTGAGTGGGACAGTGCACAAATGGTTTAATTCATACTTAACTGGAAGAATGCAGAAAGTTGAAATAAGTGGTTCATGTAATGTTAAAACAACAGCTCATTCCTCAAACTGGGGGGGCTATCAAGTGCGGGGTCCCACAGGGTTCGGTCTTAGGTCCTTTACTGTTCTTGATATACATTAATGACTTACCATTCCACATTGATGAAGATGTAAAGTTAGTTCTTTTTGCTGATGATACAAGTATAGTAATAACATCCAAGAACTAAGTGATGTAATTGTAAATGATGTTTTTCACAAAATTATTAAGTGGTTCTCAGCAAACGGACTCTCTTTAAATTTTGATAAAACACAGTATATACAGTTCCGTACAGTAAATGGCACAACTCCAGAAATAAATATAGACTTTGAACAGAAGTCTGTAGCTAAGGTATAATTTTCAAAATTTTTAGGTGTGTCCATCGATGAGAGGTTAAACTGGAAGCAACACATTGATGGTCTGCTGAAACGTCTGAATTCAGCTACGTATGCTATTAGGGTTATTGCAAATTTTGGTGATAAGAATCTCAGTAAATTAGCTTACTATGCCTACTTTCATTCACTGCTTTCGTATGGCATCATATTCTGTGGTAATTCATCGTTGAGTAGAAAAGTATTCATTGCTCAAAAACATGTAATCAGAATAATTGCTGGAGCCCACCCACAGTCATCCTGCAGACATCTATTTAAGGATCTATGGATCCTCACAGTAACCTCACAGTATATATATTCACTTATGAAATTTGTTGTTAATAATCCAACCCAGTTCAAAAGTAATTGAAGTGTGCATAGCTATAACACCAGGAAAAGGATTATCTTCACTATGCAGGGTTATATCTGACTTTGGCACAGAAAGGGGTAAATTATGCTGCCACAAAAGTCTTTGGTCACCTACCAAACAGCATCAAAAGCCTGACAGATAGCCAACTAACATTTAAAAATAAATTAAAAGAATTTCTAGATGAAAACTCCTTCTACTCATTGGCTGAATTTTTAGATATAAATTAAGGGGGAAAAAATTACTTGATCATTAGTGTCATGCAAGATTTTGTGTAATGTAATATCGTGTACAGACATCTTTTATTAACCTGACACATTCCACATCATTACGAAGTGTCATATTCATGATCTATGGAACAAGTGTTAATCTAATCTAATCTGTAGTGGAAAGTGCAATAACAAACAATTTTTTTAAATTGTTTGGCCTACTAAGGACCACATGAAAAAACTTGCAATTTTTTATTTTCTTAAATTTCTTTATTACTTCTTAATTTCCATTTCCCATTCTCATATTTTGGTCCCAAAATTTTCCTGATTATTATCCTTTCCTTCTTTCTTGTTTCACCTGATTATACTTAACAAAAGGCATTCTGGTTTAATGACGGTACTGTAGTGCCGAATTTTTGCACTTATGGAAATAGATTTCTTGTTGCACAGGTTTTTTGCTAGCTGAAAAACCATCTCCATTTTCCTTGGCCTTTATAATGAGTCGCCCACCTCTAACATTACCTTTTGTATATAGAGATAACTGGTACCACATATCGATTCTTGCATAGGTTAAAATTATCTCTGCTGTTTCATTAAAAGAATTCATATGATTTTGTATATGATGTATTATATTTCAGGTTAAAATGTATAAAAAAGAAATTAATGTGCTACAACGGATATGTACTAAGAGTTAAAATTACTCTTGTTTCAAAAATATTTGAAATTATGAAATTTCTGGTATACTTAAAATTCATACTATTAATTCTACAATCTAACTCAAATTATTAAATTTATTTCTGGATTTATTTATAAAATAATGATATAATTTGGCGAAGATTCTTTTTGGTAAAGAAAGTTTTTAAACTATTTTGCTTTGTAAACTCTTTGGAATAATGTGAGACAGGCAGAATGTAAGTAGTGGTGGGCATGCCTCTGATGGAAGTAGAGGTTTTCTAAGTTTGTCACCAACAATGTAATTATTGATTGTTTTTTTTAATGTGTAAAATGTAAAAATGGTGTGACATTGAAAGATATGACAAAGAATAAAATTCTAACATAATGCAGGAAAATCTTCATCAGTTATTTATTCATCAAGAACCGACAAAATAAAAATTTCAGCTGCAAGAATGTACCCCTAGACAAGACTTTGATCCATCAACAACAACAATGAGACAATGAAGATAAACAAAAAGTTATTCTTTTGTATATGTTACAGCTCTTTAAGCTTTCAAAATTTGTGCACGGAATAAGAATTTCAATGGTGATGTGTGGGAGGGTAAGATTACACCTTGCTAGGTTAGCTTCTTTGTGTAAAGCACTTGGTTGTATTACTTCACCTACATGTTTAAATTTTGTAGCCTTTTTTATTCTATCATAACCATTTTCCATATATTTCGGTGCATCCTTCACATCTGTCATGTACTCTGTTTTTTCAAAAGATATATGTGGGCCTGCTTTTGAAGCTGTGTTTTGTAGGAGATTTATCTGCATTGTTGCATCTGCTACAGATTCATCAAAGATGGCAAGATCATCTGCAAAAGCCAGATAATCAAAATCCTGATCATCCCCTTTTGCCCCAACTGTGATTATTCAAATTCCTTCTTCTTCTGTTCTTTTCCTCCATCCCATGACTACGTTTTCTGACACACAATTAACCAGCAATGGTGACAGTCCATCTCCCTGCCTTAAGCCAGTTTTGATCTCAAAAGCCTTGGAGGTTTTGTCTAACAATTTGATTTTGCATTTTGTATTTGTTAGTCTATTTTCATAGTTGCCACTGATATGTTGTCAGCTTCAAACTCTCTTAAGGTGATGAATAATGTTTCCTGTCAGTTGAATCATATGCTTTTTTGAAGTCTACAAATGTTATATAAAATATTGTAACAAATAAGCCCTCGGTCACAAATATTAAGTCAAAATTGACCTGGTTTCGACATTACTATGAGCGTCGTCTTCAGAATTAGACTAACTGTACTAAAACATTAGGTGTATAGTACATTAATAAAATTAAAGTTTGTACTGACAAGTCTTGTTGCAACCCTTGTCCACAGTACAAGCAGCCCTTAGCGGCTCACCATCTGACAAGTGTTCATGACATCGCCTTTCCGGCTGAGATCTTTTTTAATATGTGACTTGTAAGTACTGCATTTTTTCAAGTCAGTACTAACTTTAATTTTATTAATGTACTATATACCTAATGTTTTAGTACAGTTAGTCTAATTCTGAAAACGACGCTCATAGTAGCGTCGAAACCAGGTCAATTTTGACTTTATATTTGTGACCGAGGGCTTATTTGTTACAATATAATTGTGACACGGTCACTGAACCTTAGCAGCTATGTTCAAAGTTTTATGTTATATAAAAGCTTTTAGGTCTCATTCTTCTGTACCTTATTATGAATTTCTGATTTAATATTTGTTGCACACAGGTTTATCCTTTTTTAAAATCCTGCTTGGTACTCTCCTAATTGCTGATCTACCCCCTTTTGTAATGCTTTTGAAAGAATTTTATAAGTCACTGGAAGAAGTGATATCCCTCTATAGTTGTTGGGGTCAATTTTACCTCCTCTTTTGTGGACTGAGTGAATTAATTTTGTTTGCAAACTCCTATTTTAGTTTCTGTTTCCCAGACTTTTTGAAAGACTCTATGTAGCTGCTTGTCTGTTCCCACACCTGAACTTTCCACATATCAGCAGCAACTGAATCTTCCCCTGAGGCCTTGTCATTCTTCACATCTTGAATGATATTCTGGATTTCATCCATACTGGGTGGTTCTGAGTTTGTGTGAGTATATCTTAGATTTTGTTCTGAAAAGTTTTCCCTTGGTTTCTCACAATTTAACAACTTATTGAAATAGCTTGCTAATGGTTCACAGTTTTGTTTGTTGCTTAGGGCTAATTTTCTATCTTCATACTTGGAGCACAAGGTAGGTGGTTGGTATGTTTGGAGACCTTATTGGGAAGTTTTATGAAAGTTTGTAGTACTGTTCTTTTGAAAGTCTTCTTCAATTAGTTATAGCCGGTTTCTTTCTAACTTCCTTTTGACTGCTCTTATCACTTTTCATATCTTGTTTAAAGCTGATGAAGACATCATTTCTATTACGGAGTACCATTTCTGCCAGTTTTATACACAGTTATGCTTTTTCAGACTGTCATTCCACCATCTGTGTCTTTTGAGTGGTGCTTCATTCAGGGCTGTTTTCACTAATTTTATTTTAATTTATCCTCAGTCTTCCAAGTCTACATTTAGCCCCTTCTGAAAGGCTTGTTTCTTCACTTTCAAAGTTTCTGTATATATTTTATGAATGCTGTGTCCTTGTCTGGGAATCCTTGTTGGGGGAATAAATTTAATTTTTATTGTAGCTACATAGTGATCTGTTTCAATGTTCACACCCTTTCTAACTTTTATTTCATGATTTCTTTTTATTGTTAAAAGATATAGCTGCATGGTCAAGGTAATATTCACCTAGGTTTGTATTAGGTGCTCTCTGAGTGTTCTGGGTTCCTTAAAATTTGTGGCCATTATCTTGAGGTTGATGCCTCTGCACAGATCTATTAATCTTTCCCCATATTATTATTATCATTATTATTATTATTATCAATTTTTTCCGGTATAGTCTCCAACAGTTTTCCTGAACTTTCTTTCTTTTTCACCCTCCCTTACAAAATTTTAACATTCTTCAATGAAAACTTTGATAGTTTGTATCCCTGTAACTCCCAGAGGCTTTCAGCTTTATCTGATTCCTTTTATTGCCCACATTTATTGAAGCATGACATTTTATTAAGGTGTAAGCCTCATTTGTACATTGCAGAGTAAGAACTGAGAGCCTTTCACATGGGGAATAAAAATTACTATTGTTCTGTTCATGATAAACCTTGTTCCTAGATGTGGAATGCCTGTTACCATGAGATTCCTGCCTTAATTTCCTTCGAGAATCCTACATCCCTCTAATTCTATGACATTTTCATCAGTGTATCTAGTTTCCTGAAGAGCCAAGAATTGGTATTCATCTAATACTTCAATTTGGAGAAATTGCCATCATTCATAATCAACTTGATATTCTTGTTGGGAAATTAGTGGGTGCCAGGTCACATAGTCACATACAAAGCAGATTGTAGAGGTGGAGGTTTTTTGTTTTTACATCAGGTACAGATGCTGACTGAATGCCACCCATTCTCTCTTATTATGTTCAAAAAAATTAGTTTTTTGCTTTTGTCAGCTAACAGTCTAGGTCACAGAACAACTGCCTGTAAACCTGTCTGTAAGACTATTAATGCAATATTCACAAACCCTACATGGAATAGAAAGAGTGGAAGGACTAAATGTAACCTTTCAGCATATAGCTGAGACACTGAGTCATTGACAGGCTCAAAACCAAGACTGAACTTGTAGCTAAGCTTTTAGGTAATGTCCTTCCTCAGAGAAAAGGGCTACACACACACACACATACACACACACACACACACACACACACACACACACACACACACACACACACACACAGCCTCAATGAACTTCAAGCATGTCTGTTCATTCCTTAGTAATTCCATACTCCACTTCTTTGTACACTTCCTGACTCGTCTCTTAACTTCAGTCTACATCTGCTCCTGGATATGCCTTACAATCTAATATCTAATTTTAAAATCTTGGCCTGACCATGATGTAATCATATTGGAATCTTCACATAGCCTCAGCCTTTTCCAAGAATGTCTCCTCCTCTCTTGATTGTTGAACAGAGTATCCATTATCACTAAGTGAAATGTATTGCAGAACTCAATTAGTATTTCTCCTCTGTGCTGCAGCTCAGCTTAACCATGAGTTCATTTTTGTTTAACACTCTGATTGCCACAAGGCAGGCACAGTACATTCTTATAATTTATGCTGTGTTGTCAAAGATGGCCGCAGCAGATCCTCACACCTAGTGCTATGGCCTGGTGGTGAAACATCCTCATCACCCAGCATGCAACACAGTGAACATGTTAAGTGTCGGACGACCATTTGATAGCTCTACCAGACAGTGAATAGTTACTTTTATTTCTTCCACTGCTTGTTTGCAAGAGTATATGCAACACATCAAAATTACTTTTTTTTCTTTTTTGAGTCATTGGTCCCCTAACTAGTTTGATGTCACCCACTATGAATTCCTCTCCTCTTTCAACCTTTTCTGCAGTCTCTGTCCTCAATTATCTGCTGGATGTATTCCAGTCTCTGTCTACCTTATCAGTCCACCTACTTTTCAGCAGTCTTCTGTAGCACATCTCAAATGCTGCAGTTCTCTTCTGTTATGATTTTCCCACAGTCCTTACTTTGCTGCGATGCAATGCTGTTCTCCAAACATACATTCTCAGGAATTTGTTCCTCAGATTAAGGCCTCCGTTTGATACTAGCAGACTTCCCTTAGCCGGTATGCCTTTTTTGCCAGTGCTAGTCTGCTTTGTATGTCCTCCTTGCTCCATTCATCATGAGTTATTTTGCTGCCTAGATAGCAGAATTCCTTAACCTCATTTACTTCATGTTCCCCATTTCTGGGGTTAAGTTTCTTGCTTTTCTCACTTCAGCTGCCATTATTATTTTTGTCTTTCTTCAATTTACTCTCAATCTTTATTCTGTACTCATTAGACTATTCATTCTATTTAACAATGTGATGAAGCAAGATGGGATATTTTTACTTCCCCATTTCATCTGCCCCCTTAAAACTCTTTTATTCAATTTTGAATTAAGTACCATTAACATACATGATTATAATCTGCATCTTCATAAAAGAGAAAGTTTGGCCCTCAGTTTTAAAGAATATAACACCAGATCTAATTTTGTGAATAGTTTTATGTATGTAATTGGTTTTCTAATTTATTTTGGCTATTCCTAGTTCATATCTTTTGTTATAGGGTGAAATCAGTAATTGTTTCATAACTTAAATTCTATTGCTGACATATAAACAAATATAAATTCTGTACTAATTACAAACATTTGGAGGAAAAACTAACAGTATTCTTAAAGGACTTATTTGGATATATTCAAAAACATGTTAGCAAAGTCAGCACTTAATAAATTCCAAAGTAGGTAACAGTTTTGTCAAAAGTATTGTTTATGAAACTATATATGTTAATTTCATCATTTAAACAAATAATTCAGCTTAATCCTTGTAGTAGAAGTAACTGTTAAAAACACACAATTTTTTGATATATTCAGTTACTTTAATGAGTCATGTTTTAATTGTAACGCCTTTTTTCATAAAAAATTTTTGAACAATGTGTAGTTTTGGCCCCTATTATTGTGAGGATATATAAGGGCCCAATGTTTGGTCATGAGGCAGTCAGTCCATGGCTGAGTTTCAGACATGAAACCTGTGTGCATTAGAACAACAACAATGCTTCAACTTAACGATGGAATAAGTGTTAAACAATTAGGCTGTGTGTAAAAACAATGACAGTGTCTGCTCAATACATACCTTTCTGTTCTTCAAGAACTGTGAACTTTGTGGTTAGATTTTACTGCTCATAGATGTTCAACGGAAAACCATTGTATCAGTATGTGGAGGTTTGCCTGCAAACTATTAATGAGGCTTATCGAAAGTTATGCAATAGAGCACAGGCCATATAACTGTGTATTATTAGGGGGTTGTGAACAATGAAATTAAGTTACTGTGAAATGCAACTGTTCACCTGTTGGCTACGTTATTTACAGTAGTCAGTGTTGGAATCCACAACTCATTTGTCAGCTAGTGTAGCAACAAAGTACGTTGACTCTTAGGACGACAAATGAAGAGATAAAGCAGCCAGAACCACTACAACAGATGCAGTATTTCTTCTTCACTTTCATTGAGGATACCAATGTCATCAACAAATCTTGTCATTGATAAACTTTCACTTCAAATTTTAAACCTACTCTCCAACTTTTCTTTTATTTCTTTCATTGCTTCTTTGCTGTATAGACTGAACAGAAGGGGCAGAAAACTGCGTCCCTGTGTTAAACTATTCTTAACCTGAGCACTTCATTTTTGGTCTTCCAGTCTTATTGTTCCCTCTTCATTCTTGTATGTATTGTGTTACCCATCTTTCCCTATAACTTACCTCTATTTTTCTCAGAATTCTGAACATCTTGCACCATTTTATTATCATATGCCTTTTACCAGTCAACATATCTCATGGATGTATTTTGATTTTTCTTCAGTCTTGCTTCCATTACCATGTGCAATGTCAGACCTGTCTCTCTAGTACCTTTACCTTTCCTAAGGCCAAGCTGATCAACGTATAACAGATCTAAAGTTTCTTTTCCATTCTTGTGTACATTATTCTTGTCAGCAACTTTGGTGCATGAGGACTTGTTGGCTCTTGCAATCTTTGCAATTGTGTGGCTGATATTTTTCCAAAAGTCTGATGGTATATTGCTAGTCTCATACCGTCTACACACCAACATGATCACGCAATGATTTTAGAAATTCTGGTGGAATGTTATCTATACCTTCTGCCTTATTTAATCTTAATATGTCCAAAGCTCTTTTAAATTCTGATTCTAATATCAGATCCCCTATCATTTCCCTGTTAATTATTGTTTCTACTATGTCGTCAGAAAGATCCTTCCCATCACAGAGGGATTAAATGTACTATTTCCACACATCCCCTCCCCCCTCTGCATTTAACAGGGGAATTCCCATTCTACTCTTAACACAACCACTTTTGCTTTTAATACCACTGAAGGTTGTTTTGAGTTGTCTAAATACTCATTCACTCCTTCCAAACCATTTCAGTTTCCCTGAACATTTTTGTACTTCCTCTTCTTGTCAGTCAATTAAAGTATTTCTTCTGTCATTCAAGGTTTCTTCACAGCTACTTTCCTTGTATTTAAGTTTTTCTTTCCAGCTCCTGTGATTGCCCTTTTTAGACATTTCCACTTCTCCTCAACTGAATTGGCTACTGAGCTATTTGTTATCACAGTATCTATAGCTTCAGAGAACTTCAAGCATGTCTCTTCAATCCTTAGTACTTCAGTACCCAACTTCTTTGTGCACTGATTCTTCCTGACTAGTCTCTTAAACTTCAGCTTACTCTTCATCATTATTAAATCATGGTTGAGTTTACATCTCTTGTGATTCTTGAATGGAGTATTTGTTATTGTAACTGAAATTTATTGCAAAACTCAATTAGTATTTCTTCTCTCTCATTCCCTCTACAAAGGTGATATTCTCCTATAACTCTCCTTTTTCTCCTTCCCCTACAACTGCTTTCCAGTCCCCCATAACTTAAATTTTCATCTTCCTTTACATACTGAATTAACTGTTCAGTACCATCTTATACTTACTCTGTCTCTTCATATTCTTCTCTTTTATTGGCATGTATACTTGAACTATTGTTGTTACTGTTGATTTGTTGTTGATTCTGATGAGGACAAACCTGTCATTGATCTGTTCACATCTATTCGCTCTCTGGCCTACCTTCCTATTCATAACAAATGTTGTTGATGTTGTGGTCTTCAGTCTAAAGACTAGTTTGATACAGTTATCCATGCCTCTCAACCCTGTGCTAGCTTCTTCATCTCTGAATAACTACTGTAACCTACATCCTTCTGAATCTACTTACTGTATTCATCTCATGGTCTCCCTCTATGATTTTTACACCTTCCCCCCCCCCTTCCCCCCCCCCCTCCCCCACATTTCCCTCCAGTGCTAAATTGGTGATCCCTTGATGTCTCATAAAGTAACCTACCAACTACTGATCCCTTCTAGTCAGGTTGTGCCACAAATTTCTTTTCTCCCCAATTCTATTCAGTACCTCCCCATTAGTTTTGTGATCTACCCATCTAGTCATCAGCATTCTTTGCAACAACACACTTCCAAAGCTTCTATTCTATTCATAATGAATAATAATCTCATTATACCATTTTCTGTTGCTGTTGATATTAACCTATACTTGTCTGACCAGAAATCCTTGTCTTCTCTCCACTTTACTTCCCTGGCCTCCACTATATTCCGATTGAGGCCTTTTCAGACCTCTAGCTATCCTTCCATGTTCAAGCTTCTGGCATTTCATGACACAACTCATAGAACATCACCCTTTTATTGGTTATTCTATATTTTCCTTAAGTTCACCTTCTCCTTGGCAGTTCCTTCTTGGAGATTCCAATGGAGAACTAATCTAGAATGTTTCGCCAATGGAGAGATCATCATGACACTTTTTCAATTAAAGGCTACATATCCTGTGGATACCCAGTATGTGTCCTTAATGCAGTGGTTTCCACTACCTTCTTCATCCTCATGTCACTGGTCATTGCTAATTCTTCCACATTTTAGGAGCAGTTTCCCATCTCAAGGCTAGGAGAGTGCCCTGAACTGTCTGCTCCTTGCCCCCTTTTTATGACACCATTGACAGAATGAGTTTGGCGTCTTATGTCAGAAGTCTTCAGTCACCATTGCTAATGATTTTTATTCAAAATTTAAGGAACAGTGAGGTTCAAACCCAGGACCCAGGACTTACTGATTAATAGTCAAATACATTATCCTTGTAAAACAGGGCATAAACTAAAATGGTACTGAGCACAAATGAATGTGTGTTAGACAGAGAAATGGTACAGACTACTCATTTTTCTGGATCTGTTTGTTTTCATTTCTCATTCTTTACAGTGGATACTAACAGGACAAAATATGCCAGTGGTAGAATTTCTGCTGCCTTTGGTAAGAGAATTTTTTGAAACTTAATAAGAAAAAACACAAGCTATCATAGGAAGATGCTCTGATTAAGAGAATCCTCTGTTATAGCATGGTCTTCAGGGCTGATTGCATTCTTTTTTCCCTCCTATTAAAAACTGAGACCAGTCTTCCAATTCTTTGCCTAGGAACTCATAGGAGAAGTGTGTGCTAATACACAGATACTAAGTTCACTCAAAACAGGAAGTATAGCAAATGGCAAATACCATCCCAATGTGTTAAATCTGTTTAACTGCTGATTACATACCAGATGGGTCTTTATTGTGCAGAGATTAGTTAAAATTGTTACTGTTTCAAGTGAGTTAGGGAGTGTAATGCCTCTACCACTGTACTGTAGGCAGCAAATAATGTGCTACCACAAATACATGTTCATCCATATTCATGTGGATTTAAATATTAACATACCACATATGACAAAGGAGAAGTTACAAATATTTCATTTTAATCACTGTGACTGAGGAAAATAATATTATAGTTACCTCCATCCAAGGCACCACGGTCACCACTACGACCTGGGGTATCAGATGTGAAGAATAATCCATCAATCCCATGACTGATGTACAGGTCACGTAAAAATTCTAGATATTCTTTATCATTGGCACCTGTTCCTCCATATTCATTTTCCAACTAAAAGAGAAAAACAAAGTCATATCATCTGTTAGAATACATGAAATGTGGTTTGACCATACATGCTGCCATAGTTCTGCTATGCATCCCCACAGTCCCATGAGGAATATATGCTATGGTAGCCCTCCAATCCTCATCCATGAAGCAGGTTTCAATGTGGAAATGTAGGGGTTGGATTTGAAGAAGTGGGTGTCAAAAGAGGGCATGCATTGTATTAATGGACATCTAATTGAAGTCAATGAAGCAGCTGGGAATCAAATGCCAAAGCAGCTTAGGCTGGCCAAATGCTCCTTCTAGGACATTGGAGAATTTTACACAATGTTATAGGATTTTCCTGAGAGTTCAAGAATTTTCCATAATTTTATAGAACTTTCCATAAGACTCTAGAATTTTCCAGAAACGTTCTTGAATGTTCTGTTATCCTGTTGTGATTTGAATACTTTCAAGCTCAGAATGGTATAGATATGTGATGATGAGACATATGCATCAGTATACTTTTTGAAATCAGTTAGAGCAGATCAAGAAATGTGAATGTTATAAAAAGTTAAATAAATTTGAGAGTATTGCTTAAGGTAGCAAACAGTGAACTAATTCAATTGTTGTGTGTTAAATAATAGTAACATTTTACAGGATTCCAAAACATAAAAGAGGAGGAGATTTTGGCAGCGATGAATTGGAAAGAAGTAAACAGAAAGAAACTAGAAGAAACGAAACAGATGTAAGGGGAGAAGCACTTTTAAATTCACAACAGAACAGAATGAATAGACTGAGAGGGATGACATTAGAGAAGAGGGGCATGGGAGACATTCAGCATGCAGACGCAGATAAACTGCTCAAGAAATGAGACTAAGTGATGAACTAAGTAGAGTTTGGAATAAAAATAACAGCAACCTCAACATTATAGAATTGAGAGAAGTTTGTGAAGAACAAAACATTGGTATATGAAAAGTGTAAAGCAGAAGAAGTAGAGATTACAGTTTGGCATGTGAAGCATTCTGTTATGATCCCACTAAAAATTACAACAAACTCAAACACATTGTCATTGGCAAAACTGAACAAGTGTGTCAATTCTGCAATGCCAAAAAATTTATTAGAGAAACACGAGAAGTGTGTTCTTGATGCTCTATAAGGAAATGAAGAATGACAGAGTACTTTATTTCAAGTTAGTGTATCACTGAATATCAAAGTGGAAATAAGAATACTTAGAGCATGTTTGGGCATCTAGAAGTATTTTTGGATATGAAAATTAACATTTTTATGGTTTTTTTTACATGTTCATTTTTATGATCTTCTCTAGTGATCTTGAATGTTCTCAGAAAATATAATGTCTGGTCAAAAATTCAGGAACATTCATAATTTCACACCAATGGTGTGCTGGAGTGAAATGTGGTGTGCATCCCTGCATATGCCTGTGTTTCATGTGTAACTACTGGGAGTTTCACTGTTGTATGTCTGTTAGTGATTGTTCAGTGCTGTATTGAGTAGAATGTTGTGTCACAAAGTTTGCAAACTCTGAGATGGCAGAGTTAGAGGAGCAATGTTTCTGCATTAAATTTTGCATGAAACTCAAGAAAACCTTCACAGAGACCTACCATGTCATCCAGGAACCCCATCGTGATGAGTGCTTAAGCTGTACTTGGTGTTACAAATTGTTCATGTGGTTTAAAAATGGCCAGATGGAAGTCAAAGACGGATGCCCTTCAATGTCTACTGATGAGGCTCATGTCAGAAATGTCAACAAAATTGTGCGTGTCAGTCAAAGTCTAACTGTCCAAGAGATTGCAGAAGAATGTAACATTTCAATTGGATCATGTCATGAAATCCTGACTCTGCATCTTGGAATACATCATGTTGTCACCAAGTAATGGCTCTAGAGTTGAGACCAGAAAGGCCTTCACCTCACAATCTGTGAAGAGCTTTTGGATCAGGCAAATTAGAACAACATATTCCTTAAGATAATCATAACTGGTGATGAGTCATGGGTCTATGTTTATGATATTGTGACCAAGGTTCAATCTTCACAATGGGTGGGGAAAGGTTCTCCAAAACCAAAAAGATCATCAGATCAGGTCAAATGTCAGAGACATGTTGACACTTTTCTTTTATGTTGAAGGATTAGCTCATCATGAGTTCATGACACAGGAACAAACTGTTAATCAATGGTATTATCAGGATATGTTGTAATACCTGCTAGAAAATGTGAGAAGGGAACAGCCTGAAATGTGGTGAGACAATTCATGGCTCTTGAATCACAATAACACATCCACACATTCATCCCTGTTGGTGCATGACTGTTGTCCAAAAAACAAATAACTTTACTGCTTCATCCTCTGTACTCTCCATACCTGTCCTCTACCGACTTTTCTTTAGTTCCAAATGAAGATTTTCAACAATAGATGAGGTAAAAGAAAATTCGCAGATCTAGGAAGAGGTGTACTAAGATTACTTCCAGAAGTGAAAATGGCTTTGGGAGCAGTGTGTCAATTGTGGATGAGAGTATTTCAAAGGAAATAATGCACAATAAGTAAAAGGTAAGTGTCAAAAAATTTTGTGCACAAAGTTCTGGCATTTTTTGAACAGATCTTGTAAATGAAAATAAAGACCAGGAGAATCAGGTCTTTTTCAGTTAGTGTGTCTACATCCATTCATTTATATTAGATGGGTAAACTGAATAATTAATGAGGATGTACCAAAGTGCATCGGGGGAGAAAATAAATTTTATGGTGCAATGTGACTAAAAGTGAAGAGGACATATTACAAGGCATCAAAGAATTATCAATTTCCTGATGAAGGAGTGTATGAGGGAAAAAATGTAGAGGGAGACTAAGGCGTGAGTTCAGTAAGCACACTGAAATTGATGTAAGTTGCAGTATTTATGTAAACATGAAGACAGACTAACAATGAGAGCTGAACGAGACCTGCCTTTGGACTGAAGATAACAACATGATACAAATAAGAAGACAATTTATTACTTTAAAAAGAATTACTTGGTACTTTAAAAACACTTATTAGCAAGGAACTCATATTATTAGCCAATAGACAGATTGTAACAATACTTAAAAAATGTATTTTTGTGCAAACATACACATTTTAATTGGAAGAATTCCTACTGACATTATCAAATTAAAAGTAGGATAAATCAGAATATCAATGGTATTTATGGTATTTGCTGCAAAATTATAGTGCAAGTCATTTATGAGATGTCATATTTTGAAAAGTTTGTGCAGTGACACTCGTTTGTGCCATTCAATCTGAGCACTTGCTAGGTATGATGTTCTGTTTGCTTACAGTGTGCTTGTATGTTCCTTGAGCGCAATGCAGCTTGCTAGCCAGTTAGTTTCTGATAGTACAAGCAGTAGATCATGAGTGGATGATGGGATTTACCAACCCAGAAAAATCTGACATGCTCATTGTGTATGGAGAGTGTAGGAAGAATGGAATTCGTTGTTGTATGGTGTATGCAGCAAGATATCCCAATAAATGCCAACCATCATGGCAATTACTTATGAATCTCTTCAACCAGTTACATGAAAGTGGTAATGTAACACCTAGACAATGTAACAGAAGAAAACAAGTGTTGGGAGAACTGGGGGAAATTAATGTTCTTGCTGCTGTAGCAGTTCTTTGCATTTTACCTCCCATGCATTCGCATGAGGAAAGGGCACAAGTCAGGTAAGTGTCCTGCACATTGTCCATCAACTTAGGTTCCATCCCTATCACATTTCTGTCTATCAAGAACTGCATGGAAATGATCGTGAGAATCATGTTAATTTCTGTACATGGGCATTACGACAGGATATTCCAGATGTATCATGTATCTTGTTTACTGATAAACCACATTTACCAATCATGACCAGGTACTATTGGTATGTTGACACTCCTCAAAGGTTTTGTCAGGTGGAACATCAGCATCCATAGAGTGTAAAGATGTGGTGTGGGATAGTGAAGCATCAGCTCATAGGTCTGATTTCCGTAGATGGAACAAAGAATGTGCACAAGTATCACTGCCTCATAACAGACCATCTTCCACAGATGCTAGAAGATGTTCCTCAGCAGACTAGGAAGAACTTGTGGTACCAACATGATGGCTGTCCAGCCCATAATGGAGGAAGTACTACAGCATGTCCTCATGAACTGGTACCTTGGTCAGGTCATTTCCAGAATTTGATGCCTGTAGACTTTTTCTGTAGGGAAAACTGAAAGACACTGTCTACAAGCACACACCAACTACACCCAATGTTATGCAACAGTGTATTACTGCAGCCTGCTTGGACATCTCCGTTGAAATGCTAGTGTGCTGCAGTTGTCCCATACCAGACGGGAAGCATATACCGGGGCTGCTGGTGTACATTTTGAACACAACCTGTGATGGTCAGTTATCTTGTTACTGATCATAATCCACATAACTATTGTATGCACTTGTGTTGTTCTTCATTGTGTGCTATTACAGGTATTGTACAAGTGTTTGTGTGGGAATATTGCAAAATACAATATGTCATAAATGACACTCACTAGAATCCTGCAACAAACATCACTGATATTCTAATTTACCCTAATTTTAGTTTTTTGATGTCAATAGGAATTGTTACATTTAAAAAGGTGTATGTTTGCACAAAAAGTACACTTTCTAAGTATTATTACAATTTGTGTATTGGCTAAAAATACAAACCCCTGCGTACCAATCAATTATGGGAAAACTGCACATCAACAGTATTTCTCATTTCCGCAATATCTGTGACTCAAGTTTCAGGTAATTCACACTGTACACACACACACACACACACACACACACACACACACACACACACATACACACTAATGAGCCAAAACATTATGACCATCCACTTAATGGCTTGTTTGTCTGTCTTTGGAACAAAATACATAATTGATTCTGCATATTAGGGATCCGATAGTTTGTTGGTAGTTTTGTGGAGGTATGTGGCATTAGATATCTATCCACATGTCATGTACGAGGGCAGTTCAATAAGTAATGCAACACTTTTTTTTTCTCGGCCAATTTTGGTTGAAAAAACCGGAAATTTCTTGTGGAATATTTTCAAACATTCCTACTTCGTCTCGTATAGTTTCATTGACTTCCGACAGGTGGCAGCGCTGTATGGAGCTGTTAAAATGGCGTCTGTAACGGATGTGCATTGCAAACAACGGGCAGTGATCGAGTTTCTTTTGGCGGAAAACCAGGGCATCTCAGATATTCATAGGCGCTTGCAGAATGTCTACGGTGATCTGGCAGTGGACAAAAGCACGGTGAGTTGTTGGGCAAAGCGTGTGTCATCATCGCCGCAAGGTCAAGCAAGACTGTCTGATCTCCCGCGTGCGGACCGGCCGTGCACAGCTGTGACTCCTGCAATGGCGGAGCGTGCAAACACACTCGTTCGAGATGATCGACGGATCACCATCAAACAACTCAGTGCTCAACTTGACATCTCTGTTGGTAGTGCTGTCACAATTGTTCACCAGTTGGGATATTCAAAGGTTTGTTCCTGCTGGGTCCCTTGTTGTCTAACCGAACACCATAAAGAGCAAAGGAGAACCATCTGTGCGGAATTGCTTGCTCGTCATGTGGCTGAGGGTGACAATTTCTTGTCAAAGATTGTTACAGGCGATGAAACATGGGTTCATCACTTCGAACCTGCAACAAAAAGGCAATCAATGGAGTGGCGCCACACCCACTCCCCTACCAAGAAAAAGTTTAAAGCCATACCCTCAGCCGGTAAAGTCATGGTTACAGTCTTCTGGGACGCTGAAGAGGTTATTCTGTTCGATGTCCTTCCCCATGGTCAAACGATCAACTCTGAAGTGTATTGTGCTACTCTTCAGAAATTGAAGAAACGACTTCAGCGTGTTCCTAGGCACAAAAATCTGAACGAACTTCTCCTTCTTCATGACAACGCAAGACCTCACACAAGTCCTCGCACCCGAGAGGAGCTCACAAAACTTCAATGGATTGTTCTTCCTCATGCACTCTACAGCCCCGATCTCGCACCGTCGGATTTCCATATGTTTGGCCCAATGAAGGACACAATCCGTGGGAGGCACTACGCGGATGATGAAGAAGTTATTGATGCAGTACGACGTTGGCTCCGACATCGACCAGTGGAATGGTACCGTGCAGGCATACAGGCCCTCATTTCAAGGTGGCGTAAGGCCGTAGCATTGAATGGAGATTACATTGAAAAATAGTGTTGTGTAGCTAAAAGATTGGGGAATAACCGGGTGTATTTCAATGCTGAATAAAACAACCCATGTTTCAGAAAAAAAATGTGTTGCATTACTTATTGAACTACCCTCGTAATTCACATAAATAATGGGCTGCTGATTTGCGTACATGGTGATGGCGCCCAATAGTGACTCAAATGGGTTCCGTAGGTTTTACATCAGGTGAATTTGGTTGCCAAGACATCAACACACATTAAATATAATGCCCCTCAACCCACTGTACCCTGGTTCTGGACCTGAGGCATGGACAATTATACTGCTGAAAGATGACATCCCCGTCGAGCAATATATCAAACATGAAGGAATGCAGGTGGTTCATAGCTGTCAGTGTGTTTTCAATTACTACCACAGGTACAAAGCAATCACAGGAGAATGTCTCACACAGCATAATACTGCTCCCTCCAGCCTGTGTCCATGGTGCCTTGCACGTTTCAAACTGCCGTTCACCTCGATGATGGCATTTGTGGAGGTAAACATCAACCTAGTGTAGCAAAAATGTGATTCACCCTAAGAGCCAACATGTTTCCATTGATCAATGGTCAAATTCTGATAGTCCCATGTCCACTGCAATGGAAACTGATGACTTTGTTGGGTCAACAGTGAACACGTAGGGGTGGTCTACTGCAGAGCTCCATGTTTAACAATGTGTGATGAACCGTGTGCTCCAAAATACTTGTGCATGCACCAGCATTGTGCTCTTTTGGCAGAGATGCCACAGATCACTATCTATCCTACTTTACAGAGCAGACAACTTTCTGAACCCCACATTCTATAAACAGTCATGGACGTTCCAAATATGTAGCACCTAGTGGAAGTTTCATTGTCCATCTACCTCTTTTCGTAGATGCTCATAATAATAGCACATGGACATTTGACAAGATTAACTGTTTATGAGATATTTGTTTACAGTCTCTGCATAGTAATTATCTGCCCTTCATCAAAGCAGCTTATCTTGATGGATTTCACCACTTGCAGCCCCTATCTTTGCTAGCGTGACCCCCCCCCCCCCCCTTCGTGTTTCCTCTGCCTACATATTTTTGTTACCACATAATGTGCTCACAGTGTCACCAGGTGATAGCCAATGTTGTAGTGGTCAGTGATCATAATGTTTTGACTGAAAAAAAGAAAATCTCCTAAGAGTCATCAGGTGCATTTTCTCTGGTGTTTCAGCAGATATCTGCAACTTCGTTTTTGCGACATGTAGCTGGAGTTGTCCCAGACAGATAATTCTTGTCACATATTTTATGTAATGCCCAATGTTGATAGATAATGTAAATTTGCCTCCAGTTACAAACAAAATTATTTAAAGTGTCATTTTATGTGCTCATTTGACAGAGTGGTCCCAAATTAGTCTGGTGCAGTATTTGTTTCATTGATGTGTATTAACAGGGAGAGTAAAACACAAAGAATAACTGGTACTTATCTGTGACAGCATTGCCATGACACTTGCTGACTGCTACTGCCATGCAGGAGCACTGTTCAGTCACTGGTGGACCACTGATTATCCTTCATGTTTTACTATTTTTGTTAATACATACCCATTAAACAAATAATGCACTAGATTAATCTGAGCCCTTTTTATCAAATGGAAAAGGAAAATTATGATGTGGAAATCATTTTGTTTGCAATATGAAATATACCAGCACTTTTCATTGCTACTGGGTGTTGTATGAGAGCTATGATGGGCAGGTTTTGTTTGGGCTCTGACTCCTACATGCTGCAAAAACAAAATTGTGCAAATATCTGCCAAAACACCAGATAAAATCCACCTGATGACCCATAGGAGAGACAGCCTGTATATATATTTTGATTGCATTCTAAGTAATTTTTTACTCTTAAACTCTCGTTTGTATGACATACTATTTCTGGGTTTGTACAGAATCCTTACTGCCATCTTTTGAAGGATGAGTATTTGGCTGGAGCACATGACACACATCAGTTGTACATATGGGATATGGCTTCACCATGGTGAAACACAAGATATATATTTTTTCACAGTTCAGAATGTTGTAGCTCTCATTGCATAAAATGATTTCCTCAATTTTCAGCTTAATGATCAACTTAATGCTCCCGAAAAACTGAAGAAAAAATATGTCTAAGTCTGAGCAGTTCATATAGATACCAAGAGTTAAGAATAATGCTAGGAAATTAGAATATAGATCAAAGTTATATCAGTTATAAAGATAGTAAAGTTACAGAAGTATCAAATGAATAAGATACAGAAGAGCCCAGGTGAAAAAAAAATTTAAAAACAAAATGACAATGATGGCAAAGAGTACTGTTAACATCATTTCAAACAGCTTCATTAACAGTTTTCATTTTGCTTCACTACTCACCTGGACTGCAATGATGGGTCCACCTTTTATGAATTGCCACTTTGCAATAATTGGTAGGAGTTTATCAAAGTATGCTTTTACTTTTGAAGTATATTTCTCATCAGATGTTCGGACTTTGATATCAGGTATTCTCAGGAGCCAACTGCAACAACAGAGGTGATGTCAGGGTCAGGTATATAGTATCTCATTATGTAAGAGGGCATGTTGGAAAGTAATGCCTTCAGACTTTTTATTCTGTTTTCAGTATCAGAATATATCCAGCGAAAGAGGTGGCTGTTGTTTGATTAAACAATGGTTTTACCCAGCAAGGTCAAGCATTCCAAATAAATGCACTGTGAGCATTATCTTCTGTCAATTTCAGCTCACTAGGAGCACTTTAAGTGATACCAGTAACATGATGTCAAACAAGAAGTATGTGTCAGTAACGTTTAATGAAAAGATTAAAGTAGTCCAGGAGTGTGAGAAAGAAACTCTCTGTGCATGAAATGATGGTGCATTTAAAATGCAATAAAACACAAATTTATGATACCTTAAGAAACAGGGATAAGGTGGGGCAAATGGAACTGGCAAATGAAAGGGAAGAACATGGGAAATGAAGAAATAAATGAAATAGTGTGGGAATGGTTTGTAAGCGTGCAAGCAAAAAACACTCACCTTTGTCTGGAACCACATTACAGAGTGACGTTCTGGAAGTCGCTAAAGAGCTTGGAAATAAGAGTTTGACATCCACAGGATGGCTTGGCAGTTTCATAGCTAATCACATCGTGTGACATGAAGTGTGTGGGGAAACTGAGAACGTGCAAGAAAGAGTAGCAACACAATGCAAGACAATACTGTACAACCTAATAGCGAATTACTTAAAATACGAAACGTTCCATGTAGCACAGATTACGACATTCGAAGCAATGGCTTCCTGTCAGTTCACTCTACTTTTACTTCAGGAACAAATTTAATAGAAATCTGCAACACAGAAGATGATCAGGTAGAAACAAAGGGAGAAGAAGCGGAGCAAAACGATAGTCCTAGAAAAATTAACATGCCTGCAGCACACACAAATCCTCCCAAGCTGTTGAAACCATTGTATAATGCAAGAAATTGCGTAGAGTAAACATATTTGAACGGGAAAAAAGTGGCAAAAAAGCGAAATGTAAGGCAAATAAACGCAAGAATAATATGTATGTCCATACAACAATACAGAAATGCTGTTTTATTTATCAGTTTCTGTAAAGTCTAGTGTTTTGTTGTACAATATACAGTAAATGAACATCCACTGTGTGGGGGTGAAGGTTTGTAAATATGTGCCTAATTATATATTTATACTTTTGTGCATGATACCTGCCCAATTTTATGTAGCCTAATGAGTTAGGTGTAATCCAGAAACTTGTCCAATTCAGAAAATTGTTTCAGTCCCATGCATTTCCATTTTGAGCAAGTTTTACTGTATTACTTAAGCTATAATAAAAATTTAATAGAAATCTGACAAATGAGACAATGTATCGGATCACTCACAAATTTTTCACATCAGTCTCAAAAAGGTTGTGCTGTGATCATTTAAAAATTCTTGAACTGTGTGATAGGATTTCTGCATAAGGGTAGTGTGCAGATTTATGTTACCATTAATAATGTACCAGTAGTACTGTTTAGATTTCTTCCTTTCAATTTTTATTTGTATTTTATGGCTATACATGTGGAATCTGAATATAAAATTTTAATCTGCAGATGGAGTATGTACCACTATTGATATTTCTGGTACTGCATATATGAACAAATAAATCAGTAAATTATTTGCATGTAGAAGGTGTGGCAAACACTGCATCTAGACATTAGGATGTACTACACAGGACATCTTCTTGCACAGTGAGTAGCAGTAGTAGTGACAAAAATACTAATTTTTATAACCTTAGCAATTTAGAGGCAATCACCTATGAGACTGCTTCTGACAGTCTGTAATTGGACCTCACAAATTAAATATAGAGACTACACTAAATACTCTACCTAACCACAACTGCTAAGAGACAAACTTGAAACTTCTGGAATGAAGTACCTATGTGATCACACACAAATCATCCACATAAAAATACATCCAATACCTGGAGCAATAAGATGAAGTTTATGATGCTAATACAGGATGTGAGAATGAAATTCAAATTTCAAAAGGGAGATAATATACTGTGAGATTGTTGTCTGTATGACCAATTGTTTAAAGAGCTTTATACAAGAGGTTATTAAACAGAAAACACATATTATCCTTATTATATTCTTCAGAACAACAAAAACTTTCTTCTTAAATAATGATTTAACCCTCAATATTGTGGCATAAGATACCAGAGAATGAAAATATTAAATGTAAGTAAACTTTCTGACACTTCGATCTCCAGCATCTGATATTGCCCAGAGCTTAAATGTTTAAGATCTGTAACTTGTGACTTACAGGTTAAGTTCTGAGCAACTGGATCAACGAAAACATACAAAACCTTAGAATATTCAGTTTCATTTGTTGGTTTATACTCATGTATAGAAGAAGGAAAGGCTAAAATGTGGTAGAAAAATGTAGAAGGTTTATACAAGGAAAGCAAACTTGAAGACAATACTGTACAAACAGAGGAGAATGGAGATGAAAATGAGATCAGAGGTATGACACTACAAGTACTGGAGTAGGTGAAATTGCCTCAGAATTACTGAGATACATGGGAGAGACAACATCGCAAAACTATTCCATCTGGCATGGGTAATATATAAGAGAGGCAAAATATTTTCAGATTTTTGGAAGATTGTAATAATTCCTATTCCAAAGAAAGAGGTGTGAATATTACTGAACCATCAGTTTAATAACTCATCATTACAAAACACTGCAGCAAATATGTTACAGAAGAAAGGACAACTGGTTGAAGCCTACCTTGTGGAAGATCATTTTGGATTCTGGAGAAATGTAGTTATCCATGAGGCAATTCTGACTATACATCTCATCTTTTTTTTAGTGATTTACTTACCATGGCAAGATTAGGGTCATTAGGCTCTCTCTAAATCTACAGGCACTTGTCTACCTTGCAATTCACACTTAAATTCCAGGTGAAGGGTTCCCTGAAAGACCTTCAGATTATCTCCTTAACATTCCATTTTCAAAGAGCACACAGGAAAAATGAACAGTTCAGTCTTTCTTTGTGAGCCCTGATTTTTCTTATTAGAGAGATTATTTCTCGCTGTGTAGGTAGTCTCTTTAGTAGATCTGTTGCATTGCTTAAGTATTCTGCAAATAAAACAAGTCTCTGGTTTGCCTTCTCTGCAACATTATATGTGTAATCATTGCAATTTAAGTTGTTCTTAGTTGTAATCCATAGGTACTTAGTTGAACTGACAGTCTTTAGATTTGTGTGACTTATAGCAAGGGGACCCATACAATAGTTTGTAAGGGCAGGATGGGGGAGGGGGGGGGGGGGGGGAGGGTTACAAGATCTCGAGGTATGGAGTACATTTAATATTTTGGAAGATGAATGGTTACCTGTAAGTAGCCATAAAAAAGTTCCAGTTCTGACCATGTTGAAATACTGACTTCTACTTCATTTTCCTGAAAGCAAAACACCTGATAACACTAAAATTCTTCCTTTCCCTGAGAGCTAAGGATGTGGTCCAAGGGGGTGGGGGTGGGGTGGGGGGTGGGGGGTGGCAGCAAGGCTCTCCCTTGCCCCAAAATAGGGGTGCTCTTAATTCATAACGTAAGCAAACTTCAATGGACTGCTTTTAGTAGTGATGGCCTCACACTTTAATGAAAAGTCAATTGCCACTTTTTGCACCATACAGATATCTTGTCAAAATGATTTTGCTGTTGGTTTGATCTTCTGATGACTTTATTAGATAGTAAATGGCAGTCATCGGCAAACAATATAAGAGAATTAAATTATTTACTTATATTATGAACAGCACAGGGCCTACAACACTTTCTTGGGAACACCAGATATCACTTCTGTTTTACTCGACAACTTTTCATCGGTTACTGTGAACTGTGAACTGTCTGACAGGAAATCACAAATCTAATCACACAACTGATATGATATTCTATAGACAAGCAATTTGATTAGAAGTTACTTGTAAGGAATGGAGACAAAAGCCTTTTGGAAATCTAGAAATATGGAATCAATTTGAGATCCCCTCTGTTTAGCACTGATTACTTCATGTAAATAAAGAGCTAGTCATGTTTCACAAGAACATTATTTTCTGAACCCATGCTGACTATGTGACAATAGATCATTTTCTTCAAGGTAATTCACAATGTCTGAACAGAGTACATGTTCCAAAATCTTACTGCAAATTGATGTCAGTAATATGGGTCTGTTATTCAGCAGATTACTCCTGTTTCCATTCTTGTGTATTGGTGTGACCCAGAAACCTTCTAATCTTTTGGTACCAGTCTTTTGTCGAGTGGGTCATTGTAACTGATTGCTTAGTTTCAAGTTATTATATCAGCGTACTCTGAAATAAGTGTGACTTGTATACTATCTGGACTGGAAGACTTGTCTTCATTGACACATTAAAGCTCCTTTACAACACTGATGATATATACTTCTAAGTTACTCAGATGGCAAGTTCTAGAATATTTACTTCATCTTTCCTGGTGGAGGAATTTCATAAAACTGTGTTTAGTAACTCTGCTTTAGTGCCACCTGTCATTGGTAACACATTTAAATGAAAACAGCTTGACATATACACACTTTTTTACTTGTTAGTATTAGTACCCATGTCATGTAATATAGCCTGTCATGTCAAGTCAAGTAATATGACACATCATGCTGTATAACATGACACATGTCGTGTGACGAAGGCCTCCCGTCAGGTAGACCATTCGCCTGGTGCAAGTCTTTCGATTTAATGCCACTTCGGCGACTTGCACATCGATGGGGATGAAATGATGATGATTAGAACAACACAACACCCAGGCCCTCAGAGGAGAAAATCTCCATCCCAGCCGGGAATCAAACCCAGGCCCTTAGGATTGACAGTCTGTCACGCTGACCTCTCAGCTACCAGGGGCGGACAACATGACACATGCCATCATGTCATCCAACATGACACTTGTCATATTGTGTAATGTGACACAATCTGTCATTAAGGTTTAGGATGCATGCATCTTCACTCTGGGATACTTCCTGTTATAGATGAACCCCACTCTCAGATACTCCCCTCTTGTAGATGGATCCCCCTCTCTAGAAGCTCATATATTTGTGCCTATTTTTCCTTCACTCCCCACCATACAAGTAACAGGTACTGGGTTGTGGGAAAAATGGTCCCCTTGGGGAAAAAATGGACACCTCACCCTATCCAGAAAATAATAAAAACTGTTGTAGCATCCCTTCAGGAACAAAACCACCCCCACAAATTTTATCCCCTAAGAAAAACTTTTTTTAGCTATTATATGTATGTTGGATCGGTTGGTAGGACATGTTCTGAGGCATCAAGGGATCACCAATTTAGTATTGGAGGGCAGCGTGGAGGGTAAAAATCGTAGAGGGAGACCAAGAGATGAATACACTAAGCAGATTCAGAAGGATGTAGGTTGCAGTAGGTACTGGGAGATGAAGAAGCTTGCACAGGATAGAGTAGCATGGAGAGCTGCATCAAACCAGTCTCAGGACTGAAGACCACAACAACAACAACATGTATGTTCTTCAGCTGTATGATATTATATTTTATTTGCTACGGTTGGGAAATCTTCTGGATTTTAGGTACAGGGCCAGAGACTTTAGCCTGTAAATTGCAAGATGCATGTATGCCATCACTCTGCAGCTGAGACAGCTGACTGGGCTGTGTAGGTAATGTTAGCTCATAAAAAAAGTGCAGATGAGTCGATATATTTTGATTTAAATGTCTTTGAAGTTACCAGATAAGTAGAAATGTTAGTTCCCTTCTTTTACATTCTTAACTGTGCCCAGGACATATTCACCCTTTTTTGTGAATGATAGGAACAATTTTCATTCTGGTTCCCAACTTTTACTCTACCATAATTTTGACATTAGACCGCCATAGTTTGGCAACCAGTGTATATCTTTGTTGACTAGGGTGATGCCTGATCTGGTACATGTTTTTTTATTGTCTTTCGAACGGTGTTGCTTACATTGTGGCAATGAATAAGTCTTTCACAAAACAACAGGATGACCATTAATTACATGAATTTTCTACCTTTTTATAAAATTTGAAAGGAGTCACATAAGTCTGAAACACAGAAATATCACACATAAAAAAACTCACATAAATTTGCTTTTTGCATGCAAAATCTGAATAAGACTGAATTTCTTTTACTTATGTGATTCACTTTAAGCCATTTCTGAACATTTATTTCACTTAAGTATGGATTTTAGGTGCTACATTTAGCTCAACTTTAAACCACTATATCTCCACAGCATATCAAGATTATCTGATAGAAAAATTTGGTTTTGACTTTATCCATATATCTATGTTCATGCAAAGCTTGAACTGAGTTGTGCAAGTTTAAAGTATAGAAGTGGAACACTGCAAAACCTATAGGAAAGTGTGTGTTTTGTACTTAAAATCCGGCACACATAAAACCCACAAAAAATATGTTCCACATAAAATCCAAATAAAACCAGTTTTTAAAGCGAGTTTTCAACTTTATTGGAAGAAAAAATTTTATGTATCTGATTCAGTTTAAACCATTTCTATGCATTCAATCACCACAAGAATGAATTTTACGTGCCACGTTTAGCTCAAATTTAAACTATTATATCTTGACAATGGATAAAGATTGTTGGATAAAAAATATTTTGTTTTGATATTATCCATTTATTTTCCTTCGTGCAAAGTTTGAACTGACTTGTACAAGTCACTCTGCTTTAAACATGGTATCTCGACAACAGATAAAGAGATTATTGGATAAAAAAATTTGTTTTGACTTTATTCGTTTATCTACCATTGTGCAAAGCTGATTCACACAAGTTTAAAGTACAGAAAAACCTACCCAAAAAAGTGTTGTTTACATGTTTACACACAACTGGACAGTGCACATACAAGTGGTGTCATTAGCTGAGTATCAATTTCAACATAATTAAATCCGTTTGCAAAAGGAATTAATCTGTTCACAGAACACAGGAGCCAGGTCCAGTTTGTCATTCAAACTTTGCTTAATTTACTGTAACATAGCTACAGTAAGACAGACGTTGGAATTTGTATACAAATGGCCACTGGTCTGGGCTAAACTAAAAACTTTTTAACCCATGTTCCTTGCTTAAATAGGAACAAAGCACTAAGACACAGTGCACATACAAGTGCATTATTCTGTGCATGACCTTTTCAGACATGTTTGTTACAGTGCTTGCACGCTGTAAAGATTACATTCATTACCACAAGCATAAACTACAGCTAGTACATAACATTATAAAACATTAAGTAATTGCTATGGTGCAGAAAGAGAAGAAGAATATGTACAGTTTACACCTGTTTGTGAGTACAGCAATAAATGCAAGTTACATTGATGTAGTTTTAATCTATACGGGCTAACGACAATGGACCTGGGAGAAAGTATGGAGGAGATGGAGAAAGATGAATGGGATGAGGAAAGGGGGAAAAATGAGGTGACTGTTTGAAAAATAAGAAGAATGAGAAGCGTAAATTGGAGGAGGTTAGAGCATTTCCTTTACTGTTGGATAGAGAGGAAATGTTACGACAATGACAGAACGACATCCTTCAGCTTTTTCTTAAAAGTAGCAATGGCATATAATAGTGCACAGAATGCAGGGTAGCTTATTCCAGAGGCCAATAGAAGGAACAGAGAAGAAATTTTCAATGTTTTTGTTTTGTGGATGGGCACAACAGCAGTACTATACATTGTAACCACGACAGGAATGCCGCTAACGAAAACATGGCAGGACTGAATGGGAGTGGCCCACGAACAAACAAGACAGATGAATGGGAATGGGAGGACAAGCACAATGAGACAACTGAACAAGACACCAAGATCAACAACAAAGTATCAAGCAATGGGATCACAATAGATAACCTAACAAAATCAAAACAATGTCCACTCGTAAATGGGAAGTAAGCACAGGCAACGTAAACACGATGTCTTTAAGCAAGATATCAACTGACTCAATGTGAATACCAGACTGCCTCACTGAGTGAGAGGCAGCTGCCTAAATACATGACAGGGTATGCTGCTATTGGCCACCGGGACCACGTGCTCCACAGTGGTGCCCTCACGTTAGACTCGAGGCCAGGAGTGTGCACAGCCATGGTGTACAGTGTGACTGCTGCAGAAACCTCTAGTGGTCATTGAGTTCCATGCCGTCTGCCACGGATTCAAAACCTGTGATGTTCGGTACCAGATCGCTTCCCCCTGAAACTTTTGAACAGGGGTAAAAATGCCCTGGACAGTGCAGCAGTGGGTTGGAGATGGGAGAAGACCCAAGCTTGTCAACTGCCATTGTCAGGGAGAAAGGGATGTCTGAGGTGTACATGACAACCGACCATGAGGCCAGCGTGTCAGAGGGAGCCACCAATCCACCTGGGGGCAGGGAGGGCCAGTGGCAGGCTTGCGGGGAGGCAGCAGCTGGGGGGCAGTGGAGGCAACTCGAGGACTATGTCTGTACCCGAAGGAGGGAGTGTAGGCGGAGGTGGTGGCAGAAGTCCCACGGGGGTATGCAGGTAGAGTTGGTTATGATGGCAGTGCTCCAATCCTTTCAACATTTGCACTGACGTCACATGCTGCCCATGGGCCGCGATGACCATTGCAGGCATCCAACCCACCTTGCTCCAGTACATGCAGGTCCACACAGCTGCGCTGGGTGCATAACACTGAGAGGGCCAGGAGTGGGGGTGGGAGGGTGATGGCATCAGCAAATGGAGCAGGGTTTGCAGCTGTTGCCCATGGAGGAGCTCCACTGGACTACGTCCCTCAATTGGTATGGTGCGATATGTGCTCAAGAACAGGGTGAGGGCAGACGTGGTTGGAGATGTTACGACCGCCTTTGTCAACTGTTGTTTAAATGGGTGGACAAGTCTCTCTGCTGTGCCATTGGAGGAAGGGTGGAAAGGCATGCTATGGATATGTTTGATACTGTTGGCCTGACAGAAGACATGGAAGGAGGATGCTGTGAATTGGGGGCCATTATCAGAGACCAATGTGTGAGGCAGGCCCTCAATGGTGAGAACGTGGGTCAGGGCCATGAGTGTGGCCTCTGTGGTGGTGGATGCCATGCAGACAACATATGGGTATTTGGAGTAGGCACCAATGATAAGTAACCACATGGACCCTAAAAACGGGCCAGCAAAATCGAAATGGATGTGATCCCAGGGCCGGTGAGGCACAAGCCAGGGTGTGAATGTGTTGTGTACATAGTTCCGCGTAGTCAGCGTGTACACAACTTCCCCTCTAGAGCACGCCCCGCTAAGCACAACAGCACAGGCACAGTGCTCGTACGTCTCCGCACTACGAGATAGCACTGCCATAGAGATGGATCAAATTCTACTTCCGCCAATCCGCGTATTAATATGTAACGCAGCCAATGAGATTGCTGCTAACATATAACCTTTTCTCCTCGTGGATCAAACTCGTGCAGTGATACTTGAACACGCGAGGTATTGTAACGAGTGTACAGACCTCCGATTAATCAGTCTGCATCAGTCTGTATCAGTCTGCATTAGTCTGTACCAGTCTGTAAGAGTTCTACATTTGTCTGTACCAGTCTATAGTCAAGTTGCAGTCTGCGCCTAATAAGATTACCATATTCTTGTACATAGCCATGAAGATAAATGCATAGACACTTTTGTCAAGTATCAGAGATATATGTGAGAATAAGATTAATGTACCAATACCAAAGGAACTTCATATTGTCAATTGTAAATAGTATCCAGAACCAAGTTAAGTAATTTTTATACTTGTTTTTATTTTAATAAATATTTGTGAAAATTAATGAAGTTCTGTTTAAAGTTGGTCACTGTCAATCTGCTACTCTAAGTGTGCAAGTGGCATTTCTATCGTCTGACCTAACGGCAGAAGATAAACACGCCACGATAAGACCACGAGACATATTGCTGACACTCACCTACTTCGTTACAGCAACAAGTCAAATAATCTGATGGTGTGTGTACTGAAGGTCTTACAGTACTCACACCACAGAATGACTGAGGGGGGCATGCCTCACCAGGCACACGCACACAGTGCACCCACGGCCAGGCAGTCAACATCACCATCAATGCCGGGCCAATACATGTGCCAGTGAGCCAAAACTTTCATGCGGGACATACCCCATTGCTTGCAGTGTAACAAACTGACCACGTGATGTTGAAAATCCAGAGGGATGACCACCTGATGGGTATCTGACTCCGTGGCCAACAGGACATCATCAACCATGGAGAGAGAGTCTGAAGACAGGTGGCGCCAGAGGCTGAAGTGGATCCGCATCCGAGGAGTAATATAGGAGCACCAACTGTGGACCACGTAGCAGAGAACCTGCCACAAGATAGGGTCTCAGTGTGTAGCTGTGGCAATGTAAGCAGCCATAAGAGGCAGACCGTCTAGCACATCCAGGCAGGTGGAATCAATGTGAAAGCAGAGGACATCCTGTTGGTCAAATGCAGGATCGGGGACTGCTGGGAGATGTGACAAAGCGTCCGCATTAGCGTGGTGGGTGGGTGGTTTATACCAGATAGTGTAAGTGTAATTCCGTAAAAATAACGCCCAGTGCTGGAGACGTTGAGCCGTCCTCCCTGGAAGGTGAGAGTGGTGTCCAAAAAGGGTAACTAAGGGTTTATGGTCCATCAGGAGGGTGAACTTTGCCCCAAAGAGATAGATGTGAAATTTTTGGATGGTGATCACTATTGCCAGGGCCTCCTTTTCAATCTGGTAGTTCTGTTGTGGAGGGGTTAACATCTTAGATGCATAAGCAATGGGCTGTTCTGAGCCATTGGTATTCCAATGTGTGAGTACTGCCCCAGTGACATTTGCCGACGCATCAGCTGCCACAACCATGGAGCAGTCTGGAGGGAAGGGAGTAAGGCAAGGGGCAGACTTCAGCATTGTCTAAAGACAAGAAGCCTGGTCACAGGCAGTAGTCCAATCAAAAGTCACCCCTTTGTGATGCAAGTAATTGAGGGGTTGAGCAGCAGAGGCAGCTTGGGGTAAGAACTTTCAGTAATAAGGAACTTTGTCCAAAAACACCTGAAGTTCAGATAAGTCCTTGGGACGAGGAAGGGCCTCAATGGCAGTAACATTACAATCCAAAGGGCGAATGGCCATCTTTGATAAGCCAGTGGCCTAAGTATTCCACTTCTGGTTGAAAAAAACAACACTTGTCTAGTCAACAGTGTAAACCTGCACATTTCAGAACGTGATATAAGGCACTGAGGTTGTGCAAATGTTCCTGGTGGGAACACCCAGTACCAAGATGTCATGCAGATAATTCATGCAGGCGGGATAGACTGGTTAAGCTGCTCCAGAAACTGCTGGAAAATTGTTGGCACTGAAGAGACACCAAATAGAAGGTGCTTGTACTTGTATAATCCGAAAGGTGTGTTGATAACCATTATGTTCTGGGATTCGGCATCCAAGCTTAACTGGTGATATGCCTCAGCCAGGTTAATCTTAGAAAAGTACTCACTCCCAGAAGCTTGGCAAGAAGGTCTTCCTCTCAGGGAATGGGGTAAGTGTCTACTAAGGACTGAGCATTGACAGTAGTGCCGAAGACCCACACAGCTGAAGGGACCCATTGGGTTTCTTTATGGACACCAATCGTGTCACCCAAGCACTGTACGTCACAGGCTCTAGGACGCCAGCAGCCTGGAGCCAATCAAGTTCCTTCTTGACTACTGGCCTTAAGGCCACTGGAATGGGTCTGGCCTAGAAAAAGCGAGGCTGTGCATCTGACCAAAACATGATGTTTGCCTGAAAATGTGAGGCACACACGATATCCATTGCAAACAATGATGCAAAAGCCGAGCACAGATCGTCCAAGTCCTGAAAAGGAACAGCTCTTGAAATGACCTTAACTTCATCAGAAATGGAAAAGTCAAACAGTTGAAACACACCCAGGCCAAAAATATTCGAAGCTGATGGATGGTTGACAGCAAATAGGGTAAGGAGCCGGAGAATAAGTTTGTATGTCACCTGGAGGGCGAACTGCCCATGAAGGGGATTGGAACTGTCACCATAGGTGACCAAACGCCGAGAAGGAGGTGACAATGCAGGGGAGCCCAGGTGAGTACATGTCACAATATTAATCAGGGAGATGGTGGCCCCAGTGTCAACCTGAAAACTGACATCCTCAGTAAAAAGGCGGAGCGTGAGGAATAACTTCCATGCTGATGGGTCCTCCAGTGGGACGACCGACTGCAGAGCACATACTGTGTCCTGAGGCCCAGTAGGGGCAGGACAGGAGTGAGTTGAGTGACTACGACAAACAGATCAGATGTGGCCCTCCTTCTCACACAGTGTACACGTTTTCCAGTGGTGGGGGCAATCAGCTCAAGAGCGTGTGGTAAAGCACTGTGTGCAAGATGGAAGTTGGCCGCGTAACTTTCGGCAAGGGGCAACCGGAGTCTCTGATGCCATAGAGACATCAGACACAGAGGAGTCCCAATGGCCCTGGCCTTTGCTGGCCAGGCCGTGTCTACATCGCGAAGGTGGAACCCACAGAGACGCATCGATCACCTCTACTTGCGGCCGTGCCATGAGACGCTCGTTAGCTGCCTGGGCAATTTTAAATGAGTGGGGAATGCGGAGAATCTCTTCCAATGAGGGATTATGGAGTTTCAACGCTGCAGTGAGGTCCTCAGGATTGGGAGCCAGCTGAACCATCACATCCCAGATCAGGGAGTCTGCATATGAAGCATTACACTGCTGACTGGTGCATGTAAAATTGCATTGACCCCACCTGCAGCAAAGACTCTGATCCACATTTCTGTGATGTAGCACAGCTCAGGAGTGACAAGAATTTCATACAGCTGCTGGAGGGGAGGAGATTGCAGAGTTAAGGTTTTCTGAGATTACAAAGGTATGTTACATATAGAAGAATGTTCATTGTGACGAGATATAGTTGAGATAATGATGAGTGTGAAACAATTAACCCTCTGTCTTGAAGGACGGAATGCAATTACTATGCTGTATAGATCAGAGTGGAAAGAAAAAGAGGGATGATTAGCGGGGCTGATGCTGCTAGATGAGAGAAGTAAAACTAGTAACTACAAGATTAAAATATGAAGCTACAACTCTATTATAATTTGCTATAATAACACTGGGTGTGATTTTTCCAATTAGGGGCTAACAGAGATAACCAAGAAGGTGATAGAGTGAAGAAAGATGAATCTATATTTATAGCATTTATTGGCTCAGAGAAAACTTTTAATAATGTGGACTAGAATAAACCATTTGAAATTCTGAAGTTGGCAGAGATAAAATACATGGAACAAAAACTTAAATCTAGCTGCTACTCATACAGACTCCAGTTATGAGAGTCAAAGGACATGAAAGGGAAGCAGCAGTCAAGAATGGAGTGAGAGAGGGCAGCAGTATCTCCCCAATATTATTCAGTCTGTACAATGAGTAAGCAGTACAGAAAACCAAGGGGAGGTCTGGAAAGGGAGTTAAACTCCAGAAAGAAGAAATAAATGTTTTTTGGTTTGCTGATGAAGGTGTAATTCAGGAAGAGACAGCAGATGAATTGAAAGAGCAGTTGAAAAAAATTGACAGTTTCTTGGAAAGCAATTATAAGATGAACATCAACAAAAATAAAATGAGGTGGCACTATGTAACAGAATTAAAGCAGTTGATGCTGACAGAATTATACTAGAAAATGAGACATTAACAGTAGCAAATTAACTGGTGTTGACCTAATGCAGAGAATTTATAAAATGCAAATTGGCATTAGCAAGAAAAGCACTTCTGAAGAAGAAAAAATTTTTTTAAATTGAATATAAATTGATTTTCCAGGTTAGTTGGCAAGTAGTGATCTGTATTCATGTACATAAATATGTTGCATCCTGGATTTTTCATAAATAATTAATTTGTTTTATATTCAAGTGATCCATTTGGTCTCGTCATTCGAAATGGTTTAGTGGCATATTGAATATCAAGTAATGGTACCTGCAGATGGCAGGTGAAATGCATAAAATCCTATTCCTTTAGTGGGTGAACATGCCTATAAATTAAATGTAGGAATATTTATTCCTCTAACAGGTTTGTGTTAACCTATGGGCTATGTTTTCTGCTTTCTGTGCAGGTACATTCCTGAAAATGTAATGAAATGCATTTGATTTATAGTCTTACTGCAAGTTTGACTTTTCATAAATGTCCAACACAAAGTTTTCACAGTCTTGATACAGTTAAATCATAAAAGTGCACAATTTTCATTATCTACAGATAATCATAATGCAGAAACATTTTTGTCCTCTACTTTGTAATATTTGTACCTTGGCAATCCACCAAATTCCCATTCTGCACAAATGTATGGTCCAGGCCGTATCAGCAAAAGAAGATTAGCTTCATAAACCTTTTGAATAAATAAATCCAGATCCAAAAATGGAGAGAATTCTCTGTCTCCATCTCCAAAGTCGTAAACACCTTCTTCAGGCTCATGTAAGTTCCAGGGTACATATCTGAAAAGCATACTGATAATTAGATAATCTAAATCTCACAGTGAGAAAATGTGACATATGTATATAGCAAAAATAAAGTGAATAACAGAAAGGTTAAAATGCAAGCACATACAATTTAAAAGTGGTCCCATAAACTGTATAAATGAATATCTGAGATTTCAAAAAATTTGTCTGTTTTAATAAGGAGCTGCAAGATGTGTTATGAGCTTGTTGTTGTTGTTGTTGTCTTCAGTCCTGAGACTGGTTTGATGCAGCTCTCCATGCTACTCTATCCTGTGCAAGCGTTTTCATCTCCCAGTACCTGCTGCAACCTACATCCTTCTGAATCTGCTTAGTGTATTCATCTCTTGGTCTCCCTCTACGATTTTTACCCTCCACGCTGCCCTCCAATACTAAATTGGTGATCCCTTGATGCCTCAGAACATGTCCTACCAACCGATCCCTTCTTCTGGTCAAGTTGTGCCACAAACTTCTCTTCTCCCCAATCATATTCAATACTTCCTCATTAGTTATGTGATCTACCCATCTAATCTTCAGCATTCTTCTGTAGCACCACATTTCGAAAGCTTCTATTCTCTTCTTGTCCAAACTATTTATCGTCCATGTTTCACTTCCATACATGGCTACACTCCATACGAATACTTTCAGAAATGACTTCCTGACACTTAAATCAATACTGGATGTTAACAAATTTCTCTTCTTCAGAAACGCTTTCCTTGCCATTGCCAGCCTACATTTTATATCCTCTCTACTTCGACCATCATGTTATTTTGCTCCCCAAATAGCAAAACTCCTTTACTACTTTAAGTGCCTCATTTCCTAATCTAATTCCCTCAGCATCACCCGACTTAATTAGACTACATTCCATTATCCTTGTTTTGCTTTTGTTGATGTTCATCTTATATCCTCCTTTCAAGACACTGTCCATTCCATTCAACTGCTCTTCCAAGTCCTTTGCTGTCTCTGACAGAATTACAATGTCATCGGCGAACCTCAAAGTTTTTATTTCTTCTCCATGAATTTTAATACCTACTCCAAATTTTTCTTTTGTTTCCTTTACTGCTTGCTCAATATACAGATTGAACAACATCGGGGAGAGGCTACAACCCTGTCTTACTCCCTTCCCAACCACTGCTTCCCTTTCATGTCCCTCGACTCTTATAACTGCCATCTGGTTTCTGTACAAATTGTAAATAGCCTTTCGCTCCCTGTATTTTACCCCTGCCACCTTTAGAATTTGAAAGAGAGTATTCCAGTCAACATTGTCAAAAGCTTTCTCTAAGTCTACAAATGCTAGAAATGTAGGTTTGCCTTTCCTTAATCTTTCTTCTAAGATAAGTCGTAAGGTCAGTATTGCCTCACGTGTTCCAGTGTTTCTACGTAATCCAAACTGATCTTCCCCGAGGTTGGCTTCTACTAGTTTTTCCATTCGTCTGTAAAGAATTCGTGTTAGTATTTTGCAGCTGTGACTTATTAAGCTGATAGTTCGGTTATGAGCTTAGCAAGTGGTATATTTTTCATTGTCCAACCAGGATGAGGCTGACTGAAATCCAGACAGTAAATACATGTAGGACCATCATTTTCAGTGCTTTGAGGAAACCATGAGGTCAGGTAACACAATACTGTCAATTGAATTTCAAACCCTGCTGGATACTTTTAGCAACTACTCCACTCTCAGAATTTATATGTGTTTAACAGAATTTTACGTGAGTTATTATACAAGAGGTAAATTATTTCCTGAAGAGTTGGGAAAACATTCTGTCAGTTTTTGGCTCTTACCCACATAAGTTTACTTGTGAGCCGCAGCTCGTTGATAGTTATTAACATTTCTCAAAGCAATCTACCAACATAAACCTCTTGTCTTTTCTTAATCCTAACAATACAACTAGAACTGTGAGATTCTAGCAAACAGCAACAAAAATAACGGGCAGCATGTGGCATGTGAATGATGAAACCTTTTTAAATACTACTATCTTTCATTCAATTTGCTTACATTAAAACTAAAGGTCATTCATGTGTCACAGCCAAATATTCACCTAAAGGAGCTTGCAAACTAACTGAATGAATTACTCTCTCTTTATAAAACAAAATCTTTGATTTTTATGTTGTACAATATGTCACACCACAAATGTGCCATACAGTAATGCAGAAAGAATCAGAATGTAAATTAAAAAACAAAAATAACTGCCAAAATCTACTTCTCTATAATATACTAATAATTAAATCTAATGTATCTGCTATAATATATGGGTACTGGAAAAGGCTGTAAATGAATAGATGATGTGTTACGTGCAGTTTTACCATCTGGTATGCTTAAAAATATCACTTTCCTTTATGCTTGTTGACCAGTAATAATAAGCGGTAAATATTGCAGGAGTTGAAACAGTTTTTGCTATATGCATCTGTTGAACAAAATAACTCCCTATGAAGCATCTATTCTTATGGTCCTCACAGACATTTAAAGGCAAAGAAAATATGTGGAAATAAGGCATCAAAAGAAATTTTTTTAGAGATATACCAACAAGAGTGAAAAAAGATAAAATTTAACTCTGGAAAGTCATACATTAGTTCAGCTGGTGACAAAGTATGGGTAAAAGTGTGCTAAAATCATTAGAAGCAAGATGGGTATCATCATGCATGAAATACAGTCATAGTTCATTAATTCAGTAAAATTTGTTCCATCATTTGCCTCCATATTGTGATATCTACTAATACAAACCATGAATTTTATTTACAATGTTTTGTTATTGTATGTCAAATGAACAAGAAATTTGTTTTTCAAATTTCAGAATGCTGGCCCTGGAGCTGCTAAAACAATGTATCTCCTGAAGACAAACAGAACCTCGATCTTAGAATCTGGAATATTGGACGAATAAAGCCAAAGAAATATTTCTTCTTGGTTATTTCCAGAAAAAGTGGTAAAGTAAAAACAAGCAGTGACAAAGATAAAGAATAATGGTGCTCATAGTCTTACACTAAATCTACAGAAAACATGTCTCAGTCTGTATGCAGACTATTTATTTTGAAGTTTCTCCAAATTTTAGACAAGCAGTTCAGGGCAATACAAAATGGAATTTAAGATGGAAATTTGTCATGAGAGACATAAGAGGAAAACATGACAATATTCGAAGATAGTTATGAAATGACCCTGACACTTTTACCATGCATACCACACAAAACATGAAACTACTCCAATACAAGCAGAAAGTATTTTGAGAATTCAGATCTCATCGGAAACAACATAGGTAGATCAAAAAGGAAATAGGGCATTTTACCTTTCATGTGTAATTTCAAACAGGAGAAGCAACATTTTAAAGACAGAGTGTTTTTTTGTGGGTTTGTATGTCCAACAGATATTTGTTAGCTCTTTCTTCAGTTCAAAAAATAAACAACCTGCCATTATGAAACATGGGGTTTATAAGTTCATCTGCGAAGAGTGTGAGCCCTGCTATGTAGGACAGACTGGGTGGTCACTCTCTACCATGCTCAGAGAAAACCATAGAAGTTGGTGATTAAAGAAGCCAGATTCATCCTTTGCTGAACTTTACTTAAATCAGAATCACAAATAGACAATATATGAAGAAGCTATATGAAGAAGTCCTGCACACAGAAGGAAAAGGTGCAAAGAAATATTAGAAATTAAAAACATGAAAAACAGTGGTTTTTATCACCACATTTATGTTGAATGAGTAGACTCGCTTCAATTATTCATGTCTTTTAGATAATGTTACGACTTCAAAATAGGAGGGAAACCCTGGTGCCTTCATTCATAAACAGATAATAACACAAATACCTGTTGTGTTTATCTTTGCTTGTTTGCCACTTTCGGGACCAGCTGTGTACTGGAAAATGGGCTTGCAACCACAAACCTAGGTCATACAAAAATATAAAACTTTTGTGAGACATTGCAAAAAACTGCTTTGATTAGTTAATACATTCACCTACATCTACATGGATACTCTGCAAATCAAATTTATGTACCTGCCAGAGAATTCATTGAACCATATTCGCAATAATTCTCTATTATTTCATTCTCAAACAGTGCACACATAAAACAAATACCTTTATCTGTCTGTGTGAGCTCTGATTTGCCTTATTTTATTATGATGAACATTTTGTTTTGATCTTCTGATGACTTTACTAGCCAATAATGGACAGAATCATCTGCCAACAACCTAAGACAGCAAATGCCAGAAATCACTTCTGTTTTACTCAATTACTTTCCTTCAGTTACTACAAACTGTGACCTCCTAACAGGAAATCATGAACCCAGTCACATAACTGAGATGATATTCCATAATCACGTAATTTGATTACAAGCTGCTTGTGAGGCACAATGTTAAAAACCTTCTGGAAATCTACAAATACAGAATCAACTTGAAGACACTTGTCAATAGCACTCAACAATTCATGTGAATAAAGAGCTACTTGTGTTTCATAAGAATGATGTTTTGTAAATTTATGTTGATGGTATGTCAATAGATCATTCTCTTTGATGTAATTCACAATGTTTGAACTCAATACATGTTTCAAAATCCTGCTACATATCAATGTTAATTATATGGGCCTGTAATTTAGTGGATTGCCCCTATTACCTTTCTTGAATATTGATGCGACCAGTGCAACTTTATAGTCTTTGGATACAGATCTGTCATTGAGTGAGTGTTTGCGTATGATTGTCAAGTATTGACCTATTGCATCAGCATACTTTGAAAGGAACCAAATTAGTATATAGTCTGGACTGGAAGACTTGCTTTAATTAAGTTATTTAAGTTGCTTCATTAATCCAAGGACATCTACTTCTAAGTTACTCATGTTGGTAGCTGTTCTTGATTTCAATTCTGGAATATTTACTTAATCTTCTTTAGTGAAGGAATTTTAGAAGGCTATGTTTAGTAACTCTCTTTTAGTAGCACTGTCATTAACAGTATTTCCATTGCTATCGTGCAGAGAAGGCATCGATTGTGTCCTGCCACTAACATACTTCAATATGGCCAGACTCTCTTTGGATTTTCTGTCAGGTTTCAAGACAAAGTTTCATTGTGGAAAATATTATAATCATCTCACATTGAAGTCTGCACTAAATTTGAGCTTCCATAATAGACCACCAATATTGGGGATTTTTAAGCAACAAATACCAGACAAACAGAAGCTATATATTAAAAATGAGGAAGCAGTCGCTTTTCTTAAAATAGAAGCTTTCTTACTAATTTACTTGAGTAAATTTAAGTGATGTTAGCATGAATATCACTAAGCAGTATAGCAATAGTTTATTATTAGTACAGTATACATTAAGTTTCTATGATGTCTTTGCCTTATATTAATGTTTATATTGACTCATTCCGTATCACTTCTTGTTTGGACCTATGTAACACACTGAATGAGTGAGTGAATGAATTATTTAGTTTGTGCCCATTAATTTCAATTCTGATATCTACTGCTAATTACTGCTGACTTTAACTTTCACAATATGAGTTTTCTGGTAAAAGTGCAGCTACACAGTTTACTACAAATAATTAGTAGTTTAGCAATTTTGTCTGCATGGAGTAGCTTCAGCATCAGATTAAACAGAAGCTATATAAGTTCAGTATTTTTAAAAAAGTCTATAAATATTGTTATATCTAAAATAATTAATGTTGATATGATAAATATTCCAGCACTCAACATTACACATTTCTTTGTTGACAATCATTTGAAGCCTAAGAACAATCATATATGTACATAAAAAAACAACTGAATTGTTCATTTACTACCATCTTGCTCTAGATGAGATAATAAGCCCTAATTTCCTTTCTTTTTTGGAGGAGTATACCAAGTACAGAACCAAGTTGAACATATTTCATGTTCCACCAGACTGAATCTGTCTGCAATTATGTTACATCTACTATACCAAAACTGAATGTTATTTGTGTGTTTGTTCCACTTTTTCTGGTTTAATATTGGTCCACAACAGGTTTGCTTTTTTTTGGGGGGGGGGGGGGGGGGGGGGCTTTTATTTTTTTTTTTTTTGGTTGTACCTAGTAGGCACCTTATGGAGAAGCCAGTGTTACAACTATCTTCCATAATAATTTAAATGGTGGATCCTGATACACAAAATAACACATTCTACTCAAAAGATGAAAACCAGTATTCTCCTGACATATGCAAGTTAGACAGAGAAACCACTTAGAAATAAACTTACGTTTCAACAGCAACCAGTCCCATAGCACTAATTTTGGCTATTCTGTCTTCCCAGTAAGAAGGATGCACTCGGAAATAGTGTAGTGCACCACTGAATATAGTGAGGTTCTTGTTGTTCAGGTGGAAGCCATCAGCATCTGCCACAAGCCCAGAATCTATTGATGAGCCTTGGTAGTACTGGAGAACTGGCTGCAGCTCTTCATCTGATATAAGTGTAAATATTGCTCAGTTAGTATATCAATAAAATATCAAATAAAAGGTACTTGTTACTGCTACAATACTCACATCTGAAAATTTCAGTTAAAAAATATCATCATGAATTTTCTGGGATAGAATTTGATTATTTCTAACCTGCCAACCATCTCAGTGTTCCACTGAAGCTCATCAAGCCACATAATTATTGGGAGTGCCATAATCACATCACAGATATCAGTTCTTAATGTTTTATCTTTAGGTTTTATTTGCTTACCCCTTTTGCAGGTCTTGGGGGGGATATACTTCCCACTAAATGTGATTTTTTACAGCATTTAAGCAAATATGTGTTACCACTTCCGTACACCCCTGGCATCTAGTGGTAGTCTGCTGCATTAGCTGTAGTTTCTGTTTGTTGTAGAATATAGCCTTCCGGACTGTGGTAAGTATATATCCCACCAAACAATGGTGTTTTAATGGTTATTAGAAAGTATGGTGACCACCAATGTAGTCTCTGGAAGAGACTTGGGAAATATACTTACCACAAAATTAATGTGTCATTTGTGGTCACTGGGAAGCATATTTACCACCAACATGCAACATGTGTGTGAAAACTGCTACAACAGTCAGTTTCTATTTGTTGTGGGATTATTACTGTTATCTGAAAACATTTTTCACTTCTGCAATAAACATTAGTGTGACCTTTTAGCAGCTCATACCTTTATTGCATGATAAAGTTTCAAGGCTTATTTTCACATTGTGGTAAGTAAACTTCAATATCAGTAACAAATATTTTTTTAAATAAAGTAAAAGAAAACATGAAAGAAAAACAGAAAACACTTCTTTTTTATATGTACTGGCAACACATAACAGCATACAAAAGGGAAGTGGGAAATCCATTTACCACCAGTTTTAATACCTTCCAAAGGTACCATGGTGATATATGCACCACCAAAATTTTTGGTCCTAAATCACAAAAACAAAATTATCAAAAATAAATAGAGTCAGTTGATCATATTTGTAATACGACAGCAAAAAATTATCTTCACAGAGATTCTACAAAAAATGCTCCCAGGAAAGAATAAAACTGTCAGTCAAATCAAAGTGTTTCAGTGATTGAAATTGGATGACAGTGTGTTTTGTAAGGCACTTACTATTTTAAGATAATGAAGTGAAAAAGTTAATCTGAAAGGTAAATGGCAATCTTGAAGCAACTAAGACCACTGCTACCTGATATTTCTGTGCAAGAACCAAAGCAACACATGGGAGGCATGATGATAAATAAACAGATGTGTGTAATTTAATTAAATGTACTATGTGAAATATTAGACTTTATGTCCCAAATGTTACTCAGCCAAATTTCATTGAAATTGATACACTCTTTGTGTAAGTTCAGACTAATATTTCCTATGTATGTAAACTAATCTCTATAAGAATCAAATCTTTCTTTTTTTTTTGGTATGATTTGTTTCCTAATGTTGAATTTTTAAATTCAGTATTTCAAAAGTACTGAGCTGAGACTGAATACTGTAAAAGTAGGAGCAATAATGATAATAACGTTGGTAAAGTCAATGTCAACACTGGACAAAGGTGTGATATCATGTCATCTTTTCATATGAGTTGCCTGTTGTGCATTCAGTATCACAAATGACATATCTGTATGTGGAGGATCTGAGAAGAGTGAATGTTGCCAAACTGCAATCATCGTCATCATCATATGGACACAGCGCCTATAATGAGAATATGGGATTCACTCAGTAAACAACAGTATCAGCTCTGGTTTGTGAAGCCAGTGATTTGAACAGCATGTTAAGGCCAGTGGTTGTGTTGTATTTCATGGCCTCCATAATGTTATCTTTCAGTGAGATAACACAAGACCCATGTTGTCCTGACCTACTTCCATACTGGTGGTGTTTGCCTGTTGTCCTACCATGCATGTTCTGCTGATCTGTTCGTCACTGAAAACATTTGGCCACATGTTGCTGAGAAACTTACATGTCACCACTCACCAACCATTGTAATTGATGTACTCTGGTGCAGAGGTGCATGAATGTGGAATGATGTAGTCATATCTGCCTCCCAAGCTTAGTTTGCCTCTGTATTCACCCAGGTTAGAGCCATTGTTGCTGCTGCCTGAAGTGTAATCTCTGTGTATTAAATTTTGCCCACTATGTATCCTCACATCAGCTACAAAATTTATCAACTATTTTTCTACTGTAGTGTATACACACAATAATTAAAATTTAGTTATTTTGAATCCCTCCATGCATTGCAAATTTAATGACTAGGAGTACATTTGTTCCTTTCTTGAGGAAGAGACGGACAGGCTGGGGAGAGTTAAGGAGATGAATACATCACTCAGATCCCTGGATGTGAGAGACACACCTGTTATTTTATTTCATGTCAGAGACTTACGCATGGAGTGAATTTTTTTTAATGTTCTCAGTTTTCATTGGCTTTGAACTTTGGCTTTTTCCAACATGTCAATCACAGAAATAAATTTTAACTGATAAGACCAGAAGAAATAGGGGCTACAAGGTGGAGGAGGTTGGTTTGTATTTGAATTAGGGTGTTGGTGCTACATTTTTAGCAGAATAATTTTGTGCTGGAACAAATTTTGAGCGAAATGATAAATTTGATAACAGAAAAAAATGTTGAAAATCTAGATGTGACTAGTATGAATAAGGAAAGTGATGAGGCAGATAATTTATGTAATGAATATGTAGAAGCTGAAGATTCTATCATTCAAGTAAGGAAGGGAGAGGAAGATATATAATATTTTCTTGTTTTGAAAAAAAAAGGCTTCTATTTATTTAATTACTTATTTATTTATTTTGATCCATTACTGAGAATTTTTATGCAATCAGTGTCATCATAGGGAGTTTACATATGTTATATAATTACATTTTGTTGCCATAGTTACAGTATACACACTAATAATCATACAAGGTGCATAAAATATACATTGGAGGATAATTTCTTAATTTTACAGCATGTAGAAAATAATACATGGACGTATAAATAAGCTAATGACATACTAAGGTAAATGCAACATTGTTTTCAGTTAGAAATAATTTAGTATCTCAGGTCATATTTATCACAGTTTTGAAGTTCTGAAATGTTGTAGAAAGCCGTTTCTTTCAATCATTTTTCAGTTTTGTTTTAAAGTTATTACATGGAACATGATGCACATGTAACAGTAAAATATTAAGTAATTTTGTGCCCAGGTTTTCATAACTAGACTGTGTTTTCTTTAATCTGGTTGTGGGCATATGTGTCTCTTTTATTTTCCTAGTTTTATGTTGGTATACAGCATCCCTGTGCTTGTTTAAGTTTTCTTTAATCTTTAGAAGGCAACACTGTATGAAAATTATGTGACTGATAGCACTTTTTAAGTTTTTTCTGCAGGAGGTTTTACAGTTTGCAACTCCAGAAATAGACCTGATAGCCATTTCTTTGCTAGATGAAAATCTTCTGGCCCCTGCAGAATTACACCATAAAAGGATACCATATTGAAGATGACAGTGGAAGAAGGCATAATAGGAGTTAAGTAACAGAGATGTTGTTAAACACATGTAGTTTAGTCAATAAAAAGGTAACACATAAGAGTTTTATGCATATGTGGTCTGTGTGTTTCTCCCAAGTTTATTTGGAATCAAGGTATTACCAAGTAGCTTAACAGTTGAGCACTCAGTTTCACTGTTTGACAAATTGAAAAGGATGTTCACTGTCCTTTCATAGTTGATGCATAGTTCATTAGCTTTGAACCATGAATTAGACAGGTTAAGGTACTCTTTATTTTCCAGTTTCAGTTTGTTTGTGTCTTTCCCAGAACTAACGAATGTTGTGTCATCAGCATAAAGTACAGATTTACAGGGCATGTTACTGGGAGGATCATTCATAAATATTATAAACTGTAAACTATAATTTTCATAATATTGTTACTTTCCATCCTGAATATTCCATTGTTGACCTGTTAGCCTTTTTGTGAATGGGGTTGACAACTGTTCTTTTTAGACACACAGGAAAATGGCCTTATTAGTGTACGAAAGGGTTTGATATGAGATCCACTATTTTTTCATCACAAAATTTGCTAAGTCATAAATGTTCTCAGATTTTCAATTTCTAAGCTTTGCTATTGATTTAACCATCTCACATACTTGTATTTGTGTCTACTTGAAAATTGTCACAGTGTTTGCACATTTTTGAAGAAACTGATTGCCAGAAATGTGATCTAGATAAGGAGCATACATTGAACTGGAAATATTCTGATCAGAAGTTGGAGTGGTACTGGGGTTTGCTGCCTTGACTAAAAATTGATTAAATTCATCTGCGGTGATATTGACAATGCTTGTGCTTCTTTTTATCAAAGGAATGTTTACTTCTTTTGAAAAGAAATTCAATATTGATTTGTCAGTTAAATTACAGGGGAGAGTGACTGTAAGTAATAAATGTAGAATTATGTATGGTATGGTACTGTGATAGAAAATGTACAACAGCATGTTTTAGCTAGGGTAACAAAACCACCAGATAAAGTAGTGAGCAACCATAAGACAACAAAAGTGATGGACAAACATTTATATCTCAGAGATTTGTTTTTATCTGTTAAATGATCTGTAGATCCCATGTTGTGTTTTGTAATATGATTTAATTTGTATTTTATTAATTTGATGATTCTGTGATTATGCAGTGTAGTATGTTACGTCAGGATATGAACTGAACCACGGTACGTTTTAAGTTGTTGTTGCATATTATTTGAATTTACTCAAGGATTGGAATATATAAAACTGTATCATTAATTCATGAATGTGTTGCCCCCAAGGAGACTAGCACTCTTTGTGAGTTGTGCACTTAGTGAGGGCATGGTTCATATACATGTAGTGCCAACTTCCTTGTTTCATTCTTCTGTGCTATATTCTTGCATCCTTATATCTATCTGTAAAGCTATGTTCTGTCTACTTTTACCTGTCTCCTTGCATGTGGTCAATGATTTTAGATATATAGTAATATCACTCTATATTCCAGAAAGAAAATATCAGTGATTGAATGTTACACAAGTATGCTGCTGACACTACTTTTAGAGCTTGCAGTAGCATATCGGAAGATCTGGAGGGAAGTGCTAATTGGAACATTCAAAATGCTAACAGATACTTCAGTGTCAATAATCCGTTTACAAATGAAAGCAAAACAAATTCCATTTAGATAAATGTTTGTAGAACAATCCAGACAATATTTTAGACTCAGGCTTGGAAACTTGTTTCTGCTGAGATAAAGTTAGTGTCCAGACACACCACATTTAAGTGCTCCTTTACAAAGGAGGATCTTGGAGCACTGCTCTAGTTCAATTCTTGCACCATTGTAAAGATGATGACATAGATAATAGTGATAGTGGCAATGACAAAGAGTTGAAATCTGTAAAATAGAACTACCTGATGTTTTCAGAATCCATGATGATTGGAATGGAAGAGGTCATTTTGTTTGAGATCCATCATTGATTTTCGGTTGTGGAAATCTGCATGTTCATCAACACATCATGTTCCATAAGTTCCACCATGACGGAGAACCTTTTTGGGATGTGGATCATGTCAAATTATTTGCTAGCAGATAGAACAACCACTGCTGACTACAGTACTTCCATAAAGTGTATTAACAACAAGTTATAACATAATCCAGAAGTGAGTGACAGTGGGCCTATGCATAGTATGTTAGCAATCCTGAATACAGGTCAACAAATACAGGTCAACACAGTGAGAGAGATTTTTGAGTGCAAAGTGGGCAGAACTGAGCTTTTTGGTAAACTTATCCACATGCGTGTTCCGCTTCAATTTATTATTCATCTGACTGGCCAGGAACTCCATATATGAAACTGTATAATATGAGTTTTCACAAGGTTAAGTCTGCTGCTGGCTGTGAACTAGTTGTAAACCCTGTCTATTATTCTGCTGACAGTCTCTGGAATCAATGTGTTTGGGCTGGTTATCAATATACTAGTGTCACCAGAAAATACTACAGCTTTTTAAGAGTCCAACAGTGTCCCTGGTAAATCATTTTTTTAGACCAAGAACAGTAGTATACCAATCAATGAACCTTATGGCATGTCCAATCTGAATTTAATCTTTTTTCTGTTGTTTCATTTGCTAATGTGGCCCTGTATCTCGTTGCATGCTACATTCTCAAACATCTCTGAGAACTATGAAAGGAGTAAGATTGATCTACAATTAGAGGTCAGTCACTTATCTCCACTTTTGTATATTGGTATATACAAGAGCCATTTAAGAAATTAAGCCATCAGCACACAGCTGGTTGAAAGTGCAAGCTTACATGAGAAATCATCAGTTCTCACACATGTTTCATAGCGATTATGTCAAGTAATGTTGGTTAGAGATGGGCAGAGTCATTCTATTTATAGAAACATTCCTTTAGAGACAGTTCTTCTTAATGAAGGTGGAGCAAAAGGGGTAGTGGGGCAGAACAGGATATAGCTCTTATCTCCACAGTAAGTGGTGCAATCTGTATGAATCTTTCAGTACATTGACATCACATGGCTGTCTCCTGCCACACAACAGTTTGTCACCATTCCTTTCATGTGTTTGTGTTATTTTTGGCACTGCCTGAAGTGTACCTTATGAGATTCTTATTCCCATACATTCCTTAAAATATTTGAATTACGTTTGCTGTCAAGACCTCATAACTGTAAAAATGATGCTTGTGGCGGAAAATGGGTGTGGTCTAATGGGTAGTATTGCATTCTGCCCTACTTCATATGTGATTACATTTTATTTATTCTGATGGATCCTTTTTGTAGTTCTGTGCTTCAGAATGATAAGAACATATGAAAGGAAGACCAAAGGCGACAGTTGTGCAGTGTATTCATGGAAGAAGCAGTTCAGGCTGCTGTGAATAGCTCTATGGGATGCAAAAGGGCAATGTCACATGACCCAAACAACACTGGAGTGTCACATTAAGAAAAGAAGGGAGAACCCAGCGTACAAAATGGAATGTTGTATATGTATTGTTAATGAGGAGCGGGAAAGAGAACTTGTGCAGTGTCTGACGAAAATAAAAGCTCAGTTTCTTGGACTTACTCTTGAAGAGCTGCGTGAACTTGTATTCAAGTTAGCCAAGCATAACAAGCTCTCTCATACATTTCACAATGGAATAGCAGGTAAGACTAATTTATGCCTAAGACCCAGTGGTGAACACATATGGTGGGCTTGCAGGGCACCCCCCTCCCGCACCCCTTGCGGGGTTGCCCACATTTCCACCTGCACTGCCCCCACCAGTCAGCCTGCATGCTATTCGTTTGTTTCTTTCATCAGTAGACTCGACTGAATTGAATTATTGAGTAGTTGTACTTTTCTATGTAGCACGCTCATCATCGAATTTTATACGTATCGGTCTGGAACATACATAGCTAACATATTTCGTGACATTATTCTGTCTGGCATTTTTTCGAGAAATGTCGCGTATATTCTACTGTTTTCTTGCACAGAGAACCTTCGATATGTAGCATTATATATACGGACTATTCACCGAATAGGAAGCTAGTTTACATACAGAAGCAGAAATGTTAAGATTGAAGAATGACTAAGTAAAAGTCCTTGTTGTCAAGTGCAAGTGTGAAGATTAGTCAAGAGTGAGAGTGATCAGTTGACTGTGAAGTATTAATAATAGCAATTCATAGCAATTTCTCAATGGTTTCCCATACCTAACTCGATGATGGTGTCCTATTGGGTAAAGTATTCCGGAGGTAAAATAGTCCCCCATTCGGATCTCCGGGTGGGGACTACTCAGGTGGACGTCGTTATCAGGAGAAAGACAACTGGCGTTCTACGGATCAGAGTTTGGAATGTCAGATCCCTTAATTGGGCAGGTAGGTCAGAAAATTTAAAAAGGGAAATGGATAGGTTAAAGTTAGATATAGTGGGAATTAGTGAAGTTCGGTGGCAGGAGGAACAAGACTTTTGGTCAGGTGAATACAGGATTATAAATACAAATTCAAATAGGGGTAATGCAGGAGTAGGTTTAATAATGAATAAAAAAATAAGAGTGCGGGTAAGCTACTACAAACAGCATAGTGAACGCATTATTGTGGCCAAGATAGACACGAAGCCCATGCCTACTACAGTAGTACAAATTTATATGCCAACTAGCTCTGTAGATGATGAAGAAACTGATGAAATGTATGATGAGATAAAAGAAATTATTCAGGTAGTGGAGGGAGACGAAAATTTAATAGTCATGGGTGACTGGAATTCGAGAGTAGGAAAAGGGAGAGAAGGAAACATAGTAGGTGAATATGGATTGGGGGACAGAAATGAAAGAGGAAGCCGCCTGGTAGAATTTTGCACAGAGCATAACTTAATCATAACTAACACTTGGTTTAAGAATCATGAAAGAAGGTTGTATACATGGAAGAACCCTGGAGATACTAAAAGGTATCAGATAGATTATATAATGGTAAGACAGAGATTTAGGAACCAGGTTTTAAATTGTAAGACATTTCCAGGGGAAGATGTGGACTCTGACAACAATCTATTGGTTATGAACTGTAGATTAAAACTGAAGAAACTGCAAAAAGGTGGTAATTTAAGGAGATGGGACCTTGATATACTGACTAAACCAGAGGTTGTAGAGAGTTTCAGGGAAAGCATAAGGGAACAATGTACAGGAATGGGGGAAACAAATACAGTAGAAGAAGAATGGGTAGCTCTGAGGGATGAAGTAGTGCAGGCAGCAAACGATCAAGTGGGTAAAAAGATGAGGGCTGGTAGAAATCCTTGGGTAACAGAAGAAATATTGAATTTAATTGATGAAAGGAGAAAATATAAAAATGCAGGAAATGAAGCAGGCAAAAAGGAATACAAACGTCTCAAAAATGAGATCAACAGAAAGCGCAAAACTGCTAAGCAGGAATGGCTAGAGGAGAAATGTAAGGATGTAGAGGCTTATCTCACTAGGGGTAAGATAGATACTGCCTACAGGAAAATTAAAGAGACCTTTGTAGAAAAGAGAACCACTTGTATGAATATCAAGAGCTCAGATGGAAACCCAGTTCTAAGCAAAGAAGGGAAAGCAGAAAGGTGGAAGGAGTATATAGAGGGTCTATACAAGGGCGATGTACTTGAGGACAGTATTATGGAAATGGAAGAGAGTGTAGATGAAGATGAAATGGGAGATACGATACTGCGCGAAAAGTTTGACAGAGCACTGAAAGACCTGAGTCGAAACAAGGCCCCGGGAGTAGACAACATTCCATTAGAACTACTGACGGCCTTGGGAGAGCCAGTCATGACAAAACTCTACCACCTTGCAAACAAGATGTATGAGACAGGGAAATACCCTCAGACTTCAAGAAGGATATAATAATTCCAATCCCAAAAAAAAAGGTGTTGACAGATGTGAAAATTACCGAACTATCAGTTTAATAAGTCACAGCTGCAAAATACTAACGCAAATTCTTTACAGATGAATAGAAAAACTGGTAGAAGTTGACCTCGGGAAAAATCAGTTTGGATTCCGTAGAAATGTTGGAACACATGAAGCAATACTGCCCTTATGCCTTTTCTTAGAAGAAAGATTAAGGAAAGGCAAACCTATGTTTCTAGCATTTGTAGACTTAGAGAAAGCTTTTGACAATTTTGACTGAAATACTCTCTTTCAAATTCTGAAGGTGGCAGGGGTAAAATACAGGGAGCGAAAGGCTATTTACAATTTGTACAGAAAGCAGATGGCAGTTATAAGAGTCGAGGAAAAGGAAGCAGTGGCTGGGAAGGGAGTGAGACATGGTTGTAGCTTATCCCCAATGTTATTCAATCTGTATATTGAGCAAGCAGTAAAGGAAACAAAAGAAAAATTCGGAGTAGGTATTAAAATCCATGGAGAAGAAATAAAAACCTTGAGGTTCGCCGATGACAATGTAATTCTATCAGAGACAGCAAAGGACTTGGAAGAGCAGTTGAACGGAATGGACAGTGTTTTGAAAGGAGGATATAAGATGAACATCAACAAAAGCAAAACGAGGATCATGGAATGTAGTCGAATTAAGTCTGGTGATGCTGAGGGAATTAGATTAGGAAAAAAATAGTTCAAAGGGCTCTGAGCACTATGGGACTCAACTGCTGTGGTCATAAGTCCCCTAGAACTTAGAACTACTTAAACCTAACTAACCTAAGGACAGCACACAACACCCAGCCATCACGAGGCAGAGAAAATCCCTGACCCCGCCGGGAATCGAACCCGGGAACCCGGGCGTGGGAAGCGAGAACGCTACCGCACGACCACGAGATGCGGGCAATTAGATTAGGAAATGAGACACTAAAGTAGTAAAGGAGTTTTGCTATTTGGGTAGCAAAATAACTGATGATGGTTGAAGTAGAGAGGATATAAAATGTAGACTGGCAATGGCAAGGAAAGCGTTGCTGAAGAAGAGGAATTTATTAACATCGAGTATAGATTTAAGTGTCAGGAAATCGTTTCTGAAAGTATTTGTATGGAATGTAGCCATGTATGGAAGTTAAACATGGACGATAAATAGTTTTGACAAGAAGAGAATACAAGCTTTCGAAATGTGGTGCTACAGAAGAATGCTGAAGATTAGATGGGTAGATCATGTAACTAATGAGGAGGTATTGAGTAGAATTGAGGAGGAGAGGAGTTTGTGCACAACTTGACCAGAAGAAGGGACCGGTAGGTAGGGCATGTTCTGAGGCATCGAGGGATCACAAGTTTAGCATTGGAGGGCAGCGTGGAGGGTAGAACTCGTAGAGGGAAACCAAGAGATGAATACACTAAGTAAATTCAGAAGGATGTAGGTTGCAGTAAATACTGGGAGATGAAGAAGCTTGCACAGTATAGAGTAGCATGGAGAGCTGCATCAAATCAGTCTCAGGACTGAAGACCACAACAACAACAACAACAACTCGTAATATGAGTTAGGTATGGGAAACTATTGATGCGTATATCTCCGATAACAGTGACTTTCGAGAAGATTCCTAAAAACGCAATGTTACTGTATAGGCCCTCTATTGAATGCACTAGAAAGGAACGGAATCGCCAATAAAAGTTTCACACACATAAATTGCCAGATGATGTCAATGTCATCATTGGAAACTCGCTATTCGCACTCCATAAAAGTCTGGGAGCGAACATTCTGGCAGTGAATGTTCTCAAAACAACCGAGCCACATATGTAAGGGAAGCAGAGTCGCTGCCAGGTAGTCAGTTTGAAAACTACAATCGTCGCGATAACCTGGAAGTGATAAAAAGTGAACAACTGCGATTATTGGCTATTACCACAGTCTAACATAACTGTGCCATTACCGCGGACTTCAGTCAGTGTTGTGCTTAATGATATTATAAATACGTGTAGTGTGACGATGTGTGTTTTAGTGCTAAGTGTACTAGTGTTGCATTTTACAGTGTGAATAAAGTGTTTATTCGAGAATAATTGGCATCTAATTTACCTGCCTCGCAACGATATAATAAAATGGATCGTTATGTAATAAGAAAAACAAAAGTAGAAACATCTGAAGATTCCGGTAAGCCATTCATCTGCAAAAACATCACCAGATTATAAGCAGAGCTCAGCACTTTGTCGAAACTCCCACAACAAAGTTCATTGACTGATTCCTTTAATCCCATGGATATTGCGAATTATTTGGATATATTAGCGTCAAGAAATATTTTAGTGATGACATAAAACACAAGCTTCCCACAGCTCCAAAGATACCTGAAAAAGGTTATATCTTTCCTACTTCCGAGCACAACAAGAGGGGGTAAGTTGAACCCAGACAAGTAGATGATAATCACTTTGAACAGTATCCATGGCTGGTGTTCTCACCGGTTAAAAAGGGACTTCTTTGCATTAACTGTTCAATTTTTGTGAATAATAAAATGGTTGGAGGGAAGAAATCCATTAACGCCAAGAAACTTGTGACTGAACCACTAACAAAGTTTGACAAACGTATTGGCAAAGAAGGTGACCTTCAGACCCACTCTCAACTCAAGTACCACGTTGGAGCGTCAACAGATGCAAAATTATTTTTGGCGACACGAGACAACCGCGAACTGTAGGTTATAAATCAATTGTCTAGGCAGAAAATGGAAAGCATTAGGGAAAACAGAGGTCATCTTGTACCTATAACAAAAACCATCATGTTTCATGGAATGCAAAATATTCCTCAGCAGAGGCATAGAGATGATGGGAGTCCATTAGAGAAGGAAAATGGTCATTAAAGTATAGCGAGTAACGAGGGAAACTTTAGAACTCTTCTAAGATTTAGAATTGACACTGGAGACTTACAACTAAAACATCGCTGTGAGACGACTAAAGCGAACACCCCTTACATAAATAAAACAACGTATAATGAAATTATTTCATGCTGTGAGGAAATCAAAGATTCTCGTTATTACAGCATAATCTTCGATAAGACTGCGGATATAGCACACGTCGCTCAACTGAGTTTAGCTACAAGATATATTGATGGTGACGACAAATCACTCAAAAGATTTTTGGGTTTCGTTGACATCCATAAAGACAATGATTGTAGTGGAAACATTGATGATGAACCTCTCGAGAGTCAAGATTAAGAGCATAGCGTTACTGGTGAAGTACGAGGGCAGTTCAATAAGTAATGCAACACATTTTTTTTCTCGGCCAATTTTGGTTGAAAAAACCGGAAATTTCTTGTGGAATATTTTCAAACATTCCCGCTTCGTCTCGTATAGTTTCCTTGACTTCCGACAGGTGGCAGCGCTGTACGGAGCTGTTAAAATGGCGTCTGTAACGGATGTGCGTTGCAAACAACGGGCAGTGATCGAGTTTCTTTTGGCGGAAAACCAGGCCATCTGAGATATTCATAGGCGCTTGCAGAATGTCTACGGTGATCTGGCAGTGGACAAAAGCACGGTGAGTCGTTGGGCAAAGCGTGTGTCATCATCGCCGCAAGATCAAGCAAGACTGTCTGATCTCCCGCGTGCGGGCCGGCCGTGCACAGCTGTGACTCCTGCAATGGCGGAGCGTGCAAACACACTCGTTCGAGATGATCAACGGATCACCATCAAACAACTCAGTGCTCAACTTGACATCTCTGTTGGTAGTGCTGTCACAATTGTTCACCAGTTGGGATATTCAAAGGTTTGTTCCCGCTGGGTCCCTCGTTGTCTAACCGAACACCATAAAGAGCAAAGGAGAACCATCTGTGCGGAATTGCTTGCTAGTCATGTGGCTGAGGGTGACAATTTCTCGTCAAAGATTGTTACAAGCGATGAAACATGGGTTCATCACTTCTAACCTGAAACAAAACGGCAATCAATGGAGTGGCGCCACACCCACTCCCCTACCAAGAAAAAGTTTAAAGCCATACCCTCAGCCGGTAAAGTCATGGTTACAGTCTTCTGGGACGCTGAAGGGGTTATTCTGTTCGATGTCCTTCCCCATGGTCAAACGATCAACTCTGAAGTGTATTGTGCTACTCTTCAGAAATTGAAGAAACGACTTCAGCGTGTTCGTAGGCACAAAAATCTGAACGAACTTCTCCTTCTTCATGACAATGCAAGACCTCACACAAGTCTTCGCACCTGAGAGGAGCTCACAAAACTTCAGTGGACTGTTCTTCCTCATGCACCCTACAGCCCCGATCTCACACCGTCGGATTTCCATATGTTTGGCCCAATGAAGGACGCAATCCGTGGGAGGCACTACGCGGATGATGAAGAAATTATTGATGCAGTACGACGTTGGCTCCGACATCGACCAGTGGAATGGTACCGTGCAGGCATACGGGCCCTCATTTCAAGGTGGCGTAAGGCCATAGCATTCAATGGAGATTACGTTGAAAAATAGTGTTGTGTAGTTAAAAGATTGGGGAATAACCTGGTGTATTTCAATGCTGAATAAAACAACCCCTGTTTCAGAAAAAAAATGTGTTGCATTACTTATTGAACTGCCCTTGTATTACGTTCTACGATTCTAAGGAGAATGGAAAGCCTTTCTCTGTCACTGGAGAATTGTATGTGTATAGGATGTGATGGCTGCTCAGTTGGTTAGGAGACCGTTTGAGGGCCTGCAATCAGCCTGTCTGTGTGCTACATACATTGGACCAATATCGGAAGGTAAGGTCTGCAGTGTGATTTCATATAATACCAGGAGAAGTCTCGTGGTTATCCCACGCATCCTGATTATAAATCTGTACGTCAGTCTGGTGATTCGACCTGTTGCGCTGCCATTCAGGAACGGTATTCCAGGGGGTGTTTTCATCAGGATAACGCTCTCCCACACACCGCTATTGTAACTCAACAAGCTCTACAGAGCGTCGATGTGTTGCCTTGGCCTGCTCGATCGTGAGATCTGTCTCCAATCGAACGCATACGGGCCATCATCGGATGACAATGCAAGCGTCATCCACAAAATGGATTTACTGTTCCTGTATTGACCGACCAAGTGTAATAGGCATGGAACTCCATCCCAAAAACTGGCATCTGGCACCTGTACAACACAATTCATTCATGTTTACATGCTTGCATTCAACATTCTGGTGGTTACGCCAGATATTAATGCACCAACATTTCCCATTTTCAATGGCTTATCACGCACTTACGGTATCTACATCTACATCTATACTCCGCGAGCCACCTTACGGTGTGTGGCGGAGGGTACTTATTGTACCACTATCTGATCCCCCCTTCCCTGTTCCATTCACGAATTGTGCGTGGGAAGAACGACTGCTTGTAAGTCTCCGTATTTGCTCTAATTTCTCGGATCTTTTCGTTGTGATCATTACGCGAGATATATGTGGGCGGTAGTAATATGTTGCCCATCTCTTCCCGGAATGTGCTCTCTCGTAATTTCGATAATAAACCTCTCCGTATTGCGTAACGCCTTTCTTGAAGTGTCCGCCACTGGAGCTTGTTCAGCATCTCCGTAACGCTCTCGCGCTGACTAAATGTCCCCATGACGAATCGCGCTGCTTTTCGCTGGATCATGTCTATCTCTTCTATTAATCCAACCTGGTAAGGGTCCCATACTGATGAGCAATACTCAAGAATCGGACGAACAAGCGTTTTGTAAGCTACTTCTTTCGTCGATGAGTCACATTTTCTTAGAATTCTTCCTATGAATCTCAACCTGGCGCCTGCTTTTCCCACTATTTGTTTTATGTGTCATTCCACTTCAGATCGCTCCGGATAGTAACTCCTAAGTATTTTACGGTCGTTACCGCTTCCAATGATTTACCACCTATGGCATAATCGTACTGGAATGGATTTCTGCCCCTATGTATGCGCATTATATTACATTTATCTACGTTTAGGGAAAGCTGCCAGCTGTCGCACCATGCATTAATCCTCTGCAGGTCCTCCTGGAGTACGTACGAGTCTTCTGATGTTGCTACTTTCTTGTAGACAACCGTGTCATCTGCAAATAGCCTCACGGAGCTACCGATGTTGTCAACTAAGTCATTTATGTATATTGTAAACAATAAAGGTCCTATCACGCTTCCCTGCGGTACTCCCGAAATTACCTCTACATCTGCAGATTTTGAACCGTTAAGAATGACATGTTGTGTTCTTTCTTCTAGGAAATCCTGATCCTGTGATCTTGCAATGATCTGTGATCTTAAATATGCTACCTAGTCACATGCATCCCTGAAATTTCATTACTCTACAATAATTATTTTTTGGTGTTGCGATTTTTTTCCGTTAGCTTATATGCACAATATAATGTGGCACTTTTCTGGGAGATGTACAATGACTCCGGGTCCGCACGGATCTTTCCCACCTTTATATACGTTAGCTATCAATCAAAACAGCGCGCCGTAGCAGCTTTGCATTGAAGCAGGCAAGCTGAATGCAGTGTTCGTTCCACTGCGTTGTCTGCTCCTTCCAACAGCAGGCCACATGCTAGGAAGCGATAACATACCTACATTCGTTACATCCCCCACGAAATTACGAAGTTATATTGTGTGTATAATACCATGTGGGCAACTACCGTCATGGGAGACCCGAGGTAACTTCCTAAAAGGGGCCTTCCCTCTCCTTCTCCTAACACCCCCTCCCCTGACTCGCACATCTGCATCCAATCACCCTCAGATCGTCGTCTCTTACAGCACGTTCTTATGAGATGTAAAATGTCTTGCTCTGAGTTCTACTAGTTAAGATTTTTCAAAATTTCTGTTCAGCCCACTCTTCAGACAAACAATCCTCTGACCATATGCACTGCTTTCACCTATTCAGGTAACCCGTATTTAACCAGTGTAGAAAGCAAGTATTTTGTAAGTTATTTGGAGTACATCATCTTTCTGCCATTAACAGTATCAAGAAAATAAATCATTATAGTCACTGGCAAAAAGGTGATTTCCTTCAAAAAACCAATTTTGTCTGTGAAGCCCAGGAACCACAGGTTATTTTTTAAACATTTTTAGCTTGAAAATAGACGCTCAGTTTTTGCAAAAACTGTAAATTCTGTTACGTATATCATGACAATTGTACATACATCAGGGTAGCTCAGTATCATCTCTGCCGACTGTTGTGACCGAGCGGTTCTAGGCGCTTCAGTGTGGAACTGCGCTGCTGCTACGGTCGCAGGTTCGAATCCTGCCTCGGGCATGGATGTGTGTGATGTCCTTATGTTAATTAGGTTTAAGTAGTTCTAAGTCTAGTGGACTGATGACCTCAGACGTCAAGTCCCATAGTGCTCAGAGTCATTTGAACCATTTGAGTATCATATCTGTTAAGTCTTGTTATTGCTAGATAGTATGCAGTGATTATCTTCCGCATGTCTTGCACTAAGAGGACCAGCATTAGCGAACTACCTAGAAGGATTGCTATTAGTCATTTGACAGGTAAAGTTTTTCTTCTTTGTTTTCAGTTGTACTTCTTAAGTTACTTCAGTACAGCGCCTTTATAGGTAAGTAGTGAATTATACTTATCGTACCAATGTGTTACGCTTAAAAATTTCTGTAGAAAGTATATTTAATTAAATAAAAAAGATCGAAGTAAAGAATATATGCCGCGCGGTATTAGCCGAGCGGTCTCAGGCGCTGCAGTCATGGACTGTGCGGCTGGTCCCGGCGGAGGTTCGAGTCCTCCCTCGGGCATGGGTGTGTGTGTTTGTCCTTAGGATAATTTAGGTTAAGTAGTGTGTAAGCTTAGGGACTGATGACCTTTGCAGTTAAGTCCCATAAGATTTCACACACAAAAAAACGAAAGAATATATTGTAAATACAAAATAAAATTAAACTTAACTTACAAATGCAAATAAACATATAATTATACAATAACATTTTTTATCTATGTGACTTGTACTCAGACAAAGCTCCAAACAGGTCATCAACACATACTGAGTACGAAAAAATAAAGAAAAAATGACACAAATTGCTGTAGCGATAACGAGAAAATAACATTTTTTTTTTCTCTATGACAATTTTTCAGTCAAAGCCATCATCTTTGTCAAACAAATTTGCACAAACATACGGAACACTTCCAGCACATGGACGACTAATGAATTTCTTGCACTGCACACACAAAGTTTTAGTTTTGTTCGAGCTTTTGCATCCTCCTATTTGTCAGGCATTCTGTACTGGTACGGCACCTTACGTATTTCAGTGGTCACAATGAATGTATGAACCGGTCCTTTCCTTGATGGTACATACACAGAGGAGAGTTCCTATGCTAATTTGAAAAAGAAACAATCGCCAGCTAGCTTTTTCTCCTGTTGTCTTTCTGTAAAGGATCCAGGCGTTGATTCCAGCAAAGTAAATAAGGAACTCTACGATGATGAAAAACACATATATAGGCCGTTTCGGCAGCCAAACTTGACAGTGTACAGACGAGACATCTGGTCCAGAATATCAACTCAGAATTTAATGGAATTATAGAAACTCACAGTTTCAAGGAGTTTCTTTTGTGCTTGTTGATCCATTGCAATTGACTGGTGCATTGTGCTCAATAGAAGAACATTTTTCTTGGTCTACCCCTGATAGAAAGTAATTGTTGTGTCAACAGATTTGTATAAAATAGTATCATACAAAGATACGGCAGTAGACTTTGTTGCTGGAGGAACTTCTCTTCGGGTTTCCTTTAGTGTACCCACCATGGTTGCGTTCTCCCGCTTCAGCTGCTCTGCAAGATGTATGACTGTGAAGAACCTGTAACATGTTAGATTTCTTCCTTTCGAAGTTTAAGGTTGCACGAGACATGTAACAATAGGCTCTGCAACAGGCATGTTAGTTGGTATTTCACTTTGTTTACCCAAGTAAGGAAATCCATTCACCATATACTTGTTACTAGTATCTGCTGCAAGCCAGAACTTCAAATCAAATTTGTCTAGTATTGTATACAGCGGCCCGAGGTTTGCATGGACAGAGCTGCTCATCTATGGTTATAAATGCACCTGGTTTATAGTTCTGCATACAGTTGGCTACAAATGAATTCGGGGCTGGGGTCGCTGTTGCGAAGGTCTTTAGTCTTTCGGCACGTGTGTGCTTGTCATCGAATCTTAAATATCGTATGACTTCTATGAACTTATTTCTTCCCATAGTGCGAGAAAAAATGCCGGTCCCACACTTGACACAACAGGAGTTTCAGGGTGAAATACTTTCATCCATAAACTCCATGTGTATACATTTTAGCTATGGCAGCTTCAAATTCGGCATTATCAAGTACCCATGTGTCATCCTGGAGAAGTTCTCGCACTCTAGTTTCTGTGAAGTTTTTCATGTTCTGTAGAATATTATTGTCTACCAACATTCACCACGTATTCAAGTAACTGCCTGCAACTATAAGTTTCTTAGGGTTATGCGTTGGCCCAGGCAACGAAAAAACGTTGTGACGCCCCAATCTTGCAGGACCATGCTCTGGTGCAATTCGAGCCCACACAGTTCCGTAGGCGGCAGTCTATGCACTTCCGGATGCTGAGATGCTCGGCTGCGAGTACGAATTTGTGGTGTCGCTGGAATCGAACGTGTAAGCACTGGGTTATTCGTATGTCGTTGAACAGGTTTTGAATATTCATCTTCTGATTCTGATGATTCGCCATATTTTGGGGCTGATATTCCACGTCATCTTTGTAACCTTTGTCAATTTTATCATCCAAATCATCACATTCTAAAATCCTCCTCCTTCAGAATCTTCTTCTGGTAAAGTGTTAATGTAATTCACTAATTCTTCATCCGAAAGAAAACACTGGCTCGCCATAATGATGAGGAAGTGCGCGAAACTTCCACAAAGCACAACGTATTGAGAGAGAACAGCAACTAAAGCATGCCCACTCTTCCACTAAATAAATTACAATGTGAAGAGGGTGACGGAACGAGATCACAGAAATGAAATAAAATAATCTAAGCAAATGAAAAAAATCCATTGTTGCACCTTTGCAGACACGAAACGTAAAATATATCTCAACGGTCAGAGTGACCAGCTGCGATCCCTTAAGGTAAAAATGTTTATAATTCGCTCATTTTTTGTAATAGAAATTTGTCTTTTACAGAAATTGCAAACCACCAAGTCATGAAAAACAAAGTCCATAAATTAAAATGTACGCTATTTATTAAATGTTAAACAACGCTCATCGGTCAGACTGACGGATACGGTCCTTCTGGTGTAAGAGTAAACAATAAATCGCGACGCGACGCACTTCTCAACAATACAAGCCGTTGCTTAGCATTAGTCTGAGACCAGACAGTTTAGCGAGCAGCATGAATGTGTTTCCTTCTGCAGTCAGGAAGGTCTGAAGAAAACCAGGAGACGCTGTAAGAGGGCGCCACGGCAATAGCTGTCGGAAGGTAAGCCACCAACAAACAGCAGAGTTGTGCCAATCAAAACACAGGCTCAAAATCGGCTGCACATTTCTGCGGATGCACAACATAAATTATCACAGGCGTAATAAACGAAAAGCACCAGTTTGCTTTTGTTTTACAATATTACTTTTATTGTAGAACAAAAGCAAACTGGTACTTTTCGTTTATTATTAATGTTGTTCTACCAAGAACCGACGGAAGATTCTGTTAATATCACAGGCGTATTTGTGCAACGAATATGAAAATTTTCGATAAGATAATTATATTCAGGATGGATTGATTTTGCAAACTAGCCATTACAATTGTTTATCGCGGCTTGTCTGAAACAGTTTATCTTGCCAAAGTATGGATTTTATAATTCTTGTAATTACAGGAAAATCGGACAGCTACAAATTATCCATTCTCGTACGAAGTATCCGAGCCAAGTGCACTTCTATATATGTTCGTATACACTGGCGGAAAAAAATCGCCACAAGAAAGGAGTTGTGCAACATAAACGAATGTTGGTCGGCGTGTTTCTACATTTGAAGGATAATGTCTATTCAGATTTCGCGCTAGTTGCACAAGGATAGCGCTAGTAGCGCCTATACGAGAATAAATTAGGTCATAATCGTTCTCATACCTGGTCCATAGAAGAGAACAAGATAGACGAAGTAGAAGGAAAAAAGAATATCGTCGGAGAAGGTATGAGAAGAGACAAGTTGGGCCAGATGTGCAAGATTACCTTCCTATTCCATACTAGAATAACCATGAATTTTATGATCACTTTCAATAAAAATAAAATGCTCACTGTCCATTATCATGTCACTACTAAGAACACAATGATCGTCCACAGCAAGCAAGAAAGCACTTCATTTCTGATCAGCAGTTGACGTCAGCGTCACTGACGGGAACAAGCACCGCATCGAACCATTATATCGACGACAACCAGTCGCGCATCAGAGCTAACCAATGCACACTCATTCACTCAGAGGCAGCGGAGTAAATACCCTCTCACACTCTCTGCACCTTACCATTGTGTGCCAATTTCTTCTCGAACACGTCTTCGATGAAACTGTACGACATCTTTGCAACACCACAGCAGGGTTGTGCAGAAAGACAATAACATGCGACTAGTCCACAAAAGAGTTGAGAACAATTCATTTAAATACAAACAAACTGAACCCCACTCGCGGGAAAACAGATATGTAAAAACATTAAAAGGAGTTTATGTCATCTCGATAAACATAATTTAAATAATTTCTGCATATTTGTACCTTGTAAAGTGTTTTATTGATTTTGTTTATGTGATTATGTGTTTAAAGGTAAATTTGGTTCATTGAAATGTAATACGTAACAATTTTATGTCAAGTGTGTATAAATGTGTATATTCTTATTATATTACTAGGTCACAGTACCAGTTCAACATGTAACAAATGTAGTTGAACTGTAATATTACGTCAGCGTATATAAATATGAATATTATTGATTATTAGTCGTAGAAATAGTCCAATAGGTACAAGATGTTAAAGAATTTGTGTTAATAATTTTAAGGTAACTATAACTTTTGCAGGTGTAGCGTAAAGCATCGAAAATAAAGTAGAAATATATATATATATATATATATATATATATATATATATATATATATATATGTGTGTGTGTGTGTGTGTGTGTGTGTGTGTGTGTGTGTGTGTGTGTGTGTTTATTTAAATGGAACTATGTTTAACAACAGTAAATGTTTAAGAAAGTTAAAAGGAAGTGGATTAATTTCTAATGCAATAAGAGTTATTGGTGGGGAGAATCACTAATGTCAAAACGATATCCTCAAAAAGAGAAAAACAATTTCTTCCCACGCTGTATCCAATACCATTGGTATAAAGGGCACACATGTTTATGTTTGCTTCTGCTGCTGTCATCCATCTATTGAACTGCAACAGAAGAATATGTCGGACATATTCCGATTTCTCCACTTGTGACTCCGTTTTCTGGTGTCCAGAGCTCCACACACTACCTCCAAATGACAACATGTAAACTTAAATGGCAATAGGGAACTTCAAATAAAAATGAGGATCGATAAATAAACCCATAGCAACAGGAATACCGACATGCAAAACAAAAACTGAATGAACTTATGACCAACCAATTCCTTGAGTGTAACGACAATGTCCATCTATCGGCTGAAGTTTCTTCAACTTGTGATGTACACAAACATATGGTGTTGTTTTCTCATTAAAACATTTCTCAGAAACAACTTAGAAAATGGTATCCTCATGCACCGGCCGCGGTGGCCGAGCGTTTCTAGGCGCTTCAGTCCAGAACCGGGCGACTGCTACAGTCGCAGGTTCGAATCTTGCCTCGAGCATAGATGTGTGTGATGTCCTTAGGTCAGTTAGGTTTAAGTAGTTCTAAGTTCTAACTGATGACCTCACATGTTAAGTTCCATAGTGCTCAGAGACATTTGAAGCATTTTATCTTCATCCACCATCATTCAGTTTGAGAGAAAACTGCACAAACAGACTATACTGTATTTATCACTTTCTGAATTCTATATATTTTCTGATGTCATAGTTGCTTGAATTCTATGTGTCTCCAGCGTCCATTTCAAAGCTGGGAAAGTTATAGAACGTAGAAGTATCATTCTACCAATAGCAGAATAGCAATTAGTAGTAGGGAGATGGAGGTGCTGGTGAAATTTTGATATCAAATTGATACATAAATTAATTAAATCGATCAATTAATTACCCTCCAACCAAGCCCACCCCCACCCCCAGATAACGTCATCTGTTTCTCTCAGACTGCACGTGGGCCACCACACCCTCCCCCTACCCACCCCTCCGCCTCCTCCACCTACCCTATTGGTATGAATTTCGAATTTTGGTGGGAATTTCGAATTTTGGTGGGAATTTCTTTGTCCCAGGGCCGCGCTGACGTCCTACCCCGCCCCCAACCCTGGAATTGGAGGGAAATTAAAAATGGCAGTGCCCTTTCTGGGACTCTAACCCATGTCCTTCTGGACAGAAAGCCCAAGTACACTCCCCTACACATGGAAACCGCCCAGATACAGGAAAGGAAGGTTAGGTTGGTGTACTTTATTTATTTTGATTGGGAAACTGAAGTAAAACTCGGTCCTAATTGCGTAATTAGTCATAAAGATTGGGCCTAATTACACAGCTATAAGCATAGCTCTACACAAGGACTGCCTAAATTCGCAATACAGCTCAAAAATTGACGACACCATACGACAGGTGCTATCCTTCTGAGAAAAAATTTCACAGTACCATGTGAAACTAGGGACGGACGCACTCAATCTCTACCCTTCACCTACAAGCTGGCGGGAAAAAGGCTGGAGTGTAAGGTATTATATTTACTTTTTTTTGTAGGAAATATATTCAATCCAACTGATGAGATGCTTTTGTCGTCAGAGTTCGCTACAGATGTCTGCTCGACAATCACCCTGCAGCCGAGGTAACTGAGGGCAATACATGCTACCACAACTGATGGAAAAAATGCATCACTGTTCTAATTACACTTCGAAATTGTCGTGAAAAACCCAGCGCTGGTAATGATGGTTCAAATGGCTCTGAGCACTATGGGACTTAACATCTAGCGTCATCAGTCCCCTAGAATTTGGAACTACTTAAACCCAACTAACCTAAGGACATCACACAGATCCATGCCCGAGGCAGGATTCGAACCTGCGACCGTAGCAGTCGCGCGGTTCCGGACTGAAGCGCCTAGAGCCGTTCGGCCACCACGGCGGCTGCTAGTAATGAATGCGCCGTAATGCAACACATGTACTGGAGATCAGGAAAAAATTATCATATAACACAACTACTGCAAAAACCGACCCCAAGATATTGCAGAGGGCAGCAGTTGCAGCCGTGTCCTCCTCTACGAGCGCTTAGGAACTAACCAAATTGGAGGTAATCGTACCCCCCTTCCATCCCTCATCCCTACTTCCCTCCCTCCCTGTTCTCACCATAGATAGAAATAGAGACCTGTTCTATCATGCCGCTGGTGGTCCACAAAGAGATCCTTCTGGTGGCATTGATATACAGTCCCGTCTGCAGAAAACTATCACACATAGACAAAAGACAAGAACAAGACACTTCATGAAATCTTTTAAACACATTCTCGGAAAGACTAGACCCGCCATGGAACAACAACGACTTGGAAAGCAGGAAGCCCTCTGCCTAAAGTGACCCCATCGTAACTGGGAGCACAGTCATGCTGCAGGGTGTGACATGAGCTCGCGGCCTCCTTGAGGCTATAACCATTCACCAACACAGAAGGAAAATGTAGCAGCACTACCCCGCCCCAAATACCCCGCCCTGACCAGAGGACAGCTGCCTAGAACGGCCACACACACACTGGACCATCCCCCATACCACCCTACGCAAATACCCGCCATTCTGTGATGGATAACAGTTTTACTTGATGTCAATGCGTCTCTTATAATCAAACATCTTTTAAAAAGAGAAACACAATCGTGACGATAACGAATGTCGTCATTCCTCGAAAATAGGCGCAGTCCATTTCCTTTTATGTTTATGAGCAAAATCGGTATAGTTTTTACATTACAAGATACTATTCACATCTCATCTGTTTACAATGTCCAACGAAGTGCACCGTCGCTGATTACATATGACGAAAATTCAGAAGCCTATACACGTCCACCATTAATAAAACCGGGAAAAAACTTTACTATTTTGCTGCGAAAACTACCGATCACTGCAGAATGTCCTCGTTATTTCGAAACATTCATCAGAGTAACGAAAAAGCGAGAATGTAAACTCCGAAGAAAAAACATTTATGTTACGCAATTTCTTTGAGCTTGATGAACAAATTTCATGACGTGAGAGCGGCCCTCACGCTCAGCTCAGCGACTCTTAAGTAAACTGTCATTCACGTGTGTATTACAAACATCTCAGACACATAATATAACATTAGAGAATACAATCTTTCACGCCATTGGCTCACACATGGGAAATACATAATCATTCTAGGTTGGACAACAAAAAGCTATAATTCAAGAGGACGTTGCTGTTTTGTACACTATGGCAAGTCCCGTTCTACCAATGTGACACTAATTCACATCTCTGTTTATGAAACAAATCCTGTGAGTCTCTCTTGTAATGAATCTCCTATAAGATTTTACCACGTCTCTCTCTCCCGATACTATCTGCATGTTGACATCGAACATATTACATAAACACATATTGCTCCACTGGAGCATGTGGCCAGAGCTCGAAGTTGCTTGCACAGATCTGCGTAAAGTTTTGTCGACTGCACTGCAGGAAGACCATATCCAACAGCCTATCAATCGCAAGGGAGGGTTCCTGTGTTGACTCTTCATACGCAGTTTAACACATTGTTTTTTCGGCTGTAATCCATTCAAGCAGTGTACAACTACAGCTATGTACATCCCCCTACACTTTGTTTTTCTACCATGAATTCGAGATCTGTCTCAGTTGCTAAACCGATATTAACACGTTTCGATCCTTTGGCTCTCGCAGAAGGCTGAACATCGCATGGTGTAAACTATGCAGCTCCCACAGCACACAGATTGGAAGAAATAAAACAGAGAGGTGATGTTTCTCATTGACAAAAATTTGGAACACGCCGCAACATGTAGAAACTGGAAGAGTTTGCAGCATTGTAGAGCATTTCCAACAGCTATCTCAAGATGATTACGTATACAGTTAATCTCATCTACCACGGCAACGGGGTAGCGGATGTCTCGGAGTTCTGTTTCAAGGAGCATTGTTTCCTCATTTTGTAATCATGTATATGATTACTGTTCTAGTGTTGGCAGTTGCTGGAAGGTGCCGTTAACAACACGTTCGAGGTAGCCGAAATAAAAAGAGGTACTGTTGTCTTATCGGTAAAAAAAATTAAAAAAGTAAAACCATGTGGAAGGCATTAATGAATGTAGAAATGGGACACGTCTGCTGCATTGAGGAACGCTTCCAAACAACTGTCTGAAGGTGATGACCTCTAAATTTAATCCCACGCTCCACAGTGACAGCCGGCCGGGGTGGCCGAGCGGTTCTAGGCGCTACAGTCTGAAACCGCGCGACTGCTACGGTCGCAGGTTCGAATCCTGCCTTGGGCATGGATGTGTGTGATGTCCTTAGGTTAGTTAGGTTTAAGTAGTTCTAAGTTCTAGGGGACTGAGGACCTCCGAAGTTAATTCCCATAGTGCTCAGAGCCATTTGAACCATTCTGAACCACAGTGACAAGTTGCAGATATACAATGTTCCGCCAAGGCTCCCTCCATTTCAGCCAAGTGGTCTCAGTCAATCATTATGCGGAAATGAACAGCGTACCAGTGGATGGATGGGATGATGGGATGGGAAAGACACTGTTGATATGGGGCGATGATCGGTAATACACACTGCAGTTGATAGCGTGATCAGTTTTGCAATTTTATGAATTGCTCCGTAATTTCAATGCCAGCAATGACACAGCAGAAAGCTTCCCAATTTTTGAATTATCGCTAAATCACCCCTCCACTACTTTACAAGTACCATATACTAGTTTTCAAATGCAGACAGATGACTGTGCAGTACATCCATTCAGTCATAAACATCAAAGTATGCCAGTTGCTCCGTAATTTCAATGCGAGCCATTGACACGGTACAAAGCTTCCCAATTTCTGTATCATCGCTAAATCACCCCGCCAATACTTTTCAGCTACTATATACTACACTGTGAATGCAGCTAGACGATTGTGCAGTACGCCCATTCGACCATATACACTAAAGTATGCCACTCAGCGTCCTATATCGATGCAGTTAGGTCATCTAAATACTTCCAGTGCATCGATCATAGTGCACAATTTACGATTCGACTGGCCATCTTTCCCTGTGTGGATGGGTGTCACAGCGTATTCTTGCAGTCATAGAATAAAGTGGGAGATTAACAGATCCCTCCCACATTGTCTTTGGCCAATCCTCCCTGCAACATCAATCTTACCCACAGTACCCATCCAAAAGCACAAGATCTCTCCAGATGCGTGCGTGTCGTAGTGGGTAGTACGTCTTACTGGTGGACAGTGGACATTAGAGTGTTGCAGTGATACAACAGACGGCTAAGAAGAAACGTGTGGTTTATACAAGATGGGGCTCCAGGCGGATGGAGTTTGAAACATTTCACGTAAATCAACTGTGCTATCAATTCTGAAGCATTATTCCACTGTCTGGATTCAGTACCAGGAAGGTACCGACATGAGAGAAATGACCATAGAGCACAAACGCACTCTCCAATGATTACACGGTTGTGCACCTAAAAATGCTGTATTGTTATTGCCATAGAGTTTCCAAAGCATTAGTCATGCAGAATGCAAAGCTCTTAATACTCTAATGTGTGATATATTTGTCCAACATCAGGCATACAACCACCCCACAAGTTTCCTACACCAATCACTACGGTGACAAAATGATAAAACTACAGCCTTCTGTAGGACACTTAGAAGATGCAACAAGTCCACTAAAGAGACAGCTTACACTACACTCGTTCGACCTCTGTTAGAATATTGCTGCGCGGTGTGGGATCCTTACCAGGTGGGATTGACGGAGGACATCGAAAGGGTGCAAAAAAGGGCAGCTCGTTTTGTATTATCACCTAATAGGGGAGAGAGTGTGGCAGATATGATACGCGAGTTGGGATGGAAGTCATGAAAGCAAAGACGTTTTTCGTCGCTGCGAGATCTATTTACGAAATTTCAGTCACCAACTTTCTCTTCTGAATGCGAAAATATTTTGTTGAGCCCAACCTACATAGGTAGGAATGATCATCAAAATAAAATAAGAGAAATCAGAGCTCGAACAGAAAGGTTTAGGTGTTCGTTTTTCCCGCGCGCTGTTCGGGAGCGGAATGGTAGGGAGATAGTATGATTGTGGTTCGATGAACCCTCTTCCAAGCACTCAAATGTGAATTGCAGAGTAATCATGTAGATGTAGCTGTAGATTCTGGTGTCCTAGGATGGCATCGTCAGTGTATATCCACTGCTCGAGCTGCTTATAAACTAACTAGAACAAAGTCCAGAGACTGCTGTTCTGTGTCTTAGGAAATTGATGGATTTTGTTCGTCTATTTAAGTCGGAAACGTATGTACCCTCAATCTCATTTCTCACATATCATTAGTAGTTGAAGTATCAGTTTTTATGGATGTGACTATGTCTCACTAGGAAATAGAGCGAAGAAAAACCGACATGAATATTTTCGACAGCTGATACATTGAGATACCACCCACACCCTGCAGCATAAAAATGCACATGTAGAAGCAATACGATCAGTAGCCAAAGGAAATGTAACAGTCTTACTGCTGTTTGCAGCAGTATCACCACGTCTCTGGTTGTATTCCTCTTGCACAGAGAATTCCTGGGCTGATGTTAGGTGGTTTTGTTCATGTGCATGATAATACAGCAATTTTGTCCCAACACTACATCCCTCGAGTACGCCCACACACACTGTTTAAGGTGATACATGTGATATCGGTCCACTCTCCTACAAACACTCTAGGGAACGGCTTAAGTCTGATAAACGCATTGATTATTCTTCTTAATACTTAAGTAATAACATTGTTAGTGAGAACCTGCCGTAATTCGGTAATACTACTTTCGAATGCATGTGTGAGAACACAGTTATGGATTGGGATACATAAGTTTTGCTTGCTTTAATACGGCGCCTCTGTGTAACACTTACGTCGCCTTTGTCGTGTGACGAAAACCCACATAATTTACTGTAGGATGGGGAGGGTTAAAAGTGAATGCAGCCAGAGCATAATATTTAAGTTTTTCTCAGTCTTGAGTGTCCAGGTACCACTAACCCACCTCAGTTCCACGCATTTAGGGGTACTTTTTCTCTAATTTATTTTTGCTCAGTCGGTTTAAGTAATTTTGCAGTTTTCTTCTCGATTTTACATGTTTCGTCATATTTTCCTCAACTTTACGTATTGCCCATCAATTTGTCGTAATTATACCATCTTTTTCCTCTATTTTTACCGATTTTATGTCCTTTTCATATTTTCTGTATGTATGTGATCATATTGCCGGCGTACCCGTGCTTTGTTTGATTTTATAGAAGGATATTTGCTTATCCTACACACCAGCGTACTAAGAATTCCTCTCTGTCCGAAGATCTACATACATGCATTTTGAAAAGTACAGTAACACTCGCCTCGTACCTAAATGAGATTCAACGAGTGGTGCAGACTGGAAACTTGTAGTCTGGAAACAAATCCTTGTCCTGCTCTGGCACATCAGAGTGCTTGTCTGCAGACTCATATAGCGATTTGATGGAAACTCAAAATCTGACACATTTCTACACGTTCATGTGACTTCCACTCTACCGCGTAGGGATATGCAGCAGGGAGTTGACATGTGCAAGAGTCGATTTCTGCTGCTGTTCTGATATCTTCTTCCCTTAAATATATGCTCTTATTGCTTACCAGATGAGCTTCGCTACTTTTGTTTCTACTTTTGTTTACACCTTCCAACTCCGATACGTCCCCGCAGCCATGTCAAGACACCTACAAACTGTAGATTTCGAGTATTCTTTTATCCTAGTAATAAGTCATTCACTAGTTGACAGTGTGTCGACTTCACTTAGCGTCCTCGACTGTGAGAGTTTCCCCTCCCCGTACCTACAGGAGTGCACATCCCTGGCAACGTAATTTATAGACGAACAATTAGAAAGTTATGCATTTGAACTGCAACCGTCCACCACTGACAGCTCGATTTCAGCTGCTTGTACGTTTATGTTCAACTCTGCTACAGCCCCGCAAATAGCGAAAAACTCTTCGCAAAGCAATTCTGTAGCGGATATAAGCACATTTAAATTCATGTTGCTAAAGAAAATAAAATTTACAATGCAAGTTATACTACCGATATTTCGTAACAATACTGTCTAGATTCTACAGTAATAACAACAAGCCATAGCGTCTCGCAGTGCCTATCACGCTTCATTTTATACTCTTAAGGATCCACGATGACAGCACGTAATCAACCCAGTTCTGCGATTTTGTGTGCCAGATGTGCGATGGGGGGAGACAGTCATCCATGAGTATTATTCTTATGTATGGTACAGAACAGCACATTAGTTGGACTGTATAGTACTGTATTCAAAGTGCCAAGTGACGCACAACCAAATATTCTACAGATGCAATGCATTCGCTCCAATTTTTCTATGTCTATATTCATGTGTGTGTAGCGGATGCCTCCAACAGACACGACCCAGTCTTCCCGCTGGTGGATCCACTGCGGATTATATTGTGTCTAGAGGATGATCCACAATGCAGTACGTCTGGGATAGGGTTTGAAGGTGAATCCACCAGTGAGAGGACTGAGTGAGGTTTATAGCAGCCGTCCATGACACTAACATAGGCATTGACATACAGAAAAGTAGAGCAAATGCACTGCATCTGTAGAATATTTGGTCGTGAGTGACTAGGTGCAACCGAGTGTAGTGCTGCACTATCCGACTAACGTGCTGTTCTGTACCGTACATAAGAATAATACAGAGGACTGTCTCCATCCTGCAGACGGACATCTAGCATACAAAATGGCGGAATTTGTATGAATATGTGTCGTCATTGTGGATCTTTAAGCGTATAAAAGGATGCGTGATAGGCACAGCAAGATGCCATGGTTGTCGTTATTTGGGGCCGTCTGCAACACACACATGGATATAGAAATAAAAAAATAGAGCAAATGCATTGCATTTGTAGAATATTTGGTTGTGAGTGACTGAGTAGGCCTATATTCGAGTACAGTACTATACCCCCGCCTAACGTGCTGTTTTATACTGTGCATAAGAATAATACTCACGAAGGGCTGTCTCCCTCCATCCAACGGACATCTAGCACACAAAATAGCGGAATTTGAATGATTATGTGTCGTTATCATGGATCTTTAAGAGTATAAAAGGATGCGTAATAGGCACAGCGAGAAGCCATGGTTTGTTGTTATTACTAGAGAATCTAGTCAATATTGTTACGAAATATCGGTAATATAAATGGCATTGTAAATTTTATGTTCGTTAGCAACATGAATTTAAATGTGCTTACATCCTACAGAATTGCTTCGCGAAGAGTTTTTCGCTTTTTGCGGGGCTGCAGCACAGTTGAACATAAACGTACAAGCAGCTGAAATCGAGACTTCACGATTGGTAACATGCATCCGTAGTCTCTGTATGTATGTGTGTGTAGAGCTGTCAGTGGTGGACAGTTGCAGTTCGAATGCACAACTTGTTAACTGTTCGCCTATAAATTATGTTGCCGGGGATGCGCATTCTGTATGTACGGGGAGGGGAAAATCTTATTGTCCAGGATGCTAAGTGCAGTCAACACACCGTCAGTTAACGAAAAACTTATTACTAGGATAAAAAAAATTGGTGGAACGAGACTTAGTATAATGTACAAAACAGCAACGTCCTCTTGAATTACAGCTTCTTGTTACCTACATGTGAGCCAATGGCGTGAAAGATCATATTCTCTAATGTTATATCACGGTCTGAAGTGTTTGTAATACACACGTGAATGATAGTTTATTTACTGGCACTAAGTTGAACGTGAGAGACGCTCTCAGGTCGTGAAATTTGTCCATGAAGCTCAAAGAAATTGTTTAACATAGATGTTTTTTCTTCGGAGTTTAAATTCTCGCATTTTCTTTACTCTGATGACGGTTTCGAAATAACGAGGACATTCTGCAGTCATCGGTAGTTTTCGCAGCAAAACAATGCAATTTTTTCTCCAGTTTTATGCATGGTGGACGTGTATAGGCTTCTGAATTGTGGTCATATGTAATTGGCGGCGGTGCACTTCGTTGGATATTGCCAACTAATGAGATGTGAATTGTATCCTGCTACATAAAAAGTTACCGATTTTCCTGATAAACCTTAAAGGAACCGGACTGACCCTCTTTTCGTGGAATGACGACATTCATTATCACCGCGACTGTTTTTCCTTTTTAAAAGACGCTTGATTATAAGAGATGTATTGGCGTTACATGAAAGTGTTCCCTTTGCAGAACTGAGGGCACTTGCGTAGGGTGGTGTGGGGAACGGTACAGTGTGTGTGCGTGGGTGGGGTGGGGGTGAGGGGGAGGGAGGGCGATCCTCGTGTAGCACTATGCATATAGTTGTGTAATTAGACCCAATGTTTATGACTAATTAGGCAATTAGGACTGATCTTTACCTCAGTTTCCAACCAAAATAAATAAAGTGCACCAACCTAACCTTCCTCTCCTGCATGTGGGAAGTTTGCATCTATTGAGGGTGTACTGCAACAGTGACACCTTTGCAGGACATCCATAGTCGATTGCTTCGACTAGTGCTGATCTATATCTATATCTAAATACATACTCTTCAAGCCACCGTACGCTGCGTGGAAGAGGGTACCTTGTACCAACACTAGTCATTTCCTTTCCTGTTACACTCGCAAACTCGCAACACAGAGCAAGGGAAAAACGACTATCAGCATACTCCGTACGAGCTCTAATTTCTCTTCTCTTACCTTCTTAATCCTTACGCGAAATACACGTTGGCGGCAGCAAAATCGTTCTGTACTCAGCTTCAAATGCCATTTTTCTGAATTTTCTCAATAGTGTTCCTCGAAAAGAACATCGCCTTCCTTCCAGATATTCCCGTTTGAGTTACCCTGTGTGTTGTTCGAAACTATCGGTAACAAACGCAGCCCGCATCTGAACTGCTTCAATGTCTGCCTTTAAACCCAAACATTCGAGCAGTACTCCAGAATGGCTCTCACTAGTGTCGTATCTGTGTCTCCTTAGCAGATGAACCACACTTTCCCTAAATTCTCCCACTAAACCAAAGTCGACTTCCCTACTACAATCGTTACTTGCTCATTCCATTTCATATCGCTTTGAAACGTTGCGCCCAGGTATTTAAATGACGTGACTGTGTCAAGCAGCACACTGCTAATGCTGTTTTTCCTACTCATCCGCTGTTTTCACCTCTCATCTGCATTAACTGACATTTTTCTACATTTAGAGCTAGCTGCAATTCATCAAACGATCAAGAAATTTGATCTAAGCCATCGTTTATTCTCCTACAGACAATCAATGACAGCACTTTGGCGTACACCACTGCATCATCTGCAAACAGCCGCAGATTGCTGTTCTCCCTGTCTGCGTATAATTTATGTATACAGAAAATAATAGCGGTCGTGTCACACTTTCCTAAGGCACTCCTGACGATACCCACGTCTCTGACGAATACCGGCCGTCGAGGACATTGTACCGAGCGAGGTGACGCAATGGTTAGCACACTGGACTCGCATTCGGGAGGACGACGGTTCAATCCCACGTCCGGCCATCCTGATTTAGGTTTTCCGTGATTTCCCTAAATCGCTCCAGATAAATGCCGGGATTGTTCCTTTGAAAGGGCACGGCCGACTTCCTTCCCTGTCCTTCCCTGATCCGATGAGACCGATGACCTCGCTGTTTGGTCTTTTCCCCCAAAAAACAACCCAATCGAGGACATCGTACTAGGTTCTATTACTTAAAAAGTCTTTTAGCCACTTACATACACTCTAAGAAAAGAAAACCAACGCACCTCGGAGGAATTACCCGAATGGGACGGAAATCGGTAAATGTCCTGTACATGAAGACATAAACAAATGATTACAGTTTCAGAAAAACTGGATGATTTATTCAAGAGAAAGAGCTTCATCCGCGACACCCTTATATGACAGAGCTCTAGGTCCTCTGGGCGGGTCATTAGAGTAATTACTGGTTCAAATGGCTCTGAGCACTATGGGATTTAACATCTATGGTCATCAGTCACCTAGAACTTAGAACTACTGAAACCTAACTAACCCTGAGGACATCACACAACACCCAGTCATTACTTAGAGTAATTACTACTACCAGATTATCTACATAAATAAATAACACGTTGGTCCACGCCTGGCCCTTATGCAAGGAGTAATTCGGGTTGGCAGTGATTGAGCTGTTGGATGTACGCCTGAGGGACACAGTGCCTACTTCTGTGCAACTGGCGCGTTAGATCGTAAAAATCCCCAGCTGGTTGGAGGGCCCTGTCCGTAACGTCCCCAGCGTTCTTAATTGGGGAGAGATCCGGTGACCTTCTTGGACAAGGTAGGATTTGGCAAGCACGAAGACAAGTAGTAGTAACACTCGCCGTGTGCAGTCGGGCATTATCTTGCTGAAATGTAAGTCCAAGATGGCTTGTCATGAAGCGTACTAAAACGGGACGTAGAATATAGTCGACGTACCGCCGTATTGTAAGTCTGCTGTGGATGGAAACCAAAGGGATTCGGCTGCATCAAGAAATGGCAGCCCAGACCATCATTCCTGGTTGTTGGGAGTATGGTGGGCGAATCAGGTTGGTTTAAGCAGCAATGGTGGTCCGGAGTTCCCCTTTGGTTATCATTCGCGACACCCTTATATGACAGAGCTCTAGGTCCTCTGGGCGGGTCATTAGAGTAATTACTACTCCCAAATTATCTACATAAATAAAAATGTAAATTTGTGTTTGTACATAATCGTAAATCTCCGAAAGTTCTTCACCGAATGCTTTGAAATTTTGATACAACGTTGCATTTGAATACGCGCGTTTTTTTTATGTACCTACTAGAGAGCCATATACAATATATAAATACATACAGGGTGACAGTTACTGAACAATATGAAATAAAATCGTCATAACTTCTGAACCGTTTACGTTAGAACGTTCAAACTTCACGGTTGGCCTTGGGAGACGATGGGAATCAATATGCGCTGTATGGATTGGTTTAGCAACGAAGCACACTTTCATTTTGATGGGTTCGTCAATAAGCAAAATTGACGCATTTTGAGGACTGAGAATCCGCATTTCCCGATCGAGAAGTCTCTCCACCCTTGACGGGTGACTGTGTGGTGTGCAGTGTCCAGTCACGGAATAATCGGTGCGATATTCCTTGATGGCTCGGTGACTATCCGACGTACGCGAAGGTTTTGGAAGAAGATTTCATCCCCATTATACAAAATGACCCTGATATCGAAAAGATGTGGTTCTAGCAAGACGGTGCTCGACCCCATCGAAGCAGGAGAGTGTCTGATGTCCTGGAGGAGCGCTTTGGGGGCCGCATTCTGTTTCTGGGGTACCCAGAGGCCATTGGCATGTACCTCGATTGGCCGCCATATTCTCCGAATCTGAACACATGTGACTCTCTTTTCGTGGGTGCAAACAAGGTGTACAGCAGTAACCTCAAAACCATTGCTGAGCTGAAAACAGCCATTTAGGAAGTCATCGATAGCATCGATGTTCCGACAGTTCAGCGGGCCATGCAGAATTTCGCTATTCGTTTGCGTCACATGATCGCCAATGATGGCAGGCATATCGAGCATGTCAAAACCTAAATCCGTATATCTGTAGCGACATTCACATGTTGAATAAAGTGTGTGCAAGCAGTAGTTTGTAACTAATTTACGTTTTTTTCGTATAGTTCAATAATTGTCGCTCTGTACGTAATACTTACGGGAGACCTATATAAAAATGTAAATATTCGTTTCTTCAACAAATGAAAGGTTTTTAAGTGGAATTTTACGTGCTTGTACGATTGAAAGGAGGACTAAGATGAAAATCAACAAAAGCAAAAAAAATCATAATGGAATGTACTCGAATTAAATCAAGTGATGCTGAAGGAATTAGATTAGGACACAAGACACTTGAAGTAGTATAAGAGTTTCATTATCTGAGGAACAGAATAACGGATAATAGTCAAGGTAGAGAGAATAAAAATGGAGACTGGCAATGGCAAGAAAAGTGTTTCTGAAGAAAAGAAATTTGTTAGCATCGAATATAGATTTAAGTGTCAGGAAGTCTTTTCGAAAAGTATTTGGGCGGAGTGTAGCCATGTATGGAAGTGAAACATCGATGATAAACAATTTACACAAGGAGAGAATAGAAACTTTAGAAATGTGGTGCTACAAAAGGATGCTGAAAATTAGATGTAAATGAGCATTTTTCAAGTATTGCAGAGAAGTTACTAAAAAAATTCCTCAAAACAAATATAACACCTGAAATAATGTTGCACTAAATACAATGATGTTACCTCCAACCACAGAGAATGAAGTCAATAAAACTGTTCAAAAACTAAAAAATAAAGTCAGTAGGCTTAGATGAAGTACCAATATGTGTACTGAAACAATGCGTAGGAATTATACAAGGCCCCTTAACAAACGTAATAAATGAATCCTTCACATCAGGAACATTTCCATAGCAGTTAAAACAGACAAGAGTTGTACCTTTGCTTAAGAAAGGTACTGCAGAAGACAGAAAATTAGTGGCCCATCTCCCTGCTGTCACCATTCTCAAAAATAAAGGAAGCAATTATGAAAGGCAGATTAATGAATTGCCTGAATAAATACAGTCTTTTAAGCGAATCACAGTTTGGTTTCCGAAGTGGCCAAAATACGGAGTCAGCCATACTAGAATTCACAAAACTTGTACTTGATGCTCTTGATAAAGATGAGTATGTCACAGGCATATTTTTGGATCTTTCTAAGGCGTTTGATACAGTCGACCACGAGATTATATTAAATAAATTTGAAGCATTAGGAATAAGAGGGGTAGCTAATCACTGGTTTTAGTCATACCTAACAGATAGGGTACAAAGAGTAGAGATAACACATACTTCAAATAGATCTAAACATTTAGTAAAACACTTATCAGAAACAAAATACATTAATATGGGGGTTCTGCAAGGTAGCATATTAGGACCAATACATTACTGATGTACAAGAATGACTTTCCCAGTAGTGTTACTCATTGTGAAACAATTCTCTTTGCTGATGACAGCAATATTATAGTCTCTGAGAAAACAACAGGATTCCTTGCAGAGAAAGCAAATGAAACTCTCAAGGAAGTTTATGATTGGTCAATAAATAATAAAATGACATTGAACATAAAGATAACTAATGCCATGAATTTCAGTTTGAAGAGAAAAAAAGACAATGTTAAATTAAATATACATGGAATCCTGTGTAGACTGTGTGACAAATGCAAAATTTGTAGGAATGAATATTGATTCTCAGTTGAAGTGGTGTGAACACACAAATGTACTTGCAAACAGAGTGTCGGTAGCATTATATGCCCTTAGAATCCTATCATCAGTGTGTAGCATGCAGTGTCTTTTACTTACATACTATTCACATGTACACTCAGTTCTTACCTATGGCATTCTTTTTTGAGGCAACAAATGCGCAAAATATGAACACAATTTCCAAACTCCAGAAAAGAGCCATAAGAATAATTACCAACAATAGTAGTCGAGCTCATTGTAAAGATCTGTTCAAAACACTGGGGATTTTAACTGCTCCATGTGTATACATTTATCAATCAGTTGCACACATCAAAAATAACATTGGTATTTACTGCACAAACAGCTCTGTCCATGATCATGGAACAAGAGCTAGACTCAACTTACATTTACCAAGAAAAAAGTAAACATAAAAATCAAAACAGCGTTTTCTATCAAGGAATAAAACTGTAAGTACCTTACCAAAAGAGATTAAAGAAATTACAAAAATATTCTTATTTAAAAAGGCAGCTAAAAGATACCTGTTATGCAACACATTTTATACATTGTAGGATTACTTAGATAAAACGGAGTAGGGGTTTGGTAAAAAATGTTATACAAATAAATAATAATAATGATTGTAAAACATCTAACATTCCACATAACACCTTCACACTACATTTTTTTCCTTCTTTTTTCGTTTTCTGGAAGTACTTATCCCCAAGCTATGCATAGCACAATACTAAGGCCTCTTCCTCTTCCAGAGCTCAACACCTCACTCATTATAGAGGGATGCTGGCTCAGTTTTCCACGATAGCAAATGGGAAGTTCAGAAAATGGCCCAGAAATCACCAGTGTGTGTGTGTTTGTGTTTGTGTGTGTAATGAGTGAAGTGTTATGAAACGATGTGTATATAGTGTGTGCAGTGACTGATAGTGTGATATGAGTGTACAGTGTGGCATTACATTATTTAATAAGTTATTTGAAAAAAAAATTGTATACCAGGAGTAGACCTAATGATTGTGTCCAACTAGAAGTCTGTAAATGTATGTGAATACGAATTAGCTTATTTTAAATTGGTCTGAACTTTTAAATACTTTGACATATCCTATATAAATGTAAAAAAAAGATCTACAGATGAATAAAGCCGCTACTACTACTACTAGATGGGTACTTCATGTGACTATTGAAGAGGTACTGAAAGAGAAATGGGGAGAAATTAAATTTAGGGCGTAACTCTTGACTAAAGGAGGTGTTGGTTGATACGACACATTCTGAGACATCAAGGTATCGCCAATTTAATATTCGAAGGAATTGTGTGTGTGAGGTGTGTGGGGGGGGGGGGGAGGGGGATAAAAATGTATAGGGAGATCAAGAGATGGATAGAGCAAGCAAATTCAGAAGGACGTAGGTTGCAGTAGTTATTTGGAGATAAAGAGACCTGCACAGAATAGGATTAGACTACTACAGAATCTGAATTTGCAATAACAATGAACAAGCCTCGAGGTCAGAGAGAAGGGGGGGGGGGGAAGAGGAAATGGGCAGAGGGGTAGGAGGAAATGGACACAGAAAGCGGAAAGGGGAGATGGACAGAGAGATGATGCAGGGGGAGACAAAGAGGGATGGGGGGGGGAGACGAGGATGATCATCGAAAGGGGGAGGAGGTGATGGACAGAGAGAGAGAGGAAGAGAGTGGACAGGAGTGGATGGAAAGGGCGGGGAGGAGAAGATGGACAAAGAAAGGGAGGATGAGCTGATGGACAGACAGAGGGAGAAAAAAAGAGAGAGGTGGCAGGAGGAGATGGAGATAGAGGGGGAGGAGAAGATCGTCAGAGAGAGGGGGAGGAGGTGATGGACAGAGGGAGGCGGAAGAAGGAGGAGATGCACAAAGAGAGGGGGAGGAGGAGACATAAAGAGATGGGGAAGAAACGTGTGCTTTTTCTTTTCTTTCTCTTCCATTTAACCCGACTGAGCTACAGCAATGCGTGCCAGAAACAGCTAGCATTTTATTAAACACATTCGTAAACTTATTAGACACAATTGTTTGAGTATCGAAATTCCCACTTAAACGCTTGCGGTCGTCGAGTAACTTTGCTCTGAGGTCAAGAATCAGCAAGCCATCTTTCAGACACTATGGACTTTAAGACTTCTAGTATATTTCCCATAATATCTTGTTAACATGTCAAGTGAAACTTCCTGGCAGATTAAAACTATGTGCCGGACCGAGACTCGAACTCGGGACCTTTGCCTTTCGCGGGCAAGTGCTCTACCCAAGCACGACTCACGCCCCGGCCTCACAGCTTCAATTCTGCCAGTACCTCGTCTCCTACCTTCCAAACTTCACAGAAGCTCTTCTGCGAACCTTGCAGAACTAGCACTCCTGGAAGAAAGGATATTGCGGAGACATGGCTTAGCCACAGCCTGGGGGATGTTTCGAGAATGAGATTTTTCACTCTGCAGCAGAGTGTGCGCTGATATGAAACTTACTGGCAGATTAAAACTGTGTGCCGGACAGAGACTCGAACTCGGTACCTTTGCCTTTTGCCTTTGCCTCCGCAATATCCTTTCTTCCAGAAGTGCTAGTTCTGCAAGGTTCGCAGAAGAGGTTCTGTGAAGTTTGGAAGGTAGGAGACGAGGTACTGGCAGAATTGAAGCCTTGAGGACGGGGCGTGTTGAGATCTTACATCCTTGCACTAAACTTACAATATGCTTGTCTCAAGTTCCATTCAGATCACATAATACTGCAACACAGCCATTACAAAATCTTATAGCTCCTGCCCTTGCACTCACTGTGCTATTAAATCAGAAACATTCTACAGTGAACAACTCCATCAACAGGCAGGCTGCATTAGCTTCCTCCAGCAACAATAAACCAAGTAACTTTTGATAACTTTAGTTAACTTACGTATATTTTGTTTACCATAATTTCTTTTCATTGTAACATGTATACTGCAAAGCAGTTGTTGACCATTTAACTAATTTCCTGGAGTTAAGGTGATTGTTTATCTATAAAAAAAATTATTGCCTCTGATCAACATTGTCAGATAAAGTAGGTTTGCCCTATGTGCCAACAGATTTCCAATCAGCTTTACATCTGCCAGTGCCTCGTTTCCTACCTTCCAGACTTCACAGAAGCTCTCCTGCGAACCTTGCAGAACTAGCACTCCTGGAAGAAAGGATATTGCAGAGGCATGGCTTAGCCACAGCAAGGGAATGTTTCCAGAATGAAATTTTCATTTGGGAGCGGAGAGTGTGTAGTTATAAAACTTCCCCGCAGATTAAAACTGTGGGCCGAACCGAGACTGTAAAGCTGTGAGAACGGGTTGTGAGTTGTGCTTGGATAACTCAGTTGGTAGAGCACTTGCCCGCGAAAGGCAAAGGTCCCGAGTACGAGTCTCGGTCCGGCACACAATTTTAATCTGCCAGGAAGTTTCATATCAGTGCACACTCCGCTGCAGAGTGAAAAATCGCATTCTGGAAACATATTAAGTTATCCAAAAATAACGAATGACCAGTTGGTCTCTGTCTCAGGTTCTTCAGCCGACGTTTGTGTGATAATTTTTCTGTCGTTTCGCCAACACATGTGGTTAGAATCATCAAAGCTGCTCCCGCCATCGTTAGAGAGTAAAGCTTTGATAATTCCAGCCACTCGTGCTGGTGAAATGTCAAAAAATTGAAACTTCCTGGCAGATTAAAACTGTGTGCCGGGCCGAGACTCGAACGCGGGACCTTTGCCTTTCGCGGGCAAGTACTCTACCGAGCTACCCAAGCAAGACTCACGCCCGCTCCTCACAGCTTTAATTCTGCCAGTACCTCGTCTCCTACCTTCTCGGCCCGGCACACAGTTTTAATCTGCCAGGAAGTTTCATATCAGCGCACACTCCGCTGCAGAGTGAAAATCTCATTCTGTCAAAAAATTGCCAGACAAGCGTCGGCCGAAAAACCCGTACACATAACCTTAACAGTTTTATCCAAAAACGGTTTCCTCGATCATCAAGAGCTCTAAAAGTAAAAACAGTTATAGGTCTTGGTTTGGATGAAATGCAGCATGAAAAATCAGCTTCCTGCGAAATCAAACTCACTTCAAACTGTCGAAATTTCGTTCATCATTCTTTAAGAGAATTTGGTGCGAGGGAGCGCTGGTTTTAAGAGATGGATGTTGGCTTATCAACTTCACACTGAAAAATCAGCCGAAGAAACCCGTACAAAATGTGATGTATGTATGTAGAATGGAGGGGCGAATGAAAATTTATACCAAGACCAGAATTCGAACACGGGTCTGCTGCTCAGTAGGCGCCACCCCAGAACAGTGGCTTCGCCCTACTCTACGGACTGCCCTAGCGCGCCTCCCGCAGCGGTCCAAACTGACAGTCACGCCTCAGCCCACTTCGCATTCCCCCTAACTCGGAGGCTCTCCAACTGTAGTGGGATAGAACCTGCCAAGTGGGCACGACCCCCGGCCTTGAATACCAGCCTTCGTACAAATTTTCATTTGTCGCTTCAGTCTGCACATATAAATCATAAATGTTTGAGACTCGAAAAGACCCCTAGAACCGTATAGTTTCATTCCACAGAAAATAATTACGTTTACGTCTTTCACCTTTACAAGAGGAGCCGCATCACAGTATTAACTCTTTAAAGGAATTCTGTATCTGAGGGACATGTCTGTATTTTTGTTTTGTTAGATTGGCAATATTATTTGTGATTTTGGCAAGGATGCCTCTGTAGCTTCACACAATGTCTTTGTCAGTCTTGTGGTGTGAGTCTTTGTTGATGGTGACGGTTACACGTGAAGTAAGAGTTGTTTTCTCAAATATTACGGTGTGTGTGGAATACATATCCTGTAACGCAAGTTTTATTAGGTTTCTATTGTATTTCCAAAAGTGATACTTTTATTTCTGGTTAGTAGAACTGGATGCAGCTAACTGCCTTTTCTTTTAGACATTATTTTAAGTCAAAAGTCGTAGAATTTTTTTAAATATATTATACAGATGGGGAAATGGAGCAAATTCCATCTACTTCACGAAAAAGGAAACGAAACCAAGTATTGAGAGTGGATGACTCAAATTTTGAAGAAAGAAACTTGCTAGGATGCAGGAAGATGTAGGTGGAGAGATCTATTTTCTGATTATTACGGTTGTTAATCGAAATATCCACGGGTGTATTGCCGGTTTACAGTGTCCAACGGGCACAATATTTCGCCAAAATATTTTTATCAAATACGCCGGGAGAAACTCAAGAATCACATTACGACTGTTGATTCTTCGGTTTCTCGTGAAAAAGCAACCTCTAAGTCTTCCTCTGATGAACAAGATTCTGTCTTAACCGTTGACTTTTTCAGCACATGTGACCATACGAATAACAATATTTCAGTTCCTTTTATTTACGAGAATTAAATAAAACTAGACGAGTACCTCGTGAGTACATAATCTGGGGAATACTGGAAGCAACAAGGTCTGTTAAAAATTCAGGTGATAATCCTGAGATACAAGAAGGTGCGCTCTAGTAGGTTGGCACTACGAAAGTGGACGAACAATGCCGACCACAGCGCCCTCTAGCCGACGCTGTGAAGCTCGACGAGAGCCGCTCAAGATTCAGCCCATTTAATCAAGAGCAGACGACCTAGCAACTTAGCTTCTACTTCATAGGGGGCCAGCCATTCCAGACTTTGTTACTTCAATGATAGTTTGTCCAACTACTAGTAACTGCTAGCTTTGATACATGGACAAAGGCTTCGCATCTACGTGCTCATCTTTACCAAAAGTTACGTATATGTAATTGACTAACATTCTCTATTAAATGTGCATTTACTTTACATGCAGTGCCGAAGCATTTCACCTTTTCCTGCTCCAACTCGCGTCCTTCACACTCGGACTATTTTGCAGAAGCAGTTCACAGGAGCAGATACACGCGCCGCCTATCCAGGCGGGATACAAAAGAAATAAAACAGGAAATGCGGTCTTTGTTCTTACCAGAATAATAGGAACACTACATGCAAGTGTATGAATTGTGATATAGCTGGATGCCTGGAATGTTCCACAAAAATGTGTGTTGAGTGATAAATGGATTAATTAACTAAAAATATTTGTGAATTTGAAGCTAATTCCTGACATTAACTTTTTTTTACGCAGTTTATCTACTTTTGTGGAGTTCCATTACACGAGTATTGGTGAAAATGATACGTACTGGAATCCTTAATTGATGGGATTTTTAGTGAATTATTGTTGAGTTTCTTCATTGTACTAATATATTGATGTACCTCCTTGCCAAAAAGAAAAGTGTATGTTACTTCCTGGCAGATTAAAACTGTGTGCCAGACGGAGACTCGAACTCGGGACCTTTGCCTTTCGCGGGCAAGTGCTCTACCAACTAGACTACCGAAGCACGACTCACGACCCGTCCTCACAGTTTTAATTCTGCCAGTACCTCGTCTCCTACCTTCCAAACTTTACAGAAGCTCTCGTGCGAACCTTGCAGAAGTAGCACTCCTGGAAGAAAGGATATTGCGGAGACATGGCTTAGCCACAGCCTGGGGGTTGTTTCTAGAATGAAATTTTCACTCGACAGCGGAGTGTGCGCTGATATGAAACTTCCTGGCAGATTAAAACTGTGTGCCAGACCGAGACTCGAACTCGGGACCTTTGCACACTCCGCTATACAGTGACAATTTCATTCTAGAAACAACCCCCAGGCTGTGGCTAAGCCATGTCTCCGCAATATCCTTTCTTCCAGGAGTGCTACTTCTGCAAGGTTCGCGGGAGAGCTTCTGTGAAGTTTGGAAGATAGGAGACGAGGTACTGGTGGAATTAAAACTGTGAGGACGGGTCGTGAGTCGTGCTTGGGTAATTCAGTCGGTAGGGTACTTGCCCCTGAAGGCAAAGGTCCCGAGTTCGAGTCTCGGTCTGGCACACGGTTTTATCTGCCAGGAAGTTTATATCACCGCACACTCCGCTGTAGAGTGACAATTTCATTCTGAAAATAAAAGTTGATTTATTTGGGTTTTTTGTTACTGTCAGGCACATATTTCCTGTTAAATAATAAAAATAATCCTTCTTATTAATTATTAAAACGAAGATTTTTTCATATTTTAAATTTTTGTGGTGCGGACCATTGGGGTACATCCCTTACTAATCTGTGTGTAAAGACGGTATTGCTAGGGTCACCTGCGTCAGGCTGTACTTTACCTTGGCAGTGAACACTTCCTGTCGCCACAAGGCCGAATGTGCACGCGAGTAACCACAGCATGTTAGATCCCAACTGGGACGGGTTTATCTCGAACTCACTTATATATCGTGAGCAGCACGTCGGCCTTCCCAGATTAAGGAATAACTCACCTCACGCACGGATACCGTATCACAATCTGGGTGCGTGATATGAATTATCTCCAAACAGCAATCAACGTAACATTTAATTCGGACATAACAAGTTTGGAGGTCACCTCTCTTTTCCAAATATCACTTGTTGTGAAGGCAGTTAAGAACAACGATTAACGGAGACGTCTGAATAGATCACATGAGTTTCTTAGACACTTAAAAATAAAAATAAAAAATTGTAGATTTCGAGAAAGCTTGAGACACTGTACCATTCTGCAGAGCAGTGGTCCTCAAATCGTGCGCCCAGCCGCTCAGTATGGTTCTGTCTGGTTTAACCGAAAAGAAACAAAAGACAAAGCACGTGTTTCTAGCATATATGGGAATTGGATATATGCCCTACCCTGCTTCTCCGCTCTGTCCATGTTCATCTCCTCCTCCCTCTTCCTTTGCCCATCTCCTCTTCATATCCCCTTTTCTCTGTGCAACATCTCCTCCCCCCTCTCTCTCCATGTTCTTCTCCCCCGTCTCTCTCCATCTCCTGCCTCTTTCTCCGTCCATCTCCTCCTTTCCGCTCTCTATGTCTATTTCCTCTCACCCCCTCTATTCAACTCCATCTCCTCTTACATCCCCTTCTCAGACATTGAGCCTTGTTTATTGTTATTGCAAATTCAGATTCTATAGTAGTACTCCGATCATAAGCCGGCAAGCCAGAAATACAACTGTCCTGTTTCCTGTGGAAACCGTCTGTTAGGAAAAAAGCAAAACAGCACATTGTTCTGCATTCAGTTTGTGATTAACTTTCGGTCAACAACGTGAAATGCCACGACATGTTCTACAATGTCAGGTCTTTTTGGCCCATCTCATTTTTTACGTGCAACGTGTCGTTTGCAGCATTTTAAGAAACAATTAAGTAAAAATTTTCCCCCTCCACCTGCCGCTGACGCATGCGCGCTTTCCTCGCTCTCGTGTCATTTCGATCCGTATGTTGTAGAGAGAAGGTTAAAAGTATATATATAATGAGAAAGATTATGTATGGGAGAAACAGTTTGCCTAACAGTTTAAATGCCTTACTATCGTAGTGAAAGCCGCCTGCGACAGAGATACAATACCGTACATTTTTACAGAACAGTATTTTTCTTTCTCGAAGTCAGTTTTAACACAAAATCTGTACAGTGTTGCGTCAGTCCGATAGTTAATAAAGTTTCGTTTGTACATATATATATTGTGGATTATGGAAATACGCATGTCCTATTGGCCCAAACTTTTATTAGAGCAAAAAGTAAAACATTGAAGTAAATTGATGAAGCATTTTCGAGATTTTTGGTAACTTTTCCGTTTGATATATATATTTGTGATATTTGGTAACGACATTTCCCCTTCATATATGTTATATATCTATTTACATATTATACATGTATTTAAAAACATAGGTATATAAAAATACACGCGTATTCGAATACAACCTTGTGTCAAAATTTCAAGTCAATCTAAAGACTACTTTTCGAGTTCTGCGAGCTCAGTCATACGCAGGTAGAAAATTTATACGTAAAGATACAACTAGCAAAACCAAAATAGCCCACTAACGTTAAGAACTTCTCAAGATACTACTTTTCCTGCTCAGCAACAAGCAAAAATTCTTATACAGTAATATTTTAAGACGTGCTTCATTTTAATTGACATCGGCGAATTCGGCACTGAGCTAAATAAAGTTGGAGATTTACATCAGGGGAGGGTAAGTAACATAGCAGCTGCGGGGTTAGAGGATACGACAGAGGGAATGTTTTATTGTCTCTTTTACAGTGCTGATAACTCACGAGCGTGAGCGACTCGTACTGATCAGCTGGTGTGGTATAAATTTCAAACGGTGGTAACATGGTTTTGTTAATGCTCATTATAGAATCGATCGCCTTCAATTCGGCACATATTTGTAACAAGGAGTATAAAACTAAATGAATGGTCGTGTAATACAATGCAATGAGTAGAAGGAAAGTGATGTACAAAGCATTTGGCAACCGTTTGTGATCGCGTCTCATACTGCATAATCCATTTACATGTAAGTACCATTATTGTTATTAAATAATCAATTATGTACTCACACAGACAACACAACACGTCATCAGGTAAGACAGTGTCACAACTCTAGGGACGCTGAAGGTGGCAACAATCTGAAACAGAGAACAGTCGACACGAATGTTTTCCGAATGGTGCTGATCAGTACATAGAAATCTATCACGCGTTTAGTATTGTGTATTGAACCAGGGACCTAGAAACGACGGAGAGGCTTCGTCCCTGCTGTAGCCCTCAGTGGTTCACAACCCCACAAAACGCTACAGCAGTCCACTCAGTCCACCGCCGTTCCATACCGAACCCAGGGTTTTTGTGCGGTTCGGTACCCTCCTCGGTACCCAATGGATTCCCCCTCCCCCCCGGAACGTCTCATACCAGACGAGTGTGACTCCAAATGTTTGCGTGGTAGGGTAATTACGGTGTACGCATACGTGGAGACAATGTTGGCGCAGCAATCGCCGACATAGTGTAACTGAGGCGGAATAAAGGGAACCAGCCCGCATTCGCCGCGGCAGATAGAAAAACGCCTTAAAAACCATCCACAGGCTTGCCGGCACACCGGACCTCGACACTAATCCGCTGGGCGGATTCGTGCCTGGTACCGGCACGCCTTCCCGCTCGGGAAGCAACACGTTAGACCGCGCGGGCCGGCCGATGTGACCGAGCGGTTCTAGGCGCTTCAGTCTGGAACCGCTCTACCGCTACGGTCGCAGATTCGAATCCTTCCTCGGGCATGGATGTGTGTGATGTCCTTAGGTTGGTTAGGTTTAAGTAGTTCTAAGTTCTAGGGGACGGATGACGTCAGATGTTAAGTCCCATAGTGCTCAGAGCCATTTGAACTATTTTTGAGACCGCGCGGCTAGCCGGGCGGGGGCCTTAGTGTTACTAACAACACCTTATGAGAAAGGTAATGTGGTGGTGTTGCGTTACAATTTTCGAACACTTAAATTTACATATATTTGGTGTCTGTTCTGATGGGACATATTCGAAAGTACAGATGCCAATTTTGATCCTGCAGCCTTATGTGATTATGATCCAAAGAGAATAATGACATTAGCTGCTAGTGGAAATCGAAACACATCAGTGGGAAAGTTGAATATTTGCTGCGCGAGACAGGGACTCAAACCCGGATTTTTCAGTTTCTCGCGAACAGTTGCCTAGACTGGCTCGGCCATTCGTACATACATATTATCCACATACTACTGACGTAGTTCACTGTCCTTCATCCTCGTTACTCTCTTCGATTCGCTGAGTCCTGTAGGAATTCGAGCGAATTTATGATCTGCACTGAAGGGATCATTGGGCCATCTCGCTGTATTTATATATACATTGGTGTCCAAAATTAAAGCAATAAACTGCTATTTCCCAGTCCTGTGTGCAGTTCACTGTGTAATCATACAAACTGTCAAGAAATGTCGTTATGATCGTGTTTTGCACGGAAGATCCGATCGACGGCCAACCACGCCAGCAATGACGTCAGGGCACATGTTAAGTGGTGTTGTTTGCAGGATAGTCCCACGTCCACAGTCGCTGTGTACAAAGTCACAGACGTTGCAGTATGGCACGGAGAAGATGCCTACAGACTCTCTGCTGTGGAGGGCCATAATAGGAATGGAAACAGCAGATTCGCAAAGTGATGCAGCCCGATGGCTTAATGTGAACCGTTCTGTTGTTTCTAGGATGAGGTGACAGTTTATAGAGACCGAAACTGTATCCCAGAGACCAGGACAGGACCGACCACGTGTAGTATCAGAAAGAGCAAATCATTATTTGGCTGTAAGGGCACGACGGTGCTGCCTTACTACTCCACTGCAACTGGCATCTGACCTCGTAGCATCCCCTGGACGTGTTGTACCGAGGGGTTCAGCAGGGTGGCCTTTATGGATGGAGACCTAATGTCTGTTTACCTCTGGCGTGACTTCACAGGATGGAACGTCTAGAGTAGAGCCGTCAACATGCCACCTGGGCGGTCGAACGGTGTAACCATTGATACTATGTTGTTGTGTATGTATTTTGTACTGAAAAATTTATTGTATTATAACTTTGTTCTATACATACTCATTTTCACTGACACAAATTATAAATGACTGTTCTCCTCCTGAGGAAAGAATATATTAGTAAAAGACAGGATGAGGTCTTCAACCACCGACGCAGGGGAACTACAGCGCCTTATCCCTTTCCGCCTCGTCTGTAACCAAGATGAGCCATGGGTAGGTAGGTAGAGACGCAGTGTCGCAGTCGCTCCCATATCGTGTTTCAGTGCAGTTCATGTGAAGAGTGATCTACGTAAAGTTGATGTTTGCCAGAAATATGGTGAAGTTTGTGGAGGAAGGCAAGAATTTAACTCCTTTTATAGTAGTAAATTGTCTCATATCAATCGTACATTCATGCTCATAAGGATAATTGCAGAATGTAGTGCCACACAACGTGGCACTACACAAAACTAGGGCTAATAGCATAGACACATAGGGAACACACACGACGCAGATCTGTAAGTCCACAGTATTGGTGTTGGTGTTAAGTTGAAAAAACTGTCCCGAAACACATGTGCTACAAAACGCCACTGTTACCTGCGCATGTACCCCAACACCAATATGGGATATAATCACAATGCATTGCCATACTCTGGATCAGGTGGTCGAGCAGCTGCTAGGGTATAGCCTCCCATTCTTGCACCAGTGTCTGTCGGAGCTCCTGAAGTGTCGCAGGGGTTTCAAGACTGAGAGCATCCTAGACGTGCTCGATGGGGTTTAAGTCTGGATAACAGGCAGGTCACACCATTCGCTTGATATCTTCTGTTTTAAAGTACTCCTCCACGATGACAGCTCGGTGGGGACGTGCGTTATCATCCATCAGGAGGAAGGTGGGACCCACTGCACCCGTGAAAAGGCGGACATACTGGTGCAAAATGACATCCCTATACACCTGACCTGTTACAGTTCCTCTGTCAAAGACATGTGGGGGTGTACGTGCACCAATCATAATCCCACCACGCACCGTCAAACCACGACCTCCATACAGGTCGCTTTCAAGGACATTAAGGGGTTGGTATCCGCTTCCTGGTTCACGCCAGATGAAAACCCGACGAGAATCACTGTTCAGACGATACCTGGACTCGTCCGTGAACATAACCTGGAACCACTGTTCCAATGAGCACGTACTATGTTCTTGACACCAGGCTTTACGGGCTCTCCTGTGACCAGGGGTCAGTGGAATGCACCTTGCAGGTCTCCTGGGAATAAACTATGTCTGTTCAGTCGTCTGTAGACTGTGTGTCTGGAAACAACTGTTCCAGTGACTGCAATAAGATCCTGAGCAAGGCTACCTGCAGTTATTCCGTGGCCGTCTAAACGACAAATAAGGTAGATAATAACATAAGTCAGAAATTGATTCTTTCTTTGTAGAACAACCCACATCCACTAAATACCCTGCGCTATCTGCAATAGTCAAGCAGATTTTACGCCCAGCCAACTTTGATTTAAATTTCGGTAAGAGCAATTCTCAAAAATGTCGAACTATAATTAGTCTTTTCGAATGTATAGCTTACGCTAAAATAACCATTAAAACTCGCAGCAAGGTCACGCTAAATGGCAGACGCTACTAGCCACTTGTGAAGTAGCCGATAAAAGTCGCAGTATTTAGAGCATAAATATAGCGGTGTCGTTACAAAGTATTTTCCGCAGTTATCTGTCTGGAGTGTAGCCTTGTACAAAGCTGAAACGTGAACGGCCAATATTTCAGACAAGAACGGAAGAGAAGCTTTTGAAGTACGATGCTTCTGAAGAATGCTGAGGATTAGATGGGCAGATCGAATAACTAATGAGGAGATACTGAATCGCACTGCAAGGATATAAATTTCTGGAGTAACTTGACTACAAGAAGGGATTAATTACTAGGAGACAGCTTGATGGATCAAGGGATTGTCAGTTTGGTAAAGGAAGGAAATCTGAGTGGGGGCGGGGTGCAAAAATTGTAGAGGGAGACCAATAAGTAGTTTTAAATGCCTGTAGCTTTGGAGCTGTCAAATAAGGCAGAAGGGGAGGATAACATTCCATCGGAATTTCTAAATTGATAGTGGCAAGTACCAACGAAGTGACTACTCAAGTTGGTATGCAGAATATATGAGACTGATGACATATCATCAAACTTGGGGAAAAATATCGTCCACACAAATCCGAAGATAGAAAGTGCGGGAATTATCACACACTCAACCTAACATTCTGCGTCCAAGCCTGCTGACAACAGTAATATACAGAAGAATGGAAAAGAAAAATGAGGATCTGTTGGACGGCTGTCAGTTTGGCTTAAGGAAAGGTAAAGGCAGTAGAGAGGGTTTCTGACATTTCGTTTGATAATGGAAGCAAGACTGAAGAAAAATCAACACATGCTCATAGGATTTGTAGCCTTAGAAACAGTGTCCGACAATGTAAAATGGCGCAGATTGTTCGAAATTCTGAGGAAAATGAGAGTAATCTATAGGGAAAGACTGCTAATAGACAGTATTTACAAGGACCAAGAAGGGACAATAAGATTGGAAGACCAAGAATGAAATGCCCAGATTTAAAAGGGTGTAAGACAGGAACGCAACCTTTCAGCCCTATTGTTCGATCTCTACATTAAAGAAGCAATGATGGATATAAAGGAAATGTTAAAGGGTGAGATTAAAATTCAGGGGGAATGGATAGTAGGGTAGCAAGGAGAGGTCTGGGAAAAATGGTGAATCAGCAGTTGTCAACACGTTTTTTAACTGCCGTGTCATTGCTAAGGCAATTGCGCATGTTATATTTTGCTCATAGCAGCATCAGCACTTTCTTATGCCCAAAGCCATCCGTCTCTGTAGCATAGTGCTAGCGTTACCGCCTACCACGCAGAGGGCCCGGGTTCGATTCCCAGCAGGGGACTGGGTGTTGTGTGTCCTGCATCATCAGTTTCATCATCATTGACTTGCAAGTCGCCGATGTAGCGTCACCTAAAAGGACTTGTAATACGGTGGCCGAACTCCCCCAAATGGGGTCTCCTAGCCAACAATGCCATACGATCATATCCATTTATACCCAAAGCCATTCCTGGAATCAAGACATCCAGCCACCTGCTAAGACCAAAGAGGGGCAGGGCTCCGATAGCATTCGTGGAATCGTGACATCAGCATCATGTCATCCGGCCACATACCAACAGCATGGGGGGGGGGGGGGGAAGACGCCCCCACTCTCCACACCCCACGCCCCACACTCTATGCCCCACACCCCATACCCCACATCCAGCACCCTATGTGTACAAATGCACCAAGCAGGGCCTTGGTGACCAAATATGATGAAATATGTCAATTGCCGAAAAATCTTTTGGATACGTTTGCATTACTGACTTCCAAAAACTTGTTTACAGACTGGCTCTTCAGGCATATTGGTCAATTTCATTAAAAGCTATATCTCATTTGCCATGAGGTACTTGAATGAACAGAGAGCACACTTCTCTACAAACGATTAAAAACCAACGTGTGTGTATGAAATCAAGATAACAGATTATGAAGTTCATATTTCTTTAAAATGAGTTTCATTAAATACTGTCCCATAAAACCCGAAAAAGCTAAATAAAAGCAAGTCCCGCTTCACATCCTATTTGCTCCTGTCACGAGCAGATAGCTGACCTGTAAAATCGAGCAATGTCTGATCTCTGTACTGCAACCTCTTTCCGCCACTAACAGATGCCTGCTCAGTTAAAAAACGCAACAGATTCGTAAATTAGTTATTTTCCACATCTAAGATGATAAAAAATTCTAAAATGTCTCAAAAATACGTAGGCCAGGCTAAAAGTTTGGTGTTTACATCAAGAATGAAAGACCTAACTTAATACATGAAAAAACTCTGTAAGACTGATATCAATTAATGTGATATCACAATATTGCAAAAATGCATCTGCAACATAAAAGAAAGCCTTTGGTAATTTCCATACATATACATATTTGCCGAATTAGTGCCCAAAATTCAAAAAATATATACCTCAATGCTAAATTTCCACGTCGAAAAATAGCTGAGGTGTTACAAGTTAGGCCTGATAATTGGATGTTGTAAAATAACCTGACTAGGTGTATAACTACAGAAAATATATGTCTGCTAAAATAATACACAAAAAGCAGACAAATAGACAGACTGAACGTAACTAGTAGGCTCTCAGAGACCAGTGTGGCCTGAGCTCCCAGTTGGTGCACATAGACAGCGCAGAAAGATACGTATATAGCTTCTTTTCTGTGTTTACTTCGTAGATTCTTACTTAAATTGCGTGTGAGTTTCGTATAGGAAGTGTAATTTCGAGTTTTAATTACTGTAATCGTAAATTCAGGCAGATTGTAGCGCAGTCGTTAGGCATTTGTACAGGTTAGTTCGTACATTCTTTGCGTGTTTCCCTTGCGTTATCTAGGCATGGACTCGTGTTTCAGTAACTGTTGTTCAACATCGATTAGAATGGACGGGGACTGTGATTGCTGTGTTTGGATGAGGGCTGAGTTGGCATCTCTTCGCTCACAGCTGCAGGCAGCGCTGACTTTGGTTGCGCAGCTTGAGACTCTTGCCAATGGGCACCAGTGTGGGGAGCCAGACTTTGGTATCACAGGGGTGTCAACCTCATCCCGTTTGTCCCCAGATCGGTCTGCCGCTGTGGTTGCCCCAGTTGCTGCCCACAGTGGGGCTGAGCCCTCGCCTGTGGTTGATTGGGAGGTCGTTCCAAGGCGCGTGGCAGGCAGCGAAAGACGTCCCCGGAGGCTGATCATAAAGCCTCCCCGGTGCGTCTGACAAACAGGTTTCAGGTACTGTCTCTGGCTGAGCCAGATGCAGCTGCCTGCCCTGTTTCAGAGGATGATTCTCAGCCTTCAAGATCTGGACAATCGCAGAGGGTAGGCTTATTGGTAGTTGGAAGCTCCAATGTTAGGCGCGTAATGGGGCCCCTTAGGGATATGGCGGCTAAGGAGGGGAAGAAATCCAGTGTGCACTCCGTGTGCATTCCGGGTGGAGTCATCCCTGATACAGAAAGCGTCCTTCCGGATGCCATGAAGAGCACAGGGTGCAGCCAGCTGCAGGTGGTGGCATATGTCAGCACTAATGACGTGTGTCGCTTTGGATCTGAGGAAATTCTCTCTGGATTCCAGCGGCTATCTGATTTGGTGAAGGCTGCCGGTCTTGCTTACGAGATGAAGGCAGACCTCACCATCTGCAGCATCGTTGACAGAACCGACTGCGGACCTTTGGTGCAGAGCCGGGTGGAGGGTCTGAATCAGAGGCTCAGACGGTTTTGCGACCGTGTTGGCTGCAGATTCCTTGACTTGCGCTATAGGGTGGTGGGGTTTCGGGTTCCGCTGAATAGGTCAGGAGTTCACTACACTCAGCTGGCGGCTACACGGGTAGCGGAGGCTGTGTGGCGTGGACTGGGCGGTTTTTTAGGTTAGAAGGCTTTGGGAAAGTACGGGGTGGGCTGCAATCTCAAAGGGTGCATGGCAAATACAGGACGTGCTTGGATCAAGGAACAGTCGGAATTGTAGTTGTAAAATGTTGTAGTTGTGCTGGGAAAGTCCCTGAGCTTCAAGTGCTAATAGAAAGCACAGAAGCTGAAATCATTATAGGTACAGAAAGCTGGTTAAAGCCTGAAATAAGTCCTGCAGAAATTTTTACGAAGTCTCAGACGGTGTTCAGTAAAGATAGATTAGGCAGAATTGGGGATGGAGTGTTTGTGTCTGTCAGTAGTGGTTTATCTTGTAGTGAAGTCGAAGTAGATACTCCGTGCGAATTGGTATGGGTGGAGGTTATATTTAACAGCCGAACTAAGTTAATAATTGGCTCCTTCTACCGACCCCCAGACTCCGATGATATAGTTGCTGAACAGTTCAGAGAAAATTTGAGTCTCGTAACAAATATACGGTTATAGTTGGTGGAGACTTCAACCTTCCCTCGATTTGTTGGCAAAACCGGTGGTAGGCAGAAAACATCTTCCGAGATTGTCCTAAATGCTTTCTCCGAAAATTATTTCGAGCAGTTAGTCCACGAACCCACGCGAATTGTAAATGGTTGCGAAAACACACTTGACCTCTTAGCCACAAACAACCCAGAGCTAATAGAGAGCATCATGACTGATAGAGGGATTAGTGATCAGAAGGTCGTTGTAGCTAGGCTCAATACCGCTTCTTCCAAATCCACCAGAAACAAACGCAAAATAATTTTATTTAAAAAAGCGGATAAAGTGCCACTAGAAGTCTTCCTAAGAGAAAATCTCCATTCCTTCCGAATTGACTATGCAAATGTAGACGAGATGTGGCTCAAATTCAAAGATATAGTAGCAACAGCAATTGAGAGACTCATAACTCATAAATTGATAAGAGATGGAACTGATCCCCCATGGTACACAAAACAGGTCCGTCCGCTGTTGCAGAGGCAACGGAAAAAGCATGCGAAGTTCAGAAGAACGAGAAATGCCGAAGACTGGCTAAAATTTACAGACGCGCGAAATTTGGCACGGACTTCAATGCGAGATGCCTTTAATAGGTTCCACAACGAAATATTGTCTCGAAATTTGGTAGAAAATCCGAAGAAATTCTTGTCGTATGTAAAGTACACAAGCGGCAAGACACAGTCAATACCTTCGCTGCGCAGTGCCGATGGTACTGTTACCGACGACTGTGCCGCTAAAGCGGAGTTATTGAATGCAGTTTTCCGAAATTCCTTCACCAGGTAAGATGAATGGAATATTCCAGAATTTGAAACACGAACAGCTGCTAGCATGAGTTTCTTAGAAGTAGATACCTTAGGGGTTGCAAAGCAACTCAGATCGCTTGATACGGGCAAGTCTTCAGGTCCAGATTGTATACCGATTAGGTTCCTTTCAGATTACGCTGATACAATAGCTCCCTACTTAGCAATCATATACAACCGCTCGCTCACCGATAGATCAGTACCTACAGATTGGAAAATTGCGCAGGTCGCACCAGTGTTTAAGAAGGGTAGTAGGAGTAATCCATCGAACTACAGACCTATATCATTGACGTCGGTTTGCAGTAGGGTTTTGGAGCATATATTGTATTCAAACATTATGAATCACCCCGAAGGGAACGATCTATTGATACGTAATCAGCATGGTTTCAGAAAACATCGTTCTTGTGCAACGCAGCTAGCAGGGGATCTCAAGTTGATTCCGTATTTCTATATTTCCGGAAAGCTTTTGACACCGTTCCTCACAGGCGACTTCTAATCAAGCTGCGGGCCTATGGGTATCGTCTCAGTTGTGCGACTGGATTCGTGATTTCCTGTCAGGAAGGTCGCAGTTCGTAGTAATAGACGGCAAATCATCGAGTAAAATTAAAGTGATATCAGGTGTTCCCCAGGGAAGTGTCTTGGGACCTCTGCTGTTCCTGATCTATATAAATGACCTGGGTGACAATCTGAGCAGTTCTCTTAGGTTGTTCGCAGATGATGCTGTAATTTACCGTCTAGTAAGGTCATCCGAAGACCAGTATCAGTTGCAAAGCGATTTAGAAAAGATTGCTGTATGGTCTGGCAGATGGCAGTTGACACTAAATAACGAAAAGTGTGAGGTGATCCACATGAGTTCCAAAAGAAATCCGTTGGAATTCGATTACTCGATAAATAGTACAATTCTCAAGTCTGTCAATTCTACTAAGTACCTGGGTGTTAAAATTACGAACAACTTCAATTGGAAAGATCACATAGATAATATTGTGCGGAAGGCGAGCCAAAGGTTGCGTTTCATTGGCAGGACACTTAGAAGATGCAACAAGTCCACTAAAAAGACAGCTTACACTACACTCGTTCGTCCTCTGTTAGAATATTGCTGCGCGGTGTGGGATCCTTACCAGGTGGGATTGACGGAGGACATCGAAAGGGTGCAAAAAAGGGCAGCTCGTTTTGTATTATCACCTAATAGGGGAGAGAGTGTGGCAGATATGATACGCGAGTTGGGATGGAAGTCATTAAAGCAAAGACGTTTTTCGTCGCGGCGAGATCTATTTACGAAATTTCAGTCACCAACTTTCTCTTCCGAATGCGAAAATATTTTGTTGAGCCCAACCTACATAGGTAGGAATGATCATCAAAATAAAATAAGAGAAATCAGAGCTCGAACAGAAAGGTTTAGGTGTTCGTTTTTCCCGCGCGCTGTTCGGGAGTGGAATGGTAGAGAGATAATACGATTGTGGTTCGATGAGCCCTCTGCCAAGCACTTAAATGTGAATTGCAGAGTAGTCATGTAGATGTAGATGTAGATGTAATTGGTCCTACTCTTGATGTAAGTCACGACACATCCTCAAACTAAATACTTCTGCATTTAAATTGTTCTCAAGCATCATGTTAGGAGGGACAGAGACAATGCATTGTGCTATAATACTGATTTCAATTATTGCTATTATTTCAAGTGATACAGACCTACTGAATACTACGTAAAGAACAGCAGTTTGAAATCAAAAGGCCCCTTAAAAGCTTTATAGACTGCATTTTTCCTATATTATTGCTCACAATATGCTACAAATACGTTAGTCGGACTCTCAGTTAGTAAAGCTTAATCGAAATGGTTGTAAATATCATCAGGAATGGCACCTCAACATTTCAGCGTTACAGCATGACTATGCCGGTTTACAGAGACAAAGATATCGACGTCGTAATACACGGACAACAGAGACTACCTAATGTGATTGCAGCAAAAATAGCGGCGAGGAATTACAAATAATTACCAAAGTGACGTCCTTATATTCAATAACACAGCAGTTGAAAAGAAAGACACAAGTCATTGTGTACATACCAAAACAGTCTCGCACAGGGATCAAACCCACAATCCATTCTGTAGTGGTCTGCAGACTGGTTATACCACATTCTTTCACCAAGGAAGGTAAAGAAGCTTCCTGTAGGCGCATGTCTGGACATAATCTATAAGTTGGTAACCAATAACATTGACCACTCCTGGGCTTATGGTTTGATGTATAAGTTTTACTATATAACTGAAGGCCATCCACATTAAGCAGTCAACCCCAACTGTCTTATCGTGTAACATAAACCTAGACGTCGCTGTATATGTGAGATGTCACATCCAAAAGAACGTTATGTCCCGTCTAAGAAAACCTTTATAGAACTACTGCTGCAGGCTGGTTCAGTTAATGTAGATTTATAGCGTAGTTTCATGAGACCGAATAGTATGCGAATTTCACATGCGCTTTGTATAAATTAATGATGTCATAAAATATATTACAAAAAATTGACAGTGAATAATAACGTAATGGGATAATTTAATTATATGGTTTAATTTAATTAATAACAATTAAACGTAGCTCCCCAAGGACACAACCCAAACCATTCAACATGGAAGAAATAAACACCGCCATCAGTGGCACTAAATTAGGTAAAGCCCTTGGTGAGTACGGCCTACACCCAGAGTTCTTCGCGCACTGTTGGAAACAGGCTCGTGCCTAGCTAGCCAAATTCTACACTGACGTTCTTGAAAGAGGCCAGATACCAAAACTCTTCAAACAAAGATTATTGCTATATTGAAGAAAAATAAACCAAGTGAAAAGCCAAAAAGCTACCGCCCTATTGTCTTGCTCAGCATTGCATATAAACTCCTGGAAAGACTTTTACTGAACAGAATTGGTCCTGATACACTCAAGATAATTCCAGTGGAACAGGCGGGCTTTAGACCACACACGACTACAACAGATCAAGTTATGTCTCTTACAACTTACATAGAAGCAGGCTATCAACGAAAACTCAAGACTTTAGTGGCATTCATAGATTTAGCAGCGGCCTATGATACAGTATGAAAAGACAGAGTACTCTACAAGCTCCTTAAAGTTATCCCACGTAAAAGAACTGCACGACTTTTGAACACCATGTTGAGCCAAAGACAGTTCCGTGTGTATAACGGGAAAAATGTAAGCAATAAAAGATCGTTCAACAACGGGCTACCTCAAGAGTCGGTTCTTACTCTTAGTCTGTACATTTCAGACATGCCAGAGACGCTTTCAAGGAAATTCAGATACGCAGATGACTGGGCAATTGCTGTCGGAAAAACAAACCATTGAACAAACGGAAGAGATCCTGACAGAAGACCTCAAGAAGCTGACTCAGTACTTCACAAAGTGGGGACTCAAGCCAATCACCAGTAAAACTGAAATTTGTTGCTTTCATCTAAACAACAAAATGGCTAATAGAGAGTTAAAGGTGTGCATGGACAACCAGCAATTGAGACACAACAGATACCCTAAATACCTATGGGTCACATTTGATAGAACGCTGTCTTTCAAACATCATCTCCAAAATGTTGCTGCAAAAATAAGAACTCGCAGCAACATAATTCATAAACTACGTGGAACAACTTGGGGATCTACAGCCGCAACTCTGCGATGCTCAGTTCTAGGGTTGGTGTACTCGACTGCTGAATACTGTGCTGCTGTCTGGCTCAATAGTGCCCATACAAATATCATAGATATTCAACTAAATACCACAATGCGTCTTATCACTGGCACAATCAAATCTACTTCCACACACTGGCTACCAGTACTAAGTCAAACCCCCCCCCCCCCCGCCAAATCTCAGATGTAAAGACGTTCTCTTAAGAGAATTCAACAAAATAATGGACAATCCAGAACTACCGATAGATTCTGACATCAGGAACGCAAATGCTAATCGCCTGCGTTCGAGAAAACCATCAACAAGAGGTGTCATGAGCTTGAGGAACAGTAACTACCATTAAATGGAAGAAGAGGCTTAACGAGAAATGCTGCCAACAATGCCTCCTGTGAAGAAGACGCCGCCACCTGGTTTCAACCTCCCTCGCAGACAATGGTCCACACTAAAATGAATCCGAACCAACCATGGGAATTGTGCAGCGTCCCACTTCAAATGGAACATAATTTCAACGCCTGAGTGTGACTTTTATGCTACACAACAGACGATCCAGCACATCATTATTGAATTTAGGACAAGAAAGTATAATGGCAGTGCTAGTGACTTTGTTCTCGCGTATCACAAACTATAGACTACATTCGTCATCTAGACATGCAAGTGTAAATTTCATTCATGATAGATGTTGCATCTCTAGCCATACGCTAAAAAAATAAAATGAATGGTATGTTCTTTGATTTTCGTGTGTTACAGTAATAAATTGCGACAGACAGACGGTACAGTATTGTGGAGAACAATGTTGCCCCCACTGTTTTAAAGTAACACTTCCGTCGGAGTCACAGTATCTTATTACAGCAGTATGCAGTTACAATATAGTTAATGGTCCACCTGTATTCCAGTAGACAAATAGCAGAAACGTTGTTAAACACCACACAGCGATTGTTCTGTAAGTTATTCCTTAGTCGACGCCACATGGAAGCAGTTGACACTGATTAGAGTGGAGCACATTTTAAATACTTTTAGATAGTGTTTACATTTTGAAAGCTTCTATTCTCTTCTTGTCCAAACTGTTTATCGTCCATGTTTAACTTCCATACATGGCTACACTCCATACGAATACTTTCAGAAACGTCTTCCTGACACTTAAATCTATACTCGATGTTAACAAATTTCTCTTCTTCAGAAACGCTTTCCTTGCCATTGCCAGTCTACATTTTATATCCTCTCTACTTCGACCATCATCAGTTATTTTGCTCCCCAAATAGCAAAACTCCTTTACTACTTTAAGTGTCTCATTTCCTAATCTAATTCCCTCAGCACCACCCGACTTAATTTGACTACATTCCATTATCCTCGTTTTGCTTTTGTTGATGTTCATCTTATAGCCTCCCTTCAAGACACTGTCCATTCTGTTCAACTGCTCTTCCAAGTCCTTTGCTGTCTCTGACAGAATTACAATGTCATCGGCGAACCTTAAAGTTTTTATTTCTTCTCCATGGATTTTAATATCTACTCCGAATTTTTCTTTTGTTTCCTTTACTGCTTGCTCAATATACAGATTGGATAACATCGGGGAGAGGCTACAACCCTGTCTCACTCCCTTCCCAACCACTGCTTCCTTTTCATGCCCCTCCACTCTTGTAACGGCCATCTGGTTTCTGTACAAATTGTAAATAGCCATTCGCTCCCTGTATTTTAGCCCTGCCACCTTCAGAATTTGAAAGAGAGTATTCCAGTCAACATTGACAAAAGCTTTCTCCAAGTCTACAAATGCTAGAAACGTAGGTTTGCCTTTTCTGGGTCTAGCTTCTAAGATAAGTCGTAGGGTCAGTATTGCCTCACGTGTTCCCATATTTCTAAGGAATCCAAACTTCAGTTTATTTGCCGAAATTAGGAAAGAGTGGTTCACCTGTAAAGGGGACCGCATATAGGACGCTGGTGCGACCTATTCTTGAGTACTGCTTGAGTGTTTGGGATCCGTATCAGGTCACATTGAAGGAAGACATCGAAGCAATTCAGAAGTGGGCTTCTAGATTTGTTTCTGGTAGGTTCGAATAACACGCGTTGGAACTCAAATGGGAATCGCTGGAGGGAAGGCGACGTTCTTTTCGAGAAGCACTGTTGAGAAAATTTAGAGAACCGCATTTGAAGCTGGCTGCCAAACGATTCTGCTGCCACCAACATACAGGATGTACGAAAAGTCTTTCCCTGATTACATAAATTGATAACTCAAGCTAGAAGTAAGATACAAATATGAAACTTGTGTCGAATTGTTTACAACTATCAAAGTTTTTTTTCTGTTTTAGGTTCGCAGTACGTAAGTAGTGGATGAGGTGCAGTGCCCAAGAAGCCATGTTAACCAATCAGGAGAAGGCACAGTGTGTCCTGTGGTACCATGAGGCTAATGTGTGGACGGAAATTAAATATCGCCTAGATGTGCTACGTGCTACCAAGGGTGCTCATGTGGAAGTTTAGTGATGTGTAAAAAAAATTTTGATAGATTGTAGACAATTAGACACCAGTTTCATATTTGTATCTCACTTCTAGGCTGAGTTATCAATTTATGTAATCAGGGAAAGACTTTTCGTACACCCTGTATATTGCGCGTAAGGACGACGAAGATAACGTACGAGAAATTAGGGTCAGTTCATCCAGAATAAATTTCTCTTTTTTTGGGGGGGGGGGGGGTATTTTAGTATGTGGGACCGAGTCAACACAAAACCTTTTCTTCCAGAATTTACAGAATGTCCTGGCACCAAAACAACAAAAATGACAATAATAACACATATTTATCTTCTTGCATAAATCTTGTTCTTCTTGGCATGTAACGACTATGGTATTCTGTAACTTAAACAACATTTTGTATAACTGTTAAATCATAAAAAATACTCTCAATATAAAGACACTCCTGCAGCTAGCAACATTCACTGGAATGTAAAATCTGTACTAGTAATATTTGTACCATAATACAATGCATCTCTTTCCAAATGCTATTATGTAGTAAAGTGTAGTATCTGTCATATCTATATCTTTGTAAAAAACATCGAATGTTTACATTCCGTGATGAGTGTAAAACCAAATGTAGCTATATACCGTGTTTATTTGTGTACATAGCTTAATACTGCACGTTATAAGAAGCAGTCCGATGTGGATGCCACAAAGTAGTACCTAAAACATAAAAGGCTTTCGGGTTCGTAAATATTTCTCACCGATTACTAAATTTCCGCCAGCAGCACCAGTACTTAATCTATCTACACTAGATCCGCAACATAATATTCTTGTAATATCTCCATCTCGGCAATTTTTTGCATTATGTCTAAATGCAAAAGATAATAGCTGTCCGCACAAAGTGTCTACCTTATTCCATGCGGCTAATTCCACTCCATATAGAATAGCCACAGGATGTTTAAATTTCCCCGAAATGGGTTCCAGTGCTTCCTTGCGGATTTTGTCCTGTATTCCTCTTGCTATCAAACAGTCGTTCCTGTGTAGGAGAAAATGTAGCTTTGCATGACGCAACGTCTCACAGTGATGAACAAGGATTCAAATGGTTCAAATGGCTCTGAGCACTATGGGACTTAACAGCTGTGGTCATCAGTCCCCTAGAACTTAGAACTACTTAAACCTAACTAACCTAAGGACATCACACACATCCATGCCCGAAGCAGGATTCGAACCTGCGACCGCAGCAGTCGCGCGGTTCCGGACTGAGCGCCTAGAACCGCTAGACCACCGCGGCCGGCGATGAACAAGGAGAATTTACTATATAGATATTAGTCAAACGACCCACACATTTCCGTCTTTAACGTTACAGACGGCCCCTTCTCTAACTGCTCCTAATGGTCCACTTGATCACAGATTTTAAAAACCATTATGCTGTCTCAAAACAGTTCTATCATGTGTGCAAGCGCACTTAAATTCTTCCTGTTAATGAACATACCATTTTCGATGTAATTTATACTACTAACACCATTAACAAGATTATACAGATTGCCAAGTAATTACCACGAACCAAAGCGTCAGTCGGTTGCTCTTGTTTTCCTCTCAACAGCTGAGGGACGTTCAGCACATTGGATGAAGGCATCTTGATACTTTCCGCTACCACAGAAGGCTGCACGGTTACGATTTTTTTTCTTTTATTGTATTTTAACGCCCCATCTGGTGCGGGCTGGCAGCAGAATATGGGCTGCTCTTGAGCCGAAAGACATTAATCATACAATAGAAGACATTTAAAGTAAAATAACGGAGATATAAAAAAGGGGGAACATATAACAATCATGACAATAACACTATGTACAAGTCCAGCACACAATGAAAACCACAGACCTTGACACATAGAACAGCACCAAACACAACACTGATGTAGTATACTGATGACGATGAACAAACAGAGAGGATCTGCTAGGGGCATACAGATGAGGGAGGAAGGAAGAAAGAGGGGTGGAGAGGGGGAGGGAAGGGGGGAGAGAAGGAGGGAGATGAATGGAGGGCGCGCCGAAGAGGGCTGGGGAGGGAGGGTGTGGGAGAGAAGCAGTTGAGGAGGGGGTACAGGGACTCGGGGAGGGAAGGAGAAAAATCCGCTCTGGGAGAAGGAGGGTAGAGAAAAAAGGGGGCCCTGGGGTGGGGGGGGACAAGGCCAGCTTACAGTTGGAAGGAAGGGTAGATTTCACAGCAAATTTCAACATCCGGGAGGGGGAGGTGCTGAAAATTGCCCTGATGAAGGAGATGGAGGGTGTGGAAGTGGAGAGAGGGAGAGATACAGTGATAGAGATGCGGCGATGGGCGAGGGGTGGAGAGGAAGGAGGAAACCAGGGAGTGGGGGGGGGGGGGGGATCAAGCCTGCAGACAGTGTAAAGGATGTGGAGATGATGGAGGAAAAGGAGGAGGTGGGGGAAGGGGATGAGGTCATACAGGAGCCGTGTGGGGAAGGAAGGCAGATACAGAAGGCAAGGTGGAGTGCATGGCGTTCAAGGATTTGGAGGGCCTTGTAAATGAGGGTGGGTGCGGAGATCCAGGCAACGCTGACATAACAGAGGATAGGACAGATGAGGGATTTGTATGTGTGGAGGATGGTGGAAGGACACAATCCCCATGTCCGGACAGTCATGAGTTTCAGGAGGTGGAGGCAGGAATGGGCTTTCTCCTGGATGTTCAGGAGGTGAGGGGGCAGGTGAGGTGATGGTCGAGAGTGAGGCCAAAGTATCTCAGGGTGGGGGCGAGCTGCATGGGACGACCATATCGGTTACTACTATCAAGCCTCCTTTTGTACTCTAAAGATCCAAGATGGCGGTACTTCTTATCAGGTGATCTTCCGCTCATTCCTTCTAAATTTGTTCGTACTTGCAGTCTTATTGTAAACTCCTAGCACAATTGCACTACTGTGTGTGCGCATGTGTCAGTTTCTCGTGAGGTTGTCATGCGTCTATCCCTTCTGTCTTGTTTGATCTCAAGCCTTCCAGAGCTACATCCATTTAAAACTGCTTAGTGTAGTAAAACCTTTGTCTCCCTCTACGGTTTTTGCCCCCACCTCCTCCGACTTCCTTCCATTACCAAATTGACATTTTCTTGATGCCTCAGAAAGTGTACTATTAACAAATCCCTATTTGTAGTCGGTTTGTGCCATAAATTTATTTTCTCCCCAGTTCGATTCAGTATGTCTGCACTAATTATTCGATCTACCCATCTAATCCTCAGCTCTCTTCTGAAGCTCATAATTCGAAGGCTTCCATTCCCTTCTTGTCTGAAATATTGGTCATCCACGTTTCAGTTTTATACAAGGCTACACTCCAGACAGATACCTTTGGAAAATACTTTGTAACGAGACTGCTACATTTATTGTCTAAATATCGTGAACTTTTATCGGCTACTTCACAAGTGGCTGGTAGCATCTGCTAAGTACCATGACCTTGCTACGGCTTTTAACGGTTATCTTAGCGGAAACTATACACTCGAAAAGACTAATAAAATTACACCTGTCAGTTCTGACTATTGCTTTAACTGAAATTAAATTGTAATGAATTTTCGCCGTGTGTAAAATCTGCTTGACTACTGCGAAGACTCTCATTATTATCCAGAGCGTTTAGTGGACTGGGGTCGTTCTACAAAGAAACATTATTCACTTTCTCACTTATTTCAGAGTTTAACTTATTTGTCGATAGATAACTCAGTATTTTCCACTGAACCACTGTGCCAGTATTTAAAATTGGGTCAGGCACTAGTACAAGCTCATCTTGAGTATTATCACTTTGAAAATTAATAATAATGTCTATAAAAATTGCTCGCCATTCCTGAAGAGACTACTTTGGAGACCAGTTGAAATGAAACTAGCAACACATGTGGCGTTAATTATTTATGCCATCACATTTATGAAGCTACTAAAACATAAATGAAGTAACTCGTTTAAGCTTGTTAATTCACTTTCAGTTTGAGGATCTGAGCAAGTCTTATCAAACTTTCAATATTGCAGATCGACATATCACAGCTGTAACATAACTTTCTGGTTTGAAAATTAATATCACTACTTTCTTATTAAAATTACTACGTGAAACAATATAATGACAGACACTTTTTAGTTACTAAGCTGTAGAAAGTCTTTTAGGAAAATGGACATCAGGTAGTTTTAAGTGATGGTAACGCAAGTTACTATTAAATGATCACTCAATTTTAAATATAAAATTAAATGTCAAATGTCTTGCCTTTAAGCCACAGTGCACTAGTAAGTATTATGCTGATTAGCTTACGCAGTATCTGCGCGTGTCATACCAGGCAGAAAGAAAGAAAGACAAGATACGCCATATTGTCTATCTTTTAGAACAATGCTTGGTGTACCTGTGGTGCAATCCATTTCAACACAAAATTTTACATGGAAAATTTTGCATCATGAACTACGATTGATTTGAGACGACTTACTACTGTGAAAGATTTTAAATCCTCGCTTTCTTCCATAAATTTCACAATATTTTCGGCAAACACCAACTTTACGCAGATCACTTTCCACATGAAGTACACTCAAACGTGGCTTGGGAGCGCCTTCGACATTGCGTCGCTACCTACCTGCCCGTGGCTCATCCTGATCACTGAAGAGGCGGCAACGGAAAGTGCATAGCAGTGCACCGGCTTCACAGGTTGAAGACGTCATCCTTTTTTTACAAATATACTCTTTCGTCACTAGGAGAGCAGGCATTTATAATTTCTGTTACTGAAAAGAAGTATATATAGAGAAAAGTTGCAATATCATGTCATTGGTTTCATAGTAATGGTGTGTCAATATAATTGATATTGAGTTGTTATTAGTATAATCACATTATGAAAAAGATAATATAATGTTACGCCATTACACCTTCTGAATTATTATTGTATGTGATGTTAACAAATTTCTCGTTTGCAGAAACACTTTTCCTACAATTGCCAGTCGTCACTTTATATCGTTTCTCCTTGGGCTACCATTAGCTATTTTTCTATCCAAACAGCAAAACTCAGTGACTCTTTTTGTGTATCATTTCCTAATGTAATTCCCTCGACGTCGCTTGATGTAATTCTACTACATTCACTTACCTTTGTTTTAGCTTTGTTGATTTTCATTTTAAAATCTGTTCTCAAGAAACTATCCATTCCGTTCAGCTGCTCTTCCAATTCATATGCAGTCTCTGACAGAAGTGCAATGTCATCGGTGAATCTTAACGTTTTGATGTCTTTCCCTTGGTTTCGTTTACTTCTTGATAATGTGCCGGCGAATAAAATTGGGGAGAGGCTCCAACCCAGTCTCATTCTTTTGTCAACTGCCGCCTCCCTTTCGTGTAGTTCGACTCATACAACTGTAATCTCATTCCAGAATGAGATTTTCACTCTGCAGCGGAGTGTGCGCTGATATGAAACTTCCTGGCAGATTAAAACTGTGTGCCGTACCAGACTCGAACTCGGGGAGCTACCTAAGCACGACTTACGCCCCGTCCTCACAGCTTTACTTCCGTCCGTATCTCGTCTCCTACTTTCCAAACTTCACAGAAGGTCTCCTGCGAACCTTGAAGAACTAGCACTCCTGAAAGAATGAGAGCTTCTGTGAAATTTTGTAAGTAGGAGACGAGGTACCGGCGGAAGTACAGCTGTGAGAAGAGGCTGTCAGTTGTGCTTGGGTAGCTCAGATGGTAGATCACTTGCCCCTAAATGCAAAGGTCTCGAGTTCGAGTCTCGGTCCGGCACACAGTTTTAATCTGCCAGGAAGATTGTAATCTCATTACTGTACAAACTGTAAATATCTTTTCGCTCCATGTATTCGATCGCTGCTGGGGTTAGACTACCAGTGTATTCCACTCAACACTGTCAAAAAATTTTTCTGAATCTACAAATGCTGTAAACGTAAGCTTTCCCTTCTTTGACCTATCTTCTAAGGTCGTAGAATCAATATTATATCGCGCGTTTCTACATTTCTCGGGAACCCAAACACATCTCCACCGAGACCAGCTTCTACCAGTCTTATCATTTTCCTGTAAGTAATTTATTTTAGTATCTATCAGCCATGACTTATGAAACTTATGATTTGGTAATATTCACATCTGTCAACACATACGCTCTTTCGAATAGTAATTATTATACTCTTCTTGAAGTCTGAGGGTATTCCCCCTGCCTCATATACACTGACGAAAAAAAATCACAACACCAAAAAATGATTAATGTAGTGTAATGAAATTTCGGCAATACATTTGTCTAGGTGTCATATTTAAGTTGTTAACATTGCAAGATCACCGGTTAATATGCGAGATAAGCTATTGCAAATGTGAAATACTGGTACATTAATACCAGTGCAACAGCCAGAATTTTGCATGCATTGTGTTGCACAGATGCCGTATGTCACTTTGTGGGATGGAGTTCCATGTCTGTTACACTTGGTCGGTGAGTACAGGAGCGGTTAATGCTGTTTGTGGATGACGCTGGAGTTGTCGTCCATGATGTCCCATATGTACTCGATTAGGGATAGATCTGGCGATCGGGCATGCCAAGGCAACATGTCGGAACTCTGTAGAGCAGGTTGGGTTACAACAACGGCGCCAGCCGAAGTGGCTAAGCGGTTCTAGGCGCTACAGTCTGGAACCGCGCGACTGCTACGGTCGCAGGTTCGAATCCTGCCTCGGTCATGGATATGTGTGATGTCCTTAGGTTAGTTAGGTTTAAGTAGTTCTAAGTTCAAGGGGACTGATGATCTCAGAAGTTAAGTCCCATAGTGCTCAGAGCCATTTTTGAACAACAACGGCATGTGGGCGGACGTTATCCTTTTGGAAACCATCCTCTGGAATGTTGTTCGTGAATGGCAGCACAATAGGTCGAATCACTAGATTGAGCTGCAAATTTGTAGTCAGGGTGGGTGGGAAAACCAAGGCTGTACTCCTGCTATCATACGAAATCACACCCCAGACCATAATTCCAGGTGTACGTCCAGTGTGCCTAGCACGCACACTAGTTGGGTCCAGGCCATCAATTGGTCTCCTAACCAACACATGGCCATCACTGCCACTGAGGCAGAACCAGCTTTCATCAGAAAACACCACAGACCTTCAACCTGCCAGCCATCGAACTCTCGCTTGACACCACTGAAGTCGTAAATGGCGGTGGTTTGGGGTCAGTGGCATGCATGACACAGGGGCCTTTCTCGGAGCTGTGCTTGAAGTAATGATTTGTAACAGTCCGTAGCATCACTGGGGTGTCAACCTCTGCGCAAATTGCTGTTGCATATGTAGTACGATGAGCCATAGCCATACGTCGACCACGATTGTGTTCCCCATCGGTAGTGCCACGTGTCCGTCCAGAGCCCGGTCTTCTTGCGACCGTACATTCACGTTACCATCTCTGTCAGCTGTCATGTACAGTGGCTACATACCTGCCAAGTCTTTCTGCAGTATCTCAGAAGGAATATCCAGCTTCTTGTAGCCCTATTACACGACCCCCGCAACTCAGTAAGGCATTGATTGTAGTGTCTTTGTCGCCTTAAAGGCATTTTTGACTAACATCAACTCACTACGTCCAGTCTCAAAGATACCTAACGCTCACGACCGCCGCAGCTTGTATTTAAAGCAAACTCTGATTTGCATCCTCATAGTGGCGCTACTCTCTTATGCGATTGGCGCGAAATCGGAGTAGATATCAACTTTCAAATGTAGAAACACGCCTGCCGACTTCCGTTTATGTCCCAAAACTCCTCCTTCATACTGTGATTATAACTTTCAAATGTAGAAACATGCCTGCCAAATTCCGTTTATGTCCCAAAACTCTTTCTTCATACTGTGATTATTTTACCAGTCAGTGTAGCTTGCATGTCAGGTGGAATAGTTTTGTTATGGCTGGATCTTCGAAGGAGCTCAGTAATTCTGAGGGAATGTCGTCTACTCCATGGACTTAGGGCTTTCAATACCCTGTCAAAATCTTCTCGTTGTATTGTACACCGACAGACTTCGAGAGAGTGAAGAAAGTCTCAGGAAGAACAAAATAAGGATAGGAACCCGCTACAGGGCGTCAAAGTTACATGTGTATATACAGGGTGGTCCATTGATAGTGACCGGGCCAAATATCTCACGAAATAAGCGTCAAACGAAAAATGGCACTGTAATAGTCACAAATAATATTTCGCTTTCCCGCGCGCTAATCACTTGGCCACGCCAAACAACAAAAACCTTGTGCTCAGATCTCTTACTATTGCGTTGAGGAACGTAGTCAGACTTCGTTGCCAAGCGGTGCTGCGTAAGTCATAAATGCGTGATAGTTTAGAAGTTTTCCAATATCAAGCTTCACATAAATGCTTTCCATTGTTACTTGAAAGTTGTAAAACCATTTGTGGGAAAAAGTACACAAAGTCACTAGTTATGTCAATTCACACTCATGTAATATATGTAAGCAGAGCTGATGTCTTGATATTTAATGATCTTTAAACTCTTATTCGCATAAAAATAAAACGTATTTTGAGAGAATATTGACCGAAAACTTTTTTTTGACGTAACGATTCACTGTAACAACCTAACGTAACCATATTTCTAACAAAGGAAAATAGTCTATTATGAACTCACTTTCCAACCGGTTGCGTCCTCTGGTGATTCTTCAGTAACACAATCACTAAGTCCAAAGCTAAAACCGCTAAATAAGTTTAAAATGACAAATTATGGGTGTATATAAACCACAGCTCACCGATCGATAGGGCCACACCGAAAAGGTCTCAGAAGCTTACTGAATAGGATATTTCGATAAACAACCGAAAATGACGTCACTACCGAAACTAACCTACTACACCAATCGATATGAACGATACAGAATAGGGCCCAGGCTCGGTCCCGTTCCCATCTCTGTCTCGGTCTCTGTCTCCCTCGGCCAGACTCGTCCTTCTTCACGTTGCCACTCGTCGCAGTTCCACTGCCAACAGCTCCTAGTTAGTTCAGTATTGAGCTGCGCACGCCCATTCTAGATCTGTTTCAAACCTTTTTTGAACTCTGGACTTCTGGTTCTTTTCGTATTCAGCGTCCACGCCTGGTAATTAAAAACGTATTTTATAATAACGTAAATTACATAAAAATTATGTGGTATGTAATACATATATCTTTTCAAGTAACAAAAGGGCATATCAGCTTACTTCACTATTTCGATAAACAGGTGAAGACATACTTACAAAAAGGTAAGTTATTTTGTTATTACACATGCAAAGGAAGTCGGCACGGCACACATGTGTGGCCATTTTCCGTCTTTTTGTGATCCAAGGTAAAACAGCAAGTTAATTGTTATGGAAGGCAGACCGACTTATAACCAAATGAAGCCCGCGCTCCATAATCGACTGTCTGGTGTCACATCTTGTAAAGAGAATATAACTCCTACAATACTATTTCAAAGGTACAGGGTGGCGCACGAAAAATCGGCCTCGAGTACTAGACTGCTCATTGTCGCCCACCAGTCGTCATCTATTGTTTCGAAGTTGTTTTCATTAGCTTATTTGTTAATTCTTTACTGCCTAATTATTACATGTTTTTCTATTCTGCTCGCAGTGGTCAACAAATCGTGCGTAATTGGCCAGCAGTCTGTACTCGGGGCCGGCTTCTCGTACGCCACCTTATATTACTAGCGTTTCACTGCGATTAGCCACTTAACGCTACAGTTGGCTAAACGAGAGGTTTTGCATAATCACGCAAAATTATTTCTACAAGTGTATCGGAATTCTGTAATGAATAAAAACAGTACTCCAGGGGGGAGGCAAGTACCCCCTCTTGGCGCCTTCCACCTTCAGTCACCTATGTTATTAATTTTCAGTCTTTCAGTCTTTCATACGAACCATATACCATGCACAAATGAACGGTGAATGAGTAAAAATGAACGGTTCTCAGAAAAGAGCGATCACCAGTGAACTAGTTCCCAAGAATGAACGAGAATAGAGGAGATGTGTTTCACAGTAGAAAAGATGAACAAATGCTCATAGCTCCTCAGATATGCATTTTAGAGCTCATGTTTACTGGACGTTCTTTTCTTGCTTCGGTCCGTACTACCACATTTGACAGTTGGCTACCCTGCAGCCTTAGTTACAACTATACCGATAGATTTATTCTGCCGTCAAAGGTATCAGAATGAATTTCGCATATACGAGGGTAATCCCAAAAGTAAGGTCTCTTTTTTTTTTTTTTTTACAAGTACAGAACTCTGTGTGGCAGTTGGTCACACTGTTATGAAGAGTGCTTCACGCGCTGTGTGTAAACATGCGCACGCCGCGCTGAGGCGCTCAGTCTTGGCTTGCCAGCCGTTGAGAATGGAGCTCCTGTTAGATGTTACCGCGAAGTGCGCATTGCGCGCAGTTATTCGTTTTGTGAACGCAAAGGGCACTGCACCGATTGAAATCCATCGCTAATTGACGAAAGTGTATGGTGAGTCGTGCATGGATGTCAAAAATGTTCGTAAGTGGTGTAGAGAGTTTGCAGCTGGTCGGTCCGAAATTCATGACGAACAGCATTGCGGCGCGCTGGTATGGCATGGGCATACAAAAACTGCCACAGCGTCTACAAAAATGCATCGACAGAAATGGTGCTTATGTCGAAAAATAGCTAAATGTTCAAGCTGTAAACTGATGTAAACCATTGTAGAAATAAACAGGTCTATGTACTTATAAAAAAATAAGAGACCTTACTTTTGGGATTACCCTCGTAACTTTCTGCTCGTTTGTTTCCGGAGCAGAGTCCCTTTGCCTCAAATTGATACATCAAGAGCTCCCATACAGTAGTCTGTAGGGTGTGTGTGTGGGAGGGGGGGGGGGGGCAGGGGGAGGGGCTCAATCCTGGAAGTATATTTAATATTTTGGAAGACGAATGTCGACTTTTAAGCGGCCATAAAAAAGTTTCATTTTCGACCCTGTTAAATACCTGCGTAATGCTGACTGTTAAATCATTTTCTTGAAATAAAACCACCTCACTGCACTGTAGTTTTCCTTCTGCTGACAGCTAGAGCAGGGCTCCCCATTACCACCTGGTACGGGCACCCTCGGATACATTTGTCCTCCTCCGTAAACCTTTTTTATTTTTCGACATAGTCTCCTTTTAGACTTACACACTTGTCCAACGCTGTTCTAATTTGTTGATCCCTTCCGAATAATAGGAATTGTCCATGTCTGCAAAATAGCTATTAGTTGCTGCAATCACCTCGTTTGAATAAAATCTTTGTCCCGCCAGCCATTTCTTCAAATTGGGGAACAAATAGTAGTCCAAGGAAGCCAAGTCTGGAGAATAGGGGGGATGTTAAACGAGTTGGAATCCTATTTCCATTAATTTTGCGACCACAACTGCTGAGGTGTGTGCTGGTGCATTGTCGTGATGGAAAAGGAGTATTTTGCGGTCCAATCGCCAAAGTTTTTCTTGCAGCTCGGTTTTAAAACGGTCCAATAACGATGAATACTATGCACTTGTAATAGTTTTACCCTTTTCCAGATAGTCGATGAGGATTATCCCTTGCGAATCCCAAAAGACAGTCGCCATAACCTTTCTGGCCGAAGGAATAGTCTTCGCATTTTTTGGTGCAGATTCTCCCTTGGTAACCCATTGTTTAGATTGTTCTTTGGTCTCGGGAGTATAGTAATGTATTCATGTTTCATCCACAGTGATGAAACGCCACTTAAACTACTGCAGATTCTTCCTGAACAGCTGCAAACCATCCTTGCAACACTTCACACGATTTCGTTTTTGGTCAAGCGTGAGCAATCGCAGAACCCATCTTGCGGATAGCTTTCTCATGTTCAAATGTTTATGCAAAATATTATGTACCCGTTTATTCGAGATGCCCACAGCAGTAGCAATCTCACGCACATTAACTCTTCTGTCATCCATCTCCATATCATGGATTTTATCAATGATTTCTGGAGTTGTAACCTCGACAGAGCGTCCAGAACGTTCAGCATCACTTGTGCCCATATGACCACTTCGAAAATTTTGAAATCGAAGGTGCAGAGTCACCATGTCTATCAAGCTTCTCTTTAGTCTCCTAAGGTGTCTTACCTTTCATAAAGTAATGTTTAATCACCACACGAAATTCTTTTTGTCCGTTTTTTGACAATCACTCGACTTCCTTGATTCACACGAATGCCAAACACAAAGAAATATACCTATAAGGCTGAAACTTGGTGTACGTTCTTTCCAAAGATGCTACTAACTAAACATGATCTCGATACGCGCCGGTGGTGCCATCTCTCGGACTTTCCACGGACTTTTCAAACGTCCTTCGAACATGCACCGGCGGCTATAACGTCGCGGGTTCCTATCCTCATTTTGTTCCTGAAGACACCTTCTACATCCCCTCGTAGTTTGTCGGTGTAATTTTGAGACACCCTGCACAGTCTCTCTCTGCAAGGTGTCCCAATTATCTTGTTCACCCAAAATAACTTTTTTTCTGTTGTGTTAAATGAAAAATTGTTTCTGCCAATGTTTTTAAACATGATTGGGTAGTTCTTGCAGAGGCTATACTTTTTTTTGTAACCGCGCAGATGTAGGAGATACGGGGTAGAGATTAATTTTTTTAAGTGGAACCATATGCATTTTATTCAAGAATACACTCACCCTCTCCAAGAGCTATTTAAAACGTATCACACTGTACCATTTTATCCACAAAACTAGTAGCTATGGAAATAATAAATAATACATAACTTCTCTAATTTAAATATAACTTACGTGCATTTCATTAACTAAATCATTAAACTTCTTCAAGGTGCGTTTGAATATTTTACAAATTACCAATAAACATCGACTGCAACAGTACGGCACTGTACAGGAATTGGATATTGTTATTTTACAGTTCTGTATTGCAGTAATTGTGACAATGCAGAAATAACGTTGTCCATTATAGTAACTTTTACTACAATACTACTTCTACATGGAAATCAGAGCGTTACTACTTCCTCTGTAATGGCTGTGCAAGCATCAATAACGCGTTGCTGCATGTCCTCTGGTGTTTTTGGAACATTTTAGTACGCAGCATCCTTGACTTCTCCCCACAGAAAAAAAAAATCAACGGTGTAAGGTCCGGAGATCGGCCAGACCAACCAGCACGCCCACTACGTCCAATTCACCTACCAGGGTATTTACAGTCCAGAACTTGTCGTGGTCGTAAGGTGTTATGTCCAGGACATTCATCATGCTGATATCACATGACCATCCTCTGATTCAGAGGTACTGCGTCCAAGAGAACAGCCGGCCGGTGTGGCCGTGCGGTTCTAGGCGCTTCAGTCTGGAACCGCGTGACCGCTACGGTCGCAGGTTCGAATCCTGCCTCGGGCATGGATGCGTGTGATGTCCTTAGGTTAGTTAGGTTTAAGTATTTCTAAGTTCTAGAGGACTGATGACCACAGATGTCAAGTCCTATAGTGCTCAGAACCATTTGAACCAATCCAAGAGAACAGGAAGAGTTTGTCTTAAAAATTGGGCATATTGTCTAACATTGTGGTTGTCGTTTGCAAAGAAATGTCCGGTAATGGTATCCCCAACGATTCTGCACCAAGCATTAACGTTCCATGGACGTTGATGCTCTATTTGTCGGAGCCATTGTGGATTATTGATGGACCAGTAATGCACATTTCTCATATTGACAATTCCTTCGTTGGAACATGATGCATCGTCGGAAAAAAGAATACCTGAGAAGAAATTAGGAGTAGTCAAAAGTTGTTGTTGAGCGCAATGACAAAACTGAACCCTGTTGCTGAAGTTATTCCATAAGTTCTTGGCGTAAATGAACATGGTAAGTATAGAATTTATGACGTTGCAGAATGCGATGTGCACTTGTTTTCGAGACATTAACTTAATGTTGAATTCGTCGTGTGCTGACTTGGAGGATTCACGGCTACGGCAGCGAGCACAGCATCCTCTGCAACTTTGTCTGTTCCTGTTCTACGACCGTTTCGAGGTAATGCATTTGAAGTACCCGTTTCAAGTAGACGAGAAATGAGACGATCAACATCCAGCAAGAAGGCGATGGCTTGTCGGGGAATTGTCTGCTGTACAGTAGTTGCGCCTGAACATAATTTCGCCCTCATAGAGCAAATTACAGTTCAGGTCTGTGGAGTACAAGATAGACATAATAATCATAATGTTCCCTAACAGTACCCAACATAAAAATTCAAGTTACTGAATTATTTCCTGTCAACGTACTTTCTCTGTAGATCAGCAGCATTTCTACCTTATCGTCATGCGTGCACATCATATACCTTTACGCAACAAAAATTGCGTTTACAATGTGTACTACCACTGTGCAGTTACTAACTTATGCACGACTACAGTGGTATGCACTGTACTTTACGCTAAAGCAACAACAAATTAGGTGGGTGGGGGTTTGGGGGGGGGGGGGGGAATAGGAGTATCTATGTTTACATGAGTCGGAAATCATAAACAGAATCCACACCTCTACTGCAGCACTACGTTGGGTACGTAATGAATATATCAAGGCAGTAAACAACCTGGTTTCTTCAAAACTGGTGTACTCTTTATTGTTTACACATCTACGTTTTATTGAAAAAAAATGGTACAGCATGATACACTTCTGAATAGCTCTTGGAGAGGGTAAGTGTATTCTTGAGTAACAAGTACATGGTTCCATTTAAGAAATTTACCCCGTATCTCCTACATCTGAGGGGACACGTAAAACGTATGACCTCAGTGACAACTATCCAGTGACGTGAAAAAACATTGGTTGAAACAATTTTTCATTTAATGGATCAGAAGAATGTTAGTTTGGGTGAGCAAGATAAATGGTACAACAAGTATATTTCTTCAGTCCTTCAACCTTCCCTTCTTTGCTTAGTATGATGAAGAGTGTACCCCAACAGACTGGTATTGTTCACAACACTGTCTTACTTGAATGACAGACTCGCTGTCCGAAGGAAACGATGTGGTCACCATAGTCAACTACAGCAGTGAAGAACGCTATGCTGTGCAACAAGCAATAAGGGAGCCACGTCAAACAGCGGGAGGAGTTACAACCACTACAGGGTGTTTCAAAACGGACCTTCACTGAACCCAGGCGTGCTAGCTGTGTGTTTTGGTTTGAAGAATCGAAGTCGGCGACAAGAGTTCAGCGTAATTTCCGTACCAAGTTCGCTAAAGATGTTTACTTCATGCAAGATGGTTCACGATCCCACTACCTGGCCTACAATTTATGAGTGGCATGAATGTTTTGTAGAAACAGAGTGCTCGGTAAGACATGGGAAATCATCAGGTCGTGCGTAAGACAACGTTTTGTCAACAGCCCTACGAAATCGACCTGGCGTGCATCTCCCGAACTGCAAATCCCACATATGACTGTTTGGCATGTGTTGATAAACCGATTGCATTTGAAACTGCACAGACTGATAAAATTTCTCGCAAGAACTAGGTGCTGGTATGATATGTTAAATCGACTACATGAGGATGAACACTTCTTGGACAAAATTATCTTTTCTGATGAGTCGACTTTTCTCTTGAGTGACAAGGTTAACACACATAACTGTAGGATCTGGGGCAGTGAAAATCCACATCAAACATTATAACATCTTTGTGATAGCCTTAAACTGCACGTTTTTTGTGCATTGAGTAGGCCCCTGTTTTTCCTTGAGAGAGCCACCAGTGGGATAGTATACTTGGGTATGTGACATCAATAAGGATGACCAAGAGCAAAATGTTTACTTCACGCAAGATGGTTCACGACCCCCCTACATGGTTGACGTCCGGTATTTTCTCAGTGACCGCTTTCTAGGTCAATGGATTGGCTGTGATGCGCCAATTACATGGACCCCAAGTTCCCCAGGCGTGACATCACTTGATTTATTTTGTGATGGGGATTTATTAAGAATATCGTGTTTGTACCTTCTGTGCCAGCTTCTCTACCTGAAGTTAGAGCAAGAATTTATGCCACCACTGAGCAAGTTACACCTGCAGTGCTGCAGCGAATTTAGGAAGAAACTGACTTCCGGTGGGATGTGTGCAGGATAACCAGCGGAAGCCACATACAACATCTTTAGTTTAAGGTAAAAAAAAATTATATGTTTTCCTACAAAATAACACTAAACCCAGCTCTGTATCTTCTTTCAAAAAATTTATATGAATTTTTAAAGTTGTAAAGACCTTTTTGAAACACCCTGTACTAACAGAAATGCATGACCCACAGTCTCATGCTCGATTGTGATGTGGCGACTGCTTGGGGGGGGGATGTCTTTCCCCAACTACTAGTAGGTCACATTTGCACCCGCACTTCCACAGCACTGTTTGCGATGGTGCCAAGAAGTAGGGGGACAACCTTCGTGTCACCCCAAAGTACCGTTATCCAAGATGGAGGCCGTGACATCAGCTGAAGACTTCATCCGAGATGGCGGCAGGACGTCAGCTGATGACGTCATCCAGGATGGCGGTCATGGCGTCAGCTGATGACGTCATCAAAGATGGCAGCAGTGAGTTAGATGATGACACAAGTACCACTATCCAAGATGGCGGCTGTTACGTCATCTGATGAAGCAAATGCTGTTATTCAAGATGGTGGATTTTGGCGGGAAGTTTGAATTTTGGTGGGAAGATAGTTTTATTCAGCTACCTTCACTAACCTAGCCCCCTCCTCTCCCCCCAAAAATGGCGGGAAGTTCAAATTCCATCAGGACAATGCCACAAGGCCACCTCCACTAACCTAAGAAAATGGTGGGAAAGGAATGGCACTTGGGCTACCTCCACAACCTAAGTCATCCGACCGCCACCTCTTCCTAGGAAATGGAAGGAAAAAGGACTCAGCCTGCACTGGACTGTTGGAGAGAGGAAGGAGTGTACTTTATTTATTTTGGAACAATTTATTTAGGGATGGAGTGAGAGGTTGCCCCAGGTCGAAGCAGGTGATGAAAGACTCCCCAGGCTGCTGCACATAAGGCCTCCCCGGTTTGTTTGACAAACAGGTTCCAGGTGCTGTCTGTGGCTGACACTGTCGTTGAGCCAGATGCTGTCGTCTGTCCTGTTTCAGAGGAAACCACTCAGCCTGCAAGATCCGGGCAATCGCAGAGGGTGGGATTATTGGTAGTTGGGAGCTCCAACGTTAGGCACGTTATGGGGCCCCTTAGGGACTTGGCTGACAAGAAGGGTAAGAAAACCAATGTGCACTCCATGTCCATACCGGGTAGAATCATTCCAGATGTGGAAAGGGTCCTCCGGATGCCATGAAGAGCACAGGGCGCAGCCAACTGCAGGTGGTTGCTCACGTCGGTACCAATGATGTGTGTCACTTTGGATCAGAAGAGATTCTCTCTGGTTTAGAGCGGCTAAGAGAAATGGTAAAGGCTGCCAGGCGTGCTTTCAAGATGAAAGCAGAGCTGACCATTTGCGGCATAGTCGACAGGACCGATTGTGGACCTCTGGTACAGAGCCGAGTGGAGGGTCTGAATCAGAGGCTCAAATGGTTCTGCGACCGCGTAGGCTGCAGATTTCTCGACTTGCGCCATAGGGTGGTTGGGTTTCGGGTTCTGCTGAATAGGTCAGGTGTCCACTATACGCAGGAGGCAGCTACACGTGTTGCAGGGGCTGTGTGGCGTGGACTGGGCGGTTTTTTAGGTTAGAGGGTCTTGGGAAAACACAAGAAGGGCTCCAGTCACAAAGAGGGCAGGCTGAACACAGGAAGAACGTAGATAAAGGAACCATTGGTATAACAGTTGTAAATTGTCCTAGCTGTGTTGGGAAAGTACCAGAGCTCCAAGCGCTAATAGAAAGCACTGATGCTCAAATCGTTATAGGCACTGAAAGCTGGCTAAAGCCAGACATAAGCTCAGCTGAAATTTTTGCGGAGAACCTAACAGTGTTCCGAAAGGATAGGTCAAACACGGTTGGCGGTGGCGTGTTTCTTGCTGTCAGAAGTAGTTTAACTTGTAGCGAAATTGAAGTAGATACTTCCTGCGAGTTAGTATGGGCAGAGGTCATTGTTGGCAACCGGAATAAAATAATAATTGGATCCTTTTACCGACCTCCCAATTCAGATGATACAGTTGTTGAAAGGTTCAAAGAAAACTTGTGTTTGATTTCAAACGCGTACCCGACTCATACGATAATACTTGGTGGTGCCTTTAATTTACCCTCGATATGTTGGCGGAAATACATGTTTAATTCCAGAGGTATGCATATAATATCATCCGAAATTGTGCTAAATGCATTCTCTGAAAACTATTTCGAGCAGTTAGTTCATGAACCCATGCGAATAGTAAACGGTTGTGAAAACACACTTAATCTCTCAGCAACAAATAATCATGAGTTGATAACAAGCATTAAAACCGATTCAGGGATTAGTGAACACAGGGTTGTCGTAGCGAGACTGAATATTGTAATCCCCAAATCCCCGAAAAATAAGCGAAAAATATAGTTATTCAAAAAAGCAGATAAAAATTCACTTGACGCCTTCCTGAGAGAAAATCTCCACTTATTAATAATATATAAGTGTATATATTAATAATATAAGTGTAGACCAGATGTGGCTTAAATTCAAAGAAATAGTATCGGCAGCAGTTGAGAGATTTATACCAAATAAATTAACAAACGACGGAGCTGATCCCCCTTGGTACACAAAACGGGTTTGAACACTGTTGCAGAAACAACGAAACAAACATGCCAAATTTAAACAGACGCAAAATCTCCAAGATTGGTGTTCTTTTACAGAAGCTCGAAATTTAACGCGGACTTCAGTGCTAGATGCCTATAACAGTTTCCACAACGAAACGTTGTCTCGAAACCTGACAGAAAATCCAAAGAGATTCTGGTCGTATATGAAGTATATTAGCGGCAAGAAAAAATCAATGCCGTCTCTGCGCGATAGCAATGGAGATACTATCGAAGACAGTGCTGCCAAAGCAGAGTTACTAAACATAGTGTTCCATAATGCCTTCACAAAAGAAGACGACGTAAATATTCCAGAATTCGAATCAAGATCAGCTGCCAACATGAGTAACGTAGAAGTAAATATCCTCATAGAAGTGAAGCAACTTAAATCACTTAATAAAAGCAAGTCTTCTGGTCCAGACTGTATAACAATTAGGTTCCTTTCGGAGTATGCTGATGCATTAGCTCCATACTTAACAATCATATACAACTGTTCTCTCGACGAAAGATCCGTACCCAAAGACTGGAAAGTTGCACAGATCACACCAATATTCAAGAAATGTAGCAAGAGTAATCCACTAAATTACAGGCCCATATCATTAACGTCGATATGTAGCAGGATTTTAGAACATATATTGTGTTCGAACATTATGAATTACCTCGAAGGAAACTGTCTATTGACACACAGTCAATATGGGTTCAGAAAACATCGTTCCTGTGAAACACAACTAGCTCTTTATTCACATGAAGTGTTGAGTGCTATTAACAAGGGATTTCAGACCGATTCCGTATATCTGGATTTCCGGAAGGCGTTTGATACTGTACCACACAAGCGGCTCGTACTGAATTTGAGTGCTTTTGGAATATCGTCTCAGTTATGTGACTGGATTTGTGATTTCCTGTCAGAGAGGTCACAGTTCATAGTAACTGACGGAAAGTCATCGAGTAAAATAGAAGTGATTTCAGGCGTTCCCCAACGTAGTGTTATAGGCCCTTTGCTGTTCCTCATCTATATAAACGATTTGGGAGACAATCTGAGCAGCTGTCTTCGGTTGTTTGCAGATGACGCTGTCGTTTATCGACTAGTAATGTCATCAGAAGATCAAAACAAACTTCAAAACGATTTAGAAAAAATATCTGAATGGTGCGAAAAGTCTCAATTGACCCTGAATGACGAAAAGTGTGAGATCATCCACATGAGTGCTAAAAGGAACTCGTTAAACTTCAGTTACACGATAAATCAGTGTAATCTAAAAGACGTAAATTCAACTAAATACCTAGGTATTACAATTACAAACAACTTAAATTGGAAGGAACACATAGAAAATGTTGTGGGGAAGGCTAACCAAAGACTGCGTTTTATTGAGAGGACACTTAGAAAATGTAACAGACCTACTAAGGAGACTGCCTACACTACACTTATCCGTCCTCTTTTAGAATACTGCCGTGCGGTGTAGGATCCTTACTAGATAGGACTGACGGAGTACATCGAAAAAGTTCAAGAAAGGCAGCACGTTTCGTATTATCGCGAAATATGGGAGAGAGTGTCACAGAAATGATACAGGATTTGGGCTGGAAATCGTTAAAAGAAAGACGTTTTTAGTTATGATGGAATCTCTTCACGAAATTCCAATCACCAACTTTCTCCACCAAATGCGAAAATATTTTGTTGACACCGACCTACATAGGGAGGAACAATCACGACGATAAAATAAGGGAAATCAGAGCTCATACGGAAAGATATAGGTGTTCATTCTTTCCATGTGCTGTACGAGATTGGAATAATAGGGAGTTGTGAAGGTGGTTCGATGTACCCTTTGACAGGCACTTAAATGTGATTTATGGAGTATCCATGTAGATATAGATGTAGAGTATATTTATCACAGTGATACAGAACACAAGTACTAACATGTCACACAGCATACAGACTTGCAAACTACTCCTAAATAACTCATGTATAATGCTCTACATCGGCGCCTGCTAATTGTAAACTGTCAAAATGATGCATTACACAACCTACAGACATGCAAACCACTCGTAAATAATGCAAAATATTTGTGTTCAGAGAGCCAAACAACTCGTAAATTGTCAAAATAAAAATCCATATAAAATACTCCACTAACATGCTTGCTAATTGTCAACTGTCATAATCATGCACCAGTCTTTATTTAAACAATTAGAGGCAGCACCACCATCCAGTGTGTTCGCCATGAGGTCCGCACTCCAACTGATGTAGTACACAATACCACCACCAGAGGGTGCTCTTGTCCATTCCGTGACGTAATCCAAGATGGCAACCATGACGTCAGCTGATGACGCAAGTACCGTTATCCAAGATGGCAGCAAACAGTGTGTTCATCACGAGGTCTGGCACTAGTACACAGTACCACCAGAGAGTGCTGGCGTCTATTTCATGATGTACTCCAAGATAGTGGGCAGGAAATGGCAGGGAAACGACTCTACCTGTGCAGGATATAAGTTTTTATTTTGCAGGCAGTGTCTCCAACACGAAATCTAGACTCCAACTGACCTAGTACACAATACTGCCACCAGAGGGTGCTGTTATCCCTCCTGAGATGTAATCGAAGATGGTGGTCTACGAAAATGACTCAGCCTGCACTGGAATGCTGGAGAGACTAAGGAAGGAGTGTACTTTATTTATTTTGGAACAATTTATTTAGGGATGGAGTGTTGTTATCACACTTGATACAAAACACATGCATGGTGTCACGCCACACAGTACACAGACCTGTAAACTACTAATAAATAATGCTCTGCACACAAGCAAACAATTCCTAATTTACCGAAATAATTTCGTTAGAGGCATGCAAACTCCTCCTAAATAATGCAGTACACTGATGTGTAGACATGCTCAGTACTCGTAAACTGTCCAAATAGTGCATAGCACAGCCTACAGACCTGCTCGCAAAATAGTGCAACAGACAGGCAAACAATGTACAGAGACACCATCCACCACCCCCTGTCCAGTAGACTGCACAGGAGGCTACCTGCAGCCCCACAAAGTGACGTGGCCGTCAGCTGTCATACCACACACAGATGCCCTCAAGCTTGAGATGGTGACATCCCTTTCATACTTAGTACCTGAGAAATTCCTCCCAAAAATACTTGTTGACCTAGGCACCATTGCTGATGCGACTGAATGGGAGCACAGACACTCCAGGGGTGCACATGCTAAATTCGCCGCAATCGACCGCTGGACACAAACGAGCGTGACCCATCGCTCTCATGCTGCTGTAGGAGAAAGTTGTTTCTATTTTCGAGTATACAGTCAGTGTTACGCTGACATCACATAACTCCAAGGCACACTCACGACAGTCCCATATGTGAGACACCTCTGGGCAGCACCTGTGTTTTACCATTGCTGACGCGATAATGGGGTACTGATGTCAGTGAATAGCACAAGGTGCATTGTTCCTAGCGCGATATGCGAGACGTGTCTAACCGTGCTTAACTGCCCAGCGTGCCTGATGCAATGCCGCAAAGTGTGCGCGCGTAGCTGCAAACCATCGCAAGTGCATCTAATAAGGTTCTGAATCTTATACTGACGTAACATCTCTATGTAAATAAGCGCCACGTCTTAACTGCTGCTGACGTGAACCCTCGCTCTACCTGTGCTCCAGCGCCGAAAAAGATGTCGCAATGCTTTCCAGAATAGCACAGGCTGCTTTCACCCAAGCAATCCTCAGGTGTTCCCTTCATGTGTTCAACATACACAAACGTTCTCACTGCATCATGTCTCTGACCACTCACGGGAACACCATTCTTGTTGTTTGGAAAGAGAGCATTGTCTAAGCGTAGACGAGTGTCAAATCGGAACAATTACACACGTTTTCAGCGGCAAAAAACTATTTTACACCGATCGCGATAATGCACCAATAACTAAACCTTGCAAACTGCTCTACACATCATCAATTACGCAAACGCTCTTACTCAAGTACGCTGCACTCTGTCTGGGGACAGGACCTTGTATATTAGAGCGTGAAACCGAACTCCAATGCATCAATATATCATCGCATACCGTGTCGATGTTGTAAAGATACAATTCGTGTCCTGCGCCACACAAAATCACCACTTTTATGTAAGAGAGCCATCAGTATATCGAAGTCACTTTCAGAACTGTTGTGCAAAGACTGGCTCGTTTCCTCCTTGGTACAAATGCGCTACTCTTCCTACTCCAGACCCGATTGCTTGCTTGCGTTTCTAGACCCATCTCCGGACTCTGGGATTACACGAACACAAGTATTTCTGCATCGTTTGCCATAATATTATACTATTTTCGCTGTACTTCTAGATATCAAGCACACAGCCGTATTCTACCGATCGCTCGTGCAACATAATTCCAAGGATATAGACAGGAAATTATTTCTCTAGAAACCCGAAACTTTGGCGTTTATCCCATCTGCGAGGACGTTTACGTGAGAACTCGAAACAAATAGAGGGAACTGATATTTGCACTCTCGAATACAGATGTCGGTGATGTGACAGATTCCAAATCATCCCTATGATTTGCAAGGTCAACTAAAGCGTTTCTCATGTTTAGAGAACTGGCAAACGTGTCTTCCACACGCTAGATGTACGCAGCACAATCGATCTTCTCTCAACTAAATGAAGGCGCGAAAGTGCGGAAGTAGTCAACTGAACAATATTCATGGGAGGGAATAACGATCCAGCACAAACACACCTCCATATTCAATCTTCTGAAATTTCCATGCAATCACGAAAGCTGTCGAAAACATACTAAGTATTAGTTCGCTATTCGGTCGTCTAGAGAACAACACGGTTAATTCATCTACATTCCTACACTCCAACAGACCTCTCCAGTCTGACAGCTCCTACCGTTAATGGTAAATATGAATCACCCCCGCACAGGTGACCAGCGCTGCAGGCCGACCAAGCACTGGTAGAATGTTTATCCTAAGAAACCGGTCATATATATATTTTATCCTCCTACTTACAACTAAATGTTACGATTGCAGTCTCAGTTTAACGACATTTGACAATGAGTGAAGTATCGGAAATACACTCTGTTGATGGCTGTGGCTCTGGAAATAGAAATATCAGTACCATGCTTATGACCTGACATACTCTTCCCATGTTATCACAGTGCTCTAGTAGTTGATCACTCGGTCATGCAGAACTAGAGCAAATGCTGCAGTATGTTCTGGGAAATTTGTTGAAGATTCAAATTCAGTTCGCACATCTATAGATCCAGACTTAATTATCTCGTTCTGTTTCGAGCAGTCTATTACTATGAATTAGTGAAAGCTCCTTGAATTTATGTGGACTGAGTAGATACCCTCCTCCCTCTCCTTCGCCAATTTCGTGGTAAGAAGCGCGAAACCTTGCATACATGTCATAAGTTATACTGTATACATTTTGATTCCACTGTAGATGTAAATTGTCATATGGGTAGGATTCTGAATTGAGGTAGACTTTGGCATTAGTTGATTTGCAGTTGTCGAATATGGTGGAATCATTTGCTACATTACCTCTTCCATCAGTCTGAAATCCAAGTATGATGAATTTAGGTCTCTCTAGCTGTGAAGAGGTTTTAATAGTCCATGTTTGTCTGCTCGCTGTCGGTAGCACTAGGTTCTCGAAAACCTCCCACGAACGAAATGTCAGTGACAGAAATGTACTGGAATTCAGGATTTTTAAAAGCTTCAAACGCTCCTTGTCAGATACACTGATGTGAGGCATTTTCCATATTATCTTGTTGGATTGTGATCATATTCTCCTCTTGAGCTCTGTGAATGTATGAGTTATTATCCATCACACTCCACACCAGAATGAGTTCTTATTTAGAGTTCATAATAATCTGTCTCATGTCCTCAAAGTACCCCATAAGCATTTTTAGAGATAAGCATGCAGTAAATCGCTTGTACTCTGCAACTGTTCTATCCTCTGGATCGTCTATGAACCATCCTGCATTTTCTGAACTATGCAAATCTGTGGGTGATGCAGAGATGTATGTTTTAAGGGTTGATGTTATGCCGACATTGCGTGTACAGTCTATCTCAGAACCATTGAGTTCACAGCCACTCTTGGAACAGGAATGCTAAAACATTACGTGTAAGCTTGGATCCCACTGTATTACTGCCATCGGTTTTCTTGAATGACCCCTCTAGATATATGAAACTCTTGAATGGAAGCGTGTGTGCATCTTGGTGCTGGATGACAATCTTAATTTCATTGTTCTTGTTAAATGTGATTGAAGCGTAAGGTTTATGAGAGAAGTATTCCTGACATATAATTTTCTCATCATACTATACCGGCTGGTTATATTGAGTGAGGACATCATTACACAGTTTCAAGCCAACTGACTTAAGAAACTCGTAGTTTGCACGTGTTATCACTTTGCTGTTCGGTAGCAAAGTGACAGGCTGTGGATCGCGTGCACTTGTTTTATACCGTATGCTCATCCTGCCTTAGATGTAAACGGACAATGATTTCCTCACCACGAAAGTCATCAAGTATGTTATTCTGGTCCATAATACGCAGCTCCAAATAATCCAATGTCTGAGCTGACACTGGAAGGTATATTGCATTGGCAGTATATTACAATTGAGGGAAAGAATTCGTAAATAGTATGAATCAGACTATCGTTGAGGTAGGAGTTTCTAGCAATGTTACACTCACCTCGGATTGTCCTGATGGGAAGTATGTCCACAGTCTGATCTCACTTGTAAAATTTACTTGGATCCTTCTTCAAAACCTGCTCTTTTGTGAAACCCAGCAGGCGCCCTATTGAACCTTTCTGATTAAAGTCAATCGTTGCACTTACAGTCCTTATTTCAGATTTAAGTGTATTGATGTTTGCACGTAGTTCAATACCTTTTCCAGACTGTTTTAAGACTTCATTTAAATCGTCGATATCGTATGCACCCGATTCTACTTCCACAATGTCTTTTTCACCGTTAATATCCATATGCAGTTTGTTGTTAGTCTCACCAACGCTCAAAGCAATTGGCGGGAAGTAATTTGCAAGCAATACAGATGATCGTTCTTTCAAAAAATGGTTCAAATGGCTCTGAGCACTATGGGACTTAACATCTATGGTCATCAGTCCCCTAGAACTTAGAACTACTTAAACCTAACTAACCTAAGGACATCACACAACACCCAGTCATCACGAGGCAGAGAAAATCCCTGACCCCGCCGGGAATCGAACCCGGGAACCCGGGCGCGGGAAGCGAGAACGCTACCGCACGACCACGGGATGCGGGCGATAGTTCTTTTAATGTCAAAGTGTACGATATCGCATCTGAACCTCAACTGATGAAGGAATGTTTAAAGCTCCTCCTTATATAGCATGCTTCTTCTTCTTTGCAAACATCAAGAGAAACATGATGCATAGATGTCCACAGAGGTACGTATTAACGTCCTGATAGCGCCAATAATTGTAGAACACACGTCTTCTCAGAGTTAAGTATCGTTGTAATTCTTCTGGCAGTTGCAGGTCACCAAATGAGTCGAAATAGTAGACGGTATCCGCATTTTTCATAACATATGATACCCAGTGGGTGCCAGGGACTCCAGCAAAATCTAAATTCACAATGGTACATTCGCCAGTTTTCCACATAGTCTTCAGTAATGTATCCCACATAAACACATCACTGAATCTTTGTATCTTGAATTTATCTCTAACAACCTCAAGAAGATCTGTATTTGTGAGCGGTCCATCTGGTAGGACCGCTAATGGGCTTTTTTTAATTTATGAATAGACCGAGCTCTTTCCTGTACAGTTTCAAGTACAGTCCTTTTCCGATGGGTGAGGCTTCCATCATGCCGTTATGTCTTCTTGCCTCTTCTAACTGTGCTTGGGAGTTTTGCGCGTCCTTGACCGTTCGAGCGATAGCTGCAGCAGCACCAGCGAGGGACCCTAACGGCGAGAGTGCAGAGAGGGCCGGGATGAGAAATGGAAGAAAACCGCAAGATGTCTTTGGTATTGGTAGAACTCTAGGTGCTTTAACCCATCCTTTTTTCTTCTTCTTGCATCTTTATGCTTCAGTGTGTTTTTAGCTGCATACATCGCTGTCAGGATACGGTTCTTCAAACAGCTCTGCTTCCTGCTCTTTTCCTTCATCTTTTTTAGTGCACAATGTGCAGCATTCATAACTCGCTTGAAATTCATCACTCCTAATCCCCACCTTAATTTTTCCTCGCATGGTTTTATCAGCTTCAAATGCTGCAATGTGCTGACCAATACCAATATCCTTTCTTCTCCATATCGCCTTAGTGTTATCAGCTAAAATCCTATCTGCAATGTGACGACTTGATAGGTCTTTATTTGCAGCGTATGCAATGTCATGTTCCATACTCGCTTCGTCGAGCAGGTTAACCCCCTTACCACCTCGTGTCAAGCGTTTCTGAAGCTTTCTCTCAGGTCCACAGTAGTTATACCCAGGGATGTGTAATTCCACTGGCAGTTTGTCTAGAACACCTCCACCTCCTCTAATGCGTCTCCTAGCACGCGTGTTATGCTACTGCAGTGGTTGTGGACTATGCGCGCAAATTACGTAGCAAATCGTCGGCATCAATCCAACTGTATTATGTAGCAGGAAAAGCACGCCATTTGACTAGTGCTTTATTTCCACGACGTCTTATGACTCTTTCCATTAGAAAAACATCCGGTTCTGAGCTTTCATGCAACTCCCTGGTGTAGAAGCAGTCTCCAATTTCTTCACCTTTACTATCCTTCAATATATAAGTTCTACGATTCGTTCTTTGCACCTTTGAAACAGTAAATATTTCTGTTGGCCAGTTCGGTAGGTATGATTTCTCAAATGCTGAGTTGTGTTCTGAGATACATACCAAATCACCTAAATTAAATTTCTGTCTGCGTGGATCCAGCATTTTAATGCGATGGTACACCATATCCATGAGTCCATTATCACGAACATCGATTGGTCCCATTTTTATTGTGGTATGTTTGGTTTGATTATACTGAGCAATTATTTCTGGGAGGATATCTGTCCATTTGTATGAGCATCGAAGGTTAAAATGCATCCCCTTTCGGCCTTTTATTGTTCTGTTCAGACACTCGACGATAGTTGCCTCCATGTGAGTGAATGTTGAGTAGTGATGTATTCCATACCGCTGCATCACGGTCTTGAAATACCTATAGTAAAACTCTCCGCCGCGATCGGTTTGAAGGTTGTCTGGGCATCGATTCGTCCCTGTCTGTAGCAAACGCTCAAAAAATCCGCGACATTTCTACCCATTTTTGTTTTAACAGGTAATTCCCAAGCAAATTTGGACTATGTATCAATAACCGTTAAAATATATTTGAATCCATTATTCTCATGTGAATATTCCTTCATATCTACAAGATCAGCTTGCCACAAGTCATCCAAACCTTTAATCATAACATGCTCATTACTATGCGCTCATTCAAATGAGCTGCATTACCTGCAGCAGCTGATGCCATGAGTAGCTGTAGTCGATATATTAGCTCGTTGGGATCGACATAATATATATACTGCGGGATTCGATGGTTCACTGCTTTATGCTCAATGTCAATACCATCACCGCTGCTGCTGTTGTTGTTCTTGCTGTTTTCACCATCAAGTATTGATTTTATAATGGTTTTATATTTCTTGTTGCTCGGGCTTTTCGCGACCTTATGTACATCAGTCATGTTCAGTATTTCACGGTACGTTTCCCTACCATTAACTGAATAATTTATAAGGTTTTTTGGTAGGTCTCAGGAAAATAAGATTCATTAAGCCAGGTGTTCTCTCAAACCGCCATCATCAATATATATATACAGTAAAACTGCGTTAACACGAATCCGAAGGGACCGAAAAATCAGGAGTTCGTGTTAAAAAAATTCGTGTTAAGTAAAAACACAGATTTTAATAAGTATACATGTACAGCAGTACACTAATGTGTAACACCACACTATCAATCACGTTATTGTAGACTATAAAGTGATTGTAAAATCCAAGTACTCACAAATTATGTACGTTACTTTCTTGGCAAAAATTCGGTCATGGTTCGCTGACGTTTATGGGAACGATAATATTTTGTATTGTTATTTCAGCTTTAAAAAATTGACATGTTCCACATCCACGAGGGTCTCCTCAGCACGGATCTGTCGAACGAAAACTAATCTAATCTAATCTAAACGAGCAATTGGCCCTTCTTGCACCTCGTTCACATCATTTGGCACATCCGATTCCACAGAAGCTCATACGGCAACATCCTCGTCTACACTATTGAATTCTTCGAAACTAATCCCAGGGTTCGCAACGTCCTGCAGAACTGTCCATTCATCAGGTGAAGTGGCATCTTCTAACTCGTGGACATCTCCGGTGCTGCTGTCTCGAAGTTCTGTTAAAGCACTTCCCTATATGATGTGGCGATACTGAGTTCCAGGCTGCTACGATGACTTTATTGCGTCAAGCAGATTCCAATTAGGGGTTGCACTAATGTTTTCAGCAGCACGAATTGCAGCTCTTACAAGTAGCTTACGATAAGCTCTCTTTATGAGAGAGATTATGCCTTGGTCCAAAGGCTGAAGGCGGCTTGTGGCGTTGGGTGGAAAAAACTGAACCTTTATGTTGGATAGGTTCAGATCATGAACGTTATGGGCAGTACATCTCTCCAATGTAAGAAGAACATGTCTATTTTGAGCAATCATTCGACTGTTGAAACGAAGAAGCCACTTGCGAAATGATGTGCCATCGATCCAAGCTTTCTTGTGGTGAGAGTAGATGCAAGATAAAGTGTCCATATTTATGTTTTTGAAACAACGGTGTTTCTCCGATTTACCGATAACCCAGGGACGAAACTTCTCACTGCCGTCAGCATTACAGCACAGTACAACAGTCACACGTTGTTTGCTTCGTGCTCCACCGTGACACTTATCACCTTTCGTCCCCAGAGTGTGATTCGGAAAAAGATTGTAGAAAAATCCAGTTTCATCCATGTTAAACACATCACACGAGGCATACTTTTCCCTTACTCGGTTAAATTCATGCAACTAGCTGTTTGCACTTCCTTCATCAGCTTTATTTGCTTCACCACAAATTTGCACAGATGAAATTGAATGTCTCTTTTGGAACCGATACAACCAACCAGCAGAACAATGGAAGTCTTCGCTGCCCATATCTTTAGCAGTATCATTTGCTTTTGACTGAATCACAGGGCCAGTTAAAGGTATGTTAGGTGCACGCATATGATTAACCATTCTAACAGTAACGTCTTGGTGTCTTCATACTTGGCGGTACGAAGACGTTTAGATTTGCTTCCAGAACATGATGCCGTAGCATTAATAATTTTTTCTCGATTCTTAATAATCGTAGACAAAGTAGATTTAGGTATTCCAAACTGCTCTGCAATTGCTGTTTTCTTGGTACCATGGTCCACTTCATCTAGAATCTTATGCTTTAACTGTACATTTAGAGCTGTCTGTTGCCTCTTTGCCATTTTCGCGTGCTACGGTACCGGTTGTTACTGTAGTTTTTATTCAGTATTCCAACTCGACACGGCTATGAGTAACAGAACACCTGTCAAATCTGGCACGGAGTACATTCCTAAATGCTGCTGCACACATTATTGAATGTCTTACAATGTACAGCATACGCTGATTATTGAGGTGATAATCGCGGCTACCGACCAACAACACGTTAAAAACGAGTCAACAATAAGTATAATTAGCTTTGTAGCTACATTTACTACATTCATTTCGGTAAAAAAATTACGCTTTTCGGAAGATTGTGTTACAGTGAAATTTAATTACGCTAGGATCTGAAACAGAGTTCGTAATTCGCCTTAACCGAAATTCGTGTTAACCGATAAAACATACCATAAGAACTAACGTATTCCTGGCGGGATTTTTTCGCGTTAACCGTGAGTTCGTCGTATGTGAGTTCGCGCTAACGAGGTTATACTGTGTGTATATACACAGTATAACCTCGTTAGTTGTATATATGTTACCCATGAACAGTAACTTGATTAATTTATGTGAATAACTGGTGTGGCGTTGAAAAAATATTAATAAGCGAAATACTTTGACTATAATGAGAGAGGTATGAAATAAAACGCAAACACGGTTTGAGATTATATATACATACATTATTTATTTATTTAAATATCATACATCGGATGTTTTATTTCAAGAAAATCATCAGAATCTTTCTGTATCTTCTTCTTCGCATCTCTGCAGTATTTCCCGAACAGAGCTTTTTGACATGGAATAAATTCCGCTTATATCTCCCTCTAGCTGGCCGTGCGGTTCTAGGCGCTACAGTCTGGAGCCGAGCGACCGCTACGGTCGTAGGTTCGAATCCTGCCTCGGGCATGGATGTGTGTGATGTCCTTAGGTTAGTTAGTTTAATTAGTTCTAAGTTCTAGGCGACTGATGACCTCAGAAGTTAAGTTGCATAGTGCTCAGAGCCATTTGCACCATTTTTCTCCCTCAAGCCAATGGATGTCTCACAGTAGTCAGGTTTTTCACACGCATATTTCACCTGTTTCTCTTTCGGTTCAGCGTTCACGTGCAAACAAAGGTACTACTTCAAGTCATCAACATGTACACTATGCGCATGTAGGAAGTTTACAACATCATTGCATGCAGAGTCTATGCTTGGCAACCAGCGGTTCAATCTCTCCAAAGCAAGACATAGCACAGTATCCAGATCGTATAACTTCATAACCAAGGCATTCCTTAGGTAAACACTGTTGTCATCCGATTTCACACACAGTGCACAGTCATCATACACTGTTGTAATACATAGTGTCACACCAGTAAGGCGAAAGTCTGGGGGAGACCGAGTTGGATAATACTCTGCTGATTGATGTAGCGCTCTGCACGATATATTTCCTCCCATTCAGACTCAGAAATTGGCACTTTACCACCCTTCGATGCATTTTCAATTTCTATTCTCGCATACAGGCCCCAGACATGATGTGCTTCTATACCAACATTTACACGTTTTGTTCCACTGGGAATTAAATTGTATGTGGAACTGAAAAGCGTGGGTGCACTCGATGTCTTCTTATCCACAGCATCTGCACTCGGTGACTGCACTAGCTCAGGAATGTTCTGCTGGGATGGGTCATATGTTGGTGACCGGTACTTTCCTGCATCTTGTTGTTGTTTAGGACCACCAGCAGCATTTGATGCGTTGGAAGCAGATCGTGCATCTTCATCACAGCAGCTCCTTGTCCTGCTCCAGCAAGTGGGCTACGTGCGCTACAGGATCCCATGTGGTCGCTACAGGTTCAGACGTGCTGGAGGTTGTTGCTGCTGCAGGTCCAGAGGTCGCTGCAGGTCTCGACAAGATGGCAGCCGAGGCTCCCACAGGAATCGGACGCAGCAGAGATCAGCATGTTGGCGCTCGACCCTGTGGTCTTGCACGTATTGAAGGCTACTGCTGAACAAAGATGAGGAAGCATTACACACGGACCAAGATGCGAAAACAATCAATAATAGTTATAATAATAATGCTAGCCACAGAGAAAGATGTGATATGGGATACTTATTTGTCTGTTTCCTCCTGTTCTGCAGAGCCATGTTGGATTGTGACTGCTGTTGACGCTTCATGGTTCTACTTCTGCTGCTGCTGCTGCTGACTGACTAAGCGTGACTGAGGTCCCATGGCTGCTGAGCCAGCCCTATATCACCTCCAGTGATGTTACCAGATACTGCCATCCTATTGGCTGAAGTCTAACATATGACTGGATTAAGGGTTCCTATTGGTTTGCACCATTTTCCCCCACCCCGGACTGCAATTTTGGATTGTGTCATGGAAGGGATGACAGTGCCTTCTGGTGGCGCTACTGTGTACTAGGTCAGTTGGACTCCAGACCTCGTGGTGAACACACTTGATGGTGGTACTGCCAATAATTGTTTAAATAAAGAATGAATGCAAAATAAAGATTTATGTCCAGCACAGCATCTGGCTCAACGACAGTGTCAGCCACAGACAGCACCTGGAACCTGTTTGTCAAACAAACTGGGGAGGCCTTATGTGCAGCAGCCTGGGGAGTCTTTCATCACCTGCTTCACCCTGGGGCAACCTCCCACTCCATCCCTAAATAAATTGTTCCAAAATAAATAAAGTAAACTCCTTCCTCTCTCCAACAGTCCAGTGCAGGCTGAGTCCTTTTCCCACCAATCCCTAGGAAGAAGTGGCTGTCAGGTGTCCTAGGATAGTGGAGGTAAGCTTTGTTTCCCGCAATTTTCTTAGGTTGGTAGAGAAACCCCAAGTGACCTTTCTTTACCGTCAAAATGCAAACGTGGTCCCAGTTCCTAGGACGAGGTGGCAGTTGGGTGACTTAGGTTAGTGGAGGTAGCCCAAGTGACCTATCTTCTCGCGATTTTCTTAGGTTAGTAGAGGTGTGATACGTTATCTTGTTGGAATTTGAACTTCCGCCATTTTTCTGGGTGGTAGGGAGGGAAGGGGGTTAGGTTAGTGGAGGTTCCTTAATTTACCTATCTTACCGCCAAAATCCGCCATCTAGGATGACATCATGTTTTGTTGCCAAGTCTACAAGCCACCATCTAGGATGCTGTCATCGCCGCCATCTTGGATACATCTGGCAGCAATGCAGAGTGGGCCAGAAGATAGGTTGCCCCAATACTTGCAACAATCTTCGCTGAACGTTCGTTGAGGAGACGCTGTTGGTAGGGGCTTGGTTCAACTGGGCAGTCAATTGCTCTATAGTTGCACGTCAATCCCCTGTAAACATCACTGCAGCCATCGTTCGTCCCTGTCACCTATGGCCCGTGGTACACCGCAGCTGCCTCGGTGCTAGCTTTGGATAGCGCTATTTTGTCATGCATAGTGTACTTTAACAAAGGTAGCACGCAAACAGCTTACAATCTTAGCCCTTTCGAAAATGCTTGCACCATTGGCCCGAAAGCCATGATCATGCCCTTGTGAACATCAAATAAATCACTCCATTCCGCATTAAAACAATGTCTGCAGTGGTGCCCGCATCCTCCACCCCCCGACCCCCACCCTCCACCCTCACAACATGCTTTACGTACCCTCCAATGTTAGTTGTGCCACTTGCTGCCATCTGTGAGTAATTATTGTACGTTGACATCAAATATGGGTGGTGGTCACATTAATGTGATGGACTGTCAATTTGCCCACAAACTTATCGATCAGAACGAACTCATTTAAAAATTGTAATGGTAATAAATATTACTCAGGCCGAAGTGCAATTTGGTAGCTTTAAGTCCTGATAAATATAATTTCACCTTATACATACTGATTCAAATTTACTTTTAATGTGCTGCTTACTGTATGACCTATTGTGTAGTTTCATTTCAGCATATTTGTCACATCACATAACAGACAAAATTTATAAATACAAATAATGAATTCGCAACTGCGTATATGAACAAACATCAGTTGTAGAATGGAATGACGACAATGAAAATTTGTTCCAGACCAGGGCTCGAACCCAGATTTCCCACTTATCGTGATGGGTCACTTTACCGTTCGGCTATCTGTGCACGACTCGCAAGCGCTCGGTGCCGTCATTCCCGAATACACTAGTCCACTGTCAACGACTGCCAAACACACGCCTTCAACCGAAACCACTGTCTCATTACACACGTTTCCTGTGAAATGAGTGGCTGGATTCCGCTTCGTAGCACACAAATGATGTAGTATATCCCCACTTACGTGGTCTTTGTATTTTTGCCAAAGCGTTTTGGTAATTTCGAAGATTGCTTGCGAAATATATATCGTGCATGCATGCGGCATTCATAGTATCAGATATCGATTTTGTTTACACCATTGACAACAACAACAACAATCGATGAATGTCTTTGCTCGAAGAAACCTGACAGTAATTTAACTTACCTGCAATCGCAAACAGTATTTATTTGTATATAATCCAGTTTCTGAAGGAGCGTTTTGTAACGTACATTCTTTAACGCAAGAGGAAACTAAATAACACTTTGCTGTATCGTCATATTACATCTATCGAACTACGTGTTTCTTCTCATCATACTTCCTTCCTGACCTTTTTTACGACACAATTGGAATGAGAAATAAATATCGGTCCTTTTCTTTACCAAGTTTCACATACGTCTCTCCATGACAATCCAGCCAGTTTCAGTTTCGTAATTCGCCACTAAAACAGAAGTCTAAGCCACTTTATGCGGTACACAATTAGAATTAACTCTCGCTAGATAAGACTAGTGCAAATCAACGCTGCACGGGGTTCACTCGTCTCTAAAAAGTTGCTGACAAGGTTCACCATTAGAAGACGTTCCATTGTCAATGTTGTCACGGACGTAAATAAGGGGGTCCGGACCCCCCTCCCCCTTCCTTAGTTTACATAAAAAACGCCAATATTAGAAGAATACCCGCTTTTGAAACCCTGTGCCACAAAATAGTCGCGCACTGCGCTTGGTTGACGTGAAACGTCCCCTTTGATGAATTATACACGACTGTCCTTAACCTGACACACAATATTTTTAGCGCAACGCAATCTGACTTTCAAAATCCCTACAAAAGAATGGCCCTGACTAACATTAAACTATACCTTTCAGAAATCACTTACCTCACAAAAATCTTCATTACTCGAACTACTGCAATACAGCGAGCGCCACTACTGCCAGCTAAATAAAAGATTCAAACTACGGAAGGCAGTAACTACTGATAGGGATAGTTAGCAAATGAAAGATATTAATAGAGAACAAACAATGTATTTACCTTAATAGTCATAATATATATAGCAGTTCATGACAAATTACAAAACTCCGCTATCTCTCTCCCCACATCCACCACTGCTGGCGGCTCACCTCCAACTGCGCAACGCTACGCGCTGTTCACATCCAGCTGCCGCTGCCCAACACTACAATGGCAGACAACAATGCAAACTAGACACAGACTGCACACAGCACAGCCAGTGATTTTCACACTGAGGTGGCGTTACCAATAAAAAAAAACCTAAACAGCCTACTTACATAGCCCCCATGCTCCCCACAAAAAATTTTACAAATTGTTTTGGGCAGTGCCCAATAATGATTTGATAAAATTTTTCATAATTACAATAACAAAGATATCAAATGCACACACTTATTGATACAATGTTGGTCAAAAGCTAAAATTTTCTCACAGTCTATAAAGACAGTCCTGATTCATCACAGTAAAATTACAGTGTTTTTCTTTTTTTTTTTCAAAGTCTGAACAGTAAAAGAGAATGCACACAGAAGTAGTGGATTTCTATGCAGTCTTGAAGAAGTAGTGTTGTCCTTCCAACGAAAAGACAGTGCTGACTCTTGACATGCAGACAGGTAATGGGCCACAACAGAGCAAACCCACAGCAGAGTCAGTCGAAATTTTGAAGAGTATTGGTAGGTAGGTCATCACAGAGCAGACCCACTGTAGTCCTGGTAGAGATTACGGTATTGGTGGGCCACCAGAGGTGCAGACCCACTGGAGTCTTTGTAGAGACGGCCAGCAACCATCTGTTGTGACTGTGCAGGTGCACAATCACCATCGAAGAGTCTTGCGGAGAATATAGCAAGTCCATGAACCACCACTTGTGCACTCACAAATTTTTTTTTGAAATGTCCTTCGAACCAGCAATGCTGTTATCCAGTCCCTTGCTGAATTATTAACACACGTGCAAACACTATCAGTCCCTACTTCTCACATATTGTCCATATATTATGACCAACAGAAACGTGTGCAGTGAAATGTAACTTACAAGTTAATAATATGATGAACTGGTGTCAATTACAATTTTATAACATGAGAATACAATTACAAAGGTACAAAATACATCATTAAAAACATAATAATACAGATAACATTTGTAGTAATAGGGGCTTTACAAAAGAATAGAAATAAACATATACATCAGTGTCACAGGAATTATGACATGAGTACACAGATAAAAGATCAGAATAACTTTCGGAATATCAACTTCACACATGAGAACAGAACAGAATAAATTATGTCTCAACATCTTTACAAAAAAACCTAAACAGCCTACTTACAGACGTAGTGACAAGCCATGGAGGAATGAGGCTGCAAAAAATAGCTGTGCCCTGCGGCAGGGTGTCTACCACCACCCTCACTATGTGTGCAACGGAAGTGAGTGCAGTCTTGCCAACCGTAGCGGAATTCCGCTACGCGTATTGGAGTTTTTGGCCTTCGTGGCGTAGCGGCGAAATTCTGAAATTGTTAACAATGTAGCGGAGTTGAACTTTTTTTGGCGAAATATAAAACCCTCGTAAATTTTCACTGCCAAGTACGAAACATGTAATATATGCACGGGAATGCAGATACCGAACAGTCTTTCTCCATGATGACAGACATTAAAACTAAAAGACTTATTAAGCTTTCAGAATGAACTCTGCAGCGGAGTGTGCGCTGATATGAAACTTCCTGGCAGATTAAAACTGTGTGCCGTACCGAGACTCGAACTCGGGACCTTTGCTTTTCGCGGGCAAGTGCTCCACCATCTGAGCTACCCAAGCACAACTCACGACCCGTCCTCACAGCTTCAATTCTGCCAGTACCTCGTCTCCTACCTCCCCTAGGCTGTCGCTAAACCATGTCTCCGCAATATCCTTGCTAGTTCTGCAAGTTTCGCAGAAGAGCTTCTGTGAAGTTTGGAAGGTAGGAGACGAGGCACAGGCAGAATGAAAGCTGTGAGGACGAGTCGTGAGTCGTGCTTGGGTAGCTCAGTTGGTGGAGCACTTGTCCGCGAAAGGCAAAGGTCCCGAGTTCGAGTCTCAGTCCGGCACACAGTTTTAATCTGTCAGGAAGTTTCACTTATTAAGCTACTTGCAGAAACCTTAAGTGACTTGTTGAAAGTATGACTAGACATCCAAAACAAGAACCGTTATTGATCATTATTATATTTCGTACACAATTACGGAGGAACATTTCCGTAAGTTCGAAAGACGTATCAGTTATTATCTGAGAACTGAAGGTGATCAAAATATTGCTGCATCAACAAATTCATACATTTCACTGTGACTTTAATAAACATTGAAACGTTTCACATACACTATGCTAAAAAAATACTTTGTAAATTAATTCTTTACGCCTTAGCCAGTTCAGATTCCATATAAAGAGGAAAATTAACTGTCGCATCAAACTACAATTGCTATATTAACAGCAATTATTTGAATGTAGCACGATATTCAGGCCCGTCACTGGACACTGTCGTCCTAGCTGTCGCTGATCGTTGACTGCCCCAGCTGGAAAGATATGGAATATATTTGTTTATAGCTTAAATGAACCATGGACCTTTCCGTTGGTGGGGAGGCTTGCATGCCTCAGCGATACAGATGGCCATACCGTAGGTGCAACCACAACGGAGGGGTATCTGTTGAGAGGCCAGACAAACATGTGGTTCCTGAAGAGGGGCAGCAGCCTTTTCAGTAGTTGCACGGGCAACAGTCTGGATGATTGACTGATCTGGCCTTGTAACACCAACCAAAACGGCCTTGCTGTGCTGGAACTGCGAACGGCTGAAAGCAGCCGTAATTTTTCCCGAGGGCATGAAGCTTTACTGTATGCATGGAGAGCTGCATCAATCCATTCTCAGGACTGAAGACCACAACAACAAAAACATAGCTTAAATTATTTATTTAGTCTGTATATTGTCAGGAATTATGTAGACTATATCATAAATTACATTGGAACTGTAGTGGAATTTGGATGTGCTCATAGCGGAATTAACTTATTTTTGGCTGGCAACACTGAACGGAACCGATCCAGTGTGTTCTGTCGCTTCCCCTTGGGCAGTCACAATTAGAGTTACGAAGTTTCGGGCGTCATGTGTTAAGCCAGCTTAAACTGTTCGTGCGTGTGTTTAGTTGTTAAAAGAGTCGTGTTTGAAAAAAAAAAACCTATGAATCGGACATTATTATTAGTAAGTTAGCAGCAAGACGTAAAAGGCTCAATATAATACTTTAAATTAAAGTAATTAATGTTTATTTTTAAATTAACTTACGACCTGAAGTTACAGCAAAATGCCAAAGTGTCACAATTTGAATACAAAGACTAATATAATAATATTGTTACTTAATACTAATCGTTAATAATTATATTCAAAAATATATAATTACCTCCAATGTTAGCTTACAATTAAATGCTTTTTCATAAATAAATACCTCAACAGCTACAATACATATGTTTTATTTAAAGACGCTTGGATCAATTAGTGTTTCTCTACGGCTTTACTCGCATGTAATATGGATGCTAACGTATTTGTGGGTTATTTAATTTTTGCTTGATTGACTCTGTTGGCGTTAACAGCAAAACCTTTTTATGTGGTGGGCGAAGACATGTTTACCTTCCTAAATGATAGTGTTGGACCCCCACTATGCAAAAGCTGTAGGTACGTTGCTGAATGTTGTGAACAGAATCTGTATCTGGCGCCATGACAGTCAAAATATCTGAAAGTGACTGTAGACCAGTGGTAGTCAAACTGCGGCCTGAATTAAAGTGTTCCGTGAGGCCCGCCGTTCTCAGATGTATTTTATAACAACATGCTTCTAACAACTAACAAGCGAATTCAAAACATCAACCAACGTTAAGAGCTTCTGAAGAGTGTATTTTTCTTGTTCAGTAACGAACAAAACACTTACAGAGATAGTAATATTTTCAGATGTGCTTAAATTTAATTGACGCTGGTGGATTCCGCCCAAGTAAAGTTTGCGGATTACGTCAGGGGCAGAGCTGTATGCACCACACCACTGCGGATTAACAGAAGTGAAAGGGAGAATATTTTATTGTTTGTCTTTCAATGCTGACAACTCACGAGTGCGCACAAGCATCGATCAACTGCTATGGCGTAAATGTCAAACGAAAGTAATATGGATTAGTGAGCGCTCACTATCGAGATGTTTATCTTCAAGTGGTGTGCTTGAGTGTAGCAAGTACCATTAAATCAAATTAAGGCTGTTGCATAAGGGGCGATAAAAAGGATTCGAACCTGCGAGTTCAAAGATCGCACTGTACTCCTGCCTACATGTCGGTGGTTATATGTCTGCACCGGAATCGCATTGGGTTGAAAATATCCTCCAGCAGCTCTCTTAAATGGAAATTTTTCGGTCGTCCCTTACAATACAATGCAATGAATAGAAGAAAATTATATTCAAACATTTACTAAACATTTGTGCTGATATCTCATATTGCAATTATTGTTGTTAATTTATAAAACATACTAATTCATGCAGGTTAGCAGTTGGTAGTAAGATCGGTAGGGAAAGGTGTCGTAAAGACGTCAGGACTGGAAAAGTGGCCATTGCATGTATTTTGCCCTCAACAGCCTGCCGCCTACCAAAAAGTGGTCAGACTGGTTCTGATTAGGGTTTTTGATAAAATATTGATACGGCAATATCTCTTCCCGCAATATATCGTTACCGAAATGACAATATAGAGAGCCGATATTTTTTTGTGTTATATGTTTTTCCTATTTTGGGTAAATCATTTGAAATCGTTCTTTTGGAATTGTTGTAGAAGATAATTTTACTTTCACTCTGTGAAGGAGTCTTACTAGTTTTTGAGCTTTCATCACATACAATCTTTCTTTTTGTGTGATGCAAGTACGGGTGACACAAAGAAGAAGTCCAATTGCACTGGAAGATGGCGGCTCCTATGAGTGGAACTGGAACAACAAGAATCCCGATGTGAAGAAATAACATAACCGCTGCGTTAAAAAAGCAGTTTTTAACGCAACTAGTGTGATATTTCTTCACATACGCATTCTTCAAAAACAGCTGCTGAAAATGATGAACAAAAATCTAAATGAGGAGACTGGTCTTTGCGGCAGTTGAAGAGGTGTGATGGGAAATGCTGATGTAATCGATGCTCGGCGCTTCCGACAGAAATTGCAAGGTTTAACTTCGCCACGCAATTTTGACACTACAGTCAATGGCGTTGGCCGAAATGAAAAACAGGGAAATCGACATGAAGTGTTCGGGACGAAACCGAACGACGGACACCTTTTATAGTGCCACTTACATGCAGTTACTATTGCTAGCGAAGTCGTTACCGCCAAGCGTGAACGTGCATCGTTTTCCTTTCAATTCTTTCTCTAAGAAGGATAAGCAGGCTGCTAGCGCGTTGATGTACAGACTGTCTAATAATAAATCAATATTTAAAAATACAGCTCTAAAACCGGCATTGTATTTGCAATGTGCAACCGATATTTTTATAGGCCGGTATTTTCTCCATCGATATATCGTATCTTTTACTCGATATATCGAAAGTCAAAAACGAGATGTTTTTAAATATCAATAAATCGGAATTCCAACATTTTTAAAATATTAACAGTCCTAGTTCTTATATACATCACCATTCTTGTTGGTGAGATTGATAGAGGAAGCTTGCTCCGTTATTTTTTTAGTAAAAATTTTTTGTTTTTTGAGTCGTCTGATTTAAGGTACGAATATCATTTAAATTTTTCTTGTCGCCACACTTATATGGAGAATAATATTTTTTACAATATCAATGTTTAAACAACGTCTTTTAGCCTTTAGTTTTATTTTGAGAGTTTCTTTTGTCGATCACTAATGCCAGCGTGGCGTCTGGCAGGGGAAAGTGGCCACACTACTCGTCAGTAATAATGGCCAAAGTGTTCACCCCAGCAAGAGTTAGTCATTTCCAAAATATACGCAGAGTACAACAGATAAGTTCTAAACCCTTCTATGTACAACGCTATCAACCGCCATTCTATCCTTTTGTAACAATTTTGAATTAACTAAATTATATTATTTAAAACCGTCGCTGTTCAGTTATATTTTGCGTAATACAGAAGTCCAATTGAAAACGGTCTGCTGCAGGCGCATGGTATTCTTTTCAGATACTAGGGCGTGATGATGCTTAGGGAGTGTGCCCGGAAATCAGAAAAACAAACATGGGAATCTGTTGCGATAGCACTGGCCTCAGTATCCACTCCGGTACAGAAAGTTTGTCACTATGTAAGCCTTCAGAAATGTCTCTGAGCACTATGGGACTTAACATCTATGGTCATCAGTCCCGTAGAACTTAGAACTACTTAAACCTAACTAACCTAAGGACATCACACAACACCCAGCCATCACGAGGCAGAGAAAATCCCTGACCCCGCCGGGAATCGAACCCGGGAACCCGAGCGTGGGAAGCGAGAACGCTACCGCACGACCACGAGATGCGGGCAAGCCTTCAGAAAAATGCATGTAGTTCCAGTAGGTTCTTTTTCATTTAAAAGTATTTGATGTTATACCCTACACTATGTGGTTTATAATCTGTAACTGATAAGCGTGTATCAATAATCATGGTTCGGTGAAAACTGAATTTCTCTTTGAGTGGCCAATGTCTCTCCAAACCTGAACCCCCCTCCCTCGCCTGCATGGCCCAAGATGTCACACTGCAATGTCCATATTGACTCCTAAAGAAAGAAAATTTGACGACCATTGCTCTACAATGTACGCTTGTAAGTCCAGCCAAGCCAAAAACACAGATGCCACGCTCAATGAGACCTGTCGCATTATCACGAGTTGTTTGAGATCTACACACGTAGTCAGACTCCACTATCTTGCTGGCATAACTCCTACTGAAATCAGACGCGAGAAAGCTGCTAGATGAGGGAAAAGCAAGTCTCTATGACTACGGAAGCCCACCCTTTATGTGGCTGTCAGCCAATACGTCCTCAACTGAAATCAAGAAAGAGCTTCTTGGCAGCTGCTGAAGCTCTTCCAGGAACACCACAACAATCAAGGATCTCAAGTATCGGAGTAAATGTGTACATTTGGAGATATGGCTGATTCCAAAAGAAGAGCTCCCTCCTGGTCACTCAGAGATATGGGTGACATGGAAGGCTCTGAGCCGACTATGCTCTAATACCACGAGATGTAAGACCAAACTGCAGAAGTGGGGCCTTTCTGTGGAGTCAGTTTTTTGCGAATGTGATGCTGTGGAACTAATAACCATCTACTACAGTGTTCTTCATCTCTAGCCGCGTGCACCTACAGAAACGTGGTGAGGCTGACACCGAAAGCACTCGACGTGCCCAGTATCTGGTCTACCAATGTATGAACTGATATGAGCGATCGATTTCCTTTAGGTCATTTTGTAAATAACTGAAGCGCCAAAGAAACTGGTATAGGCATGCGTATTCAAATACAGAGATACGTAAACAAGCAGAATACGGCGCTGCGGTCGTCAAAGCCTATATAAGACAATAAGTGTCTGGCGCAGTTGTTAGATCGGTTACTGCAGCTACTATGGCAGTTATCGAGATTTAAGTGAGTTTGGGCGTAGTGTTATAGTTGGCGGAAGAGCGATGAAGTGGGGTTATTTCCGCACGACCATTTTACGAGTGTACCGCGAATATCGGGAATCCGATAAAACATCAAATCTCCGACATCGCTGCAGCCGGAAAAGGACCCTGTAAGAATGGGACCAATGACCGCTGAACAGAATCGTTCAACGTGACAGAAGTAAAACCCTTCCGCAAATTGCTGCAGATTTCAATGCTGGGCCATCAACAAGTGTCAGCGTGCAAACCATTCAACGAAACATCATCGATACGGGCTTTCGGGGCCTAAAGCTCACCCGTGTACCCTTGATGACTGCACAACAGAAAGGTTTACGCCTCGCCTGGTCCCCTCAACACCGTCATTGGGCTGTTGATGACTGGAAATATGTTGCCTGGTCGGACGAGTCCTGTTTCAAATTGTATCGAGCGGATGGACGTGAATTGGTGTGGAGACAACCTCATGAGCCCAGGGACCCTGCATGTCAGCAGGGGTCTTTCAAGATCAAGGAGGCTCTGTAATGGTGTGGGGCGTTTGCAGTTGGAGTGATATGGGACCCCTGATACGTCTAGATACGACTCTGACAGGTGACACGTACGTAAGCATCCTGTCTGATCACCTGTATCCATTCATGTCCACTGTGCATTCCGACAGACTTTGGCAATTCCAGCAGGACAATGCGACACCTCACACGTCCAACATTGCTACTGAATGGCTCCAGGAACACACTGAATTTAAACCCTTTCGCTGGCCACCAAACTCTCCAGGCATTAACATTACTGAGCATATCTGGGATGCCTAGCAACGTGCTGTTCAGGACTGATCTCCAGCCCCTCATACTCTCACTGATTTATAGACAGCCCTGCAGGATTCATGGCGTAAGTTCCCTCCAGCACTACTTCAGACATTATTGGAGTCCACCCCACGTCGTGTTGCGGAACTTCTCCGTGCTCGGGGGGACCCTACGCGGTATTGGGGAGGTGTACCAATTTCTTTAGCTCTTCGATTTAGACAACCAGAACTTTTATATCGGGTGTGAAGCACGATGTCGATGTGATTGCAAGTAACTTGTGTATTTGAAGTGTTTGAATAGTATTTGATGTATCAACGAGTGAAGTGTCTGAACGTGCATCGTTTTCAAGAAGATTTAATTCTTGGTAAGTTTCACGATAAATGGCACGTAGCTGACCGTTTACCGTTCTTAATCTTGGAAGGATATTGATCCACGTATGTAGATTAACAGTAATCTCAAGTAAAAGCATTCTGCATTGCTTGGGTGAATAGTATACAGATTGCCTAACGTACAGTCGAATATAAATTGGAACGTCCTGCAAGTCCTTTATCTTGCTTGTGATGTTAAAACTTACTCGCTGAAGCATTCCGTCTGCAGTAAGTTGGCATTTCAGAATAAAGTAGCGTCTTAGCAAACATACCATCCCTTCACAATGGGAAAAATGCAGCTAAGGTTGTCGGCGGTGCTCTTACACGTATATTTTCTGTTGAGAAATACACGTGGTGTTCATTTTTACGGTACACTGCCGAATATAACTGCTGAATGTTGTTCAAGGATTGGAAATGACAAAATGCATGATATTGCTTCCTTGATACTAACGTAGCGTCCCCGTTGATATTGGTCAATTGGATTGATAATTGCTGCAGCATTTTCCGCTCCAAGAACTGCAATATCGCTCCTTTTGCTGATGTCTTTGGAAATGAACTTCAATGTTTCGCCACATCGCAGTACTATCGGGAAGAGTGGTAAATATGGTACAACCCAACGATTATCGACTTCAAAATTATTTTTTTTTTTGTACTTTTAAAAATTGGTGGCTTTGCCATCGTCTTCAGTTGATCCTCGACGATAGGGAGGATATCCATCATTGCCACTGACAGTCTCGGCAAGTAAGTCCCTTGTGTATCATTTCATGAACTTCCCCTCAGACGTAGCTGGCAAATTATTATTGAGTAAGCAACATGGGCCATGACTGATGCTTTTGGTGAGGACTTCAAATAAGTCTGGATCATTGTCAACATTTGGTATTTCTGCTGTGACGACCTGATCAGTCTCATGTGGAGTGCATTTTTCGATCAACGCAATCCTCTTTTTGGTCATTCAATGGAATACGCCCAACAAAGTGTGTCTACAAAAACATGTTGCTTGACAATGAAATTTATTAAACATTTCAATTTTGACTGAACATCCGCGAGGTAATATCATGAAGATCCGATAATGACCGTGCACTTAACAAAAGTTCTTTAATTTCACACGTAGGATTGCAAGTGAATGTATTTAAAAAAACTGGGCGGCCAAATATGTGTACGTATGTGCCAAATATGTGTACATATGTAATCTTGTTCTTATTCATGAACCTTCTGTGGGCTATCTAATGTGGTAGTTAGTACGACATTTTTCTAAATTCATTGGGATTCACATTGCCATCATTAACAACTGCATCAGGTAAATGAATGTACTCTTTGGAACGCGACTTGGTTTGATTTAATCGAATGTAGAGCAGTCGTTCGGTTTCAGATTTTGCTTACGTATCGACAATGTATTGGTCGAACAATTGTTGACATTTCAAGATATGATTTCCAGCATTTTCAAGACTCAGCAGTTGATAAGAACAGTAATTTATGAAACCGACTTTCTTCTACGTGTCCTCGTCTGTTTGTGTATTCGTCAATTTGACGTTAAAATGAAATCTTTGCAAAATAAAATCGTATGTTGCTGTCCGTCGTATGAGCGATTGGTTTCTGAGACTCGTTGAATATCACCACTTCTGCAATGAAGAACAGTTACCTTCTTCGCCAGTTATAACGATCGACACTCCATCACTTGTTGATGCATTGTACTTACTTTCGTATTGGCCAACACGTGTTTCGTTTTCTCTAACTAAAACTTCGTAGTCATCAGTTGTCATTTGTTCAAGGCAATTCAGAAGAACGAAATTAATTCTGTGTTGATCGAATAAAATTTGTAATGCAGCGACAGTTTCTCGACTAGTGCCCGTACTGGATCCGTATGAAATAAATGTGATGAAATTTGTGATTTGCAGTCAGCAGTGGTGGCAGTAATCCTACACGATGAGAAATTTGCCCGTTCACTTTGAATATTGTCATATAATTCGGACGCCCAACACATGTTGCACCGAATGATGTTACTTGAAAACATGAATAGTACTTGTGTTTGTTTGTCAAGTAAAGTTGCGATTGGCTTGTGTCACCTAAAACCAACGTTGATAAGGGTTCGGTTGGTGAGTGTAATTTTGGAAATTTCATTTCTCTTTCTGTGTAGCTAGTTACTGGTGTTTCACTGTTAAATGTCAGGACACTGCAGTACAGATGTAATTTATCCACATGTGGACGAAGACTGTAATTATGATATAATTAGCATTGTAATGTAATGCACCAAGATGTAAGTCAACGTGGAATGTGGCGAGATTCGCATGGCAGTAGGTACGCGAAGCCAGGTAGATGTCTAACGATAATTCACAGATGCAGTAAAATCATTAGTTTATTTATTCCATGAGTAAAGCGCAACAGTCGTTATGTTTCCTTGCTGCAGTCAGCATCCAGGTTCGCAAGCAGCCTCTGGAGTGTGGAGCGTGTGTTACGCTTAGCACGCAGCCATCGAAGTCACTGCCAGTTCACAGCATCGCGTCACCGAACAGATTAATGTGGATGAGTAGGAGATACAAACCGTAACGTCTCTTGGATACAGCATTAGTGTGCTTGACACAGTAACGTCATTTAAATACGAGGGTTGGAACTTAAACAGTGGCAATTATTTATTCGCAACCGATACAAAAGAGTTAAATGTTTGCACCTGTTACTGTCCTTCAAAGTAGTCACCAGCGCTGTGTAGAACCCGTTGCCCACGATGTGGAAGGCGTAGTATACCGTTAGCAGAACCTGTTCTGTTGATGGTGCGAATGGAGCGGTCTACTGCCTGTCGAATCTCTGGAACAGTTCTGAAGCGAATGCCACGAAGTGGTTCCTTCATCTTCGGAATCGAATCAAAGTCACAGGTGCTTAAGCTCGGGGAGTATGGTGGATGGTACAGTACTTCCTGGTCCCATCGACCGAACAGAGCAGCCACAGCTTGTTAGCCTAACACATTACGTTCTTCCGCGGCAGACAGTCAATGAACAGTATTACAGTTCGTTTTTGGAGCATCACCTGCGATCAGCTTTGCAAAAGAAGCGGCGACACTTTCTGCGCAATTACAGTTCGTTTTTGGAGCATCACCTGCGATCAGCTTTACTAAAGAAGCGGCGACACTTTCTGCGCAACCCACCCATCATTTTGTACTACAATGCGCGGGGCGCATACAGCACAAGTTTCTTTGGCTCTTCAGTGTATAACAGCCTAGTTAGCTACCTATAGCTGTTTAATATTAGCGCTGGAGTCTTCATTTGGAGACTAGTAGAACTCTGGGGTTACAATATTTTAGTATTTCACAAGGCAGCGGAGCGCTAAACAGCATTAGGAGTAACATTAAATTCAAATTAGTGCGGCAAAATAGATTTGGATTTGCCTGTGCCGCCCAATAATCGAGTCGATCAACACATCATCGCCCAAATGGCAATGGTTGCCTTTCTTTAAAAAAAAAATTGCTCAAAATTCTATTACTAGTAGATCAAATAGCAAAATATCGCCCATTTTGGTCACTTGGGTGGGTACTCTATTATGAGATCCAGTTCCGATACGGAACGATGGGGAGAGGTTTGCGCAGAGCGAAAGGGGTATGTGATGACAGCACATTGTATGTTTCCTTCGTTTCTAAAAGATTTTTTTCAGCAGGCTGCTTGCATTCGTTAGTCGACTGCGCCTTGTATCCCCACCCCCTCCCCCTTTCGTCCAAAATCTAATAACGACCTGGTAATACTTTGATAACTGAGCCTGGAATTCCATGCACTATTTAATCTTAAACTACGCATGCATTATGCACAATAAAATGACTAAACATGCACAATGAAAGGAAAAACACAGAATTTTTATTAAATTTTTATTAAAAACGTCTACAACAACCATTTTTTTTTCAAATTTTCCACTCACCAGGGTAGCTCTGTACATTTAGGCACTGAGCTGTGTTGAGACGAATCTGTGGATTCGAGAGGAGGGTTGGTTCTAATCCACCCACTGACAACCCTGACAACGGTTTTCTGTGGCTTCTTCCGCATTTTCAATTTAGGCAAATGCTGGGATTGGTCGCTTACTATGGGCCACAACCAATTCCTTCTGAATTCCTTTCTTCCTCAACAGAATCCAATTCTCATGAAGATGAGACCCCTCTACTTTTAATGAACAGAGCTCTCCCAAAGGTGAGCTGAACATCTCTTCGGAGACTCCCGACACTACACGGAGACTCTCGACACTAAAAGCCTCATTTTCCTCGTTTAGTCTCATGAGTTAATCTACGGGAATATTCTGTAATGACGAAAATGATCTTTCTACATTGCAAGAAGTGACAGAGGGATACTTAAATGAGGAAATCTGGGATAGTATAACGCTGAATAATTCCAAATTCCTTACACTTTCGCAGTTAGAAACTGTTCTAGCTTCTCTGTCGAGCAGAACGTTATCAGATCTGTTTATTTCAACAGCCTTGTTGGTAAGAATGACGGTGTCCCAAACAATTCGCGCTCATTCATTCCTGATAACCTCCTCTCTCAAATCTAGGTTAAAAGAAGAAGAGTGAGTGGCCTCACAGAGTGAAGAGAGATTGGAGCATGACGGCTTCCTAGTGGTTTGCCAAAATATAGTACTCCTAAGTAACGAGATTATATCACTACTTGGTGAAAACTCCGAGATCGTTGACGAATAAAATGGTTTACCTTTCTTTGATTACATATTTTATGGAGTCTCTAGGTAAGCCTTCAGCCTGAAGTCTCATTACTGGAGTAGAACTGTCTTCAGCGATGAGTCCTGGTTCAAAGTTTGCCCCGATGACCAGCGAACACGTGTCTGGAGAAGCCCTGGACAGCAGTGGGATACCAACCTGACTGTCGCCTGTCATAACGCCTGACAACAAGGAGTGCCATTTCTTTTCGTAACTCCTTTCATTGTCATTTGTGGCACTCTTACAGCACATCGGTTCGTCGACGACATTCTACGCCGCGTTTTGTTGCCCTTCATGGTGAGCCAATCTGTGCTTATGTTTCAGCAAGATAATGCCCGTCCGCACACGATGAGAGTTTCTACTGCTAGTCTTCGTGCTTTCCAGTCCTACCTTGGCCAGAAAGGCCACCGAATCTCTCCCTAATTTGGAACGTTTGAAGCATTATGGGCAGGGCCCTACAGCCAGCTCTGGATTTTGACATTCTAACGTACCAACTGGACAGAATTTAGCATGATATCCCTCAGGAGGACGTCCACAACTCTGTCAGTTAATGCCAAGCCGAATAATTGGTTGCGCAAGGACTAAAGGTGGAGCAAAGCATTATTCACTTGCTTAATTTGTGAAGCTCTTTCTCTAGATAAATCATCCAATTTTTTCTGAAATTATAATGATCTGTTTGAATGCGCATGTACGTCACATCCACCGATTTCCGTCTCATTCGGATAACTCCAATTCAGCTAATAATACACTCTAAGAAGAAGAGTCACATAGCATTCCCCCCCAGGTTTCAATGCGCACTGATGTCCATACTGTTTCCTTGTCATGTCCACCATTGTATGCACACCAGAAGAAACAAAGTGCAGGGTAAGCCACTAATCCTACAAGTCGACAGGGGGGCCACCATGTTCCTACTCAACCCACAGGCATGTGACAAGCTAGGGTCCTAACCACTGGAACACGTCGATTGCCGGTGATAAGCTATAGCAAACAGCAGAATTCTGTCTCTGCCAATTCACAGGTGACACGATTAAGAAATAAGTTGTCTGTTCTGTTACATCCCTGATGGTTAACGATGCAATAACTGAAAATTTGTTGGGGTTGGAAACCTTTGCTGCTTTTGGTTTTTCTATGGCGGATGCAGTGCATTTGGCGTCAAACCAAGAGCCTTATCACGAACTGGATTCCTCGTGCTCTGAGTTTTCGGGTTTGTTTGCCCCAGGTTTAGGTTATACAAAACATTTCATGGTACATATTACCCTCAAACTCTCCACCCACCCTTGGTTTCTTCCGATTCCGCCAGTGTTCAGTAGCTTTACGTGACTAGATTAAGACGGAATGTATCGCTTAACTTCATTGAGAGTGATTAGACCGATTTACTCCAGTGAATAGGCTATGCCCTAGTGATGGTAAAGAAGGTGTTCCGTCAGCTTTGGCTCTGTGGCGTCTTCAAGGCCACAATATTAATGCGCTGGCAGTCATAAACCCTTACCCTCTGCCTAGTCCAGAGGATTTACAAAGTTGACTAGGAGTCAGTTCTTTTCTAAAATCGACTTGGCTGAATCCGACCTTCAGATTGTATTAGACAAAGCATCAAAACAGTTGCTTTTGGTTAATATGCCTTTTGGCCTCTATCAGAACCAATGGCTGCTGTTTGGGGTTGCAAGTGGGCCTACTAACTTTCAACAATTTCTGGGACAGAATATGATGGTTATCCCTCATTGCATCAACTGTCTTCGTAATATTGTCGAGACATGTGCTACCATGGAGGTTCGCCTATGTAATATCTGTTCTTTGTTTGCTGTTGTACAGGCTAGGGGCCTCAAATGTAATCTCGCAATGTCACTTTTTCCAGCCTTCCATTGTTCATTAAATTTCCTGGCAGGCGTGCACTTCATGGAACAACATGTTGCTTTGCCCTATCTGTCTAATCTACGAGAACCTTTTCAAAATGGTTTAAAATCACAAGTTTATTCCGAGAGCGGTTACTATCGCCCTACCCTTCCATCTGCTGCTTCAGACAAGTGTCTTCCGTTTGGCCTGCAGACTGTGAGTGTGCTTTCATGCAGCTTAAGGATAGTCTCAATCTACCCCGTGTCTTTTGCGGGCAGGAAGGAGCGCCTGGTCCCTGTCGAAAACCACCCGGCGGATTTGTGTCGAGGTCCGGTGAACCGGCCAGTCTGTGGATGGTTTTTAGGTGGTTTTCCATCTGCCTCTGTGAATGCGGGCTGGTTCCCCTTATTCCTCCTCAATTACACTTTGTCAGTGATTGCTGCACAAGCAAGTTCTCCACGTACACGTACACCACCATTACTCTACCACGCAAACATACAGGTTACATTCGTCTGGTGTGAGACATTCCCTGGGTGTCCACCGGGGGCCGAACTGCACAATAACACTGGGTTCTGTGTGGGGCGGCGGAGGGGTGAAGTGGACTGCGGTAGTCATTGTGGGGTTTTGGACCACTGTGGCTGCGGCAGGGATGGAGCCTCTCCGTCGTTTCTAGGTCCCCGGTTAACATACAATACAATACTTGAGGTTGCTCTGCAGAATAGAAGGAATGCTGCTACTGTGTCTTCTTCTGTTGGCTAGATGAGTTTGCAGCTATGTTTATCAGCAAATGCAGCTCTGATGGTTCCCATCTGTTTATTCTTAACATACTGTGACAATGTTTCAGTTCAGATCCTAGGTGATCACCATCTGCAGCTGCCTGCACTCAGTGTACTAAAGCACTCAGGACGGAATACGTTTGAGCTGCATGGTGGAAACAGCACTTATTTAAATAAAGATATGTGTTAGTTGGCTTTCTGAACACAGAGTGACTCAATCTTTGATCCAATTTATGTCCCTCCAACACTTCCAAGAACAGCAACTTGCCTCGAGTTTTTACTTCCATAGACAATTTTATGTTCAGCTGTATGGTGTTCATGTGGTTCCAGAAATGATGCAATACATCAGTTCTATGAGCCCTGATTAAAAATGTGTTGTCCCCATATTCATAAAAATAAGACGGGTGGAGAGGAGCAAAGCATAAAGCCCATTCTTCAAGATATTCCACAAAAAAGTAAGCAAAAGCTGTTGACAGTGGAGGGCCCATAGCCATACCATCAATCATTTCATTTCATATGTCTTTCTGTACAGAAGGTAAGTGGTCATATGGCAACCAGTCTGCACCATATGTCAGGCACAGAAATCTTGAGAAATCATTGGCAGTAGAACACACCTTACAGGAGGCCACATGATCAACTTTGAGAAAATGAAGGACCTTTCCCACGCACCAACTGAAGAGGCTTCTGTAATAAACTAAGCAGTAGAAATTCATATATGCAGTAACAATTTTAACAGAGACGGAGGTTATAATCTTAATGGTGCATGGAGATAAGCACTTAGGATGAAGTGCCTTGAAAGGAATACAACTAAAAATCATAACTGTTAAGGGGAGATGTGATGCAGTGAGCTGTCTCCATTCCCCTTCCACTCCTCAACAATGGCATGGTGAGAAACATGTTGAAAATCACCACACTATGGATTTACTACATCTGCACATGTGAATCCTGCCCTCTATGTTACATTATTGCCAACAGCAGTTAGACTTCTAACAAGGAAACCTCCCCATCACACCCCCCTCAGATTTAGTTATAAGTTGGTGCAGTGGAAAGGCCTTGAAAAACTGAACAGATCAATCGAGTAAACAGGAAGAAGTTGTGTGGAGCTATGAAAAAAATAAGTAAAATATACAAACTGAGTACTCCATGCGAAGATATGCAACATCAAGGACACTGAGAGTTACGGAGCGCCGTGGTCCCGTGGCTAGCGAGAACAGCTACGGAACGAGAGGTCCTAGGTTCAAGTCTTCCCTCTAGTGAAAAGTTTAACTTTTTATCTTCAGTTTGTGTGACAAACTCTTATGTTTTCATCACTTTTTTGGGAGTGATTATCACATCCACAAGAAAACCTAGATAGGTAGAAGAATCTTTTTACCCATTCGCTAAGTGTACAAGTTAGGTGGGTCGACAACATATTCCTGTCATGTGGCGCACATGCCGTCACCAGTGTCGTATAGAATATATCAGACGTGTTTTCCTGTGGAGGAATCGGTTGACCTATGACCTTGTGATCAAATGTTTTCGGTTCCCATTGGAGAGGCACGTCCTTTCATCTACTAATCGCACAGTTTTGCGGTGCGGTCGCAAAACATAGACACTAAACTTATTACAGTGAACAGATACGTGAATGAACGAACGGACAGATTATAACTTTGCGAAAATAAAGAAAGTAAAATTTTCGGTTGAGGGAATACTTGAACCATGGACCTCTCGTTCCGCAGCTCCTCACGCTAACCACGGGACCACGGCGCTCCTGAATTCAGATTTCCTTGATGTTGCCTATCTTGCACATGGACTACTCAGTTTGTATATTTTGCTTATTTTTTTCATAGTTCCAGACAACTTCTTCCTGTTTTCTCGATTGATCTGTGTTCAGTTTTTCAGGGCCTATCCACTGTGCCAATTTATAACTAAATCTGAGGGGGGTGCGACGGGGAGGTTCCCTTGTAAGCAGTGTCATGTAACCAATGACAAGCATGAATGCCACTACAAAGGAAACAGACTTCGGTCCCAGCAGACAGTCATTTCTTAATGAAGATGATGCTATTAATCTTCGGAAGCTCCAGTTTTAATTCTAATTTGACGTGGTGTGAAAACCAAGAAGATTTTAGACAAAGATACTGGTGTAAAAAACTCCATTGTCAATAACGTTCCTGAAAAGTACTGGTCTGTCCACAGTTATGACCTGATCCCAATGAAACAACACAACATTCAGTATCACTAATTTCTTTGGTTTGGCTCCACAGTGATCTCCAGGTTTCATTTCATTTCATTATCTTCCTGGAAATCATTTACATGATGTAGGAATTGTCACAACAAAGTTATCATACTAGTACAAGTACTACTGACAATAATAAAATAAGTACAAATTTAGACATATAAATTAAAATTTTTGGCAATAAATTTACACAGAATCAAAGTACTCATCTACATCATAGAAAGTTTTGCTTAAAAGGTAATTTTTAAGCTCAGTCTTAAATTTTACTTCATCTATTATTTCCTTTATGTACATTGGCAGAGCATTGTAAAGTTTTATTCCAAAATAACTTACATGCTTTTGGGTTTGTGTTGTCCTTACCCTTTCTACATACAAGTTCTTATGAATTCTAGTATTATAATTATGGCAGTCCTCATTTGTACGTAGATTTTTCATATGTGCTGTTGTACACAGAATGCTTTTAAAAATATACAGTGATGGAATTGTGAGTATTTGCAGTTCTTTGAAGAGGGGCCTACAATGAGTTCTTTGAGAGTTATGTGTTATGATTCGTATAGCTCTTTTCTGAAATTTGAAGATATCTGTTAAGCTTGATTTAGTTTTACCCCAGAACACTATGCCGTAAGACACGATGGACCGAAAGTAAGCAAAATACACTAGTCTAGTAGAGCCTGTGCTGCATACTCTAGATAATATCCTCAATGCAAAACATGCCAAATTGAGCCTGTGGGATAAGTACTTGAGATGGTCTTTCCAGTTTAAGTTTTGATCAATGTGCATGCCCAAAAACTTTGTGGATTGTACACTCTCTATCTTCTTATCCATTAGTTTTAACTGGAGGTCCGTATCTTGAGTTGCTTTGCCATACTGTATATAATTTGTTTTACTTAGATTAAATGTTAACTCATTAGCATTAAACCAATGTTGAATATATTTCAGGACTATATCAGTTGTGGTGGTTAATGATTTTTTATCATCACTTATAATTATGCTAGTGTGATCTGCGAACAACATTATTTTGATAGAAATATTAGGGTTTTTTATGTCATTTATATAAAGCAAGAATAATAAGGGACCAAAACACTGCCCTGTGGGACACCTATTTCCAATTTCTTTGCATCTGAGACCCACTTGATTTTCTGATTTTTATGTTCTGCGATGATTTCTACCACCTGAGTTCTATCTTGAAGGTAAGATTCAAACCATTGCTTCACAACTCCCCTTACACCTATTGCCTCCATCTTGTTTAACAGAATTTTGTGATTTACTGTATCAAAAGCTTTAGATAAATCTAAGTTAATTCCCACTACACACTTTTTAGTGTCGAGACTCCTGACAATCTCTTTGGTATAGGTATGGATAGCTGATTCTGTGCGGTGGCCCGAGCGAAAGCCAGGTTGATTGCAGTTTAGAAGTTTGTGAGCATCTAAGTAATTTATGAGTCTGGTTTTCATTAATTTCTCTAGAATTTTTGAAAATGATTGGAGAAGGGATATTGGTCCATAATTTTCTACCTTGTATGGATCTCCTTTTTTAAACAGAGGTATAACCTTAGAGATTTTCAACATCTCAGGAAACACAGCTTCACTGAAAGACAAATTGGCAATATGTACCAAGGGCTTTATAATTTGTTGGGCAACTTTTTTTATTATTGACACAGGCACTTCATCCACACATTTTTGATTTTAGACTCTTTACCACCTTTAATATTTCATTATCATTTGTGGGAGTTAATAACATACTACTGTTTACTTTTGGGGCTGTTAATTTCTCATGTTTAGTAAAGTTTTTACTTAATGACACTGGTACAATTAAAAAGTAATTATTAATGTAATTTGCCAGAGTTTCATCTTTTAATTCAATATTTTCACTATTTTTGAGTACTATTTCCTGATCCTTGAGGCCCTTACCTGTTTCCCTTTTCACAATTTCCCAAGTAGTTTTTGATTTATTGCCTGATTTTCTTATTAATTTATCATTACTTAGTAATTTTGCTTTTGTAATTATTTTTCTATATATTTTTTTTGTAATTTGTTACATGTTCTTTAAACTTGGGGTCAGTCCAACTTTTCAGTCTATAGTTAAGCATTTTCATGGTCCTGGAGGAATTTCTAATACCTGTTGTGATCCAGGAATTAGCATGTGTATGCCCATATGTGTTCGTTTTGACAAGTTTCTTAGGAAAACACATTTCAAAATTCAACATAAACAGGGAAGAAAAAACATTATATGCAGTATTTGTGCTAGTTTGTAACAGTACTTCTGCCCATGATTGGTTAGTCAGTGTATTTATGAAGTGACTGCAACCATTTGTGGAGAAGATTCTTTTGTACATTTGCTATGAACTATTTTTGGTCACAGGGGCTATGGGAAATTTAAGGATGAGTGCATTGTCATCAGATATTCCTAGGTCAACATTTATTACATCTATATCTATGGCATCTATATTTGTGAAGATATTATCTATGAGACTTTTTGAAGAGTTTGTTATTCTTGTAGGGTTAGTTATATGTGGATACAAATTGAAGCTCTGTAAAACATTCAGGAACTGATCTTTGGATGCACCTTCAGTCAATAAGTTGACATTAAAATCTCCACTTATAATTATTGTTGATTTTTTATGATGTAATATTTTGAGCAATGCCTCTAACTTATTCCTAAAAATTTCAGGATCACCACATGGTGATCTGTACACTGACATTATTATTAATTTACTCTTTTTCATATTTAACTGGATTGCTGCAGCCTCAAAATGTTTTTCTTCACTCAAGGATTCAGTTACAGTCATATTTTTAACCTTTACACCAGGTTTTACATAAATGCAAACACCACCATGTCTTGTTTCCTTCCTGCAATAATGACTTATTAATTTGTATGGGGAAATGCAAATATTTTCTAGTTTATAACTCATGCACCAATGTTCTTGAATGCAAATACAATCTATACTAGCTTCACTGGCTGCAATCTCAAGTTCTAATATTTTATTTTTAATGCATTGTATGTCAAGGCTCATTATTTTTAAATTATTGAAATTAGATTGAGAGGAGTTCGTACTTATGTTTCCCAATGTTACCAGCTGTTCCTTGCTGAGGCTGGGTACCAAAAATCCTTAAGAATTACACGTTTCCTGCTCCTTGTATTTCTTACCCCTGGACATGCCACCATCTTCCTAATATAATGTAAAGAGGTAGGTCACTAATCATTACTGCTGTATGCGAGAGAAACTCAGAGTCTCTCACACTTGCCCAAATGAATGCGATAGAGTTGGTCAAAAAGAAGTTCCTTTTGTTTATAGTGGGTTATTTGCTCTTGGACTACAGGAGGAGTGAAAACATACTACAGGAGATCTGACACTCAGCAGTGGGTAAACTGACTAATGATAATGACAGCAATAATGGCACCACAGTTACATTCTGTAATGTAATAGAGTTTGTTTCATTATTTTTTGGCTCAATGTTCCCTGCACAGTTACAGTGAAATGTTCAAATCTGATAAATTTTATGAAGGTATCATGTGACTTATGATACATTATGTTATGTGAAAGCACAAATGTAGAAACTTTTTCACTTCCTCAATGATTCTGTTGTCAAAGGGTTTAACAAGTTTCCATCTGACAGGAAGCAAAACATTCAGAATCCCCAAAAGTTACAAAGGACATTAAAAATATATCTCGTTATGCCCTTCTTCAACGAATTACCCAATTATCCTTATTTGGAAACTGAAAGTATGTGTTAACTGCATGACATTTTGTAATTCTCATTGTAGAGAGATCTTTTTTATGACACGTATGTAATTGTTTTCTACAATCAACAGACATATGGTCATGTTCCATGCAATACTCATTGTGGACATAACTGCTCTGGATATTTAGCCATATAAATTGTATACAAGGTAAATGTAGATTTGTTCTCCTTTATCTTACTTTTACACATCTCTCTTGTCTGTGTGTAAACTGATTTTGAACCACAGATCTGATGATACAGGTATTCCAAAATGTTTTATAAGGTGCAAGTGTAATAAAACTTTTGCTGAACAGAGAATGTCATTCATATTGTGCTCCAAATAAAATGATCACATTCTTATTCATTGAGTTTATGTAGCAATATCAAACAGTGTTGCATCAGTTGTAAGTGTAGCACATCAACAACATTCAATGAATAGGCCAAAATGTGTGACTTGGGTGCACACAATGATAAAAATTTGAATTGAAAAAAGTGCATATTGAGCCTTTCAAAATTCAGCAGCATTGCTCTTCAGGTTGTAACTAGTTTTGGAGATAAACAAATCCCTGTTTATCCTGAGTACTGTTGTATCACATATACTCTGGTATAATTCAACATTTTGAAAGAAAATACTTAAATAGAACTGAGCAGATAGAAAAATGTGTGGAGTTTACCCATATTGCAATCCTGTAGAATCTCTTCAAGGACTAAGGTGTTATAACCATGTCTTCATTAGAAGACAAAATGTCCATTGCTTATCACAAAAACTGTTAGTGGCTCAGAAAGGTGTTCTACAGGTAGGATAGAAATCTTTGTTCACTTCTAGACCTATATATGTACTCTGGAAACCATTGTCACGTCCATGGCAGAGGTACATCCAATTGTATCAGTTATTAGGGATTCTTCCCATTCTATTCTTGTGTGAAGTACCAATGAACACTTAAATGCCTCTGTGTCTGCTATAATTAGTCTAAGCTTGTCTTCATTATGCCTGTGAAAGTATACATTTGAGTTTGATGTATATTTCGACATTCCTGTCTTAAAGCTCGTTCTTGATATTTGGTAAGTAACCATTCATTGACAATTTGCGTCTAGCTTCAAGTGTCTATCAGTTCAGTTTTTCCAGCATCTCCATGACACTCCCATGAACCAAACAAACCTTTAAGCAATGTTGCTGCAGTTCTTTGTTCAGTATCCTGTATTAGTCTTATTTTGTATGGATCCAACACACTTGAGAAGTATCCTAGGATGGATCACACAAGTGATCAGTGAGCAACCTCTTTTGTACAATGATTGCATTTTCCTGGTATCCTATGAAAGAACTGAGATCAGCCACCTGCTTTACCTAAGACTGGCAAAAGGAAGACCTCAGACTTAGCCAGCTGATTTGGCTCATATTTGACAGGTCACTTGAGTACAGCCCAAGATGAAACACTATAATATCTTGGCTCAATGCCTTTCCATTTTTGATGAAACCACCCCTTAAGTTCATGACATGAAATCAATTAAGCATTGATGGGATTGATAGGTAATTTAAAACTGAGCATTTTTCATCAGCTATGGGGTCGCAATCGGGGATACATACCGTACGGGATGAGAAGGAAAGACTAGTCTTTTCTTCTCATCCCATACATTTTAAGTCTCCCCTGACCTGTCATTCTAGGTGACTTTCCCAAAATCCACCTCTTTCCCTAGACCTCTCCAATCCTTTTCCTTCACCCCTCTTCCTTCCCTTTCAACCCTTCTGCCTGAAGGAAGAGTCACTGGTTCTGAAAGCTTGCCAATTACAACCATCTTTTATGCGTGTGTTCTGCCACTGCTTGGTGAATAAATTTTTTTCCATCCAATTAAATAATTTTATTAATAATTGATTGTTTTTATTATTAAATAAAATTATAGAGATCATATAAATTGCTGTGGATTTCTATCTTTTCTCTAAGAAGAATATTAATCAACAAAAATCTAAATATTGATACATCAAATAAACTGATCAAAAGTGTATTAAATATTCAAATTGTGACCCTTGAAAATATGTTGGAGAATATATTGAACCAGGCCAGTGACATGGGTATTTGGCTTCCAACAGTCACAAAAAATAAGTGAAAGTACGTAGTGCCACACAGTTTAATTCTTCAGTATCGCAGTGTGAAAAGAACTAGAAATTAATGCTGTCATCTCACAACAAGGAATCAGGCAGGGAGGTTTCCTGTTACCTACACTATTTAACATCTGAATGGAAGAGATAATATGAGATTGCATGGGTGGAATGAGAGGAGTAAGTGTAAAAGGCAAAACGATGAAGTGTATGGATCCTCCTGTCTGTGACTGCTCATTTCACAGTATCATCATCATCATTATCATTATTATAATTATAATTATAATAATTATTATTATTTATAGGAACAAGTTCATATTTATGTAAAAATGCTGCCTAAATGATACAAAGAGAACTGAAAGATCCTGCACTAAGTAAAAGGGCTGGCAAAGCCTGATATGCGAGTTTATGAACTTACGTTATTTTATTTATTCACTGTATATGTAAGCCTCTTATCTGGTGCTAGGTCTTGTTCTTTTCTGTAACATTTCTTGCTTCTTTCTGTTTCCACATTACATGCTCTCATATTATGGGTGTCATCTGTCTCTTACGTGCAACTGAGTTCTTCTCCGTTGTCATTTCCGTTTGTCGTCTTCATCCTGGAAATCCCGCCCCCAGTAGCTGAGTGGTCAGCAGGCCCAGGTTCAATTCCCAGCTGGGTTGGAGATTTTCTCTGCTCAGAGACTGGGTGTTGTGTTGTCCTCATCATCATCATTTCATCCCCCTTGGCGCGCAAGTTGCCGAAGTGGCATCAAATTGAAAGACTTGCACCCGGCGAATGTTCTACCTGATGGGAGGCCCTAGTTACATGACATTTGCATTTTATCCTGGAAATTCTATAATTTTGAGGTTGTGTAACATAATCTTGAGGTAGAGAGCTTTTGGTTTTGTTTGAAGAGGTAAGAGAGGGTACACTGACAAATTGAGGGATTGAAAATCTCCAGAATGAAATTTTCACTCTGCAGCAGAGTGTGCGCTGTTGTGAAACTTCCTGGCAGATTAAAACTGTGTGCCAGACCGAGAATCAAACTCAGGACCTTTGCCCTTCATGGGCAAGTGCTCTATCAATTGAGCTACCCAAGCATGACTCACAACCTGTTCTCACAGCTTTACAGTCTCGGCCCGGCCCACAGTTTTAATCTGCCAGGAAGTTTCATAACTGCCCACACTCCACTGCCAAGTGAAAATTTCATTCTGGAAACATCCCCTAGGCTGTGGCTAAGCCATGCCTCTGCAATATCGTTTCTTCCAGGAGTGCTAGTTCTGCAAGGTTCACAGGAGAGCTTATGTGAAGTTTGGAAGGTAGGAGACGAGGCAATGGCAAATGTAAAGCTGATTGGAAATCTGTTGGCACGTAGGCAAACCTACTTTATCTAACAATGTTAATCAGAGGCAATAATGTTTTTATAGATAAACAATCATCTTAACTCTAGGAAATTAATTAAATAGCCGACAAGTGCTTTGCAGCATATGTGTTACAATGAAAAGACATTATGCTAAACAAAATATACATAAGTTAACTAAAGTTATCAAAAGTTACTTGGTATATTGTTGTTAGAAAAAGCTAATGCAGCTTGCCTGTTGATGGAGCTGTTCATTGGCTGTAGAATGATTCTGATTTAATGGCACAGTGAGTGCAAGGCTAGGAGTTATAAGATTTTGTAATGGTTGTGTTGCAGTGTTGTGTGTTCTGAATGGAACTTGAGTCAAGCATGTTATCAGTTTGGTGCAGGGATGTGAGATCTCAACAGATACCAACAACAGCAAGTCTGTGTGAGACAAAAAGAGTCAACAGTTTGAGCTATTTGCTGACAATTCTGTAAGCCTGGATCATATGTAAGGAATTGTTTGAAAATTGAATTTTATGGAATATTTATTTTCTTCCCAGTACATTTACTTCTTAGTGGTTTATATTTCTGATCATAAAATCAGTTTCAATTGAATACACAATATACAGTACAAAAATGATTTTAATTTTATTTAGGCTCCTTGTCTAAGTTTCAGGGTGCAGTTATGTACTCTGGTGCATATATATTCAACAAGCTCCCATCTAAATAACACCCCATCATTTCAAAAGCAAACTGAAACATGCCTCAGTAAACAATATTACAAATAGCTGATTATCTAGCTTCAAAATCTATGTTACTTACATGGCAAGTGGCAATGTTCACTGTAAAGTTGCATGATGTTTAACAGTATCTGTGAACTGATATCTGTTGTTAACAGATGTAAGTAGCTATTTTCTTCAAAAAATACCAATGTCATCAAGGAAATAAGTGTTTATCAATAGAAGAAATGCAACCGGTGTGCACTACACATCAACGATGCTACCGAGGCCTCTGTGTGGAACGCACACAATTTAAAAAAAATGAAAAAGAAAGAAAGAGTATCCAGCTCTGCATCCAGTCCAGATAATGACAGCTGTTGGAGATCCAGAAGTGTCAGTATAAGAACCACACCAATCCCTCGTACAGGCAAGGGTATTAAAATCCTAGTGAAAAACTGCCAAACCTTTCATAATGAAGTACCCGAGTTTCACAAACTCCTAAAAAGCTCTGGAGCTCACATTATACTACATACAGAAAGCTTATTAAAACTCAAAATTGATAGCAGTGAGATATTTGGGGAAAACTTAAGCATGTATCAAAAGGATAATTATAAATGGAAGTAGTGTATTGGTTGCAGTAGATGAGACATTCAAATCTACCAAGACAGAAAAGAAACTGCATGTGATATTGTTTGTGCAAGCTTCAGCATCTAGGGTAGGCATAAACTTATAAGCAGATCCTTCTATCAGGCACCAAACTCATCTCCAGATGTAATCAAAAACTTTAGAAAAAACCTAAGTTCACTAACATGTAAGTTACTCAATTATATTATCGCCATTGGAGGAGAGTTAAATCACCCAATAATCAGTTGGGAAAATTACTGTTTTGTAAGTGATGACGATCATCAGATGTCCTATGAAACATTGTGAAATGTACACTCTTATGACCTGACTTCTTTGAGAATGTCAATATAGAAACTATCAGTTACCATGGGGCAGTTGTAGCAACACTGATTACCAACGTACAAAGGTCAAGTAAAATAAGCAGAGGGATTTATAATTTCAGCAGACTAGATGAAGAGGCAGTGCAGTCATATCTCAGTAAGGAACTCAAACATTCAGCTTTGGAGAGGAGCATGTAGAAGAACTGTTGCTCAGGTTTAGAAACAAAGTTGACCATCCACTCAATAGATATGTAGATAACAGAACAGTTTGTGAAGTGAGGGATCCTCCATGATATACAGTCACTTTAAAGAAACTTCTGAAGAAATGCAGACTGCTGCATAAAAGGTGTAAAATAAAGTGAAGGACTAGAGGTGCTGAATGAAATGTGTTTTGCTGTCAAGAGGGCAATGCATGAAGTCTTCAAAGACTCCCATGGCACAATATTAGCAAAGAAGCTCTCACAAAACCCAAAGACACTCAGGTCATATGTAAAGGCTGTTAGTGGTACCAAAGCTACCGTAGTGTCCAGGCATTCATGGATGAAACATGGACTGAAACTGAGTACAGCAAAACAAAATCAGAACTGGTGAACGCATTTTTCAAATGTTCCCTTACAAAAGAAAATCCATGGGTATTGCTGCAATTTAATTCACAAACCTCTGCAAAAAAGAGTGTTAGTGATGTTGAGAAACAGCTGAAATAATTAACAACTGAGAAAGATTCACAGCCCAAATGAATCCTTATCACATTCCGTACTGAATTTGTGGCTGATTTAACCCCTCTTTTGACTACAATGTACCATAGGTCTCTTGAATAAAAAGTCATGCCCTGTAGTTGGAATAAACCATAGGTCACAGCCATCTATGAGGAGGACAGCAGAAGTGGTCAACTAAACTACCATCCAGTATATTTGACATCTATTTGTTGCAGAACCTTAGAATATACTCAAAGCTCAAACATAATGAGATATCCCAAACAGAATTACCTTATCCATGACAACCAACATGTATTCCAAAAACATTGATCATGTGAAACTCAACTCGCACTTTTCTCACATGACATCCAGGAAGCCATGGATCAAGGCAGTCAGGTAGACACAGTATTTCTCAATTTCCTAAAAGTGTTCGGCTAAGTACCACATCATTGCTTATTATAAACAGTTTAATCTAATAGGGTATCAAGCAGAATTTGTGATTAACTAAGGATATTTTCGTAAAGAGGAAGCAGCATGTTTTCTTGGGTGGGGAGGCATTGGGAGATATAGAAGTAACTATATGCATGCCCCAGGGAAGCGTGTTGGCTCCCTTGGTGTTCATGCTGCATATTAATGTCACTGCAGACAATATTAATTGTAACTTCAGACTTTTTGCAGATGATGCTGTTATCTATAATGATGTGCTGCCTGAAAAATCTACACAAATACTCAAACAGATTGTGATAAGATGCATTAAATGACAAAAAATGTAAAATTGTCACTTGACACTAAGAAAAAATGTAGTATCATATTACACATTGCACACAAGCTACCTTTGCTGGTACTGATTCTACTTGTGATAGCTTTCCCTCTGGCCATTGCTAGGTGACAAGAAGATGCTGGGCTGTGAGAGTGCACGTGTCAGCAGCTGTGGACGGGACATATTCCAGTGGTTAGCTTGTTATTGGGGAACTGGCTCGTTTGAATTGAATTGAATTGAATTTTATTTGATCCTGTACGATTACATCGTGTACAGTAAATGTACATGTAATATAGGACATGTCAAAGTATTAAAATTGTTTATCAATTATTTTTCTACACCTTTAGCTTACATTTTTACATCACTGATAATGAGTAACACTATATACAAATTTAATGGCATAAGTATTCTGCAACACTGTAAAACTCTTTTTCAATGAGATAGTCTTTAAGATTCTTTGTAAATTCGTTGTGAAGTACACTATCTTGCAGGGTTTTGGGCAGACTTCTTAGTAGTCTGATACCAGAGTACTGGGGTCCTTTTTCTAGCATTGCCAGCCGGTGGGGTATGCTCCGTACTTCATTCTTCTTTCTTGTATTGTGGGTGTGTACACTAGCATTTGTAATCCAGTCCTCACTACCTTTTGTGATGTACATTATTGTTTTGTATATATATAATGATGAAAAAGTTAAGATACCTAAATTCTTGAAACAGTTTCTGCATGTTTCAGAGGTCTTTCTTCTTAAAATGATCCTAATTGCTTTTTTTTGTAATGTGAACACTCTTTTTGTCTCTTGTTTGTTTGAGTTTCCCCACACCGTCACTCCATACTGTAAGTATGGTTCGAAAAGTCCATGATACACTGTACACAGAAGGTTCTTGTCTGAATACTGTGATAGCTGCATCATTACGAATATGACAGAGCTCAGTTTCTTACAGACATTATTAATATGTTTTTTCCATTTCAGTTCATTATCCACAAGAATACCTAAGAATCTAGCAGATTCTACTTCTTCCAGCCTTGTTCCGTCAACCTCTAAATCCATGTCTACAGCCTTTTCCTTGTTTTTAAACACTGCATACATAGTCTTTTTTAGATTTATAACCAGTTCATTTTCCAACAGCCATTGAGCTGTGACATTTGCAGATATGTATGCTCTTCTCTCAAGCTGTTCCATATTTTGGTCACTATTTAGTATTGTCATGTCATAAGCATACAATATTTTCTTTTCTTCCTCCTCAACACCTATATCATTAACAAATACATTAAATAACAATGGCCCCATTACCGAACCCTGCGGCACTCCATATTTGATGGATTTGGTTTCTGATTGGTACGAGTTTCCTAATGATACATACTGCTTGCGGTTGCACAAGTATGATTTTATCCATTCACCTGGTTGCCCCCGAATGCCATAGTTGCTTAATTTTTGTATCAGCATTTCATGGTCAATGGTGTCAAATGCCTTTGAAAGATCCAGAAACATTGCAGAGACAAACTTTTTCTCATCTAAGGACTGTAAAATGTATTCTGTTAGACTGACAATTGCTGATTCTGTAGATTTACCCTTTCTGAAACCATGTTGTGAGGTCATGAGAATGTTATGTTTGTCCAAATAGTTAACTAATCTGGTATACATAAGCATTTCTAGGATTTTTGAGAAACCTGATATCAGTGAAACTGGTCTGTAGTTGTTGGGATCATCCTTACACCCTTTCTTGTACACTGGCACTACCTTCGTTATCTTCAGTTTTTCTGGAAAAATTGCATCTCTGAAAGAACAGTTTGCTATGTTCAGCAGTGGTGTTATTATCTCCTCACATACCAGCTTTATTACATGATTTGATATTTCATCATCACCAGCTGATTTCTTGGACTTCAGTTTCTGTATAGTTTTCCGCAATTCATCTTCCGTGACTGGTCTTAAGAACATAGTACTGCATGATCTTTTTGGTACCTTAATACCCTTCTGTTTTTGACTATTTCTTTCCAATTTTAGGTTTTCTACTACACTGATATAGTTATTATTCAGTATGTTTGCTATTTCCATACCATCTGTGACCACTGTGTTGTCTACTTTAATTGACCTAATACCTTCTTCTTTGTTTGACCCATCTTTTTCCTTTCTTTCAGCATTGATTGCATTCCAAGCTGCCTTTGCCTTGTTTTTTGAGTTCGCTATAGTGGTGTCAATTGCTCTTGCTTTCGCTTCTCTTATTGTTTTTCTATACTTCTTTTTTAACATTTTATAGTTTTCAGCTTCGCCCATCCATCTCACATCTTGAAGCTTCCTTCGCTGTTCTAGTATTTCACTCGTAATCCACTGTGTTTGATCTTGATGCCTTTCTTGTCTCTTTACTTTGGGAAATGCTACATTAAAATGGTACTTAATTGTTGAAATAAATGCATCATATTTTTCATTTACACTCTGGGCCTGTAGGGTTTCATTCCAGGTTTCCTTACTTAACATTGTTCTAAAGATATTGATATTTTGTTCACTGATGATCCTAATTTCTTTGGTTGTTTGTTTTGGTTCTGATACTGTGTCATTACTTCTGCAAAAGCTGATTAGTTGTCCATGATGATCAGATATTTCTGTCTGAACTACATGTGACTCATAGTTACACATATTAGTAATTATGTTGTCAATAATTGTCTCACTTTGTGAAGTCACTCTTGTTGGTGCAGTTATTGTCACTTTCATGTTATGCTGTATTAACAATTCTTCAAAATCCTGTCTTATTTTTGTGTCTTTTCCCATGTCAATGTTGAAGTCTCCACATATAATAAGATTTCTCTTCATATTCATTCTCAATAAGCTAGCAACTTTTTTTAGAAAGATGCTAATATTGCCACATGGTGACCTGTACACACAAAACACTCTAAAATCCTCTGCCACTATACCAGTAACTTCAAAGTATTTTTCTCTAGCTATGGGAAATGTAGCACCTTCACTGTTTACATTCTTTGATAGAGTACCTGTTTTAATATATATACAAACGCCACCACCCTTATATTTAGATCTGCAGAAGTAACTAGCTAGTTTGTAGTCCTTTACTGCCACATTATGTATTTTACTTTCAGTTAGTCCATGTTCACTTATGCATAATATGTCTGGTCTTACTTCACTCAGGAGTACTTCTGCTTCTAATTTTTTGTTACCAAAGTATTGAATATTTTGATGAAGTACTTTTATGTAATTTTTCTTTTGTTGGTTTACATGTTGTGAGCTGTATTCTGGGGAAAATTCTTTAGTATCGTCTTTTTTTGTATGGTGCTTATATTTTTCTTTTCCAGCTGGAGTGTATGATTTTTCATCCCCTTCAGGCCATATTAGTTTCCCTTGCATCTAATGATTTTGCAGACATCTGCAAACATTCTGCTGAACGTTACAGACCCCAGTCTATTTAAATGCAAGCCATCCTTCGCTAGTGAGGTTTTACATAGGAATTTGTTTGGGTCTATAAAAATTGCCCCAAGACGATCACATTGTTCTTTAAGCGCACAGTTTATTTTGGCGATATATTTTTCACTCACCGACCTTCTGTTTATGATTCCGCTAAGTATCAGACGAGATCCTGCATACATATTTCTTGCAGTACGAATCATGTTTCTTGTTTCGCTTGCCATTTCTTCCTCACTGCTGCTCCTTAACGAATTCGTCCCAACATGTATAAACACCCCATTATAGTTATGTCTTGTTTCAGAATCTGGTTCTGTAGTATCTTGTCTTGCATTTACCATATTTTTAAAATGTTTACCGAGTTGATGCGTTCTAATACCAGGTCGTACGTCGATCTTGCAATTGGGGACAGCGATATTCTTCAGCAGCGAATCGCCAATAATTAAAAAGTCATTTTCCTTTTGTTGCGTATCTGTCGCCTTGTTTTTCCTTTTGCTGTATGTCACCACCTTCCATTTATATTTATCTTCCGGTTTTTGGCTTACTGAGTTTACCGAGACATCCACGGGAACACTTGAAATGTTGTTTTTAAAGTACGATCGGTCATTCGTATTTTCGCGATCTTCTTGCTTTTCCGTTTGATGACTTTTACACACACAGGACTTCTTTTCTTGTATTAATGTATCGTTTTCTTTCTTAATGTTTGAAAGTTCGGTTTTTAATGCCTCAATGTCACTTCGTAGTAACTTTATAATTTCGTTTTTTGTATAAACTGCACTTACAAGATCGGCCGTTTCGTCACGTAAACAACCGTGACATGTCCACGGAAAATCATCGCTGACGAACTTTAGATTTACTTTCGCGCACTTTTCGTGTAACCAGAAGTTGCATTTGATACACAGAATACCCTTCATCACACGCTTTTTACATTCTCTACACGAAGAACTGTTCATTTTTTGCCTTTTTAACGAGAGAGAAGCGTCACTACACTTTCCTATCGGCGCCATCTTGTTGTAGCAATGGTAGTTGGCAATCTGTTTTGATGGAGGATGTGCATTCACTCTGAGTTGCCCGAGCATTGCTGGAAAGCAGCAGCCTTGCTTGTGAAGAGTTAATGGCACCATGTTTGAGAATTTGGATTTCTTCTATCTGACAAATGAAGGAAGTGAGCCTGCTTGGGGAACTGTTTCCTGCACATATTGTGGACCAGGGCAAAATGCTTGCTTACTGGTTTTACATACATGCATTCTGATAGTTTTTTATAGCTAAACACGTGCTCACAGTTTGCGGTAAACATGTTCATCCAATGTGTAAAAATGTATCTACTGAGCAGTGTGATTGCCATGCGGCATGCATAAAGGGTTGCTTTCTGTTATATACTTTGGCAGATTATCTGCACTAACCTTTGCCTCATGTTGACAGAGTTTTAAGGTGTTTATTATATATTAAAACAGTATTCCAAGTGCATACCACTATGGTTACCTAAAGTTTACTTACCTCACATTCTCCCGTATCCTGCATTTTATGGAGTTACTGTTTATTCAATTTGTTTTGCTGGTGCTTTAATTGCTTGTTAAGCTTACTTCAAACTTTGGCTTTGAATCTCACACTGTTTAAATGTGTCTGTGTTTCAGGACCTATAATTCATCACTTAAAGCAGTATTATGAGAGACCTCACTGTATGCCTTAGTGCTGAGACAGATGTCAAACAGATCTGACAATATGTTCTGTTAATGCTGTTCTATTTCTGTATGACAGCTAGCCAGCTGAGTACTTTAGATCCATATTACTTGCCATCAACTGCTTATTTGATTGTGCTGCCTTGGCCTTCCCCAGTATTCCCATAGATCTGAGCAGCTACTGCCATTGTTTACTAACCTGAAGTTAACGATTTATTTCAACTGGGGTGCCCTGTAATATAAACTTAACCTACTACTGTGCTTGGCCTCTGTGCCATGTATAATTATTTCTGAAGTCCTTCTGTTTTCATCAAATTTCAGGACAAATTATAAGGTACCTCAGTCAATTGTAAAGCTTGCCTAAGTGATCAATGGTCATTAACTCACTGTATATCTTTCTTTAAAAGAACAGTTAAATCCCTTATAAACCTTAAAATTTGGTTCTGGCTACAATTTTAGCTTTAGTACCTATGTTCTTAATATGTAACTGTTCTTGTTACTCTCACTGCAACAACCTATTTTACTTGAATTTTTCAATTATCAAAATAGTATGTGATTACTTGACAACCTTTTTTTTTAAAAAAAGATCAAATAAAGAAACACCACTAAGACCAATGTGCAATATAAGCTCTGCCACTGTTTTCTCTGCCACTGTACTGTGAATCTCACTGTAGTTACTAACAGAATTCTTGCATTTTAGGGAATTTCAGGCAAACCTTAAAGCACTTTTAATGATTGTAAACTTGTTTCCATGGCATTCTGCCATTAAATCAGTTAATTTGTGCTTGTTCCAACTTATATGTATACTGCTGAAGCTCAGTGTTTATAAAATTTGTAGTCCCCTCAAAATTTGTTGTTGCCTTCATAGTGGTTAGCAAGTTTATTGTGCCATGTGCCAAACTTGCAAAGTGTAAATCAATGTTTCAGCTTTCGTAATTTTAATCTGTAACTATTCCTTGCATTTGCATGTCTTATTACAATACACTTTTGTCATTGGGCCATAAACTACTGTAGAATCACAAGATTAGATTAATTACAGCAAACACAGTCATTCTCCCTGCACTTTTCATGTAAAGTTCTTAAGAATAATTTTTCATTATCTTTTTAACTACAATTGCTTGTAACAACTTTTTGGGTGGTTTTCCAATGAAATATTCTGTTAACTGGGCCTTAAGTCAACTTTTCAGTTGATAATATTGTCATTTGGTTTCCTTTAGCTTCCTGTGAATGAAGCCACAAGACAATTGCTTCACAGCAATTTGATTTGTGATTCTTTGTTTGTCATTACAAAATTTAAGTTTTGTTTTGCGACACAATTGTTATTTACCCTTTATCTGATTGTTCTTGATTTAATTCACTGTTAACTACTTGTGACTGTGATACCTATATTGGTGGTATGATTTTAATTCTTTTTTAATAAACCATTATTTAGAGATACTTTGTTTTGTTATCTCAGTATGTTTCCACTTCACTATGACTTCAGCAGCAACATGTCACAGGTGGAATCAGTCAGCTCATACCAATACCTGGGTGTAAAACTTGGTAGGGATTGTAGGGATATGAAATGGAATGATCATACAGGCTCAATCATAGTTAACGCGGGTGGCAGACTTCAGTTAACTGCAAGAACGCTATGGAACTGCAACCAGTCTACGAAAGACACTGCTTACAAAACACTTGTGTGACCCATCCTAGAGTGTATCTCAACTGTGTGGGTTCCAAACTAAATAGGACTCAAAAGGGACATTGAACACATACAACAAAGAGCAACATCATTGGTCACAGGTTCATCTGAAGCATGGAAGTGTGTCACAAAATGGCTGAAGAAACTGAACTGGCACTATCCCAAGAAAGCCTACTTACAATGATTCAAGAACCAGCTTTAAGGGATGACTCCAAACATATACTACCAACCCTATGTGCTGCTCCTGTAGGGATGTTAAGTACAAGATTAGATTAATTGCAATGTGCACAGCCATTCTTCCTGTGCTTCATGTCAATGGCATGAGAAGTAGTCCTAATAACTAGTACAATGAGAAATTCCCTCTGCCATGCTCTTCACAGTGGCTGTAGGTGTGGAACAGCTATTTAATATAACTAAGGAAGTACAAACAGTTTTCAAAGTAGTGGCTTGCATTCTGATTTACTATGTTTCACCTATGTGGGACACACAAAGTAATATAGTGATGGTTATTCTTAATACAACATACAGATTTCATTTCTATTATTTGCTTGTGTTTTGTTAAATCACACCTTGCCTTGTTCCACACCTTGAGTATCCTCAAGCTTTATGGCCACAGTTGACTACCAAACCATCCCTATCCAAACATGTAAGTATGCAAAAATCTGTACACGTAATTTTTTAAGCTTTAATACCATGACATGTTCAATAGCATTGTAAAAGTGATCTACAGATGAATAAAACTACTAGCACTACCCATAAGCATCCAGAGCTTGGGATACAGGCTTTTATTCATTACACAATTCTCACAAATTTCTAGTAATGATTGTCTGCGACACTATTAAACTACAAATTGAACATTGCTGAGCATGACGGGCAATACTGTGACTTCAGCAGTGATACACACCACTCATCAGAAGTTGTGCAGATTCCTATTTTTGGTGGCACTTTTGGCATATGAATCTTTACAAAACTGTGCTGATGTAGTGAACCTGATCTTCTCTTTGTCTTCTCCTCGTATGGGCCTTTTTGAGCAGCAGAACGAGATTGGCCCAATACTCTGAAACGAGGATTTCAGTGCAATGTAGTCACAGCAGCAGTACTGGCCTGCCATCTGTCCCCACTTCATCAAGCATGCCCCGTACCTTTGTTGCACAACAGAATCTCTACAGTAGTTTACTGTTTGTCTGTGTACAAAGAAGAGCTCCAATGGGTTGCAACCTCAGCCTTCAGATTTATGCAGCAGAACTTCCAGTAGACTCAGGAAAACATAGCCACCTGTACTTAGTCTATGAGTCCATATGCAATGGTTGAAACAGAACATCTGATTTTATGCAGTAGAAGAGGGGGTGAGTGTGAAATTTCAAAAGTGAAAAGATTTCTTCTCCTGGAATTGAGATCTTCTCAACTTTTTGTTTGTTAACATAGTGCAATATGCAGCCACAGAAATACAAATTCAGCAGTCAAAGTTGGTAATTCAGCACAATTATGTGACAAGCTATAGACATGAAGATTGCCTTGGTGCAGTCCTATGCTATTAAAAGTCAATTCCACTCTGAGGGTGATTTTAGAAGATTTCTTATGTTACCCAGTGGCCTGCAGGCCCTAGGCTACAGTTTATGCAAATGAGCCTGAAATATAGTTGTCAAAGCACATTTTGTTCAGTTTTAGTTTTGTCAATTAACATTAAGAAATAGAAAGCACAGAAGTGATGAAATAAATCCATTAATGTGATCACATGTATTTTGTACAGATGTATTAAAGTGTTATAGATGACACAAAATCTAATAAGCTTTTTTCAAAGTTTACAGTCTGTTCCTTCACTTCAAGGAGTGTTAACAATGGATATTTCTGTTCATGTCCAACAGGATTTTCTCAATTGTTCTGACTTTTTTCTGTTTCAGATTTTTAATTTTCATTTCATATCAAATTAAGGGGCTTCAAGTAAATTTTATTGATATTTTGTAGCTTTATTTCATAACTCTTTGGATATTCTGGATTTAATCACCTGCAGAGGAAATTTTAGGTCATTGAATCAAAAGTTGGAATCAATAATGACAAAAAAGATGTACTTTTCATATACAGTGGAACTATGCTTACCGTTTGGATATGAGAGCAATCTACCTTAAGAACACTAATTGTATAACTGTCAATTGTATAAGGTACAAAATTTTGTGTATTTCTTGTGACATTAAATGCCCAGGGCATGAAACATTTTGAAACTCACCCAGTCAGATACGGTACGTCAAAAATGTCAATTTCAAAATTTTGCCCCTCCCTCTCGAAAAAATTTCTCTGGATACCTGTGACACTGCTAATTCGTAGACTGTAGAGAATCAATTAATTAATTATATAATGAAGCTGCACTGTATTTCATCTTTTGTGTCACTAACAGTATACCTATCTGTGTAGGGTATTTTAATCACAGTTTATCGGACAGATGCTTTTTCAATCTAGCTTTCATAAATTTGTATTGTTTTGTGTGCTGTTGTTAGACTTTTGAGCAATTCATTCAGTTATTACTGAAACATTCTTTCCATGTATGTATTTCATATCCAAACAGTAGCCACATGTCTGTGAGTTTGTTGTTGTAAGAATGCATGAGCATTCTACTTCTGAGGAAGGACTTTGTCCAAAATCTGACATATTTATAGTATTCTTTTTCAAGTGAATGTTTGTAATTCAATGACCTCTATATGGTGAGTAGCAATTTATCCTTCTCATATTGTTGTTAGAGAACAAACAGTTGTTTGATGGTTCAGAGTTTTATGTTGTAAGAAATTGTCATTCATTTCCTCCACTCCTTCTCCTTCCACAAAAATAAATATCAGTTCCTTCCATCTAGTCCAAGGCTGCATAAGCCCTTGGGCTGGACTCTCAAATTAACAGTGACTGCTTTTCAAACATTTTTTTCCAAGTGGTGTGTATATCTGTGATGTAATGCAAGAACAACCAATGTCAAAACATCTTGTTTGTGCGAATGAGCATTGAAATTAAGAGCAGTTTCAATGCCATTAATACTGTTAATACACTTGATTCTGCAGTTTCATATTTGGCACTAATAATTATGATTATAAATACTTTTATTTGTGCTATCAAAAATTTCTCTAGCACTTTTCTTAATTATAATGTTTCTGACATTGGTTGCTTTTCTATTGAATTAGTTTGCAAAACTTTTTGACACTGGTTGTTTTTATGGCATTCATTAACTACGAAATTTGAGTATTACAATAAAAATCAGATTGCCTACTTGTATAACTACCCATAAAATTTGTGTATGTATTGCATTTCACAGTCATCCCTGTACATTGCTACACAGGGAAACAATATCTGAAGATATTCTCCATATGAAAACATTACTGTGTGTCATTAGTCCACGGTGAAGGAAGATGAAACAATTCTTAAGAACTACAATAAAATGTAATTTTCATACTGTTATTTTATTCATCATCACTTTCATTTGCCTAGTAAGTGATCTACACATCTCTTGGACGGCCTGGTAACAGGTCCTGGTAAGTACAATGCCCTACTCTGTGGATGTACAACAGGCCTTATTGGCTCTAGGTCTTGGGTCGAGTGAATGTGTTATAAATTACGATCTTCCAGATGTCTGCCTCTTCATGTTAGGTTTAATACCTTTAATCCTTCTTGTGGACTAAATGAAAATTCATAGTATAATATAAGTTGACAGGTGAATTACACTTGTGTTGCAACCATTTATCTTTCACAAAGGAACTGACTCTCCCAATCCCCCCTCCCCCTTCTATGAACATAACAGCAGCGAAGAAGTTAACTGAAATTAAGAAAATCATTTTGCTCCAGTTTGACTACATTTATTGGTGGCTACCTAGAAACTAATATGATATAGATAGCCCACTCTCTAGACATATCAACTTTGTATTCCCCCCCCCCCCCCTTTTTTTTTAGCTGCATGAATGGTGTCAAGTTTCAACTAAAATGTATTAATGAGTGCGAGCGAGGAATTAATAATCCTCTTGTGGACACTGCAGGTGTTACTACACATATTGACCTCAACAACTTCTTCAAGTAAGGAACTCATATGAATGAAAATACATACAAGAAGGTATGTTATTCGCTCCATGGCCAGCAATAGTCCCATTCCACATGCATCATTAAGCGGATTTGTGGTTGCTGGTTACACAGTACACAGTTTATAGATCGCTGAAGCTAGCAGGGGTAAAATACAAGAACCAACAGATTATTTACAACTTGTACAGAAACCAGATGGCAGTTGTAGGAGTTGGAGGGCATGAAAGGGGAGCAGTGGTTGGGAAGGGAGTGAGACAGGGTTATTCTCAATGTTACTCAATTGATACCCTGAGGAAACTTTGAAAGAAAGCAAAGGATCTGTTGGTTGATAGGACTCATTCCGAAACGCCAAGGAATAATCAATTTAGTATGGAGGAATTGAAGAGGGAGACCACGAAGCAAGTACAGTATTAAGATTCAGATGGATGTGTATTGCAGTAGTTATTTGGAGATGAAGAGGCTAGCACAGGATAGAGTAGAATGGATAGTTGCATCAACCCAGTCTTTGGACTGAAAACAACAACAACAACAACAACGACTGCCCACTTCATAATAGGGGGTTGATAGGCACTTTTTCAAATTGAAGCATAGGATACAAATTTGATTTTCCACTTCTCTCTTTGTTGATCTTCTTCTGATCATAGCTAGATTCTGTTAAATTTGAAGTACCTTGGGCCAATGAAAGGATAAGTAAAATTTTCAATTAATATGTTACACTAAACAGCCCCAAATTCATAATGTAAAAACTTTTCTTCACAAAGTGTCTTTTTATATAAAAGTCATATCTGTTGCTAGTATGTTTGTTTTTAACAATTACTTGAACTTTCATTGAGGTCAATGCTAGTGTGTTTAGATACACTGCCTGGCACACCTGGACTGTTTTCACACTAGATTTTTCGAAGTATTTTCTTGAAAAACTGAGTCTGCTGGTACCTGCTGTAGTCCCTTCTCTTAAGGCAAACAGTTTTGTTAGAGAATTCCTGTAGTACAGAGCATGCTGTTTGCTAATTCTGTGTCTTTGCAAAACTCCAAAAAAATATCTTTCTGCTGTTGCTCATTAAATTTCTCAAAGCATTTTCTTTGAGGTTCACGCAGTTGTTTCAAGCTCTTACCTGGTTGTTGTACTCTTGCTGTTGAAATATATTGCTTCCCTTGTATCCTGGCCATTTTTCAAATATTACAAGCCCATTTTTCTGGACCATCTGTTCACTTTCTTGTGCACTTGTTCCCTTCAAAATTTTGGCCTGCTGTTCCATCGACTGGAAAACAATCCTCTGCATTGCCAGTAGTTTCAATAACACATCATTTTCTTTCTTTCTGGTTATTGTTGCATGGTAAAATCACAAAATTGCAAGGATCAGAATTTGCTGGTGTGATATATTCAGATGAATGTGTGAAAACAATGAACCAGCAGAACTAGCAGTTTCAGGTGCTGTTATGTCATGCAAAAGTTTTGCATTTGACATAGTGTTTAATTCTGTTTCTTTGGTTATATTAGTAGCATTGGTTTTAGATGTATTCAGTGTAGAAATGTCAGCAGTGGTAGTTTTTCTGGTGGAGTGTTCATAGAAACCTTTGCCTGAAAAATTATCATCACTGTCTGACAACTATTTTCAAACCTGATGTTTTTAATCTAGTAAAACTCAATTGAGCTAACTTGCAGTTTTTGAGATTATATTAATGTAACTTACAAAACATACTCTTGTTCACACAAAACTGAAAATTCTGCACTTATCACATTGTTTGCTTAAAGGATGTTTGCTAAGTCTCTGCAATAGGTCTTCCTCTCAAAAAACTAAACCTGTTTTCACAATATTCATCATTATTGTAATGGCAATCAGAGATGAAACAATGGCAAACTAAAGTACAAAACTGAACAAAAGCAAGTCAAAGTCATATAACCCTATGCCTTCCAGTGTTAAATTAACCAAAGTTAAAATTAGCTGTTCTAGCAGCGAAAAACATCAAAGACCTTTCACCTATGCATACACTAGTTATTGTTTATGACGTACTACCATGTTTATGATGTGGCATTGCTCATCTGGAACCCATGTTCTGACATCCCAGTTAATATTTGACTTTGGTTATTCTCACATATAAAACTCGGTAACTTTCTTAGATGATTACATAACAAATCCCACATTCATGAGAAACTGACATTGGTTGTTCTTGCATTAAGACACATACATATCTAAGTAATATACATCTAAGTAGACTTATATATATTTTTAATTGTTTATATTAACTACATTTCATGTTATACCATTGTTCAATTCCCTTTGTATATCTAAAATGGCATTTTAGGCCTTTAAACTGTATTTATAATATCTTATGTAGACAAGTTGTTACCATGTCTACTGCTGTCAGATAAAATTACTGCCTTTTACTTCATGTATTAAATAATGTTTATCATAACATTTGTCTGCCTATGTGTTGCAGTCTTTAGTCCTGAGATTGGTTTGATGCAGCTCTCCATGCTACTCTATCCTGTGCAAGCTGCTTCATCCCTCAGTACCTACTGCAACCTACTTCCTTCTGAATCTGCTTAGTGTATTCATCTCTTGGTCTCCCTCTACGATTTTTTCCCTCCATGCTGCCCTCCAATACTAAATTGGTGATCCCTTGATGCCTTAGAACATGTCCTACCAACCGATCCCATCTCCTAGTCAAGTTGTGCCACAAACTCCTCTTCTCCCCAATTCTGTTCAGTAACTTTTAATTAGTTATGTGATCTACCAATCTAATCTTCATCATTCTTCTGTAGCACCACATTTTGAAAGCTTCTATTTTCTTCTTGTTCAAACTATTTATCGTCCATGTTTCACTTCCATACATGGCTACACTACATACAAATACTTTCAGAAACGACTTCCTGACGCTTAAATCTAGACTCGATGTTAACAAATTTCTCTTCTTCAGAAACGCTTTCCTTGTCATTGCCAGTCTACATTTTATATCCTCTCTACTTCGACCATCATCAGTTATTTTGCTACCCAAATAGCAAAACTTCTTTACCACTTTAAGCCTCTCATTTCCTAATCTAATTCCCTCAGCATCACTCGACTTAATTCGACTACATTCCATTTTCCTCGTTTTGCTTTTGTTGATGTTCATCTTATATCCTTCTTTCAAGACACTGTCCATTCTGTTCAACTGCTCTTCCAGGTCCTTTGCTGTCTCTGGCAGAATTACAATGTCATTGGCGATCCTCAAACTTTTTATTTTTTCTCCATGGATTTTAATACCTACTCCATATTTTTCGTTTCCTTTACTGCTTGCTCAATATACAGATTGAATAACATCGGGGACAGGCTACAGCCCTTTCTCACTCCCTTCCCAACCGCTGCTTCCCTTTCATGCCCCTCGACTCCTATAACTGCCATCTGGTTTCTGTACAAATTGTAAATATCCTTTCGCTCCCTGTATTTTACCCCTGCCATCTTCAGAATTTGACAGAGAGTATTCCAGTCAACATTGTCAAAAGTTTTCTCTAAGTCTACAAATGCTAGAAACGTAGGTTTGCCTTTCCGTAATCTATTTTCTAAGATAAGTTGTAGGGTCAGTATTGCCTCACGTGTTCCAACATTTCTACGGAATCCAAACTGATCTTCCCTGAGGTCGGCTTCTACCAGTTTTTCCATTCGTCTGTAAAGAATTCGCGTTAGTATTTTGCAGCTGTGGCTTATTAAACTGATAGTTTGGTAATTTTCACATCTGACAACCCCCTGCTTTCTTTGGGATTGGAATTATTATATTCTTCTTGAAGTCTGAGGGTATTTTGCCTGTCTCATACATCTTGCTCACCAGGTGGTAGAGTTTTGTCAGGGCTGGTACTCCCAAGGCTATCAGTAGTTCTAATGGAATGTTGTCCACTCCCGGGGCCTTGTTTCACCTCAGGTCTTTCAGTGCTCTGTCGAACTCTTCATGCACTATCGTATCTCCCATTTCATCTTCATCTACATCCTCTTCCACTCCTATAAAATTGCCCTCAAGTACATTGCCCTTGTATAGACGCTCTATATACTCCTTCCACCTTTCTGCTTTACTTCTTTGCTTAGAACTGGGTTTCCATCTGAGCTCTTGATATTCATACAAGTGGTTCTCTTTTCTCCAACAGTCTCTTTAATTTTCCTGTAGGCCGTATCTATCTTACCCCTAGTGATATACGCCTCTACATCCTTACATTTGTCCTCTAGCCATCCCTGCTTAGCCCTTTTGCACTTCCTGTCAATCTCATTGTTGAGATGTTTGATTTCCCTTTTGCCTGCTTCATTTACTGCATTTTTATATTTTCTCCTTTCTTCAATTAAATGTCTGTCTTTATTTTGAAAGTTAAGTAGCCTGTTTGTATTTGCAGCTACTAGATGACACTCTTGGTTTAATGTTCAAATGCCTGCAATTGCTAATGTGGGCACCTCAGTCTGATGCTCAACACGTGTGAGTAGCCCAAAGTGGCTTGCCTTCTACGCATTATTTTAAAAATTTTGTGACTAAAGCTTTATTACTTTATATTTAGTTTTATTCGTGACAAGTATGTACTGTTTCTTTTTTGCACTACTAGTCAATACCTACACTAAATAATTTTTTTCCTGTAATTTCATAATTATGTTACAGGCCAGTTTGAGTGTTTCATTTCTGATGAAAGCACTCATAGCAGTGCTCAAACCTAGGTCAACAGACTACTTCTTCTTCTTCTTCTTCTTCTTCTTCTTCTTTTGTGACCGAGGGCTGTTATTGCTTTAATTTTACTTTGTAAACAGTCGTTGACTACGCAGCTATGTTCAAAACTTATCATATGTAAAACTTTTGTAAGCACATATTCCACTAATGTGGGAAAGAGTTCTATTGCCTGATAGTGCTGTAACTGGTTGAGGCACTATGCTTGCACCATCGCTGCTGCAAGAAGAACAGAGACATGACGCATCTGGTAAGTTCACAAATTTAACTGCTGTGCATCAGGTACTAGAAAAACATTTTTTATAAAAACAATATAACAATACAAGCACACATTACACCTCACGTGCGTTCGACCTACACTTTTTAGTGCCGCCTAAGGTGACAGGATTGTTAAGTTCTGAAGGTATAAATTTTAATAAATTCTATTTCTGTCATGAACAAAACAGCAAAATAAGTATTTGAAAGGAGAACTTATTCAAACTAAGAGATTATTCTGAATTACTGTATGGCACTGAAACTAATATTTGTTGTAGGAAACATTATTACTAATGTGAATCTTCAGGTTTTCGCGGCGCAAAGACTGCTCCATTAAATTTCGGGAATGCAGCCGCATAAATTCTGCGGCTGCATTCCCGAAATTTAATGGAGCAGTCTTTGCGCCGCTAAAACCTGAAGATTCACATCAAGTACCTCTTCGGGGAGGAGATGATTTTATGTTTTCGACGACTGGACAAGCTACGACGAAGCAGAATTTATGCGGCTGCATTCCCGAAATTTAATGGAGCATTATTACTAATGTTGGCACATATCATTTTTAATGTGTCCTCCGTACTGTGCTTTTAATTTTAAATTAACATGTTATGTTCTGATTTGATCCATGGCAGGTCAAAATGTCTGGTGAATTTAACACTTGTTTTACCCTTCATTCTCTTAGTCAAAAAATCATTTCACAAACACAAGGTAAAGATAGATAAAAGCACGTTAACAGACAAATACAGGAAATTAATATGCAACGATGTGCAAGCCTTATAATTTCATCTTACCTGTCTGAACCAAGGAATTCTCAAACTGTTTTGTTCTAATCTTTGTCACAACACCAAAAATGAAATAACAGTGCTGACAATGGCATATTTCTGTTTTCAGCTGCTGGTAACTTATTCTCACCATATACAGGGTGTTAAAAAACTGATAATTATTTTGATACATGGTAGTATCAAATGCATACTTCCTGCAACACACACACTTATCACAGGAAAGTTTCACCTGAGATCTATTCAAGAGAGTTGTAGGAGGTGCTCAAAGTGATTCTGTCCATGGTAGCGTGTCTGTCTGCCCTTCAGCATAAGGAACCACACACTCCTTGAAATATACCTAGTTGTCGCTGCTGTTGTAAGTGGTCAGATGCATTGAAGAGACAATCCTGTAGTGTCTGCACTTCATGGACTGGGGTGGTGTACGCTAATGACCTGAAGTGTTTCCACATCCAAAGTTCTAGGTAATTGAAATCTGGAGAATGGGGAGGCCTCCCTGATCAATCCAGCAGTCCTAAAATATCAGTGTCAGCTGTTCACGAACATTGTGGAGGAAATTTGTTTGTATGCTATCACGCATAAACCACATCTGTAGACTTTGCTGACATGGCACATCTTCCAACAAGGAAGACAATACATTAACAAGAAACTGACAATAATGTGCCCTACTTATTCTTTGTAATAGGATGTATGGCTCCTGCCTAAACATTAATGGAGAAATGATGCTGATGCCCAATTTCTGCAATGCAACTGCATAGGAATTTTCATCAGCTGATTATGAAAGTTCACAAAGCCATCTCTTGTGAACCTCACTACACTGGTAAATAAAATCTTTGACAAAAGCACTGCATCTGTAGCACACTTCTGCAAGAGGCACTGACAGAACTGCAATCTGCTGTGGGGTTGTCTGGCCCTAGTACCAGGATGTGCTGAATATTGTATGGTATAGCAATTATTAACATGGTATTGCCCAGACAACAGAATGACACACCTTCTGCTGCTGCTGCCAATTGCTGCTTACAGGTCTTTCATCCAGCAAATGTGGTGCATGCTCCTCAATTTGACGGGCTGACCAAGATTGACCACTGTTCATCTTCTGGGATGCTGGAAAACCTGTGCTCTTAACATACTGAAAAGTCTGATGAACAGTGCATCAGATGGTACTTTGTGATGGGGATTTTTTTTTGTTTAGATGCCATGGGCTTGTAGACTACTTGCTTACCAACAGCAGAAAATCGTATCTTCCATATCACATGTGGAGTAGTATGCTTCCACTGTTAACATGTGGAAGAAACATGAAAATGTACAGAACCATTTGTGTACAGGACAGTACAAACACGAACTGATGGTAAATATAACAATTTAGCAATTTTTGGAAGTGGATGACACTAAGATAAATACCCAACATTGCATGTAATTTACTGCACAGCAACATGAACTAACAAGACTGAAACTAAAGTACCCATAACACATACAACACAACTTACGTATAGTACCCAACGCTCATACTGATGCGCACACTAGAGTACGTCAATACAGAGAGACATGTACAGCAGCAGTCAACAGTGTTAGTGGATCACTGAGGCAATGACTGCCTGTACAGTACTTGTTTCCTTGATTTGTACCTTGTCTGTCATGCAGGCAGACATATTGACAATCAAAGGCCTCCAGCCGCTATGGACAATTGTACAGATGTCGGAAATTGTGTGTTTCCCAACCCATCTTTATGGAATTCTTTTTTTATTTTGATAATTAATATCACCTCTCAAAATATTAAACACTTTTTTTAACACTCCATATAAATGAATATATATGTAACATGAATGAATTCTTTTCTGTGATAAAATTAGGTAAATGACTGATTCTTCACTGAACAACAATTTCAAAAAATCAGTTTAATGGTCTACAGTAATAAAACGTTACAATATGACAAAACATATGGTATTGAACTCCAAAATAAAATTCTAACACTACATTTAAAAAAACCACACTCATTCACACGTGGCACGTAAATGCTGCCAAACAAAATGTTTCACAGAATTGTAATTTGCTCTAGCCAGTTATCATGGAACAATTAATACACTTGTCTGTTACTCATCTCCTGCTGAGTGATGATCTGAATTTGGCAGTAAAATAAATATGGTGCACTAAAATTTATTATCATAATAAATTCTCATTGGAAGTAAAATGTGAGAGCACAAATACGTGAGAACTAGTCAGACATAAGTGACCATCATACACCCAGCTTTATAATGACAATACCTCATTTTTATTGTTGTATAGTGAACACAGTTTCTGTTGGAGAACAGTTGCACAAATATTTCAAGCTTCTAATCTGTACGTATGATGTGTATTTGAAATATGATGTGTTCTTAAAATCATGTAGGATTCCTTCCTCTTGTACATAAACATACAGTAACTTACACAAATGTTTTCTTATGATTGTCACTTACAAAAAACTAGGTTTACACTGTTTACTACATGTGACTATATGACACATGAAAGTGAGCAGAAAATTATTTTCAGTAACAAGCATCTAAAACACTTCAGTCAGACATGCATTACTGAACATCAAACATGAAATGACACATTGACATTGGTTCCAATACTGAATTCTATTAGTTTCTTTATTCCATAGACAAATATTTTCTTGAAATCTAATTACAGTATTTGAAATTATACAACAGTTGCTACTTCAAATGAAGTTACATCTATGAGTATAACACATTACTTCTGATGTAATGTTTATCAGAACATTTCTCAACTTTTAAACAGCTGAATCTTATTACATTACATGGTAAACATTTATAAAAACTTGCTAACATTGAACCACAGTCTGACAGCAACTTAAAGACATCTACAATAGCTAAATTTGGTGGCATTCATTATCTGTAGTACTTCACTTTTTAATGAACCTACATAGACTGAACAACATGCAGTCTGTGATCTGTGGATGGAACAGTAGCATATGGACAGTATCATATTTACTTTCTTTGAAAATGCTCTCAGCATTAAGTAAAATGGTATTAATGGATCAGAGTTTACTACAATAATACCCCTTGCCTGTTCAACAGCCTGAGTGTAGCAAGCACTTCAGCTGCACATATATAGACAAATAAGGCAACGAATAAGGAAAAAATGGGATGACTCTTGCATGAACCAAGAAGTTTCACATAATACCTGCTTTGAAGTTGTTTATGTACGCTCTTGATTACATGGTCCCATAAGATATTAAAAACACAGGTTCAGCATGTGTAAACAGAATTTATCTTATAAGAGAGCAGCAATCTGTCCCAAAAACAATGAACAGCAACTACAACTTAAAATTACATGAAGAAGTACTCAAAATTCACAGAATATCACATTTCCTATGACAATGGGCCGATCCACATACTGTTTTCATTTAAAAATTTTCTTTAGTCTCACGACTGCTTTATGAAATTTAAGTTAGAGATGGTAAACGTCATGAATTTGTATTTAGAGAGCTCATCACTTCTTTTGCATAACTAAATATGTCTCACGAATAGAAATTTGCACTGTACCTTCACATATATATCATTGGGATGTGAAATTGATACAAACAAAAATGTAAAATGACTCTGTGTTGAATGAAATTGTTTCAATGCTGTCATCCTTCCAATGATGCAGATTGCTGTAAGTGCAATCATTTTTTTTAATTAGGCCATTTTATCATGATTTATAAAGAGGAAATCTGACTTTGACTGAACCAGCAACAGTAACTTACTCTTTTAATGAAAGTCTGTATTCAGATTATTAGAATACAGCTTTAGTTAAAATCTTCAAATAATTTATCTACAAACTGCTGATATTTTTACTTAGTTTGTTTTTATAAACTATTATAACAATATAAAATGAGTTTTGAAACCACTGAAGGATACATAGATATTTATAAACATAATTTTGATATAGATTTTTGAAATTTGCCGTAAGAGCTTTTACTAATGTAACTGCTGACTTTCATCTTGCTGATCTTGACAGCCCCTTGCTACAGAATTTCAAAATTATTAATGTTCAAGTCAAGGCCAGAGCTACTCTTAAACAATGCCTGATAGTACTAGTATTAAAATAATGCCTTCCATCTGTGAGCAATGTATTATAATATACTGGCAGTATTTATTTATGTGGAAGACAAGGTGAAATTCTACCTTTTTCCAGTAGAAAACTATAACTTATAACCAGAAAAATGATGTCGCAAAGAACTTGTTTGTCAGTGGGCTTAGGAATTCAAGACTATCACTGGCTTGTAAGTTTCCTAGTTGCTTTATAAATATTTTTTTCCCAATGTGCATTTCACATCAGATTGTACACTGTAATGAATTGAAGTTGTGATGGTGATTGTAGGTACAATGAACTGAGATAAAGGAGTTATGTAAATTGTATAGCAATATTATCACATTAACCATATCTTGTGTATTTTAAAGGCAAATTGTTCCCATCACATAATTGTGGGACACAAAATAACATTAACATGATAAATATCGTAAATATATGACTAAAGTCGCATTAAATTGGCAGCTAATGAAAAAACTTCAAGATGTGTTTCACAGTGGATACTCAATGAGCTACTAAAGTGTGTAATGTACTTTGAGATCACTTTATTTACAAAAACAGCAATCAATCCATCATATGAAGATTACAACAGTGAAATCAAGATGTTACTCATGTTACAGTTGCACATTAACTGCTGACATACCTTGGATCAGTTTAAATGATTGTGAATTTTCAGTACTGATTCAAAAGGTGCAACAAGATTAAGTCATATATAATCAGTTTACTGGAATCATTAATGACACATTACAGTATTCTGATACTATACTGATTTCTGTCCAGTGAAGTCAAATATGTTTAATATTATAAGTAGCCATTACATTGCTCAAAATACAATGCTTTAAAGAATAAAGTGAAATAAAAGTATGCTTCATTAAGGAACAGTGTGTTCTTCAGAAAATACATATTTGTGACAAAAAATTTACACCTGTTTGAATATTCATTTTGGACTACATATGAGATCATTTTAATTTTGATGCAAAGTTGTTTTGGTCATTAATACAACACTTCTTCATACATTTGATGTTGATACTTTTGGCTAGTTAATATAAGCCTGCTTCAAAGTGTTTGTATGCACTTGTAATAGAATAGTAAAATTCAACCACCTTCTTACAAGCTTGTTTATCAAAAGTTGGTTTTCTTTTTTTTCCAAAACTGTACATGTTTCATAAAAAACATTGTATAAACAGTAACCATGGTACAGCGTTTTAGCATAACATTGAATTACATGAGATAATTGATAACGCAACGACGGTACAAAATTAAGTAAGAATGGGTGGTTTGTGAGACTAGCTATGTGTTTTCTACAATGAGAATCTCATTCTACTGACACCAAGTACTTAACTGGAAAAAAGTTGTTACATACAGGTATATTTACCATTCTGTGTCAAATGAGGTCTCAATACCACTACTATAAAACCTTTACTTTAGTTACATGACTTGTGTTCGGTTTCTAAATGCACTAATAACTCAGTAACTCTAAACCTATTACACTTTTTTTTAATGTTAGTATTTTTACCATGATAGGGGCAGTGCTAACAAGTCAATTAAGATGTAGCACATGAAAAATCAATTTAAAAAACTAAAAATCTGAGGACTTCTTTGCATCATACAATGTTCATAAAACACACAAGAAAACAGTCTTTCTGTGAGCCAGAAAACTTAAGATTTGTTTTTGTTGTGACAATTTTGTCTTCCGCAGTAGATGTACATCTTCAGATTTAAAATAAAGGTTGTAATGCAAAACCAAACCTTCAAAATAACACAAGGGCACTAGCAGTGCAATAAACTTAACCTGAAACACATTTGAAGAGTTATCAGCGATGCAACATTCAGTTACATGAATAGATATGAGAAAAGAGGTGGCACTGATTTTATGGCTGCACTTACTCAGAATGTCTTATTTACCAAACTTCATACATTGATGTGAACAGAATAGTGAATGTAAATTTTTATATCAAATGTAAGGATAGTAAATAAAAATTTCATTTTTTCTTTCAATGCTCAACTAATTAACTCCTTATTTAATATTAGTCCTGCACACACTAACCATAAAAATCAATTTATTAACTTATAAGTCTAAAACTCAAGGCACAAACGTAAAATATTTTTATATTCTAGAAATTTAGAGTTTCTCACAGTGTATACTAAACATCATAAATGACAACAATAATAATTTAAGTACCTGTGAATTTTTTTTAAGTGTTGCTGTAAATGATGAAATATGACACAAAATTTTTGCTCAGCTCTTACTATATAAGTAATCAAAATTCGAGATGAATAAAAATTTCACGACTCCTGTTTAAATGACTGACTCTGAAGTCTCTTGTTGTGTATTTATTGTACAGGAAAAAACAAGCACAGTAAACCAGATGCGAACAATGGAAACATTCAATTCAAATATGATAAAAGATGCACATCGCCAAATCGGAAACATTATTCCAGCTATATTTAATTACGAGCACCAGTTTACTAAATCACTGCAGTCTTCAAGCAATAATCTATCCACAAGTATCATTTAATACATGTGAGCTGGCCTACTAGTAAAATCAACTGATATTTTACAAAACAATTCTTTTAACTGGCATAAATAAAAGTGAAGCACAGAAGTGCACATACACACATGCACACGTCACACACTCACACATACAAATGCTTGCAGGAGGAAAGTGGAATACAGGGAGCACGAACGTGTGAAAGGCTGTTATGTGTGCCTGGCAGCCAATATTCCTTGGTGTTTCAATCTCCTGCAAGATGGGCTTGTCTGGCCTCAGTTTACTGCTGGTTTCAAAGCGTCTTGGCCCTTTCCAGCAGATCTTCTACAAACTTCTGCAACAAAAAGACGTTTTCTTGCAGCATATTTCAGTATTACTTAAATTCTTACAAAAAAACCACACACACAGGGGAGGGAGGGGAAGGAGGGAGGGAGGGAAGGAGGGAGGGAGGGAGGGAGGGAGGGAGGGAGGGGGGAGAGGGGGAGAGGGAGAGGGAGAGAGAGAGAGAGAGAGAGAGAGAGAGAGAGAGAGAGAGAGAGAGAGAGAGAGAGGGGGAGAGAGAGAGAGAGAGAGAGAGAGAGAGAGAGAGAGGGGGGGGGGAGGGGGGGGGGAACTGAAATTTGACTTACTCCATATCACTATATTATCTTTGGGGGGGGGGGGGGGCAGAATAATCTACAGTACTTGTAACTCCGCGCCTGTAAAGTTTTAGGTGTTTCGATATAGCGTTTTTTTCGTGCACACACACACAATTTTTAAATGGAACAATGCCTATTAACATTAACAAATTAGAAGTAGGGTAAATTAAATGTCAGTGGTATTTGTGGCAGGACTCTAGTGTGAGTCATTTACAAGCTATCATATTTTGAAAAATTCTCACACCAACATTTGTACAATACCCATGGCAGCACACACTAAACAGCAACAGAAGTACATACACTAGTTACGTGGGTCCTGGCCAGTAAAAACAAGACAACTGTCCATCACAAGTTGTGTTCAAAATGACCACCAGCAGCAACAATACGAGCTTCTAGTCCGGTGTAGAACGATTGCTGCACACGTGCTAGCATTTCAATGGAGATTGCTAACAGGCTGCAGTGATACGTCATTGTATATGATTGGATGTAGTTGGTATTTTCTTGTAGACAGTGACTTTCAACTTCCCCAACAGAAAAAGTCTACAGGTGTCAAATCTGGGGAACAGGCCAGCCAAGGTACAATCTTCTGCATCCATTCCAATGATTTGGAAACAATTTGTGAAGATATGTTGTAGTACTTCATGCACTATGAACAAACATAATGATGGTACCAAAGGTTCCTTCTTGTCTGCAGAGGTACGTCTTCTATGGCTGGTAAATGTGGCTTCATCACTAACCAATATAAGCGACACATCTAGAGTATCCTGTCTTAATGCCCATCTAAAGAAATTAACACAATGCTCATAATCGTTTCTGTGATGCTTTTGATGGAGAGAGATGTGAAAGGGGCAGAATCTGTGTTGATGGACAAAGTGTAGGACACTTGCCTGAGTAATGCCACTTCCACATGTGATTGCACACACGTGTATACTCTGCAACAGCAGCAACAAAATTAATTTCCCCCACTTCTTTCATCACTTGTTTCCTTCTGCTACACTGTCTACGCATTACACTACCATTTCCACACACCTTGTTGAAGCGGTTGATGAGTAATTGCCAAGATGGTTGACATCTATGGGGATATATTGCCTCAGACACTGTACAAGAACTGAATTCTTCCTACGCTCTCCATGCACCATGAGCACATTGGCTTTTTCTGCATTGGTAAATCCACTGCTCACTCACGACCTTACTGCTTGGACTACCACTCACTAACGTACTATCAAGTTGCAATGCAGTCAAGGAACACACAAGCAGGTTGAATGGCACAAACAAGTGTTGATGGGTAATCTTTCCAAAATACGATATCTTGTCAGCAACTCGCTCTAGTATCCTACAAAAAACACCATTGACAGTCTAATTTACCCTACTTTTAGTTTGTTAATATCAACAGGCTTGGTTCCAATTTAAGAAAGTGTATTTTTACACAAAAATATACTTTCTAAGTATTATTACACTCTGGTGATTGCCTGACTGCAAATCCATTCCGTGAAAACCGGAGTTCAATAGTACTTTCCATTTCCGCAATATCTGCAATGCATGTTTGTTTGTATGTATGTATGATATATGTATTATGTTCCATATTTTTCTCTAAACTGCTGGACTGGCTTCAATCAAACTTCCATATATCATTTACTGTCTGGAAATCATTGCTGTGGAGGTAAGAACAACCTACCTATCAAAGGGGTGGGGTTGGGGGGAGGGTGAAAAAGCAGTGCAAGCCCAACAACTTACAAATACCCATACTTTAGTCATTCAGTATTTGAGATTGAAACCACTTAGAGACTTAACATTTTAAACCTTTATGAATCTTTTGCTCATTGATGATCCTCACAAAATGATGAAAGGAAAACATTTATTGTTTACTACAGTTTCACTGTTCATGCAGCAAAACTGCAATTTGAAACATGACCTATTAATATATTGCCTTCTTTACCACTAACTGTATTCACAATACATTTTGCAGACAGTATTCACAATTGTATCATTGTACAACACACACTACTTTTAGTAGGGTAGTTTACGAGAATGTGCTACACCATCCATGATGTTTTAATTTATTACTTACTTACTGCTAACTGTATTCTGCAGATAGTAGCTACAAACACAACTGCATGTATCTGGAAAATATATTATTGTACAGGCCATAGCTCCAGAGAGACAATGCCATAAACGTTGAGCTGCGCAAAAAGAAAACTGCAGGGCAAAATTTGGTAAAGATGCAGGTGAAATATGTTAAATACATGTGAAATATATTTAAGAAATTCATATGCGGTCAAAGGTATGGGTAAAAAAGTTCAGCTTAAACCCCTGAACAAAGTCAACCAAATCTGACACACACATTTGTTACAATCTGGAAATAAATAATACTGGAAAGGGGGGGGGGGAGGTAAGAGAACCACCAACTCCATATTTGAGTGAGTGTGATAACATAGCAAGAGATGGTGGGAGGAAGAGATGGACAGAGAGGGAGGGTTATGAGGAGATGGGCAAAGCTAGGGGGAAGAAGAGATAGGCAGAGACAGGGGAGGGGCAAATGGACAGAGATAGGGGAGAGGAGGAGATGGACAGAGAAAGGAAAGAGGAGATGATGGACAAAGAGGGGATGATGGACAAAGAGGGGGATGAGGAGATGGGCAAATAGAAGGGGAGGAGGAGATGAAATTAGAAGGAGGGGGGGGGGGAGGAGGAAGAGGTGAACTAATATGAGACTGGAATAAATACGTACCTGGGCAATGCCGAGTACTCAACTAGCATGATAATACATGCAGAAGAATAAAATATTAGCGTAATAAAATTAAACATATATAAAAAAAATTAATTACTAAAATCAATGGGCAGCTAACAGAAATATTTATATGCTCTCATTAAGCAATGGAGAATCCAGAATGGAATAACTTTCAGACAACAGGCATTCTTCTAAATTAGAAAACACGCAAATGTTCACACGTGCACAACTCACACACATATAATCACTGCCTCTGGCCATTGAGGCCAGACTGTACACAACAACTACGACTAATGGGAGAAGCAATGTTGTGTGGGTAAGGAAGAGTCTGTGGCAGAGAGGGGGGGGGATAGAAATGTAGGGGGGGGGGGGGGGGGGAAGGTGTAATGTTGCTTGTGGGAGAGAGCAGGAACTTTGTGGGGACAGGATAGGACTGATAGGTGCAGTTGGGAGGTTTGAAGAAGGGGGAGAGGAGGGAAATAAGAACAGTGGATGTGTTGGTGGTACAGAAGGCTTTAAAGTTCTGGAGTGGTAGCAGGGAAGAGAATAGGTAGTTAAAGATAAGGAGTAGTGAGTGCTGCGGCCAGAGGGCTTATGGGAATGCAGGATACGTTGCATGGAGAGAGTTCCCTCCTGCTGCTTTCTAATTGAACATTACATCTAACAAGTGGTCTGTTCGTATGAATGGCCACAAAAAAACTGTGGCCACAAGACAGCTGGAACACCCACTTTCCGAACATGCTGCCCAACACAATGTATTTCACTTCAATGACTGCTTCATTGCATGCACCATCTGGATCCATTGTACCAAAACCAGGTGTGCAGGTGGGAACCCTCTCTGCAATATACACTATGTTCCTGTAACCCCCTGGCTTCAACCTTCACTAATCCAAGGTCCTTCATCTACCTAACCCCTTCCCTGCTGCTCCCAATCCACCCCTGAACAGCCTCCTAGTCCAACAATACACCTGCTGCTCTTCTTCCCCTCCTCCTCTCCTTTTCCTTTCATCCCCCCCCCCCAAAAAAAAAAAAAAATCCCCAATCCTCCCTAACCTCCTGACCACACCTGGCGGCCCAACCTGTCCCCTCCCCCCCCCCCCCCCCACATCCCTGCATACAACACAAGTAGCATTACACACATCCCCACCCCTACACTGCTATCCCTCCCCATCCACATCCACAGTCTCCTTCTTACCCCCACCACTCAAATATTACTTTTCCCATCAGGCACAGCTGCTGTATGCCATCTGTCCTCAGTGGCCATACACAGTAGTCGTGTGTGTGTTTTCTGCTTTAGAAGAAGACCTTTTGGCCGAAAGCTCAAATCTATAGCAACCTTTCTCTTGTGCTTGTCTGTGGCTCAACGTCTCCTCCATAACAACAAAAGGTCAAGAGGTACTACGGATCCTTGGAAAACCAAAATTAAGTAATCACAGTTTCAACAAATTTTTGTCAATATTTATCTGCTCCTTTTTCATTGATGAATACAGAATAAATGTTGGGTTTGAAAATATATTTGATAGGTAATCATCTAGGTCTGCCATAAGCCCCTCCCCTCCAACCAGTGCTCTTCACTGCTGTCTGCAGATGAATAATCTAAAAAGACATACATAGTTGAATTTGTAACAAAGTACTCACTTTCACATCATGAGGTGACTTCTTTGCATCAGCGAGGAGCTCCTGCAATAAGAAAAATAACATTAATAGCCAACATGAGATAATAACAAAGTTAACCTAGGGTAATGTGGAAACAGTTTTCTATCCAAAGTACTGCTAAAATTTGTACTGTCATTAAGAAGATTGTGGAATAAGGTCTGCATTGCAGTTCAACTAATGCAATAAATCAACTAATTTTTTCTGAGTGTTTGTAAACATCTAATGCAATATCAAATGTTTAATAAATTTTCAGTTTGTTTTCATTTATTTCTTTTTTTCTGTTTCATTAAATTTGTATATTTTGGAGATGAAGGAAGATGGATATAAAAAATGTGACATATCTTGGGAACACATCTCTTGATTAACTGTCACTTGACCATGTGCCAAGTCAATTCTGTAGGTACCTAATGAAACTGTAACGTGTGTATTGACTAATTAGACAGGTCTGTGAACTAAAGCAAATACATTTACATCTCAATACACTTTACTTCATTAGTAAAGCACAATAAATGACTGTAAAAACGTTATTTAAAGACAGTTTGCAATTATAATTTTGGTTAACCCCCTTTTCTCTCTGCATTGTGATTGCATTTGTCCTTAAAATAAATGCTACTGAAGGTGCATTTTATGTACTTCAATGCTTTTGTGAACTTCCTTCTTTCTAGTATGCAATAATTTTTAAAGTAAAACAACATGATTTTTTTATAAGCACCACTTTTTTTCTTTCTTTACATTCACATAGTTTATCCTACAAGTTCAAAGAATATACTAAATTTGAAATAATAAACTGGTTTATTTAAGCTCTGTTGAAATTTTTAGCTTTTCAGGAAGTTAAATCTACAAATGTTTGATGCATCTTCATCATGAATAATGCAATTTCTCTAAATAGTTTGATATCATAGATCACACTAAACTACTGCTTACACTTGACAGTGTGGGGATTAGGGGAACATCCAATGGCTGGATAAAATCATACCCAAGTGGATAAAAGTAAGTGGTTGAAATACAGCATAAAAGTTTTAACACATTAACTCACCATTCTTCAAATTATGAATCCGTTAAATAAGGAATGCCACAAGACTCAGTACTTGGACATCATCTATTCCTATTACACTGTCCAGCACATTAATGTCATGACCTGCCGAAAGTCTAAATAATCATCTTTTGTGGTGTGAACTGCTGAGAGATGTGCAGAAAGAGAGTCAATGAGGTTCTGGAAGGTACCAACAGGAATGTGGAGCTACGGCAACTCCAGTGTCATGGCCAGCTGTGACAGGTTTCTCAGTTGAGGAATGACTCCTCTGCCAACAGCCCAATCAAGATGGTCTCCCATATTCTTAACTGGGTTGCAATTCCGGGATTTTGGTGGTCAGAGGAGTATGGTAAACTAATCCTGATGCTCTTCAAACCATCCATGTATGCTGTAAGCTGTGTGACATGTTGTACTTTCCTGCTGAAGGATGCCATTGTGTCATGGAAAAATAAACTGAATGTAGGGGTGTACAGGATCTCCAAGGGTAGATGAATACCAATGTTCATCCACTGTGCCATCCAGAAAGACAAGATCACTCAGGGACTGCCATAAAAGCATTCCCCAGACCATAATGCTCCTTCCTCTGGCCTGGGTCCTTCCGATGATCATTGCTGGGTGTTTGCTTTCAGACATTTCATACTAACAATCATCTGTTCAATGGAGCATAAAATGTGATTCATTTGTAAAGGTCACCCATCACCACTCAAAAGGTCACACAACACCACTCAGTGGACATCTAGTTGTGGTACTGATGTGCAAATTCCAGCCTTCATCACTGATGAGCAGCTGTCCAGCAAAGGTGCATGAATCAGACATCTGCACTGAAGACCATACACACTAATATTTGCTGAACAGATTTTGGGGAGACAATGTTGGTTCCACTGGGAGGTCAGCTGCTCAAGAGTTGCATGTCTATTCACCCATACACATCTCCACAACTGTTGTTCGTCCCTGTCATCTATAGCCTGTGGTGAACCACAGTTGCCTCAGTCCCATTTTTCGATAGTGCCATTTTGTCATATATGGTATAACAGCAGCACATCAGCAGTTAACAAATGTAGTCATTTAAAAACGCTTCCACTCTTGCGAAAAAGCCAATGATCAAGTCCTTCTGGACATCAGATAGTTCACTTATAAAAATGACTGCACAGTTTTCAGAGTCTCCACATGCTTTATATACATGCTACTGCAACTGCTGCCACTTGCTATCTGTGACTGGTTATTGCATACTGATACCTAATGTAGGTGATGGTCACATTGAAGTGACTGGATTTCATATATATGAATTACAAGCAGAAATTCTGTGAGAAATTATGCAGTTTGCTGTTGATGCTAGCGTGTTCATTATTGGAAAAGAAACGAAAATGCTTCATAAGTGTACAACAGAAACGCTGAACAGTACTGACGACTGGTTCTATCACAATATGTCAGCAATAACTGTAGTAAGGCAGTGACACTGAATTTCTAAAAAGCGAAAAATATAAGTGAACTATTCAGATATCTGATGCAGACTTTCAGAGTTATGGCTACAAAATAATCTTAAAAGAGGGACACATTCTCAAAAAAATCTATAAGAAAGTAAACACTGTTTGCTACTTATTGAGGATATTATAAGGATACTGCAACAAAGATTATTTGGAAACTGTAGACTTTTTCTACTCACAATATCGAAATACAAAATTATTTTCTGGGGTAATTCTTCTCTCAGTCAAACACTCTTTAGGTTACAAAAAAGGATTACAAAAAGTAATGGAAGGTGAAAAATAGGACAAGACCTGTAGACCACTCTTTAAAAAACTGGAAATCCTCCCATTTCCATGTGTCTATGTGTATGAGATAACTGTTTTTGTGAAAACATACGCAATGGAAAATCCCACTCTCTTTCAATAAAATTAAAATGTTCATTTCCCTAACATGAGCCAAAAAGGAATCCTTTCATATAAATCCAGTGAACACCAGCCCCAATAAAAAAGGAACCCTGCATTATAGGAAATTTTTTATGATAAGCTTCCTCCAGAAACTAAATCAAAAAATAACCTGTGAAGTTCAAGTGAGCATATTTTGAAGACTCATCACTGCTTCTATATCCTGCAGGAGTTCACTCACACAGTGCACTAATCATCATTTATGTCTGTACCCAGACCCAGATTCAAGGGAGGGGGAGGGGGATGGGAGTTTGTTACCCTTAGCTCTCACAGAAAACAAAAATTTAGTGTAGTCAGCTGTTTTCCTTTCAAGAAAATGATTGTGATGTCTGTATTATGCTAGTTTTTAACAGGATCAGAGTTGAAAATTTTTAGTGGCTACTTACAAATTGCTATTGTTCTTCCAAAATCTTAAAAATACTCCATACCCCAGGTCTAGACTGCCTACTCCAAACAAACAATCATAGGCTGCCCTTGCATCTTACTGATGTAGTATATAGATGTTACTGGTCTTTAAGTACTTGAATGATCTACCATGTAGATGTTGCTGTAATACAAACAGCAATCTACCTATAAAGTTATGCTCTTTCTACTCTTACAATATATTCTTTTTCTACTTGCACCATATATGCTCTGTGTATTGTAACTTACTGCACATTTAATGTAAGCATATTTTGAGCAGGCATAAAATGAACTCTTTTGACCTGAACATTAATAAATGGTCTGTTCACTAATGCCTACCATCTCTTCTTGTTAAGAGGCAAATGTTTCTAAGTATGTGTGTTTCCTAACCTATTGTGTATTTTGGATTGGGCATCCTATTACCAGAGAAGACAAAGATATGCAAGGGAGTTGTACACTTCTGCATGCTCTTTCATTTATGATTAGATTCAAGAACCCCTACATTATATTTTGACCCAAGATTCAGCATCTCATTGGTTGACCTTATCGCAGGAATCTCTATTCGTAATATGACACACACACACACACACACACACACACACACACACACACACTCACACACACACACACACACACACACCTTTTCCTAAGCTATTTTAGTAGTTGTGGAGGAGTGCAGCTCATCGAAACCATGGTCCCCGAGTAATACCGCTGGAAACAGAGGAGCAGTGCAAAAAAAATAATATGTAGTATTATAGTTTTATTTGAACAGTATAATTTATTAAACAAGTGGTTTTTGATCACAGGCAGCAATTTCGAGAGTCAGGTGAGACTGTGTACACCATACTACATCCCAGTAACTTCTTTTTGCTGCATGCCACCATGGTAAATATCGCCAGTGCAGAGAAAGTTATCTCCAATAGTGTTTTGTATGAATTCCATTCCTCATCGATTCTGCAGTGAATTTCCTCACTTCTAAGCAGATCACCTGATTTTCAGTACAATTCTGTAATGTCAAATCTCTAACACAGTGATTCTCTAGTTCTTCAGTTTTCTGACAGCTCAGGATTCACTCCCACACAACGCTGTGCTCCAGACGTACAGTCTCCGGTATTTCACTTTCAAATTAAGGCCTGTGTTTTGGTTCTTTGTACGAGTTATCCTACTTCTTATGTGCTCCTTGCATTGTTCACAATGCGTTATTTTGCTATCAAGGAAGCAGAATTCCATCACTTTGTTTACTGTATTGCTCCTTAATTTTGATGTTAATCCAATAGTGCCCAAATTATTTTTCATTTTTTTATATCTCTTATTTTTTTCGTGTTTGTTACAATGGAAAAAGTGCACTTTAAGTGAAAAAGCCACATTTGCCTCTCTTGTTTCAATACAATATAATGCACCATGTATATAATGCTAAGCGTTATGTAGAGCAAAACATTCATTTATATTAGAAGATAACACATTTTTGTTCTAAAATAAACAAATTAAGAACAAGTACAAACTGCAAATCATAAATAACAAATGACTTGGTATTATAAGCAGAAAACATTCAACACACAGTCCCACAATACATTTCTTGCACTGTGTATGTGCTGATGTTCTTACAGCTTATTCCAAGACATCTTCTTCTTTTAAGATCCTGTATTTTCACAAATGGGTGCTTCTTTCCATCTGCAGCAGTACTGGAGTATGGGACCATTGAGGCACTTTTGGTGGTGTTGTGTATCTCCTCAAGTAGCTGATACCTGCATGATTTCTCTTTGAAAATTTACATGAGATACTGTATTTCCATTTGTGTTGCAGAGTATCCGGGCATGTATACACTGACAGTCAGTAACCAACTGAAAATAGCCCTGTACATTTCTAGATACAGATATTTATTCTGCACTGATTCACTTTCTGATCCAGTCCATCAGTTCCACCCATGTGCTTGTCATATTCCGTCAGCGACGAAGGTTCGGGGGACTTCAATGTGTTTACTTGTGCACTGTGGTACTTTTTAACATCAGTTATCTAGTTCTCATCAGTTGAATTTGATTCTGCAGAAACAATGAAGCTGACATACTATTTGCACAGGAACAAACCATTTTCCTTTCATAAGGCAGATTGAACAGTACTTCTTCAGTCTTTTGCTATTTTCTTCTCCTTTGAAAGGGGAGAGTTTTTAGGAATATGAGTTTCTCTCACAGTCACAGTACCCCCAAATACAAAATTACAATAGCAATAGTCATAATAGAATAATGTGTAAAAATGATTAAAGTGTTCTTATTTGTGCACAGCGTTATTTTTATGTAACAATAGTATGTGTCCTTATGATATAAGTCATGTTACATAAATTTAAATAAATGTCATGTGATTGTTGGTGTCTTAAGGAACTGAATCATGAAATATTGTAATTATTATACTTATTTTAAATCCATTATGTGATGAGACTCAGAATGTACAAAAAGATTTGCATTCAATTGCCAACTGTTCCAAATAGCGGACACTTTCTCACAACTACTAATACAGATATGAAAGATGTTCGACAACCTTTGAGAGAGAGAGAGAGAGAGAGAGAGACAGAGAGAGAGAGAGAGAGAGAGAGAGTCAGTGAAAGTCTAGTTGTGCCACAAGTGCCATTAATGTAATGGTGTGCACAAATGGGTTAAGTTTGTCACTTGTATCATTTCTGCAACTCTTTTATAATGCGGTACGTCATTGTTTCACTCTCATTCCATCGAATGAGATCAGCAGACTATTCGTTCCATTCAACAAGTCCTGTAATTCTTCCTCACTTTCACAAAGCATGGTAATGTCATCATCTAATCTTATTAAATCATTGTTACCTGAATTTTAAGTCCACTTCTCAATCTATTATTTCTTTTCTTGCTTCTTCAATAAGTACATAAAACAACCGAGAAGGAAGAATGCATCCCTGGCTGCCACCCATTTTATTCTGGGCAATTCTCTCATTGTTATTGGTCCCTCTAGACTCTTGTACATATTGTATATTTACTACTCGTCATTCCCTAGAGCACATACCTTTTTTTTTCTTTCTTTTTTTTTTTTTTTTTAACATCTTGCACCTTTCTCTAGGTCAACAAATATTATGAAAGTGTCTTTATTTTTCTTGAGCCTTGCTTCCATTATCAAGCATGTATAATGCCAGAACAGCCTCTCTTGCAACTTCACCTTTTCTGAAGTCAAGCTAATCATCATTTAACAGGTCATCAGCTTTCTATTCTGGTATATTCTTCTGGTTAGCAACTAGAACGCATGGGGTATCAAGTTGATTATACCATAGTTCTGCCATGTATCTGCCTTGTTACCTTCAGAATTTGTGGATGATGTTCTTTCGAAATCCATTTTCATGCCTCCAGATCTTACATGCTAATATGAATAATCTTTTCACTGCCGTGTACTGCACAGTAGGAAGTGGTCTGCAGTAGCACCAAGCACATGTGTTATCTCTTATAAAATATAGAGCAGCCGTTGCAATGTTGTAAGGCGAGTCAGCTTGGCGATGTATGGAAACAGATGACACAGCAGTACCAAAGCATGAGAGAGTCTTTCCACACCATCATTTGCCAAAATGTTTAGTATATGTGCCACAAGGCAAGGCCAAACCCAAGCAAGTGCACCTCAGAAGCATATAAGAACTTTATACTAAAGTCATTTCTGTTAGTACCACAGCTCTACCACCGTGGGGCTGTGATGCTTAGGTGCCATCTGGAATGCTGTTCATGGACAACATTTCGACTCTACATCAGGTTGGTCTGACCTGAAACCACAGGCTCTCTATCCGTCAACTACATCGGGGCCAGCACTCATCCTGGGAAGCAGCTCGCCGGCCATCAATGCGGGGCTGTGTATCACTACCATTTCATTACCTGCCTGCCACTGGCTGGGCAATGCAGAGTGTGGGAGCCATGCCACAACACACACAGCCACAGGTAGCCGAGACCACCTGGACCCGGAGTCACTGCCGGGAGAGCCCGTTGCGACACGAGTCACTGCCCGACCCGTGCTGTCAGCATTGTGAGGCAAAAATACACAGGAGGCTGCTGGATGCCTCAGCCACACTGCTGCTTCTTGTATTGAGCAGGTACCACACAGTATCCCCCTGGGCCCCAAATTTGGTTATTACCCATTCTTTTTAAAACTTTGAGAGAAATATTCTCTCTCCTTTCTGCCTAAGCTGATTACTAGTCTTCCAAAATTCTGATAACAATGGACACTCTATGCCTGTCCAAATCAATAACTGTTCAATCTTTAATCACATTAAAAGATAGCTTCTCCCCCTCCTACAGCTCCTCAGTGTAATCTTGCTGTCTATATGCTTTATTCTCTATACTTAATTCTGCAATTGGTCTAACTTTGTTTTGGTAACCGCTGCAGAGGAAATATGTACATGGTTATTACATGATGTTAAAAAAAAGTATTCCATATTTTGAGAGCTAGTAGTATGGACCCAAACAAGGAAAAAGTCCTGTAAACGTGGGCTCTAAAATGCATGTGTTTAATAGAAACGTACTTCATAGTAGTAAAGATGAACAAGTGGCCACATCTCTTAAGAAATGAATTTTTTGAGCCCATGTTCACCGGTCTGTTTTTTTTTTTTTTCTTCATTGTTGCGGTCCATATTACCTCCAGTCAAAATACGGCAATCTTTTTAACACACTGCACACCTAGTCATCCCACTTAAAGCTATCAACTGAATCTTTGTAAGCAGTCTTTTGCAAGATAGTTGGCATTTATCCTCCCAATCGTGGCGCCTGCTTTGCGTATGAGTGAGCTTGTCTAAGTACGTATTTTTGTATGAGTTGACTGATTCCAAATGCAACACATTAATATTGTAGGTTATTACTTTTTTGTGTTTTGTGGACTGCACAATTTCACCTTTCTAGACAGTTAAAGCAAGCTGCCAGTCTTTGAACCACTCTGAAATATTAACAAAATATCGACACTAGTGCTGCAGACTGATCATAATACTCATCTCATTGAGCTCATCGAGCGCCCACCGACCTTTTGCACATCAGTACAGGCTTCATCTCTCATACATATTATCGATGTGCTTAATTATATACAAAACTATAGACATTCAGCACATGTCTGTCAAATTTTAACATATGTTCACCACCTGTAAATAAAAAAATTCTTTTATATTATAAAATGGATTTTCAGCCAATCAGTTATACAATATTTTTTAAAACAGCTTACATGGCATGGGCCATGCTGAGGATGGTAATTTCTTACGGATTTTCAGTGAGCTGACTCTGATGGATTGAGCTGCTGCCTGGAATATTCATTTTTATTTTGACACTCGTGTTGTGCTGGCGTGTACCTCCCCTTATTTGAAATTCTTTTGTACTTAGTTTAATGCGTTCTGACGAGATATATAGAAAATAAATGTATCATACTGCACAAAAAAAGCGGGGAGACCCATTACGGTACGAGTGCACAAATGATGACAAACAATAACAGATGTGAAACATCTATACTGGAGCAAGCCCCAATCGAGCGCCCACCATAAACTAGATCACAAACAGCTCGCTGAGGGCAAATTAGATGTCATACTGAGATACAATGGAAGAGTCTTAGGGTAATGTAATTGTTTTATTCAAAAAAGGTAATACACTCGCTTGATCTATTGTTAAGTACTGCCCATCAGGTTGGGTTAACAGAAGAGATAAAGAAGGTCCAAGCAAGAGTGGTATGTTTCGTTTACGAAATCGTTTGTTAATCGCGATAATGTTGCAGAGATGTTCAACATCAACTCCAGTAGTATACGCTGCAGGAGAGTCTTTGTGCATCAAGGAGAAGTTAACTGTCGTAATTTCGAGAGCGTACGTTCCAAAAAGAGTCGGGCAACATATTGCTTCCTCCCACATACCTCTCGCGAAATGATCACAACGGGAACCTCTGACATTATACATAATACGGATAATTATCGACTACGACTCTCCCCATCGACAATCACTCCGCTTATCGATCAGAAAAAGGGGAAAGGATAGTAGTGTTTTTAAGTACTCTCCGCTACACACCGCAGAGTGACTTGCAGATTACAGGTTTAGATGTTGGTTAGGGTCCTCTAGCCTAGATTATCCTCGGCCTTGTTCCAACAGCAGGTTGAATCTATGTTCGTAGTCGAAGAAGCTAATGGGCTGAAGAAACCATTTCTTTCTATTAACCCTAGCACCACTACGAAGTGGGGTAGGGGGGAGGGGGGGAACTAGCCGCAGTATTTGTTTTATTTGTGTAATATATCTAGAGTATGTGCTCTCATGGTTTTATAATTTTTTTGAATTATTTAAATCTGCCTATTATTTTTAATTTAAGTGCGGGCAGTTTTTGCCCCCGTCCCCTTATTGGACATATCGGTCAGACAACTTTGCTCATAAAAATATTTCTCAATATGGCAGAAAGTAATGCAGTTTCTGACTAGGTACCGCTGTATTGTGTTGCCATTGTTGTTTTGAAATAAATCTTTGTTGTTCGAGCAGTTGTACATTACTCGCAGTTCTAATAAAATGTCTCGTCAGTATGAGAGGTTCCTCACAGATGAAGAGGTGTCAGCTATAATAAATGAAGCAAGTGGAGGTGATGAAAGTGATCCAGAAGAAGATGATACTTACGATAGTGACACAGCAACTGAAAATGAGTCAAGTTCACGTAGTTAATCCCCTGATGAACAGCATGCAGCTGCTTCCAGCATCATTGTTACAGCAAAAAGCAAGGCAAGTACGCAGGTCAGTACAAAATATAGTGAATCTTCGTAAAGGTTTGACTCATGAAGGCCTGACCTCTAGTGTGTCAGAATCTTTCAAAAAGTTTACAACTCCCAAAACAAGATTGCCATTGGACTATACAAACCAAGAAGCTCGTAATAAGAACTTAAAACGTACAACCATAGAAGAAATGTACGCCTTCATTGGTATTTTGATACTCATGGGCACAAATAATGACACTAGACTGCCTCTTGAGGACTTACGGGGGGAAATACTGGGAAAGAATATCTACATAGCTACAATGAGTCGTATTCGATGTGGAGAACTTCGTTCCCTCATTGTATTTGATGATAAAGAAATAAGAACCGAAAGACGAAACCAGGATAAGTTTTTCCCCTTCGTGAAGTTACCGACAAAATTAACGAAATGTTTGTAAAATACTACATACCAAGTGCAGGTGTAACGATCGATGAAATGTTCTCCCTATTTCGAGGAAGGTATGTCCCTTTAAGGTCTTTAAGAAAGACAAGCCTGGGAAGTATGGCATATTGATTAAGATGTTATCAAATGCACACACCTGGTATGTTCTAAAAATGGAGGTCTGTGCAGGGATGGATGAACGACCTGCCGAGGAACGGAGTGCAAAGGCTGTTGTTCGACGCCTAGTGAATCCGCTGGCAGGAAGTGGAAGAAATATAACAACAGATCGCTATTGTACATCCATAGACCTAGCCAAGGAGCTTTACAATGATGACAATTTAACTTTGGTGGGAACATTGAAGAGTAACAGAAAACACATACCGAAACCAGAACAACTAAAAAAGACGCAGGACCGAGAGCTATATTCCTCTAAGTTCTTATTCACAGATCCGAAAAAAGGCAACACACCACTTACCTTGGTTTCATACGTCTCCAAACTGAAGCTTACTAAGAATCTCCTACTTCTTTCCACACAACAAAATGATAACCAGATGGATGAGTCGACAGAAAAAAAGGACAAACATCAATCTCTACTACAGTGAAACCAAAGGGGGCATAGACAGCACTGATCAAATGACCGACATCATTTAGCAAAACGAGGGACGAGAAGGTAGCCATTATCTCTCTTTTTCACCTTGATAGATATTGCCTGTCTCAATGCTGGAACAATTTTCACGATAAACGACCCAAAATGGAATAAGAATAAGCATAATATAAGAAGACTGTTTCTGCTAGAATTAGATCAATAGCTCGTTAGGCCTGCTGTGGAAGAGAGACCAAAGAATATCATGGGTTTACAGAAGCCTGTCATCTCTGCAATGGAAAGCGTTCTAGGGAAAACGCTGTCCAGCATTACTGCAACTTTTCAATCTGTTGAATTTTATTCAAGAGGAAGGTATCACATCTGTTTGAAGAGTAAGAGACTAGATGACCAAAGTGTCTTATAGTTTGTTGCAGGTGTTCCAAGTATGTGTGTTCCACTCATCCTGCAAAAACAACTATATGAAAAGGTTGTGAAATTGAAAGTGAACGTGAGAAGGAAGGAAGAACTCAACTGTACTTTCTGACTTTCATGATTTCTTAATATAAGTCTGATGTATATGAAAGTGTTAGTTTCATGAGAAAAATATAATAATATTTCTCATATTCATTACTTTATTTATTATATTTTTATACACTCCTGGAAATGGAAAAAAGAACACATTGACACCGGTGTGTCAGACCCACCATACTTGCTCCGGACACTGCGAGAGGGCTGTACAAGCAATGATCACACGTACGGCACAGCGGACACACCAGGAACCGCGGTGTTGGCCGTCGAATGGCGCTAACTGCGCAGCATTTGTGCACCGCTGCCGTCAGTGTCAGCCAGTTTGCCGTGGCATACGGAGCTCCATCGCAGTCTTTAACACTGATAGCATGCCGCGACAGCGTGGACGTGAACCGTATGTGCAGTTGACGGACTTTGAGCGAGGGCGTATAGTGGGCATGCGGGAGGCCGGGTGGACGTACCGCCGAATTGCTCAACATGTGGGGCGTGAGGTCTCCACAGTACATCGATGTTGTCGCCAGTGGTCGGCGGAAGGTGCACGTGCCCGTCGACCTGGGACCGGACCGCAGCGACGCACGGATGCACGCCAAGACCGTAGGATCCTACGCAGTGCCGTAGGGGACCGCACCGCCACTTCCCAGCAAATTAGGGACACTGTTGCTCCTGGGGTATCGGCGAGGACCATTCGCAACCGTCTCCATGAAGCTGGGCTACGGTCCCGCACACCGTTAGGCCGTCTTCCGCTCACACCCCAACATCGTGCAGCCGCCTCCAGTGGTGTCGCGACAGGCGTGAATGGAGGGACGAATGGAGACGTGTCGTCTTCAGCGATGAGAGTCGCTTCTGCCTTGGTGCCAATGATGGTCGTAAGCGTGTTTGGCGCCGTGCAGGTGAGCGCCACAATCAGGACTGCATACGACCGGGGCACACAGGGGCCAACACCCGGCATCATGGTGTGGGGAGCGATCTCCTACACTGGCCGTACACCACTGGTGATCGTCGAGGGGACACTGAATAGTGCACGGTACATCCAAACCGTCATCGAACCCATCATTCTACCATTCCTAGACCGGCAAGGGAACTTGCTGTTCCAACAGGACAATGCACGTCCGCATGTATCCCGTGCCACCCAACGTGCTCTAGAAGGTGTAAGTCAACTACCCTGGCCAGCAAGATCTCCGGATCTGTCCCTCATTGAGCATGTTTGGGACTGGATGAAGCGTCGTCTCACGCGGTCTGCACGTCCAGCACGAACGCTGGTCCAACTGAGGCGCCAGGTGGAAATGGCATGGCAAGCCGTTCCACAGGACTACATCCAGCATCTCTACGATCGTCTCCATGGGAGAATAGCAGCCTGCATTGCTGCGAAAGGTGGATATACACTGTACTAGTGCCGACATTGTGCATGCTCTGTTGCCTGTGTCTATGTGCCTGTGGTTCTGTCAGTGTGATCATGTGATGTATCTGACCCCAGGAATGTGTCAATATAGTTTCCCCTTCCTGGGACAATGAATTCACGGTGTTCTTATTTCAATTTCCAGGAGTGTATGTTATAATGTTCCTGATAACTATGGAAACCATGTTGCAACCTAGTAAAGAAATTGCTAGTTCATTAAAAAATAAACCAAAAAAAGTTGAAAAGTGAAAAGTATGTGGGGGCTATTCCCCCCCCCCCCCCCCACAGACATCTATGTGACAGATGCGAGCTTAGCGGTGCTAGGATTAAGAGGGAAAGTGCTGCTGTGACGGCACCGACTGCAGTTCGTCGTATTCTGTTGAGATTCTAGCAATGCTTGACCGTTATGGCAATATGTGACCCTTCACGAGGACCAAACAGACGTTTTCTGGCATGGACTCCGCCTTTCAATTTGGCAGAGTTTCAATTTACGTTCTTATCACTAATCAGCTATTGTTAGATAAACATTGAGATGAAATTCACCGCCAGCGGACATTATCGGCTACCTGCATTCAAATTGAAATGGAGATTTCGGAGCAGATCACCGCTGATGGATCTTATTATTTTTATATCATGCGGAAGTCCCCAAACAATTCCACAAAAAAGAAAACGGAAGAAAGGAAGATTACGCTTTAACGTGACGTCGACGACGAGGTCATTAGAGACCGAGCGATCACAAGCTCCTTCAGGAAATCATGGAAAACGTAAATCTCGATGGCCGACTTGAACCGTCGTCCTCCCGAATACGAGTCCAACGTGCTAACCACTGAGCCATCTCTATCGGTAAGAATTCTACAGACAGCCACGCATTTCATTCCGCGATGACTCAAATTGATACGACAACGCCTAATAGTCATATTGGAGAAGGTCTTGATACCTAACAACTTGTACATACGTCACTGTTCAAAAGGGCGTAAGTTTCTTTTCTGCCTCCGCAAACCGCCCTTATATATATATCATTGCTTTCCACGTCCGACGTGGTTAAAAACCGAATCAGTAAATTTGAAATAAATAAAGCTATTATCAAGACCTGAAGCCAAACTAAGATTACGTAGGCCACTGACAGTAACAGTAATAGTAATAATAATAATAATAATTATTATAATTATTATAATTATAATAATAATAATTATTATTATGTCGTCTTTGGATTCCTTTTCCCCCCCTCTTTCCGAATGAACAAAGATCGATAGTTGTAGAACGCCATTCAGACAGGTAAGATACATTAGCCAACTCTTCCAACATTAAGAGTAATTTGAAGTACGAAAATTATAATCCATCATTATATTCAAGCTTTCGAAATAGGGTGGCAAATGTATTACTATTTAAAAGTAAGTTTTGTTAATATCTTGCGGTATACCCGCGAGGAAACAAATAATAAACCTGAGTGACCATTAAAATGTACTCATTGTGTTTAGTACATTATTAATCGGTATTGAGACTTTTGTTCCCAGAATACACCACTAGACGTAAATTTGTTCACAATATTTATCGCCGCAAACCAAAGAAAGAGAGGTTCTCTGCTCATAAAAGATAAAGTTATTTTAAGTAACAGAGCTACAAGCACCATATAAGAATACGCAAAACGAAGACAAGAAGTAATGTTGTATCTTACACTTTTGCATTTCCCGGACCGTTTCCCAAAAAAGTCTTTCTCTTTACATATTTCTGTTCCAAGATAATATCCGTATCCGGTCTGACTGCGCTCTTTAGATATCTACGTCATATCCTTAATCTAACTTACTATCTCTAAAAATTTATATCAGAGATAAAATCAGAAAAGAAAATCTCACTTGAGGCTCTCAGCTACCTTGCCTTATTTGTCACTATTTGCGCAGATCTTTGCAGCATGAGACATTATTGTATCGAAATAAAGCCATATCTGCTCATCATAGTTTTCTCTTCACATTATTATTTCGACAGATTCAATTTGTACGGCTTCCCATTCTCGGTAGAGTCGATGTTAAGCAGGTCACTAAGTATGTGAACAGTAACTATTTTATTTCGCAGTAATTAGTGGACATATTTAATGACAAGCCGACCTGAAAAATATATCTATTACGTCTCGATATTTTCGCCTAATAAACATCCTGTTCATTAAACACTTGTGACTTGACAATATAACTACACGGTAATCTAATTCTTGGTAATACTTTTGAGCGTAGCCTCGTCGTCTAAGGAGATCTTTTTTCGAGTTGTCTATTCAACATTTGTTGCATCACTTCGATAACGCAGTAAATACGCAAGATCTTTTTTCATGTAGCCACGGTGGAAAAAAATATAATTGCTCCGATCATGAGGGAAAACTCGTATTATTTCGAGTAACAGTGATCTCTCCAATTTCCTGCTGGCATTTTTGTGATCGTCCTAAGGCCTTTAATTGTGTGGATCAGAAAATTTTGCTAGAGACACGACAATGCAATGGCGTTAACGACATTCCTTTCGTATGGATGAAGTCGTACCTTAACACAAGAAAGCTGAGGTTACATCAATAAACTACAATACAGAAATAAATCTAAATTCGAAATGATACATTAGACTAAATATGATATCGGCGAGGTTCGGTACATGACGTGCTCCAGTTTTGACTAACATAAACAAATTACCTGGTACATCGGAGGGCTCGTCTGAAACTGCGATGTTTGCTGATGAGACAAGTATGCGGTTAAAGGGCCCAAACACATCTAGAAGGCTAACGGAACAGGCTTACAACAGTTTACATCAAACAGCTTGCCCTATAACCTTACAAAGACCAATATATTATACTGCATTGCAAATGTCTACATTTTGCTGACAGACATCATAAGGGAAATTGGAAATCCCAGATATTAAAAATGAAAGTAAAAAGTACCTTATCAGAGTCTTCTATAGTTTATCACAATATTTAAACTAGAATAGGCCTATGTAAATTCCTACTAGTACTATAACTTTTCCTATATCAAGGTTGCAATTAATACGACCTGGCATCATCAGGTGATGGAGTTACAAAATCTTTTAATTGTTCTATCGCAAAAATTATATTACGTCTGCTTACTATTTTCGGTTGCTAAACAACCGTCTTCAGGTCCAAAACAATCAGAAACAGTAAATTGCCTTGGGTTAAGCTGACTTTAACAAAATTCAAGAACATAACATATTTCAAGGCAATTAACGTTAAATATTGTTGAAATAGGCCTACCACTCATGGTAGACACTGTGTCTATGCTCAATGTAGGCTAGAACACCATCGTCACCATTGTCTGATATAATATCTTGGTACTTTTGTATATATCTTCCATTTCTTTACATAGCACCAATCAGACAATGGTGTTCTAGTCGACACTGTCGTAGACGTAGTGTCTTTACCACGAGTGAAAAGTTTCCATTCGATGCTGTCCAGAATCTGTAAGCTAATCGTGCAAAATCGCCTTGAGCATTCAGGCAACCATCCCACCAGCGCACCAGCTTAAAGGTACCCCTTTGGTAAAACAATTAAGGGAGAGAAGGCGTAATAATCGCACAGGGAGATATCAGGACTATAGGGCAGGTGGTCTAGTGTTTTTCGCCTGAGTTCGCGTAACCTCTGCATTACGACATTTGTGATACGGGGACGTGCCTTATCATGAAACAGTATCAACCCTACGCGCCCCATTCCACAAACAGTGGTTTTCGACAGGCAAGCTTCCCCATGCACGTTCTTCGTTCTCCGGGGAATGTCTACCGGTGTTTGTTCTTCAAAGTCAAGAGAAGAATAACAGCATTTTAGTCTTACTTGGATACATAGCTCACGTTTCCGAATTTCCTGCACCTATGTCGGAAAAACACTTAATGCCACACTAATCCCTTGCCTACATGTAGGTGCTTATATACGCTCATCAGAGTCGCGTAACGTTGCAAGTACGCTACAGCAACGCCATCCGACGAAAGCTTCTTGATCGCCCCTTGTATTTAACGTTCACTGCCTTGAAATGCATTTACATCACATTAATATTTGTCCATAGATCATGAATACATTTCGTAATGATGTGGAACGTGTCAGTTTAAGAGGAGGATTTTTTTTTTTTTTTTTTTTTAATAGTTCATATCTAAAAGTTCATCTACTGAGGAGAAGGAATAGTCATTCAGAAATTCTTTCAATTTGTTTTTAAATGTTGGTTGGCTATATGTCAGACTTTTACTGCTATTTGGCAAATGTTTTTGAAGTTTGGTAAGGTCTATTTAACCAAAGGCAATTTTCTGTTTGTGATTTTGTTTCAGATCTGAAGATAGTCGTTCAGTAATAGAAACTAGTAACCAATTGCACAATAATGCATTTTTTGAGAGTAATACAATTAAAAGTTTGTGTGTTTTAAAGAAGGCGGTAATGTTTAATAAACGCTTCGTATGAAGTATTAGATAAGAAGCTGAGTTCTGTTAACAGCTGGAGCAATGGCTTCTCTACTAATAAAGGGTGTTCCATTTAACTCTGGCATCCACAGTAACTATACAAAGATTGTTTGGCTCCAAAAGCCCTATCTGCTTTCGGTATCGAAAATCACTTTGACAGCACGTTCTAAAAGTTAACTTTAAAAAATGAGAGTACGACATTTTTTGCTCCAGTATGACTGAACTGGACGAGACAGATTCAGTGATATAACTTGTATATCATGATATTTACTTTGGCAGGTAATTTCCAATTATGGCCGACACACAATAATAAAATTCTGAACAATTTTCTAACTTGTCCGAAATTTCATCTTTGATGTTTCCTTCCTTGGTTGACTTCCCTGATGTCTGAAAGCATACACTTTTTTAATAATTTTTCTATTACAGCTTACATCTCCCATTTTCCTGCTGATTCCATACCTCACATTTTGTTAAGCGTATTTCCATGCCTGCTTCTTCGATTACTCTCTGTCATATGTTTAGTAGTTGCTCCAGGTGTTTAGTAGTTCTAATTTCTGCTCGTTTTCTTCCCAAATCATCACACCATCTGCGTATGCTATGATTTTCATATCACCTGCTATTGGCCCTTGGCGTAATTTCCTTATGTTTTGTGCACGACTATATTGAAAGCACTAGAAAGAACACACTTCCCTGTCTAACTCCTCTGCCTGTTCTAAACCATTCTGAATTATCGCCGTCAGTTAAAACGCTGTTCAGGCATTTATTATACATGTTTCTGATTCTGATTTACATTGCTTTTGACAATCCTAGTCTATTCAGACCTTGCATATCTCTCTCCTTTTAACAGTGTCATAAGCCTCTTGTTTATAACTACGAATGTAGCTACAGCATCTTTCCCGAATTCCCATTTCTTTTCTGCTACCTGTTAGCGGTAAATATGGCATCCATAGCTGGTCTTCCAGGTCGAAATCCTCGTTGTTCTGGGTCCTGATTTCCCGTAAAATTATCGTTTGATAAATCTTCATGCAGTAGCACAGTAATGCTTTTTCTCTGTAGTCCTCACAGGGCGCCTTGTTACCCTTCTTAAAAATAGGTGCAATAATTCCCTATGTCCAACCACCAGGAAGCTTTCCTTATGCCCATACCATCCTCGTTATTCTATACAGCCCCTGAATTCCAGTAAGTTCCCTGAATTCCAGAAGTTCTGTGGCTTTGATCATTTCTACTGTGGTGTCATCTACTCCAAGAGCTTTGACATTTTTCGTTTTTAATGCAGTTTTCTTTACATTCAACATATGCATAGCTTCTCTTTCTATTTCCTCTGCGATGGTATTATTTCTTTGCGTTCCTCTATTTCATTACGTGTGTTTGTTTCATCCTGTCCTTCATACGTGCTTTTGTAAGTATTCTTTCCATAGTTTCAAAGCTATTACCTCTTTGTCGTGAGGAACTGCCAACGGCATGAAGTAGGGGATTTTCTGTGAGGGTGAAGCAAGCGGCGACTGTACGTGCACCGAGACCGCTACGGTTGCTATGAAAGACCTACAGGAAGCCTGAAAAATGGGTGGCGGCCAACAGGGCTCTCCTGAAGCTACGGCAGGCTCCGTAATCTGCTTTCAACAATCAAACGAGCCTCGGATCAAAATCAGTAATACGATATGGCTGTCCAAATCATCACATAATACGCGCCATGTTTACTCTTGGGACGCAAACTCCGCCGCAAGTCGAAAAAGTGTGAAACGAGTCATCTGACCCATGGCATTTCGTCCCTTGCTCCATAGTAGACGTTTTGTGGCTTCGGCACCACGTTTTCCTTCTACGGGCATTTGTATCACGGATGAGTGTTTTTGGAATTCCAACTCGTCCTGGAAATTTTTGCTTATGGAATTCCCTTCGTGTTGTTTTCTTGTTGACAGGCGTCGCGAGAGCAACATTCAGTTCTGCAGTTACTTTTGCAGCTGTCGTCCCTTATTTTTTTGTCAAAATGCTCTTCGTTGGCCCTCCGTGACAATCACTCAACACACACTTTCTTCCGCGTTGAGATTTAGCGGATTTTGTTTTTCCGTTTTCCTTGCAGGAGATACAAATCTTCGATCGGTGCCTCTCGAAACATCGAACACTTCTGCTAAATTGGTTACGGAAGCACACACTATACGAGAGAGAACAATTTGCCCACGTTCGATGTCACTTACCAGACACTTGCAACGTATCGAGGACATCGCACATGGGTCGTACGTGGTCACATACAACAGCTCACCATTCAGACTTGACTAACATCTGCATTTATGTTCAAGAAAGCATTTCTCGCGGTGCTTCAATACTTTTGTCCATCCCTGTACTTCTCACACCATTCCACATTGCAATTGGGCAATTCTAGAGAAACTCGTGCTATCTATTGAAATAGCTAGACAAAGAAATAGTACATGGGACACTGATTTTATTAGCTGAAGTAGTCCGTGTGGCCGTTCAATACGTAACGCAACACATTTTTTTGTCAACCAAATGAGGAATTCATTGTGGGACATCATGTTGCCATCGAATTTCTTTCGGCGGAAAACCTGAACACTGCAGATATTCACAGACCCCTGAAGAACGTCTACGGAGGCCTGACAGTGAACAAAAGCACTCTGAGTCGTTGGGCGAGACGTCTGTCATCGCTGCAAGGTCGCGTTAACGTGTCCCTCCTGCGTGCCGACCGGCCGCGCACTGCTGTGACTCCCGCAGTGTTGGAATGTACGGACACTCTCATTCAACGGATCCCAATCAAAAACGTCGCTATAAAACTGGACGTCTCAGTTAGTAATTCTGACAAAGACGTCCACCAGCTGGGGTACTCAAAGACGTGTGCCTGTTGGGTTCTTTGCTGCCTAACAGAAGGCCATAAAGAGAAACGAAGGACCTGTGCCGCAATGCTTGCACGTTACGATGTTAATCGTGACAACTTTTTGTCGAACATCGTAACAGGCGATGAAACGCAAGTTCATCACTTCGAACAGGAAACAAAACGCCAATCCATGGAGTGGCGCCACACCACCTCCACCGAAGAAGAAATCCACGCTGGACCCTGAAACGGTAAAGCCATGACGACTCTCTTCTGGGACTCTGAAGGGTTATTCTGTTTGATGCCCTCCTTCGTAGTGCTACCGTGAACAAATTGAAGAAACGACTTCAGCATGTTCGTCATCACAGCAATGCAAACGAACTTCTCCAACACGACGCAAGGCGGCCCTATCCGAGTCCGCGCAGCCGACAGGTTGTCACAAAACTTCATTGGACCGTTTTCCCTCACCCTACAGCCCGCATCTCGCACCTTCCGATTTCCATCTGTTTGGCCCAAAGACGGGAGCACTACGTGGGAAGCAGTACGTGGGTGATGGGGAGGTTATTGACGTAGCAAGACGTTGGCTCCGACGTCGACCAGTACAGTGCTACCATGCGGGCATACAGGATCTCCCAGTAAGTCCGTCGCATAGAACGGCGATTGAAAAATAGAGTTTTGTAGCCAGAAGAGAGGGGAATAATATCGTGTAATGCAATCCTTAATAAAACCAACCTGAAACTTCCTGGCAGATTAAAACTGTGTGCTGGACCGAGACTCGAATTCGGAACCTTTGCCTTTCGCGGGCAAGTGCTCTACCATCTGAGCTACCCAAGCACGACTCACGCACCGTCCTCACAGCTGTAGTTCTGCCAGTAACGTCGTCTCCTACCTTCCAAACTTTACAGAAGCTCTCCTGCGAACCTTGCAGAACTAGCACTCGTAAAGTAAAGCTGCAGAAGTAAAGCTGTGAGGACGGGGCGTGAGTCGTGCTTGGGTAGCTCAGTTGGTAGAGCACTTGCCCGCGAAAGGCAAAGGTCCCAAGTTCGAGTCTCGGTCCGACACACAGTTTTAATCTGCCAGGAAGTTTCAATGTATGTGATGTCAGATCTGTTGTCATTAGGACGATCTACTATCATCTCTAAGGTCTTGGTATTGTTGATTTCAAGACCACACTCTCCGCTTCGTTCAGCTAACCTTAGCATGATGGTTTTCAGTTGATGCTCGTCTGTCTGACACTGTTAATTATTCTGCTATCTACAAAATCACCTACGAGATCTGAAATTATTTATTCTGAATAATATCTTAAAGCATCTCAAAAAATTTGTTCTTCATTTCAGACAGGGTCAGAGTTAGGTTTTTTCGTTAAAATAAGTGAAATTTGTCGTGGCTTGAGAAGTTTCGTACTGGAGGACTGAGGGGCGGAATGCTCGTCGGGAACAGAAGATGTCAGGTTCCGACTGCATAGCTTCTCTTTCTATTTCCTCTGCGATGGTATTATTTCTTTGCGTTCCTCTATTGCTGGCACGAGCTGTCCAGCTTTCCAATACAAACCACTGAAACCTGTGAACAGAAAGTGCACTGAGCTCAATGTGCTGCGACGCCATCGATGCGCCCCCGACCAGCGCACGACCCGAGTGGCATGCGCTGGCATCCCGGCGGCGGTCCTCGGCACGTCCGTGGCTACTAATTAGTGCCCCCTCGGCCCCGCTATGGATTTCCTATCAGCCGCCAGAGACAACCGCGCTCGATATGCTGGGCCGCCCACAAGCTCGTCCGAGGTCACGACGCCCTCTACCCACACGACGTTTAAAGCGCCCGCGAAACGTGGGCGGCAAAAGAAGAGAACAGAAGCCTTTGAAATGTGGTGCTACAGAAGAATGCTCAAGATTAGATGGGTAGGTAGAGTAACTAATGAGGGGGTATTGCACTAAATTGGGTGGGGGGGGGGGCAGGAGGGGGGGAAGAAATTTATGGCACAACCTGATTTAAAGAAAGGTTCGGTTGAAAAGCGCAAGTGATTCCAAGATACAAGAAAGGTAAAAGAACGGACCCGCAAAACTCCTGACCAATATCTTTAACTTTTGTTCGCTGCATAATCCTTAAACATATTCTTGGTTCAAATATAATAAGCTTTCTTGAGGTTGGAAAGTTTATGTGCACGAATCAGCATGGTTTTAGAAAGCATCGCTCGTGCGAAACTGAGCTCGCCCTTTTCTCACATGATGCACTGTGAACTATGTATGAAGGGCAACAGGCAGACTCCATATTTCTACATTTCCGGAAAGCATTTGACACGGTGTCCCATTGTAGGCTGTTAACGAAGGTACGAGCATATGGAATAAAAAATTCGGAGATATGTGAGTGGCTCAAAGACTTCTTAAGTAATAGAAGCCAGTACGTTGTCCTCGACGGCGAGTTTTCATCGGAGACAAGGGTATAGTCAGGAGTGCCCCAGGGAAGTATGATAGGACTGCTGTTGTTCTCTATATACATAAACGATTTGGCAGTCAGGTGGGAAGCAGTCTGGGATTGTTTGCTGATGATGCTGCGGTCTACGGTAACGTGTGGAAACTGACTGCAGGAAGATACAAGACGACTTAGGCAAAATTTCCCGTTGGCGTGATGAATGGCAGCTAGCGCTACATGTGGAAAAATTTAAGTTAATGCGTATGAGTAGGAAGAACAAAACTGTAATGTTCGGATAAAGTATTACTAGTGTCCAGCTTGACACAGCCAAGTCGTTTGAATATCTGGTCGTAACGTCACAAAGCGATACGAGGTGGAACGAGCATGTGAAAACTGTGGTGAGGAAGGCACATGGTCGAATTCGGTTCATTGGGAGAATCCACCGTAGGACGTTGGTGCGACCTATTCTTGACTACTGCTCGAATGTTTGAGATCCGTACCAAGTCGCACTGAAAGACGACTTCGAATCAATTCAGAGGCGGGCTGCTAGATTTGTTACAGGGAGGTTCGAACAAACACGTAAGTGTTACGGAGACGTTTCGGGAATTCTAATGGGAATCCCTGGTGGTAAGACGACCTTCTTTTCGAGAAAATTTAGAGAACCGGCATTTGAAGCTGACTGCCGAACGGTTCTACTGCTGCCAACGTACATGGTGCGTAAGGACCACAAAGATACGATACGAGGAATTAGGGCTCATACGGAGGCGTATAGACAGGAGTTTTCGCTAGCTCTATTTGCGAGTGGAACAGGAGGGGAAATGACAAATAGTGGAACAGGGTAGCCTCCGCCACGCACTGTACAGTGACTTGTGGAGTATGTAGTAGACGTAGATGTAGATAGGGCACTTCCTGAGACATCAAGAGTTCGTGCCTTTTGTAACAGATGGAAATGTGGAGAGGAAAGGGTAAAAATCGTAGATGATCAATGCTTGAATACAGTGGCAAGTTCAAATACATGACGTCTATAGTAGTTATGCAGAGATGAAGAGCTTCCACACGATAGACTAGCACGGTCAGCTGCATCTAAACAGTCTTCGGACTGCAGACCACCACAACTATGTCAGTTCTATGCGTTGAAAATTTTATATAAATAATAATAATAATAATAATAATAATAATAATAATAATAATACCCTGGTAACACACTCATGTAGCCGCACGGCAATTTAAAAGTGTACCAGGACTTCAGACATGCACCTGCGTCAAATAAAAAATTAATTACGTAACTTTTATTTTTTTTTCGAGGTCATAATTAAAACTTTAAGAATACCCACTGTATTCCCAAGAACAAAAATGCGACGTATTACTAGACAGAGCGAACCGCATACCAGGCTGAAGCGGCAGCTATCTTGGTAGCGTGGCTAGGTTGAAGTAGTGCGCGTTTGATACCTCACATGGAAAGTGAACGTGTGCAATGTCTTCGCGGGCAAGAGCGACGGCTTGCTGTGAACGTCCCTTAATTTACTAGTGGCGAGAATATCAAACGGATCGCAGTCCAGAAAGAGTGTGTTAAAACTAAGTCGATGAGATGCAAATTCTAGTAACATGAACACGATGCAGAGCATAGTGGAATCCAAGTATTCAGCGCAAAAAAGAGGAAGTAATGTGCTTACAAAAAGTATACCATTCGCGATACACAAACCTGCATTATTCGTCTGCAATTTCCGCGATGTTATTAACAATGTAAGAACATACCTACTTAGAGAAACTTCACACCTTCTGTCATACAGAACTGGACTTTAAGGATAACAGGGAAACAATGTCTACGGAATTTCGCTGTAAAAGATGCCACAACATGAGTCATCATGCACGTACAACAGTGCATAATTGCAAAAATAGAAGATTATATTTGTATGAAAAAATAAAGCATCAAAATTAATCCACTCAGTAGTTTATTTAGCATAAACGTGAATATTCAATGAATTAACGTTAGTAAATTTCAGTGTGTAAGCATTATTGTCACACAAAAGTGATGGTCGACGTTTAATACTTGCGTACGCATGCGGCAATACGGATTTCTTCCGTTCTTGGTTTACTTCTCATATATGAAAAAATGGTTCAAATGGCTCTGAGTACTATGGGACTTAACATCAGAGGTCATCAGTCCCGTACAACTTAGAACTACTTAAACCTAACTAACCTAAGGACGTCACACACATCCATGCCCGAGGCAGGATTCGAACCTGCGACCGTAGTGGTCGCGCGGTTCCAGACTGAAGCGCCTAGAACCGCTCGGCCACTCCGGCCGGCCCTCATATATGACTCAAGCAGCAAAGTGTCTAAGTATTATTGAGAAACAGACATAAAAAATTTAAAAAATAAAAATTATAAAAGGAAAACCACACACCGTGACGTAACTTATTGTAAAATTACACCCATGAAGTTGAAATGCAGCAAATTGTATTAGAGAAATACAAAGTTGCGTTTCCTTAACACCTTTTCTTTCGCTGTCTTTCTGTCATGCAAAACACTGTGCAATAGAGTCGTTAGATCTTAAAATATTTTCAGATTTCATAGCTAACTAGTTTTTAATATTCACTGGATATTTGCATTCGTTGGATTCTGATAAGGAACCTGTTTCGTTGCATTTTTATGCAAGCACAGATTGCTGTTAAGAATTGGTCATAAAAATGTGGCCAATGATTTTTATAGTTACTCCTAAATGTTATTTGTCGGAGAAGTTACGTACCTTAATGTAGTCCTTAAATTACTCTTATTTTACTAAGGCTACTGTGATGACAAAAAAATGTTTATGTTAGTAATTGTAAGCAGATAAAAACTGATTATGATTGAGAAGCATTTTATATAATGTAGTTCCTATTAATTTTCATATTTTCAAAAATTGGAGCACAACCCATATTTTCCTGAGTGTAATGATGTGTCGCATTTACTACAAAATTTATTTATTGTCTAAATATAACAACTTACAGATTTCGCATGTACTAGAACTTCCGGTTTTAGAATCTCGTATTGTAATACGCGTATCCTGTATAAACGGTATTTGGGGTATACGTACAGATACTATGACCACTGGTACCGTAATATGTACCCAGTTCAGTGTGTTTGGTTTCTTTTTCTTTTTTTTCCCCCTCTGCGTCGAACGGTCTTCTCGGGAACACATCACGTAATTTACAAACTGATGTTTACTGCACGGTGGTAACTTCGTCTCGAACTAGACTACACCTGCTAGTGCACACTATCCGTTTTGCGTCCAAGTTTCAATACCTGACCTATTGTTCATGGCAAAACAAACATTGATGGGGTGCTTGTGCGACGCGTACTTGGAGGTACTAGGTAAACTAAGAACATACTCGTCGTAGTAGCTATCATTGTTAGACTGCAAATGAAGTAATTACTGATGTAATGTCGTTCAGTACACTGTCATGAGTCATCAATAGAAATATATGCACTTACAACCACTGACACACTATACAGATGCGTCTAGAGAGCTGTGTTATTTCAATCTGTGGTGGCCAGACAATTGTTCTACATGTGGTAATTGATGACAGTGTGCGTCTGTCAAGCCAAATGTTCAACTCGGAATAACACATTTGTTACATAGCTCAATTCACATAATTAATAACCGCGTTGATGTTAGTGCATAGTATCGCTATAAGTTGTATACTGTAGGACACTATTCAAAGTACATAGTTTGTTGTTCAGAAAATAAAACTTTGTAATACAATCCTCTCGTGTTACTGAAATAATGCTTATTTGTGCCAAAAAGCATGACCACCGCAATCTGTGACAGCGGTTACTAATAAATGTTCATCTGCGTACAAGGAAAATACTGTTGAAAATATTTTTCCTGAAATCATCTAAAGGGCATGTCTAACGTTGCAACAATGACATTATTTGAAACACATCGAAGCATGTCGCTTTGACACACCATTGTAGTTAGTCGTTTCTGATAAAGCTCCACATCCCAACACGTAGTTCGCTAAAAAGGGCAATGTAGTAAGTAGTTATGGATGGTAGTAAGTAGTCCTGGCTGGCCATTGATCACATATCTTATGAGCCAGAACTGAAGAAAGCCGAGCTTTGGGCATTCGTTCAGAAGCACCAATCTTTTCCTGTTTATCTGTGTATCATTTTCGAAGGAACGAACTCGGACCCGCCTTACGCGATTTTCATTTCCCCCATCAGTCTTTTGACTGGTTTAATGCGGCCCGTCACGATTTCCTCTCCTGTGGCAATCTCATCTCCGAGTAAGCATCTTCGAGTAAGCGCTTAGCATCCGACACCCCTAATTACACTGGTGTGCAACACTTAATGACTTTCGCATGACGTGTCACTGCCAAGTAACCCAGTTCGATGAAACTGGAACCATACGCAGAAAGGTGGTGGTGGTGGTGGTGGTGGTGGTGGTGGTTGGGATGTTTAAGGCGGACTAAGCAGCTAAGGTCATCAGTCCCCCATTCCAAAAACAGGCGAGACGAAAATTTGCGGAGCAGGTAAAACCCCAAGGGGAAGGAGACTCCTCCCCAGGCACTGAAAGAACGCAAATGCGGCAACGAACACTACAGACAAGAAGAGTACAGATGAACACCAGACAGAAAGAAACAGAAGAAAAGAAGATGGCTGGAGACTGGTTGACTGACCACGAGAACAAAAAAAAGGGAAAGTGTCAACCATCCGACTACACACCAAAATCTGCAACCAATTATGAGAGACTCAGAAAGGGAAAGGTGCAGCACCTCCCTAAATGGAACCATAAAAAGGACTACCATGGATAAAATTTAAAACGTCGTCAGCCATGGAGGCATCGTCGCATAAAACCAAAGGCAAAGTGCCCGGGAGATTAAAAGACTGCCGGATGGTGCGCAGTCAGGGACACTCCAACAAAATGTGGGCGACCGTCAGCAGGGACCCACACCGACACAGGGGGGGGGATACTCCTGATGCAAAAGATAGCCGTGCGTCAGGTAGGTATGGCCGATGCGGAGCCGACACAGGACGACAGAGTCCCTGCGAGAAGCCTGCAGGGAGGACCGCCACACATCGGTCGTCTCCTTAACAGCCCGCAGTTTATTCGGGGATGTCAGGCCAGGCCACTCATCATTGCACATCCCAAGCACCTCACGGCGCAACACCAACTGCAGATCATGAGCCGGGAGGCCGATCTCTAAAGCTGGGGCGTTCGTTCCCCGGGATGCCAACGTGACCTGGCATCCAAACAAAGACCACCGAACGACCAGAGCGGGTAATGGCAGAAGCAGACTCCTGAATAAATGATACCAGAGGAGAAAAGGAATACCAGCGGTCGATAGCCTGGAGGCTGCTCAGGGAGTCACTGCAGATGACGATGGACGTACCTGAGCAGGAACGCATATGCTCAAGAGCGTGCAATATGGCCACCAGCTCTGCAGTAAAAATACTGCAGCCAGCCGGCAAGGAGCGCTGTTCAATAGGGCAGCGTGAGCAAAGGCGTAGGCAGTACGGCCATCAACCAGGGAACCATCAGTGTAGACAGTCTCACAGCCCGAAAATGAGGCGAGGAGCGCAAGAAAACGGCGACGGAGGGCCACAGGTGGAACCGAGTCCTTGGGTCCCCGTGCCAAGTCCAGACGGACGGATGGCCGGGGCAAACACCAGGGAGGCGTAGGTGCACAGACCCAGGAGGGAGGCAGAAGAGGGAATGACCCCAGTTCCGACAGCAGGGACTGGATGTGGACAGCAATGGAAAGCCCAGACCTAGGTCGCTGCTTGGGCAAATTGAGGACCATGGCAGGGAAAAGCAGGCGATGATTGGGATGGCCCGGCGAGCAATGCACGTGGACAGCATAGTCGGCGAGCAGTCGATGGCGGCGAATCCACAGCGGGGGAACCCCGGCCTCCATCAGTAGACTATCCACGGGGCTCGTACAGAAAGCGCCAGTTGCAAGTCGAACCCCACAGTGGTGTATGGGGTCCAACAACATCAACACTGAGGGTGATGCAGACCCATAGGCCAGGCTCCCATAATCAAGCCTGGACTGCACAAGGGCTCTGTGCAATCTCAACAGCTTGCAGCGATCTGCACCCCAAGATGTGTGGCTCAGGCAGCGGAGGGCGTTGAGGTGCCGCCAGCAATTTTGCTTCAGCTGAGTAATATGAGGAACCCATGTGAGCCAGGCATCAAAGACGAGTCCTAAGAAGTGGCTAGTGTCTACCACTTCAAGTAGGTGGCCGTCGAGGTAAAGTTCAGGATGAGGGTGGACCGTCCGATGCCTGCAAAAGTGCATAACTCGAGTCTTGGCTGCACAGAACTGAAAACCATGAGTCAGAGCCCATGACGCTGCCTTGCGAACGGCTACTTGCAGCCTGCGTTCGGCGACTCCCGTAGTCGTTGAGCTAAAGGAGATGCAGAAGTCATCGGCATACAAAGAACCCCCACGGCTGCAGCCAGACCATTAATGGCCACTAGAAATAAGGAGACGCTCAACACCGAGCCCTGCGGGACCCCATTTTCCTGTATATAAGATGAACTAGAGACGGCACCGATTTGCACCCGGAAAGAGCGGCGCAATAAAAAGGTTTGAAGAAAAGCTGGGAGCTGACCATGAAGACCCCACTCATGCAACATAGCAAGGATGTGATGCCTCCATGTGGTGTCATACGCCTTCCGCTGATCAAAAAATACAGTAACGAGATGCTGACATCGGGCAAAGGCCGTACGGATAGCAGATTCCAGCCGCACCAAATTGTCCGCAGCAGACCGGCCCCAACGGAAGCCATCCTGGGATGGAGCGAGGAGACCGCGCAACTCAAGGAACCAACACAAACGCCGCCCCACCATACGTTCGAGCAATTTGCACAAAACGTTGGTGAGGGTAATGGCACGATAGCTGTCCACCGCCAGTGGGTCCGCACCGGGCTTCAAGATGGAGACAATAACACCCTCTCGCCATTGCGACGGGAACACGCCCTCGCTCCAAATGTGGTTAAAGATGGTGAGGATGTGCCTCTGGCAGTCCCTGGAGAGATGCTTCAGCATCTGTGTGTGGATGCAGTCTGGTCCTGGTGCTGTATCAGGGCAATCGGCGAGGGCAGCGAGGAATTCCCTCTCGTTGAAAGGAGCATTGTATTTTTCAGAATGACGCGTGTGGAATGATAACGGCGTCGGCTCGGCTCGCTCCTTTAGAGAGTGAAAGGCGTGGGGGGGGGGGGGGGGGTAAGTTGCAGTCGCAGAGCTCGTAGCAAAGTGCGCGGCAAGGTGTTCAGCAATGGCGGCAGCGTCCGTGCAGACAGCGCCGTCCAGGGAGATCCCAGGGACACCCATAGGGGTTCGGTATCCATAAATCCGCCGGATCCGGGACCACATGAGCGAGGGGGAGACATACCTCTCCCAACACTCCTGCTTACGCCGTGCAATAAGACGACGGGCCAAGGTGCGGAGCCTCTTAAAGGCGATGAGTGTCTCCAGAGACGGGTGCCGCCTATGACACTGGAGAGCCCGCCTACAGTCGTGAATAGCCTCAGCAATCTCTGGCGACCACCAGGGTACAGCCCTCCTCCGAGGGAGACCAGAAGAGCGGGGGATGGCAGCCTCGGCCGCAGAAATGACTGACGTGGTCAAGACACGGACCACCTCGTCAATGTCACCCTGTGGGGGAGACTCAATGGTGGCAGTGGAAGTAAAAGCCGGCCAGTCAGCCCTGTTGAGAGCCCAGTGGGGCAGGCGCCCAGAAGAATGACACTGGGGCAGTGAAAAATAGATGGGAAAATGGTCACTACCACACAGGTCAGGATGCACTCTCCAGTGGAAGGATGGGACAAGTCCGGGGCTGCAAAGAGAGAGATCGATGGCCGAGAACGAGCCATGGGCCACACAGAAATGCGTGAGAGCACCGGTGTTCAAGAGGCTAAGGTCGAGTTGAGCTCCACGGCACGACCGCGGTCATCGGAGACAGTCCCACCCCATAGAGGGTTGCGGGCACTGAAATCGCCCAGAAGCAGCAATGGTGGCGGGAGCTGAGCCAGCAGCGCAGCCAAGACATGTCGGGGGAGCTCCCCATCCGGAGGAATGTAAACAGAGCAAACAGTAATAGCCGGCGAGAGCTTAACCCTAACAGCGACTGCTTCTAAAGGCGTCAGAAGGGGTACTGGCGAGCTACAGACAGAGTGGTGAACAAAGAGGCAAATTCTACCTGACGCTCGTTGACAGGCAGCGCGGTTCTTATAGTATCCCTGATAACCGGGAAGGGCGGGGGTCCGCACTGCTGGAAACCAAGTTTCCTGAAGAGCAATGCAGAGAACAGGGGAAACACTCAGAAGCATCCGGAGCTCAGGCAGGTGGCGGAAATAACCACCGCAGTTCCACTGGAGAATGGAAGCAGTAAGGGACTGGGAGGGCGTGAAGGCGACTAAGAGGCAGACGGCGCCTCAGAGCCAACTGCAGCCACTGGAGGAGAGTCAGCTGTGTCCATACGAAAGGCCCCCGAGGGTTCCGTGAGGGCGAGATCCGCGGCAGAGGCGAGGATCTCCACCTCATCCCCGGAGCCAGAACTATTTACAGCAGGCGGTACTGAAACCGCCGGAACGTCCTTCTTCTTGGACACGTTCCGTTCCTTCTTCTCGCGCCTGTCCTTAGGGGTAGAGGGCTGGGAGAGCTTCTTCTGAAGGAGCGTCGGAGCCTGACGACGACGCAGAAGCCCTACGACCAGCAGGTGGCGGAACCTTAAGCCACTGGCTGACATCCGGCTGGGTAGGAGAAGAAACAGAGGAAGGGAGAGCCCCGAGGGACCCCTTCCGCGAGAGAGGAACCGGCAGAGGCAACGCCGGCGGAGGAGGAGAGGGAGGGATCGAGCCCCCTGAGTTTTGAGCAGATGTCACTCCCGAAGTAAGTATGGGGGGAGCGACAGAAGAGGGTTTGCCCCAACTGCTAAAGGGGCAACAGAGGAAGGCTTGCCCCCAGACACTAGGGGGGCAGACAGAGATGCACGGCCCCGAGGGCCCACCGAAGGCGGCACAGATGAGGCGACAACTGCCGCTCGCGAGGGCGACGATAACGTGGCTGCAGCATAAGATGTTCGAAGGGAAACAGGATACAACTTTTCAAATTTCAGTTTTGCCTCTTGATAAGTAAGCCGGTCAAGGGTCTTAAATTCCATTATCTTCCGCTCCTTATGAAGAACGGGGCAATCTGGCGGGCATGGAGAGTGGTGCTCCCCACAGTTGACACATACAGGCGGAGGCGCACATGAAGAATCGGGATGAGAGGGGCGTCCGCAATCTCGACATGTGGCGCTGGATGGGCAACGGGAGGACATATGCCCAAACTTCCAGCACTGGAAGCACTGCATCGGAGGGGGGGGAGTAAGGCTTGACGTCACAACGGTAAACCATCACCTTGACCTTCTCGGGCAATACAGCACCCCCGAAGGCCAAGATAAAGGCACCGGTGGCCACCCTGTTAGTCTTGGGTCCTCTATATACACGACGGACAAAATGTACACCACATCGTTCCAAGTCGGCTCTCAGCTCGTCGTCGGATTGTAACAATAGGTCACGAAGGTAAATAATCCCCTGGACTGTGGGGAGTGACGGTAACAGGGACGTCACCCAGCTTATCACACAAGAGCAACACTCGTGACTGGGCTGGGGAGGACGTCTTGAGGAGGATGGACCCGTTCCTCATTTTAGACAACCCCGCCACTTCCCCAAACTTATCCTCCAGGTGTCCCACAAAAAACAGAGGCTTCGTCGTAAGAAAGGAGTCACCATCAGTCCTGCTGCAGACAAGGTATTGTGGTACGTAAAGCTGCCGCTTGGCACTAGATCTGCGTCCCTCCCACGGCGCAGCCAACGAGGGGAACGACTGAGGGTCATATTGCGCAGCATCAAAGTCAATTCTGCCTCGCTTAGAGACGCTGGTGGCCGTGCGACCACCAGCTTGGTGTGATTTATTGTGCTTCATTGCGCGACATCCGCCCAGATGCCACCTACTCCGAACGAGGGCTCTCCCCAAGGGCGCCACCCAGCCAAAGCAACGGGTACCTGGCCGATATCCCGTTGCCCGGGGTCCCCGTGCCCCAGACAAGATGGGCACATACTCCTTGGCACGCGTGGGTAGGAAACAGCTCTGGCATCTGTAGTGCGATCCCTGCGTGGTCAGGGGGCTACCACCAAGAGGGTAAATGACGACCCCACCACAACGGACTGGCTACCGTGCTGGATTTTAGGTGTTGAAAGGGTCCACAGTTGTCGGGGGCACTAAGAAGGGGATTGCGCACAAGACGAGAAGGAGGCAACCCAGAAGACGTTGGGTGTAAATCCCGCCACAAGACAATAGGTAGCATGCAAGATGGTGGTGCATGATGGACCAATAGAAAAACACCACGTAAGGCGTCCTTCCCCAAATGGCACGCACTAACAACGGAAATTTGGAAAAACGGAGGTCAAACCCAAGAGGGGACCATTAAGGCCGGAACGTTTGAGACTCCTTTTAGTCGCCTCTTACGACAGGCAGGAATACCGCGGGCCTATTCTTACCCCCGAACCCGCAGGGGGAGACGCAGAAAGAACTGCTACAGCATAGTACAGAAGGTAACTGACAACTGACGTGTTGCAATACGTCTCGCTAACGTATCCCACACGTGTTAGATGGAATTTAAGTCGACAGAACGGCCAGTCCAGCCCATTCGCTGTACTTTGCAGCCAGTGTGGAAGCACGTTGCAGAACAAGTACCGTCCGTTGTGATCACATGGCCTATTAAGGAACATGCCCCGCCTTTTATCATATCCAAGGGACCACAATAAACACATGTGACTCAAGTGTAATTATTGCCTTTGAATGAAAATCTCATTTGCGTCCGTCTCACTGCGTGTTTCTTTCACTTAACTTCTGTACTATACCGTACTGTACGTCTGTGTGGTCCAAGTTTCATCGCGCTATGTTACTTGCTAGTGACAGGTCTTGCGAAAGTTACTTTCATCCTTAAGTTTTGCACACCAGTGTAGATCATTTCCTAACGAGAAACTGCTTACCGCCACGGGAGGACGTTGCTGAGTATGAATTGTCATCCGTGGTGATCACACACCCTATTAAGAATCATGTCCAGAAGACCACCATAAATCGCGGCAATTTCCCTGTAAGAATTGTCTATGAACAAAAATGCTGTTTCTGTTTGTATCATTGCGCATTTCTTCCAGTTAACTTCTGTGCCGTCTCATAGCACTTCTTTCTATGTATGGATTTAAGTTTCTATATATCTATAACGTATGGCTCCCTCTATACACATCCTATCATCACGTCCCTTCTTCAAGTCAGTATTTTCCACATATTCCAGTTTTGTAGACTTCCTCATTTCTTAACTTATCCGTACGCCTAATTTTCAGCACCCACCTACACCTTTTTCTTTCTTTTTCGAGGTATGCCCGCTTTGCCTATGCTACTCTGCGTCGCCCGTCGCGAATGATTTTGATTCCCACTTCGTCTGTTATGTGATGTCCAATTTAAATTTGTCTGTAGTCTCATTCCTGCAAATCTCAAATATACTTCAGTCAGTTTTTAGCTTAGGTGATTTAAGGAAACAGGATTCTAAATGTTTGGCTGTGGGTATGAACACCTCTCCTCCCGCAGTCCGAGCCTTGTTCATAAATCACTGCGGCACAGCGCTTGTAACTATTATACAAAAGTCCTCACAGATAAATGTTGGCAGCCGATAGTAGCTCGAAGCTGCCTGGTGCCACGACAAATGTACGTTATTAATTGTGTGTCTGTTAAACATAAATTTATTGTGCTGCCGTTAACAGGTGTATACAGGTGTGAATATTACCGGACCATTAGTTTAACAAATCATGGTTCCAAAATATTGACACGAATTATTTATCTCGGATAAAATCAGTTTGGGTTCCGGAGAAATGTACGAACTACCGAGGCCATAATGACTCAGCGACTCGTCCTAGATGATTTACTGGAGAAAGCAAACCCACATTGTATAGCATCTGTTGATAAAAACTGAGCACCAGCTGAAATCCCACTGGAACGCACCATCATTCATAAAGTTCCTGCAGTCACTAATTAGGAGAGCGCATTCCAGTAAATGAGAGTGAGAATTTGGCAACAGTTCCAAGATGTCCCAAGGTGGAGAGGGTTTAGCACTGCTGCAAGAGTATTTATACCTCCGAGTACATTTCTAAGAACTTTAACGCATACATTACAACTCAGCCGTAAACCCATCCTTATTACTCGCCTCTCAATGCCTCTCGATGAATAGGAAGAATCCACTCAGGAAACTACAGTTCTAGCAACGGAAAATTCTACGGCCAATAAAAGAAGAGGATAACACCTACAAGAGCAGATACAACACTGAGCTGTTGAGTCTCCAAGAGGATAGTCATATCAATGAGGAAAAGGCGCCTGGCCTTCTGAGAAGATTTGACCTGCTTGAATCTCTGCAGTCTCACGAACAATACCTTCACCAAGGAAGGTGGAGGGAAAGCCTCCAAGAACAAATGAATCACCACAGTGAAGTCAGACCTGGAGCGACATGTAATTCCATTAGAAATCACACAGGTCCGGTCCAAATTCCGGCAGATCACTCTCTAAGGGGTATTCCCAGCGTCCCTTACAAGCAAAAATAACACAGGAACCGAAGTGAAGTACAGAGGAGAAAAAGCAGGAAGCTTGCTCACAGCCACAAAATGAAGGCTTTCTGGGCTAAACATAGACAGAAGAGTTGCGTAAAGAGTCAAAACGAACCCCGCGGTTCAAAATAGGTCTAAACGAAAAGATTCAGAGAAAGCTTTTGACAACGTTCAATGGAATACGTTCTTTCAAATTCTGAAGGTACCAGGGGTAAAATACAGGGAGCGAAAGGTTATTTACAAACAGTGCAGAACACAGACTGCAGTTAAAGGAGTCGAAGGACAGGAAAAGCCAGCATTGATTTGAGTGAGACAAGGTTGTAACACATCGCAACGCTATTCTACCTGTACAAAAAGCAAGCAGTAAATTTCGAAATGGAATTTAGATTCAGACAGAAGAAATTAAAACTTTATTGCTTGCCTATGCCACTGTACAAGTCAGAGATAGCGGGCGACGTGGAAGACCAATTGAATGGAATGAGTAATGTCTTGAAAAGATGTTAGAAGAGGAGTAACAAAGATAAAACAAGACTAATGGAATGTAGTCTAATTCAGATGACGCTTATAAAATTGGATTAGGAAATTAGGCACTAAAAAGCGATAGATGAGTTTTGCTATTTGGGAAGAAAAATAACTGACGACGGCGGAAGCAGGGCCTAGCACAAGGAAATCAATTCCGAAACTAGAAAAATTTGTTAATATCGAATGAAAATTTAATTATTTTTTCTGAAAAATTTAAGTATTTTTTCTGAACTTCTTTTGGACCTATTTTTCTGGAGTGCAGCCTTATACAGAAGGGCAACGAGGACGGTAAGCAGTTCAGACAAGAACAGAATAGAAGCTTTTGAAATGATGTGCTACAGAACAATGGTGAAGATAACATGGGTGGATCGAATAACTAATGATGTGGAAGTGAATCGATATTGAAAAAAAAATTTGAGGGATAGCGCGACTAAACGCAGGGGTCGGTTGAAATGATACATCTTGGGGCGATTTGGTAATGGAAGAAAGTATGTGGGGTAAAAGTTGTAGATGGAGGTCAAGGTTGAACAGAGCAAGCACGAATGCAGGTTGCAGTAGCTGAACACAGATGAAGAGGCTTACACAGACGGACTACCGTGAAGAGCTATACCAAACATCTCAAGGAATATAGAATAAAAAAAGGTATGCCAGTTTGGCTTAGTGAGCTCTCATTGGTCAGCGACTTGTTACGTCACCCGGCAGCCAGACGGCAGCAGTCTCCGTTTGTAGAATATGAGAGATTGCAAAATAAATGTTTTCTCTTCTCATATAACTTAAAGTATCGCGCTCACAGGGTTGAACGCACTTCATGTTAATATTATATACAAGGTTTCAGAAAGAAATGCATTAAATATTAGTAGCAATGATGATATATCGCCACGCAAAACTAGTGGCCGATGTTCGCATCCGCATTCATGCTCGTCTTTTAGACATATAACTACGGTAAATGTTTTACAATTGGGTACTGCCCATTTCACCCATGTTTTTGTAAATAAAAAGATAGTAATCTTCGAACTTACCTTACAAAGCTGATGCAGAAGCTACGTCGAAGATGCTGAAGGCGACGCTGACCAGAGCCGATTTTTCCTTGCCGAATTCCGTTTCATTGCATCAATTTTGGCTCTTTTGTTTAAATGTCTAATCAGTATAAAAGTTATTGTTCTGACATATAACTGAACTATTTTGCTATTAAGTTCGGGAAATTTCGCACTTAAACATGATCTGCTAAGGTTGCCATCACTCTATTACAATGAGAAATATTTGATCCATGAAATGCAGCAAATATAATTTCTAACTCACGTATTTTAGGAAACCAGTCAGTAGAGGGAGAAGTGAGGGCCCCCTTTTGAAATAATAGTAATCCAGTCTTGCTTCAGACTTAATTCTGTATCAACAACACACTGCCCTGCTGTATTTCCCAAAGAACTATCAACGTTTTGGCACTTGAATGCTATATATCCTGCTAGATATTTTAAAGCACGTCTTCACTGGTACACACTGAATCACTGAGCTCGAAATCTAAGAGCAAGTTTTCGTCATCTGTAGCGACGTCAAATGATTCATCAGTTACTCTTATACATAATTCACTCGAGAAAAAACGTGCAAAATCTTCCTCAGTTTCATCAGCTGGTGTCGGATAGTTTTCAGAAGCAGAATTCTCATTTCTGTCCTCTGAAGTCGAAGCACCAAAAGACAAAGGTATTTCACTTGCACTTCCAGTCAGTATCAATAAACGAATTCCGTTTTTCACCTCGAAGGGAGTGGGATTGTTGTAGAAGACACCAAGGCCACGGATTCTGGAAAAGAAATTTTCCAGACAATCTTGATTAAGTCTGGCTGTCAATATATAAATAGCTCCGGAATTTTTCATGTCATTGTTAAGTCCAAAAAGTGAATTTATTGATATAATGAATCCCTTCTGAAACGGGAGAAGACTGTTTCTTTTTCCTACTCGCATATTAGATTACATTTCAAGAAATCTTTTTAGAGAGCTTTCCTGACTTCTGATATTAAACCCGTAACCACTTCTAAGGGGAGCTTTCTCATCTTGAGGGTATCTCGAATTCAGCACATCGAAAACATCTTTCACGAGCTCAATGAAGCTTCCTTCGCGATCTTTATGCAGAACATATCTCACCGCTTGGGCAGTGCGACGTGAAAATATCTGTGCAGCCCTTCGGACATTCTGCCGATCACGTCCACTAACGTTAAGATGAACCTCCGATATGTGGTGATTGATCGAAAGATCGCCTTTCTGATGTCGAAGAAGATCTTCTATAACCATTTTTGTAATCACAGTACCATCAGGCAAAGTGATTCCGTCATCAAGAAAATGATTTCTTAATGACTTGAGCAAATGTGGAACATCAAAAATAACCCAGACTTTTCTGCTATGATCGAGAGGGTTTGAAAAGAATGTCTTGGATGTAGACGCACCAAGTTGCTTCCACACATTCACATTTTTTGGTCCCATGTCACACGTAACAGCTACGATACGGATTCCTGCTGTTTAAACTTCTTTTGTGGCATTCTGCAACAAATCACTAGACATTGCAACATCAAAGTCATAATACACTGGCTGCTTCCATTTTGAAAACAAGCTGCGAATCATGACGACATGGACATTGTTGTGTGGTCCGAATACTACATCGTCGGATGAATCGTAAGTCACACGACCGTCAATGCTCATCTCGTCGAAGCTTAGGACACCAATCGCCTCTAATGATGTGAACATTTCTGACCTACCTTTAATTAACTCCAAAACTGGTTTCAAAATACCTGGTTGGCACTTGAACTGTTTCGTCCATGTCTGGAGTGTTGACCTGCAGGGAAAAGGATAATTCTTCCTCCTCAGGTAGGCATATGCTTTAGGAGACAAAGCTCTCAATGTGAGAGCATTTGCAATGTCCTCTGAGCACCACTTTACTTGCTTCCTCTTCTTTAACAGACAACGAATTTGTCCTGGTGTGAAACACTGAGAAAGTGTACTTCTCACATCCGAGCATACACATTTGTGCTTCTTAGTGTGAGACAAATTACGTTTTATAGATGTAGCTTGCTTTATAACTTCCTTCATGGACTTAATTCTTTGTTCCAGTCGAACATTTTTAATCTTCAAACTAACCAACTCTTTCTTCAGTGCTTGAATTTCCTGGTCTTTTAGTGAAATTAGCGGATCAGTAAGTCTGTGTTGCTGGATTTGTCCAGCTTACGTTTCTTGGGAGATAAAGATTTAAACGTTGAGAGAGCTCTTTTTTTGACTGTTCTAGTGTCACAGCGACGTTCTCTCTCTGTTAGAAAACTACCGGTAACATTCGCGGTGCTGGGACCTGGAACTTCGAATACATTTCCGTGCCAGTTTGATATTTTTAGAGACGGAACAGCATTATCCTGTAGCAGTTTCCGTGTAGTTAGACCTAACGATTCATTCTGCAAGTCTCGTTTGTAATCGCTTTCACAAAAATGTTCAGAACAAACTCTTGCATTATTAACATTAATTTTGTCCTCTCGTTTACAACGAGCAATCCACTTACGCTGTAGTTCAACATTTTTTTGGAAAACGATGATAAATTACGCCTTCAGTCTTGCGTCCACTATTGCTACATTCAGCAACTGCACAATACGACTTATTTGTAGGCATAATTCCGAGAACGAAGCTACAGGACTCACGGAACAATTCCTTTCCAACTGAACACTCGGCAGGACAAGAATTACACATAAACTAACGTGTAACACGAACTCACATGCACGCCTTCGATAGAAACACTGAGCGACACCGTTGTAAACAAACTGCAGTAGCTGCCAGGTGACGTCACAGCTCGAAATTCATCATGGCGGATAAAGGAGTGGGGGTCGCATTTGCACTCCCGTGAAACAACTCTTCGGACTGAAGACCAAGACCGAGACCACCACCACCACCACCACCACCACCACCACCACCAACAACAACAATGCTGTTACGTTCGTACTTTTGATGATACGTATTTCACATTTAGAATTACATTACACCGTACTGAGTAATGAAATTTAGGGAATACATCTGTCTAGATAGTACATTTAAATAATTGACGCTACAACATCGTAGGTTAACGTAAACGCAAGATAAGCCATTGCAAATATGAAATATTGGTACGTCAACAACCAGTATAACCCCAAGAATGTTGAATTCAATCACGCAAACGTGCATTCATGGTGCTGTAGGTCGGTCAATACAGGAACGATTATCGCTGTTTTTGGATGACGCTGGAGTTGTCGACCGATGGTGTCCCATATGTGCTCGACAGGAGACAACAGATCTGGTAATCGAGCAGGCCAAGGCAACATGTCGACACTTTTTAGAGAATGTTGGGTTACAACAGCGGTATGTGAGCGAGCGTTATCCTGTTGGAAAACTCCCTGGAATGAGATTTTCACTCTGCAGCGGAGTGTGCTCTGATATGAAACTTCTTGGCAGATTAAAACTGTGTGCCGGACCGAGACTCGAACTCGGGACCTTTGCCTTTCGCGGGCAAGTGCTCTACCAAGTGAGCTACCCAAGCACGACTCACGCCCCGTCCTCACAGCCCCACTTCTGCCAGTATCTCATCTCCTACCTTCCAAACTTTACAGAAGCTCTCCTGCGAACCTTGCAGAACTAGCACTCCTGAAAGAAAGCACTTGCCCACGAAAGGCAAAGGTCCCGAGTTCGAGTCTCGGTCCGGCACACAATCTGCCAGGAAGTCTCACTCCCTGGAATGCTGGTCGTGAGTGGCAGTCAGCGTGCATGGGACAGCTACGAGAGTGCTCCTGCTGTCATGTAAAATCGTGCCCCGCACCATAATTCCAGGTGTAGGTCCAGTTGGTTGCAGGCCCTCAACTGGCTTCCTTCCAACCAACCCTCGATCGTCCCTGGCACCGAGGCAGAACCAGCTTTCATCAGAAAATACAATACACCTCCATCCTGTCCTCCAATGAGCTTTCGCTTGACACCACTGTAGTCGCAAATGACGGTGGTGTGGGTCACTAGAACGCACGTTACAGGGCGTCTGTCTTGGAGCTGTCCTTGAAGTAACAGATTCGTAACAGTTCGTTGTGTCACTGTGGTGCCAACTGCTGCTCAAATTGCTGCTGCAGATGCAGTACGATGCGCCAGAGCCATACGCCGAACATGATGGTCTTCCCTCTCGGTAGTGCCACGTGGCCGTCCGGAGCCCGGTCTTCTTGCGACCGTACATTCCCGTGACCACCGCTGCCAGCAATCATGTACACCGGCTACATTCCTGTCAAGTCTTTCTGCAATGTCACAAAAGGAACAACCATCTTCTCTTGTTCAAACTCAGTTAGGTGTTGATAATGGCAACTTTTTCGCCTTAATGGCATTCTTGCCCACCGTTACAGCGCGGCGCTAGTAACGCCAGTCGCATAATAGTGGCGCAGCTAGCAAAATTTGAACATACACATTTGAACATCATCTTTCATATGTAAAAACACGCCTACCAACTTTCGCTTACGTCGCACAACTCCTTCTTGGAGTTGCGATTCTTTTTTTTTTTTGTCATTGTACTTCGCTACCGAAAGCTCATTCTACAAGCGGGAAGTCGCGCTGTTGGTACTTGCCTGCAGATGTCGCCGCCTCTGATCGTCGCTGTCCATGTCTAGAAGCTCGTCGATATCCACTTCCACTTCGCGCGTCTTCGAGTTCTCCTGCAACATAAAGACAATACCAGTCAGCAACGCATCGACGCCTCTAGAGAACAAGCGCGTTGCTGGTAGCAATTTTACTTCCCCCAAAACGCCACTGATACGTGGCCTTGTCGTGATCTATCCTGTGGTACCAAAAAAGTAGTCAGGTTATATCGAAGCTGAGCATAGTTTGTGAGTGAAGGAAACGTCAAACTTGTTTAACACTGCGTAACACACAAAAGAAGGCCGCCTGCAGCGCGGGCCGAAGTTCGGAGGCCATGGAGCCGTTATGTGAAGCTTGGCACGCTAATTAGCAGGCCGAGACAAAGTCAGACGTGTAATAATATGGAGTACAACTATCTCAAGTTATTTATTACAATCAAAACCAATGTGCACTAGAAACTAAATGGAAGTCAAAAACAAAGCTTGATTTGACTTCACTAGCGAGATGTCAAATGTCGGTGTTAGCTGTCACTTTGTACTGTCTTTTCCACACTTCCATGTTAGCAGAAGAAATTTGTTGCAATAACACAGAACACAAACTATTTCATATTACTAATGACAACATAACGTCGCATTAAAAGTATGGCATTATATTACAAACACTCTTCATCACTTTGTAATTTGTAATTTAACACAGTTAACGTTGGTGAAGAACTGAAAGTTCTTTAAAACTGTCATTTCATTTTTCGACTTTTGACCACTGCTTCTACGTCTATATTACAGCTCTTCTTTTAACTATGTACTATCTGAATATCGCTTTCTGTGTGTCCTGTTTCGCTTTTGTACTTAGCTGCAACCAATGTGTTTCATCAAAAATGGTTCAAATGGCTCTGAGCACTATGGGACTTAACATCTAAGGTCACCAGTCCCCTATAACTGAGAACTACTTAAACCTAACTAACCTAAGGACATCACACACATCCATGCCCGAGGCAGGATTCGAACCTGCGACAGTATCACGTGTTTCATCCTTTAACTCTGGAACAGCCCATGTGCTCTTGGAAACAGGATGTAATTTAGTTGTAGAGAGAAGGTCGATCTTTTCGCTAAAAGCTATTTAGGAAGTTAAGAGGACAGGAATTTTGTAACAGGCTTCAGAACGATTCTACTGCCTCCTAAGGTCATCTCATCCAAGGCAAAAATAAAAGGGATTGGGGCTTGCTGGGACATAGGCAATCTTTCTTAACCTCACACGATTTGCGAATGGAACTGGAAAACGAATAGAAATGTTATAAATCACCCTCTCCTATGCACTGTGCAGCGGCTTGCGGAGTATGTATGTAGTCTTAGAAGTGCACTTCGCATGATGCGTTAATGTTGAGGGACAGAGCGGAGCCACGGGTGCTCATAGTTGTTTCCCGACCCCCGCAAATATTACTTGCCGTCATACACTCTTTTAAATTCCGATTTTAATATTACTAACAGTTATACAGGGTGGTCCATTGATCATGACCGGGCCAAATATCTCACGAAATAAGCGTCAAACGAAAAAAACTACAAAGAACAAAACTTGTCTAGCTTGAAGGAGGAAACCAGATGGCGCTACGGTTGGCCCGCTAGATGGCGCTGCCATAGGTCAGACGGATATCAACTGCGTTTTTTTTTTTTTTTTAAAATAGGAACCCCATTTTTATTACATATTCGTGTAGTATGTACAGAAATAAGAATGTTTTAGTTGGACCACTTTTTTCGCTTTGTGATAGATGGTGCTGTAACAGTCACGAACATCTGGCTCACAATTTTAGACGAACATTTGGTAACAGGTAGGTTTTTTAAATTAAAATACAGAACGTAGGTACGTTTGAACATTTTATTTCGATTGTTCCAATGTGATACATGTACCTTTGTCGACTTATTTCTGAGAACGCATGCTGTTACACCGTGATTACCAGTAAATACCAACGTACTTACACGTTTATGGCTATTACAGCGTCATCTATCAGAAAGCGCAAAAAGTGGTCCAACTAAAACTTCATATTTCTTTACGTACTACACGAATATGTAATAAAAAATGGGGGTTCCTATTTTTAAAAACGCAGTTGATATCCGTTTGATCTATGGCAGCGCCATCTAGCGGGCCAACCATAGCGTCATCTGGTTTCCCCATTAAAGCCAGACGAATTTCGTTCTCTGTAGTTTTTGCGTTTGATGCTTATTTCGTGAGATATTAGGCCTGGTCACTATCAATGGACCACCCTGTGTATATGAATTTATATCATAATACTTCGTTTACATCAATACTTGAGTACGAGGGTGTGCTGGAAAGTAATGCCTCTGTTTCCTTCTCAATATTGGTTGTGGTATTACAAGTCATGCTTATTACTCGGATGACTTTCCTGCATCGCTGACGCAAGCTGCAACCCTCTGCTGCTAGAGGGCTCCGAATGGTAGACTGTAACAACCCCGCGTGTAACGTAACTACAGTGTCTAGTAACATGAAAGTGACCACCTGTCAAAAGCCTGAATAACCACCTTAGGCAGCATGGACCGCAGCGAAACGTCAAGAAGAGTGTCAGTGAGGTTGTGGAAGGCACCGTCAGGGATATGAAGCCATGCAGACTCCAGTGCCGTGGCCACTTGCGTTAAGTTTCTTGGTTGAATATCTGTGGCGCGAACAGCCCAACTGAGGTGGTCCCACAAACTTGGGTTTAAATCCGGCGGGAGTACTGTAAACTCATCCTGGTGCTCTTCGAAACAGCACGTACACTGACAGCTGTGTGACACGTTGCACTGTCGTGGTAGCAGACGCCATCATGACGAGGGTTGGTTGGTTGGTTGGTTGGTTGGTTGGTTGGTTGGTTGATTTAGGAGAGTGGACCACAGAGCGAGATCATCCATCCCATTGTATTAGAGACGGATGGGGAGGGAAGTTGGCAGTACCCTTTCATAGGAGCCACCCCGGCATTTGCCTGAAGCTAATTAAGGATATCACGGAAAACCTGAATCAGGATTGCCGGACGCGGGTTTCAACCGTCGTCCTCCCGAATGCGAAAGCAGTATGCTAACACTGCGCCACCTCACTCGGTCATGCCAAGAAAATACGAAGTTCGTAAAGGAGTGAACATGTCACCCAAGAACAGATGCGTACGAGTACTTGTGTTGATCTACTGTGGCTTCCAGAATAACGAGATGAGCCAGGGAAGGCTAAGAAAACATTCCCCAGGCCATAACGCCCCCTCCTTCCGCTTTGAATCTTTTGCTTTCAGTCGTTACACTGCGTACACGCCAACAGCAATCTGACCGCTGGAGCGTAAAATGTGACTGGCGTGCAAATCACATTCTTCGTCGCCGATCAACAGCAGTCAGCATAGGTGCATGAACCAGGTGCTTGCTGCGGAGGCCCATATGCACCAACCTTCGCTGAGCGAAGTGTCTGCTGGCAGTCCCTTGGTTCATCTGGGCGGTCAGTTGGTCAACAGTTGCACGTCAGTTTCCCCGTACACACCACCGCACCCGTCCGTCATTCATTCCTGTCGTCTGTGGTCGGTGGTACACCAAAGTTGATATCGCCACGTACTGTGTACTTTAACTACGGCGGCACGCGAACAGTTTGCAGTCTTACCCCTTTTGAAAATGCTTCCACCACTGAACCGAAAGCCATGGTCATGCCCCTGTGGACATCAAATAAATCACTCCATTCCGCATTACGACAATGACTGCACTGGCACCCCTCCCCCGACACAATGCTAGTGCAATGCTAGTGGTGCCACCTGCCGCCGTCTGTGAGTAATTATTGTACGTTGACTAATGGGCGGTGGTCACATTAATGTGATGCCTACAAAATTATCGATCAGAACGAACTCATCTGAAAATTGTAACGAAAACAAATATTGCTCGGGCAGAAATGCAATTCGGTAACTTTAAGTCCTGATAAACGTACAGCTTTGTATGCTCCGTAATTTCGTTTTTCACACATTCACGCTCAAATTTACTATTAATATGCTACGCACTGACCTATTGTGAAGCTTCAGTTCAGCACTTTTATCACATTGTGTAACACATAAAACTTATAAATACATTAAATGTACTCGCAAATGCGAATGAGTGTGGCCTACCATCAGCTGTAGAATGGAATGACGACAATGAAAATTTGTGCCGGACCGGGACTCGAACCCGGATTTCCCGTTTACCGCAAGCGTTCGCCTTACCATTTGGTTACCCGTGCACAACTCACAGCCAGACCCAAACTTCCAAATGTCGACAACCATGCGTCTACAACTTGCACTCGTAGCTCCATTATGTCATTATGTACGTTCCCGCCTGGCGGAGTGGCCGCGCGGTCTGAGGCGGAATGTCACGGATTGCGCGGCCCCTCCCTCCGCAGGTTCGAGTCATCCCTCGTACGTGTGTGTGTGTGTGTGTGTGTGTGTGTGTGTGTGTGTGTGTGTGTGTGTGTGGTGTTGTTCTTAGCACAAGTTAGTTTAAGTTGCGTGTAAGTCTAGAGACCAATGACCTCAGCAGTTTCGTCCCTTAGGAATTCACACACATTTTATGCATATTCCCGCAGAAGTGAGACATTTTACTCGAAAGTCGCTTGCCCTGAGTCGGCGGATAGATATGATATTGCAGTGCCTGTCCGAATTTTGCATCGTAATTCAGAATAACACAGGCATTGCAACATCGTATAAAACTTATAAATGTTACATTCACTTGATAACCACATACTTCTCTTATTTACTTACTTATGTACTAAACCGGCGGTCAGACCTTATAGATCATGCTCCGGACTTACAAACTGCTTCCACCATATCCTATCGTGCGTAGCTTCTATCTAGTCCTTGCGATTACCAGTTGTTGCAAATCTGTCCGTTTTCTAGTTGTTGCAGATCGTCCGTAGTCCATCCTCTAATCTTGTTCGTGATCTTCCTAGGGGTACGCTTTCCTTCTGAGCTTCCTAACAAGGCTAATTCTGGAGTAGCATCATCTGTCATGCACACAACATGTGCAGCCCACTGTATTGCTTAACCTTTGCATTTTGTAGAATATTGGGACTGGTTCGTCATAGTGTATATTTCTTCATTTTTCGGTCTCTTCCTTCGCTGTCCGAAAAATCTCTCACGATATTTTTCTCAAACACCATCAGTAATTCTCTATTGCTTGTGATGGTACTCAGCGTCGATCGGGTATCCTGGGGCAGTTATTGTATCAAAGGCCTTCATTTTAACTTTCGCTGAGGTTACCTTTGACTGGCTTTGGTTTTAGGCTATTGCATGATCTGGAAGCATTAAAAATTCGTTAGTTACTTCTAACTAGATATTTTCCCGCCTTTTAAGTACGATCCCAAGTATTTATAGACTTCTCTGTTTCTCTGTGCGAAGTAATGCATTCTTATCTCCTGGGCAGCTAGCTCGGCAGAACTAACAAGAAGTCATCTGTTGATTTTAGCGACTTAATAAAACAGTGATATAAGATGTGCTGAGGGCTTAGCTTGTAATTTATAGAATCCCTTCCCATTTTCAAGACTACTAGTTTTCACGCTAATTTATCCTCCGAAAGTTGGTAGCAAAGTTAGAAAATGATATGTGTAAAAATACAAACGCGCTTACTGAAATGTGTTCTTTTTAGGTGTGTGTGTGGGGGCGGTGGGGGGGGGGGTGTTGGCCGTACTCTGTATGAGTGCCCCCCCCCCCCTTTCTCCCATATCCGCACCCGCTGAGAGAATAACTCCGGTACTACCTGCGCCACAGTCGATTCTCCAGAAGAGGAAAGGTGTGGGAAGACTGCTGATAAGCCCTATAGAGCCGCCTTTCTGCCCGCTCACAGAGGTTCCTTTCCTAATTTCAATCCAAATATTTGCCCTCGGCGCTCTCCCCATTCTCCGCATTCAGCCTTTCCGCAGTCTTGATGAAGATAATCTCATTCACTCCCAAAGTTTGCTCAGAGTTTCATGCCCTGTTTGTATCTGTCAGCACTCTTCTCCAACCTACCTCTCCCACTCTATTTGTGCTCCTCTGCCTGTGTGCGCTGCCCCCCACCCCATCCTTCCGCACGCTCCGCTGACTTTATAATCCGGACAGCAGTAGCTACACTTTTCATAACGAAGCCGTTAATGTAATTTAATTTGACGTATGGCTCGGAGCAGGCGGGAGATGGTATACTGTTTAGCTTACGGCGCGGGGATTGGTCGGCAGTGAGCGAACGTAATGAGCGCTCGCGGAGTCCGTAGAAGAGCGGAACACCGAGAAGGCTGGGCGGAGGGCGACGGCCATTAATTACGGCCCCGGTTAAAAATTATATCCGGCCGTCTGTGCGCCCGAAGGGCCGCTAATGGACCGAACGCGCCGAACTGCTTCCCAACTGGCGGGACAGCCTCACACGCGCAGCTGTTTGCTTTTGTGTGACCGACGCGCCCTGAAGCAACCCAACAGCAATGAGTGGCGACACACAATTCGGGCCAGATATCCCTCGAAAAAACTTACTTCCCACTGCACCATATATTAGTGTTTCTTCCATTTTCATTTGAGAACTGAGTGCGGGAAGAAAGGCTGCCTCTGGCAACACTGTGATTTTAGCCCAGTGGTATCTGCGTGATCTCCGCGGCAGCAGCATATTCCTTCAATTCCTCCCTTAATGATGGTTCTTGAAATTTTTCGAATTGGCTTTCGTGGACTTATTGGCGCCTATTTATAAGAAAGCATAATATTTCTACTGTTAAATAAGAGGGCTGTTCAATAAAGAATGATTATAAAATTTTTGCGGTCATAATTCCTCGTGCTGGAATTTAATCTTAAGATATTCTGCTAGCTTAATGTGTAACAGACAGGCCGCACTGGTTTCACTTTGAGAGGTGGGCGAACTGGAGACATGTTCAGTATCCCCTACCGAAGCACGCAGATCTGCAGGTAGTTGAAGTTAATGTTACAGCACCGATTCTCAACCTGTGGGCCGCTCCCTCCACCCCCCACTTAGGGAGGCGTCATAACATTAAACTAGGGCCGAGCTTATTGAAAAGAAAAAATATGAATTCGAAAACTGATAAATTTACTGAAAGCTATGCGAAGGAAAATGCATTCAGAAATAATTAAAAATTAAAATTCACGTTTATAGTACAACGATATAATACGCTTACAGACAGGTTTCTAACGGTATTACAATGCATTTTATAATTAACTTTTCAGTACTTTTAGTACGAGTAATTATCAGTGACTCCCTTGGAACTGGCTTCCAGAGCGTAAATCTTTCGCAAAAGAGTTTAATATTAGAAATATACACTTCTGTGTTCAGCTAAGATCCAACATTTCCTGCACCGCTCATTCTCCTGAGGTACCCATCAGCTTTTCGCGAGCCGCCTATAAAACACAGAAGAACAAAGCGCCATAGATTCCGGTTTTGTCGATGTAGCGGATCGTTGTTGTCAAACAGCAATAAGTTTTCTTATTCTTGGTAATTTGTAAGTTTTGTAGTTTTAGCGTCAAAATACGTTATTACATATTTATTGTTAACGTATGAGGAGGGGGGATTAAAATTTTAATTGAAAATTAAAGTCATTAATACTGAAACATTTATAAACACTGTGTTAGAGGAACATCCAGACTTCTTTCACAGGTCATTACTTCTGACGAACTACATAATTTTGATCTTCTGAGTAAACAGCAAAGCTCAGTGTGGAAACCTATATCACCAACACCTATAAAAGCAGGAGAGTTTGCTTCTATTGGTCAAGTTATTGTCATATCATTTGTTTATATTGATGATGTGGGTTGTATGTTGTACACCGACCTCCGCCCACCTCCCAGCGCGCGCGCGCACACACACACACACACACACACTATATATATATATATATATATATATATATATATATATAAACTACAGTACAGGGATGTCCTGGAAACTTTGCAAACCGACATCGGGCATAAGAGACGACAAATCCGTGGAACAGCCTAGACGCCGCACTATGATAATGGACGGCCGCATATGGCAAATGTTACTGAACTTCTTGCAAAATTCGATGTGAAATACATCCCGCATTTTCTGTATAGTTAGGATTTAAAGGGATGCTCTGGTCGAGACCGATGAAAACACTGATTTTTTTTACATAATTTGCACCCGTTAAGGCATCCTTACGCTTGCAAATGGATTTTTTTATGGTGTGTTTTAGAAGTTACATCGTGTCGACTGGAACCGTGCGCCGACCCAAATACAGGCAGCTATAGGCGCTCGATAAATTAGTTCAAGAAAAGATGCGATGAGTATACGGATTCCTGTCCAATGAAGATTTCCTTAAAAGATGCTCCGGTGACAATACGCAAAATGACAACGAGAGCTTCGACGCGAGTATTTGGAAACTGGTACCGAAACATCATCATCATTGTGGGGCAAAAAAATGTAGAAACACCATGTATAGCTGCATATATATTCAATGATAGTTATTCATCCACTCTGAAGACCACGCACGTGTTAGGAACCGTGGTAGGGACAAACAGCAAAAACTTCGCGGACTTATCTGACAGGGGACGCTTGGCCTCCGCGGAGTATGGAATGTCTCAGTTTGTTAAAAGAGCCAGGATTGAAAAAAAAATGCAGCACCCATTTCAAGACCAGAGCATAGATGAGGAAGAAGAAGGCTGCCTCTATGGCTCTGACATCGCAGATTAACCATACGTTTTGACATAACGCTCTCCAACTTCCATGTACTTATTTTTATTTGTCTGACAAACCCTATTCTCAGGGCTATATTTTATTTGGACTAATGGAGTTATGCAGATGTTTGTAAAAACGACAATGACATATCACTCCATGTTAATGTAATACTGCCGCCTTCTGTAGAAGATAGATTTAAATCTATCGAAACCTAGGTAAAGATTACTTTATCCTTTGCAACTGGTCGGCTGTTTTTAATCCTATTACGTGGAACCGTTGCTGTTGCGCAGCTATGTTTAAAATACGTTATTTTTTGTTACTCCAAATTCCAGACGCGTTTTTCTTGAAACAACACTTTTTCACGGCGCGAAGCGCTCTAGTCTCTACAGGTTAACCGATTCATTGAATTTTTTTTAAAATGAAAGATAATTGCATTTAGGATGCAGTAACAAGACCTTTATTTTATTCCAATTTCAAATAATTGTTCAAACAGCTGAACTTAGAAAAACATGCCAAGAAATTAACATGTTTTTCAATAACTGCCATTTTTGAAGTATTTTCTGTAATCTTCTAACATGAACAAACACATTCGTGGGAGGTATTTTCAATCACGAGAAACCGCATAGTGGCCTGAGGTAGCCGAGCGGTTCTAGGTGCTACAGTCTGGAACCGAGCGACCGCTACGGTCGCAGTTTCGAATCCTGCCTCGGACATGGATGTGTGTGATGTCCTTAAGTTAGTTAGGTTTAAGTAGTTGTAAGTTCTAGGGGACTGATGACCTCAGAAGTTAAGTCGCATAGTGCTCAGAGCCATTTTTTGCATCGCATCCAAAGGAGAGTATTTTGAGAGGGACTATTTAAAGTAAGACGATGAGTACAGATATGTTGTAAAGAAATGATCATTCTTCACTGGACTGTCCTCATAGGTCACGCGTCGCTGTCCGCTGTACTGCACTGGTGTAACTACTGTCTCTCTTTCAACAACGAGTATTAAGTCAAGCTGCCAGTGTATCAATTACGCAACCATTTTTATGGCCAGCTTCACGTAGAGTAATGGTTTCTTCACGGCACGCCGCGGCTCGCGCAGGGTGTGTACGCCAGCGAGCAGGCGCCACGCCCGCGGCTCGCACAAAGCACAAAGGCCGGACGCTGCACTGTCAGCCGTGTAACGATCAATTTGCACGCTCGGCCGTCGCCGCTTAACGGCTGCCGGCTGCGTTATAAAGCCGCTCTCAATTACACCGCAGACCGCCGGTTCTCCGCTAAATAAAAACACCGCGGCTGCCGAGCGAGACAGGCGCGCTGCCTGAAGCGTCGAGTGCGGCTGCTTCCTCAGCGGGCAATTTGCATGGCAGGCAGCCTTCTGAAGGGCTCTGTGGCAGCGAGTTTCGACCGCCACTACAGAACTCTACTTCGCTCACACGGAATCTTTCCCTGGCTGGACGTCGGCAATGTACGCCGTCCAGCGACATGAATATGACCACATGTCAAAAGCCTCAATAGCCACCCTTTGCAGCGTTGACCGCTGCTAGACGTGCAGAAAGAGACACATGAAGGTTCTGGAAGGTACCGAGTGGGATGCGGAGCCATGCTGACTCCGGCGGCCTTATTCTGTATCGTTCATACCGATCGGTGCACTAGGTTAGCCTCGGTTGTGACGTCATTTTCGGTTCTTTATCCGAAGTTATTATTCTGTAAGCTTCTGTTACCGATCGGTCCTCCTGCCGATTTTTCGAGAACTGTACCGAGAGGTTTTGGATTTCGGTGTGGCCCTCTCGTTCGGTTCGGTGTGATTTATTTACACCTAGAAATTGATAAATTAAACATACTGATCGGTCTTAGCGTCGGATTTAGTGACTGAGTTACTGAAGAATCACCAGGACATGTCCGGATGGAAAGTCAGTTCGTAATAGACTTTTTCCTTTGCTACACATATGGTTTATGAATATAACATAAAAAAATAGTTTGGGCCAATATTCTCACAAAATACCTGTTATTTTTTTACATAATTAAGAGTTTAAACAATCATTAAATTTCAAAAGGTCGACTCTGCTTACATATACCACATGAATGTTAGCTGAAATTACTAGGGACTTTGCGTACTTTTTTCTGCAAATGGTTTACTTAGTAATTATCAAAACGCACTTAAAACTTTGAAGTAACAATGCAAAGGAATTCTGTGAAGCCTGATAGAGGAAACCTTCCAAAATTTCTCATGCATTTACGGCATAAGCCCGTATTCTTTGGCAACGAAGTCAGCCAGCGTCTCTGGAATGGAATGGAACACACAAGTGAGTTGAGGGAGCACAGTGGATAAAGCAACATAGTGCCGTGGCAAGGTTAGCAGGTTCGCATACTGCTGTGTACCAAAATATTTTTTCCCCTCTTCGAGTTTGTAACACATTCTGAGACTTTGATAATCGTCAAAGTTAAACATTTGCGTGGTATATTCGCTGTTATTTAACACGTAAGCGCGCGCTTTCGTAGTAATGAGTATCTTCTATTTCATGATTTCCATTTGTTTAAGAAATGAAAGATGAAATTGCTGTGTGTGAAACAAGTGACAGTGATATACTTTTTCTTGTCGCAAATAATTCACCACTTTTTTCTGAATGCGTACCGATTTGCGAGTGTGGTCAGACAGGACAACTTAAATTACTGCGAATGAAACTAGCAACAATCGTCTTTATACTTTAGCTTGTCACAAGTATTTATCTGCGATCGAATCCTTAACAACAGCTGACAAAGATGAAAGATTCCTACGACAATATTTTTGGACTGTAGTACCAGATATGAAACATTTTGATTTATCGGATGCATGTTATAAACTGCAACGAACTTCTACAGCTGCACACGCCACACGCTCTCGAAAAGGCGCTTTTTTTTTTAACCAAATCGTTGATATAGGGAACTAGGCTACTTGATCAGGTGGATCTCTAGCAGTGAGTTACAACCACATTCTATGCGTGTTCTTAGTCTTTGACACTCTCTTAAACAATTTTTCGGTTTCATGGAGATGAGTCCCGTCTGTGCAACTAACTGTAGGCAGTTTAACTGCTTTCAATTAGTTGCATAGACGCAACGTACCTCCATGAATTTCGAAGCAACTAAGAAACGACGCAAAACAGAAAAAAATTACGAATTTTTTTGGGTGTTTATGTACGTGAATTTGAACAATGTGGTACTACACTTCATTCGTAACTCATACTCCGAAACTTAAAATCCGAAACAAGAAGTCCATGTGAATGAGAATAAAATGACGTAATGTGACATTTATGGCAGTGCCCAAAACACAGTCAATATTCTACCGTTCTCATGCATTCATGGAAGCACGTAGTCAGCGAAATATCAACAGTATTACGTACTCTAGCCACAGTTTTCGGTACTGTAAAGAGCCTACGTCGGCTGCTAGCCGCTCCGGGTTTGTGCCGCTGTGGCGCTGCAGCGCGAATGCTCGAATCTGAGGCAGATTGCTTTTGATTGGTTGGCGCGAGGAGAACTAACAACAGCGTTTCAGTTCGCTAGGACCCTTCGGCATCGCTTCCGAAATGCTTACAGATTAATGTCGGAGCTCTACTTCGAAAAAAAGACCGTTCGGTGCGCCCGCGTACCGAACCGATCGGCAAAATGGCGGAAAGATGCAGAATAGGGCCCCAATCCCGTGCTCAGCTCCACTAGGTTTTTCGGCTGAGGATGCGTGGCGCAAACACCCCGATCGAGGTGGTCGCACAGATTCTCGATAGAGTTTTAATTCGGGGAGTTTGGTGGGCATGGGAGTATAGTACACTTATCCTGGTCCTCCCAGAACCACGCACGTACACTGCGAGCTATGAGAAAAGCTGCATAGTCTTGCTGGAAGATGCCATCGTGATGAGGAAAAACAACTGCATATAGTGGTGGATTTGGTTCCCAATGATGATGCATAATTGTGTTGATCCATTGTAAGTTCCAGAATGACGAGATTCAAAAAATGATTCAAATGGCTCTGAGCACTATGGGACTTAACTTCTGAGGTCATCAGTCCCCTAGAACTTAGAACTACTTAAACCTAACTAACCTAAGGACATCACACACATCCATGCTCGAGGCAGGATTCGAACCTGAGACCGTAGCGGTCGCGCGGTTCCAGACTGAAGCAACTAGAACCGCTCGGCCACCACGGCCGGCGCGCATGACGAGGTCGCCAACAGAATGGCACGAAAACATTCCCCAGGGTATAACGCTCTCTCCTCCGCCATGGACCCCTGCCATGCGCGGTATACTTCAACAACGACAACGGCCGCACTGATTTTGCTGCGTCCCCCACCCCCCCACGGCACGCTCCGCTGTTAGTTGCTGTCACCTTCAGTCTGTGAGTGGTTATTGCACTATGACGTCGAACATAGGCGGTGGTCACATTAACATGACTGGACCGTGTATCTTACTAAGCGACTATCTCGGAACCCCGCACAAGTTGCTGGTTGCCTATATGACAGCTTTCAGGTGCAACAAAAATTTGATTTTCAATATTTCGGGTAATTATTGACTGCGTGTAAAAAATTGAAATGCCGTCACAATCTATCCATAAGAGGTATAATCTTACATTAAAAGTTTAACACTATGAGACAAGCATTACAGATACGAACAATGCGTTAGTCTTGAGACTGTGTAACTGACGGCCGGCAAATACTCGGAATATATTCATGCAGTATTTGAGAATGAAGACTCTTAGGGACTTCCAACAAACTTAACATATGTTTTCAGACCTTTACCACACTCTCTCGCTGACACCCCCCTAGAAAATAATGAAAAGAAAAATGTTTATCGGTTACTACATTTTCATTGTTCATGCAGTAAATCTCCAGCATCAGCTACGACGTTTCCGCTTAGTACTTCTTTACTACTAGCTCTATTCGCAACCCAGTTTTCAGAAAGTATCTTCAGGTATCACTTAATGTAACCGAACAACTGTATTATTGTATAACACACAATCCAGGAGATGTATGGAAAACTAACTTTTGCTTAAAACGGAGCGCATCCAGTGTTTCATTATAATATCACACCTTTTCTAAGCTTTTTATTGCTGATATACTTACCGTCAAATATTTAACGCATTAACTCATTTGTAAAGTAATTAGACGTCTGAAGCTTTTTTATACATGGGAGTTCGATTGTTTAAAAATCGAGATATTAATGGTGATCTCTAATGGGTATAAAGGCTAGTTCTCACAACGAAAAAAAAGGAAAAAAACCCGCTCGAACCACGGTATTTTAGAAGAGGGCTGTTCCACATCCAGATGTTTTGCTTGCTTGTATTTTTCTTAATTCATTCTAACTGAAGTTTTGCTCTGCGGCTCAGATATTTCCACCCACCTCTGTTCACGTCGCCTACAACGGTCTCAAGCGCAGCAACATGTCACTGATTGTTTTTTAATCCACATCGTTGAACTCCCACTAACACATAAAATCGCACAAATACGTATGAAGTCTGGAGGGTAGGAGATGAGATACTGGCGTAAGTCAAGCTATGAGGAGTGATCGTGAGTCTAAGCCACATCAGAAATGCTTCGATGCCGACGGGCTTCGATCGCTTCATTTATAAAAATAACCTTGTATAAATCGAGTTCTGTGTAAGCTACAAACTTTGTGAAATGCTATTTTAATTTGATAAGAAATGAACTATTTTGTAGTGAATAATAAGAAACACAAAATGTTTATTTTTGTAAAGTGCTCATTAAATTCTGTAATATTTACGTAAAAACTTAAGTGAAGTAAATTTAAAGACGTCGCCGCCAGCTATATCAATGCTTAAGACTCTTTGCTTGCATCCATAATATCCCTGTTATTCTACCTCGCGCTTGACGGTAAGGGATGTAGCAAAACAGTCATATGGAGTCGGTTGTAAGAAAAAATATGGCTCTGAGCACTATGGGATTGAACTGCTGAGGTCATCAGTCCCCTAGAACTTAGAACTACTTAAACCTAACTAACCTAAGAACGTCACACAGATCCATGCCCGAGGCAGGATTCGAACCTGCGACCGTAGCGGTCGCGCGGTTCCAGACTGTAGCGCCTAGAACCGCTCGGCCACCCCGGTCGGCTCGGTTGTAAGAGAAACATGTTTGTGCATTCGTAGGATGTAGTATTTCTGTGAATGTTAGTCGATTATTTCGAAACATTTTGCTTCTTTACTATGAAAATACAGGAGGAAAAACTTATTGGTACGTTTATTATTTACTAGCAGGACCTACCTTGATAATCCAAATTAAACGTTTGAGGTAATTCTTCACACAGGAGAAATTCGAGACAATTATACCCCTAAGACGACAGCTAAACCATTATACACTCGGGTGTCAAAAGCCATGGGATAGTTCCTAATGTGGCGGACCCTCCTCATACACAGCCTAGTGCAGCAACTCGACATCGCATGAACTCAACAAGTCGTTGGAAGGTCCTTGCAGAAATACTGAGCCATGTCACCTATTTAACCGTTCATAATTGAGAAAGTGTTGCCGCAGCAGGATTTTGAACACGAACTGACCTCTCGATTATGCTCCATAAATGTTGAATTGGATTCATGTCGGGTGACATGGGTTGCCAAATCATTCGCTCGAATTGTCCAGAATGTTCTACAAACCAATCGTGAACAATTGTAGCCCGGTGACATGACAGCATTGTTTGGGAATATGAAGTCCATAAATAGGTGCAAACGGTCTTCAAGTGTCCCAAAATAACCAGCACCCAGTTCATTATACGTAAACACAGCCCATCCCAGTATGGAACCACCACCAGCTTACACAGTGCCTTTTTGACAACTTGGGCCCATGGCTTCCTGGAGTCCACGCCACACTCAAACCCTACCATCAGCTCTTACTAACTGAAATCGGGACTCATCTGACCAGGCCACGGTTTTACTGTGTCTAGGGTCCGACCGACATGGTTTCGATCCCAGGAGATGCGCTGCAAGCGATGTCGTGCTGCTGGCAAAGGGACTCGCATCGGTAGTCTGCTCCTATGGCGCATAAACGCCAGACTTCGCCGCACTCCCCTAATGGATACGTTTGTCGTACATCCCACATTAGTTTCCGCTGTTATTTCACGCATTGTTACTTGTCTGTTAACACTGACAACTCTACGCAAATGCCGCTGCTCTCGGTCGTTAAGTGAATGCCGTCGGCCACTGCGTTGTACGTGGGGAGAAATGATGCATGAAATTTTGTATTCTCGGCAGACTCTTGAGACTGTGAGCTCTCTAACGATATCCGAAAAGGAATGTCCCAAGCGGCCAGCACCAAATACCATTCCACATTCAAAGTCTGTTAATTCCCGTGGTGCGGTCGTAATCACGTCGGACACCTATCCACACGAATCACGCGAGCACAAATGACGAATCTGCCAATACCCTGTGTACGTGATACTGCCGCCATCTGTTTATGTGCATATCGCTATCCCATGAATTCTGTGACGTCAGCGTAAATTTATAGTCTATCAATGTGGGCATGATTACTTTCAGTTTCAGGCAAAATGACAAATATCAGTACAAATTGATACGAGAGCGTGTCGCGGTGGGCAAGTGAAGGACAGCAGAGGGGAGGACCCTGTTACAGTTAAGAGTGGTCACTGCCTCACAGGAGGTAATTGTGTTTCCGCAGCGGGTTTGCCGCGCGGTCTACGTGCGGCAGGGGGCGTGTTCGGCAGAGGCCGCAAATCGATGGCTGCTGGTGCAGCGCGCCGGGGTGCCGTTGTCACACCGAGCACACGCCGCACCGCCTACAAGCTGAACTGATAAACTTCACCCGCTCATCATAAAACACTCACAGAACTTTCTGCACCACGCTTTTGACATCCTACTTCGTGATTTTATGTTCCGAAGCTTCTGTCTCAAACTCGTTTCATCGTAAGCAATCGCTAAGTAAAAATAAACCTCCAGGAGAGCTGTTCACTAGGGAGAGTTGTTCACTAGAGCTGCGCTGTGGGCCCAATCGTCAATACGACAACGTCGCTTTTGTACGACAGAAGCAGTGCGTGGTATTGTTAATTTTATAGTAGTTTGCCACCTTTTCTTCAAATCGTTTAGTTTCAAATGGTTCAAATGGCTCTGAGCACATGCGACTTAACTTCTGAGGTCATCAGTCGCCTAGAACTTACAACTAAGTAAACCTAACTAACCTAAGGACATCACACACATACATGCCCGAGGCAGGATTGGAACCTGCGACCGTAGCGCTCACGCGGTTCCAGACTGAAGCGCCTAGAACCGCACGGGCACACCGGCCGGATCGTTTAGTTTAATAAACGGACTATATTGCAAAGGATTACCTGGCATATGTTGGTTCCCATAACAGATTAAATAGACTTTCCCGATACACTAAACCACGTTTGACCCGACTTTCGCGTCAATGAGTGTGACTCGTAATGTTTACGTTAGGTCCGCAAACTCTTTTGTCTTCCCTACGAGTCGGGCTCGTCAAAGTACGGCAAGGGTTTAATATAATTAAAACCATGCGAAACTGAAATCTGTTGTGGAACATCCAGCTTCAAGCACCACCAGGCGCCAATGCTGCGCACTGTTTAGTTCGTAAACGCAGACCAGTCGCATATTCTCAATCTCCAGAAGAAAGAGCTGTCCGCCGTCAGGAGGCATACACCACATCATCATCATCATCATAATCATCATCATTCGATATTTCAAACGTTTTCGTGACAGACAAAATACTAAAGATCTGTCACAAAGTGTTGCCGCCTGTCAAATCCAGCAACTCATTAACAGCACGTACAGTCTTGACAAGGTAAGTTGACCGATTTTACTGGTGGTGCTTGTAGTGGAGAAAATCGGCGCTAGTTGGAAGATATTCATTTACCAGCAAGCGCTGCCAATATTATAGCGTGTGTCAGCTCTGATTTTGTACACGCAGAACACTGCAGGAAGGAGACGGCGCTGCCTTCCGCTCACCGCTACCCAAATGTTGGGAGTATAATAATGGTGCACTAGCAATCAATCCACACTTTTTCCCACAACGCATGTGACCTAATATCGATAAATAAACCAGTTTACAAGCATTAATTGGCGTGGGTACAGTCTTTAATCGTACCTTCTTGCATGATTTCCTTCTTCCACTCCTTTTTCTTCTTAAAGGTTCATTGACAATCATGAGACAATCTTTCTCCGTTTATTGAAAATATTACGAGGGTAAAAATTTGAGGGTTTCGAGCCTACACAGAGGCTTACCAGCAATAATTCTTCCTTCGCTATTCGCGACTGGAACACAAAAAGGGGAAGTGACTTTAAGTAACCTCTTGTCACACACCATATCACATGTAAAGTACTGAAGTTCAGATTTCGCATTCGATATCGCCTTCAGAGGAGGGCACAGTACTTCCATCTTCCGCTCCACCCTCCTAACCTTGTTATACACACACAAGCGCCCGCGCGTCATTCGACAACTCGTTTCAAAGGACAGCCACAAAGCGTAGTTTAGGTCGGATAGACGAATTTTCGGTTAAAATTTACATCCCAGTTTTCTGCAGTAAGTAATTCTATACGCATGCAAAAAAGGGTTCACATAGATTGGTATAAAGAGATTTGCAGCTATCGGAATGAAACTTCAAGGAAATTCTTTTCGCCGTGTAACAGAGCTCGAAAGATAGATCGGATGATTTTTTTAAAGAATAATTCAGTACTCACGACATATCACTGGAAACAAACTGATAAGAAGACAACTACGTTAGCTGGACCTACAATGACGATTCCTGAATGTATGATGCTACTAGAGCTATTCATTACAGGACAAATGCGTTCCCCATTCTGTACCAAAACTTGACTTGATCTAGTCGCGATATAAAACCAAGCGAAACGTCTCTCCCCCGTGCCCCCCGTCCCATCGTGAAAGAAAGCAAAATGAAGGAGTTGCCTGTACCAGACTTTCTTAGCCCAAGTTTTTTCTTTAGCTTTTGTTTGTTTCCACAACAATAGTTCTGAAATATCATCACAGTAGTTTTTATTCCGGGGCAGGCAAGCGTTCTTGAGCCATGCGGGAGCTATTTAGCGCTAATGGAGCGGCGCATTCTCTCGTTGAGTGTACCGGTGTAACGCCCGTGTGTGATTTGTCAATATGATTCTGCAACATTCACCTGTACAAGTTCGTTGAAGACGTACCGTTTCAATCCAAGAAGACATTCTTCATACTTACTTAATACATTCGAGGCTCGGGCGCCCTCTCGAAAGGCGAACTTTATGAAAAACGAATTATTCACAAGAACAGAATGACGTTCATCGTTATCGTCGGAATCACTTGAAAACATTGGCATCTTACGCTTCTTTAGAGGTCTTACTAGGTCACTGTCACTGGAATCGTCCTCAGAACCATAAAAACATTGATTCATACAGTCATCCGGATCTTCATTTTCATTAGGAATATCTCAATAATCATCGTATTTTATTTCCGTTCGTTTTCTCTAAAAGCAGGAGGAACTTCAAGACGAAAACAGTATCCATTTGAGTTGTCAAAATACAATCAAATTGCTAGATGTTCAAAAGTTACATGAAGGCAATCAAGGTTGATAAACTGACTACGGGTGCAAACACCTAAGCTGACGAAGTAGGTAACATATATCATAGCAGATAGCATCTACAGAGGAGTGCAGAAAACACGACGTACTTCGAGATCCGTCCGTAACGGATACCGCGAGAAACACGAGTAAAACCGGGATCCGTTCGCAGTGTGTAAACACGAGTTGCCGAAACCGTGCCGTGCAGGCATGACGAGTCCATTGCCACGTCCCGCTGCTATTACTACAAGAACAGCGATCGCAACTCAGCGGTACAAGCCGTCCCTCCGGGCGCCGGGCGTCCATTGGTCCTGTTCCTGTACCGACGGCATTCCGTGACAGGTCATTAGCATATGTAGTCACGTGGGATTAGTGCTTGTGTACTCCTGGCTGGTTCGATGAGACATAAGGTTGTCCTGCACAGAACTAGAATATGTGCACTTCTATCTGCTACAGTCCGAACTAGCTGACGTCACCTGTATCAAAAAATATCAAAATGTGTGAAATCTTATGGGACTTAACCGCTAAGGTCATCAGTCCCTAAGCTTACACACTACTTAGCCTAAATTATCCTAAGGACAAACACACACACCCATGCCCGAGGGAGGACTCGAACCTCCGCCGGCAGCAGCCGCACAGTCCATGACTGCAGCGCCCAAGACCGCTCGGCTAATCCCGCGCGGCTCACCTGTATCCACAAATTATTTAAGACTCTGGAGACAACTGGACGTCGTCGTAGTCTTCTATTGTGACATTTTGGTCGAAGAAAAGTCGATTACCGTTTAGGAATTCGGACTAGAATATATAGATTCATTTCTCTGGTAGAAGCATATACATTGACACATTAATGCGACCATCGCCCGTGTTCGAAAATGGCATGCAGTAACCACTGACGCACGGCTGGTGGCAGCACTAGCAGTAGGGCTGTATAAAGCTTGTCGGGGGGATGTCGAAAATACAGCAGTCGTTGTTGTAATGCATGAAGTGAGCGATTCACCTGACGTCCACAAGGGCACCATCAGTGGCTTTCGGAACAAGTGTGTAAGCGTTCCTGAAGCACAAAGCTTGTTAACTATTCGCGTGCCGTCGTGGTTACAGTACACTGTGCAATGCAAAATGGCGCTATCCAAAACAGACGCCGAGGGAACTGTGAAGCACTGCGGGCCATTGATGACAGGGGTTAACGACGGCTGCGGAGATGTGTACAGGCGAGTAGGCGTACAACTGTTGAAGAACTGACGGAACGAATGAGCCAGTGGGCTACTAACAGTCTCTCCTCAATCACTTTTGTATGAACGTTGCTGCGTATGGGCCTCCGCCAACAGGCGCCTGGTTCACGCAGCCATGCCTGCTGCTGTTCATCGGCGACGAAGGTTGGAATTCGCACGCCAGTAACGTAACTGGACGTTCAATAAATGGCGACAGGTGGCCTTGGCGAATCATGTTTTATGCTCCATCGAACATATGGCCGTTGGCATTTACGGTGTAAAACGGTCTAAAAGCAAACACCCCGCAACGAGGAGGGAGCATGATGATCTAGGGGAATATTTTTGTGCCATTCCCTGGGTGATCTCGTCATTCCGGAAGGCACAATGAGTCAACACAAATATGCAGCTACCCTTGGTGACCGTGTCCACCCTGACATGCTGTTTGTTTTTCCTCGACAGAATGGTGCCTACCAGAGGGACAATGCTACGAGTCACAACTAGCAGTGTGTGCGTGGTTCGAAGAGCACCAGTATGAGTTTACCGTACTTTCCTGGAAACCAAACTCACTACATCAACATCTACATCCATACTCCGCAAGCCACCTGACGGTGTGTGGCGGAGGGTACCTTGACTACCTCTATCTGTTCTCCCTTCTATTCCGGTCTCGTATTGTTAGTGGAAAGAAGGATTGTCGGTATGCTTCTGTGTAGGCTCTAATCTCTCCGATTTTATTCTCATGGTCTCCTCGCGAGATATACGTAGGAGGGAGCAATATACTGCTTGACTCTTCGGTGAAGGTATGTACTCGAAACTTTGACAAAAGCCCGTACCGAGCTACTGAGCGTCTCTCTTGCAGAGTCTTCCACTGGAGTTTATCTATCATCTTCGTAACGCTTTCGCGATTACTAAATGATCCTGTAACGAAGCGCGCTGCTCTCCGTTGGATCTTCTCTGTTTATTCTATCAATCCTATCTGGTACAGATCCCACACTGCTGAGCAGTATTCAAGCAGTGGGCGAACACGCGTACTGTTACCTACTTCCTTTGTTTTCGGATTGCATTTCCTTAGGATTCTTCCAATGAATCTCAGTCTGGCATCTGCTTTACCGACGATCAACTTTATATGACCATTCCATCCATCACTCCTAATGCGTACGCCCAGATATTTATGGAATTAACTGCTTCCAGTTGCTGACCTGCTATTTTGTAGCTAAATGGTAAGGGATCTATCTTTCTATGTATTCGCAGCACATTACACTTGTCTACATTGAGATTCGATTGCCATTCCCTGCACCATGCGTCAATTCGCTGCAGATCCTCCTGCATTTCAGTACAATTTTCCATTGTTACAGCCTCTCGATACACCACAGCATCGTCTGCAAAAAGCCTCAGTGAACTTCCGATGTCATCCACAAGGTCATTTATGTATATTGTGAATAGCAACGGTCCTATGACACTCCCCTGCGGCCACCTGAAATCACTCTTACTTCGGAAGACTTCTCTCCATTGAGAATGACATGCTGCGTTCTGTTATCTAGGAACTCTTCAATCCAAAAACCGGTTTAAAACCCAATCAAGAATCTGTGGGACCATCTCATCGCGTCATGCATCCTCATCCGAGAAACCCAGGGCAGCCGTGCACTACACTGGAGTCGGCAAGGTTCCATATTCCTGTCCATACCTTCCAGAATCTCATTCTCTCTCTTCCTGCACGTCCGTGCTGCAAAAGGTGATTATTCTGTCTTTTGACAGGGGTCACATTAAGGTGATTGCACGCTGCACAAAACTAAGTGTATATTACTAAAGTGACTTCAATTCACTGGCTGCTTATACTAAATTCTTTACCTGAAACACAGTCGATCGAGGTGGGTAAGTTATGAAGATAACGATCTCATCTTCGGGAGGGTGCTGTTCCAAATCCCCGTCCAGCCATTTACATACGGGTTTGCTGTGATTTCCCTAAACGGCTTACCGCAACTTACGGAACGGTCCCTTTGACAGTGCACGACGGATCTCCTTCCTGATCACCATCCCTAAAGACCTCATAGTCGACGGGACCTTACTCCGTACTCTTCCTTTCTTCACTTGAAACATAAATCTAATGATGAGCGACATCATTTTTGCTTAGTTTTTCTGTACTTATTAATCAACCACTATCAACTGACAACGGCATCTATCGCCATTATCTAGTAACTCAATAAAAACATTTTTCCAAGTGTTAACCTACAAAGAAACGGAATGCCCTTTCGAGGGATCATGCTATCGGGACAATCCTATGAGCACTAGTTATACAACGTCTCACTTCTTTGGTAAAACAGCAGCAACGGCACTACGTATGGCAGTTCTTTTGCCAACTGGGTTAACTATCACCTGAAAAAACTTGTGCTCGATAGCACAGCTCTTCCTTGGGATGACATTTCCTTTCTGAACACATAACGATATTTTGCACACTTCGAAATCCATCGCATGGGATATTCGCTTCGACAGTGAGAAATGACGTCCTTCACGGAAGAGTTATCGTCAATGCACACGTGGCGTAAGCTTTTGGAGAGTTCCCCGACAGCCAGGGAGCACTAGCCTTTTGCACACTTTTTGCATGCTGGCTCAGTAGTTCAGTAGATAAGGGACCGACTACTAATCCACAGATACGAGGTTACATCGGCAGTTGATCCCAGGATTTTTTTCGCATTTCGCTATGATTTGTTAATGTAAAGATGGGTGATGTACCGAGGTTCAGTGACTTTACATTGTAAGCCCTTCTATACCTGGCTGAGCAAATCACTTCAAGGTCGGAGGAAGGAAGGGCATACCACTTCGAACAGGACAACGCCTCAATAAAGCACAGTGGCGTTCAAATCTACCTTCGGGTTGATGACGCCTTTTTTTTATAATTATGACAGATACTCCATGAAATCTCAGTAATGTGGTATGTACTATACTCTTTTCTTTCCTCTGATTACCCAGGGCAGCGTAATGTGGCGCCAGGCACTAAGTTTGGTTGCATATTAGTTCTTAAGCCACTTTTACAATCGAAACAAGTGAGTCTACCGCAGTGCCGCTGGCGTTTTATTCCTGTACTGAGTCTCGCCAGTTTCGAATAGTCATTTCCGTTTACACGTCTGCGCCAAATTTCTGTGTATTATGAGACCTGTCTGCTATGGCGTGTGGCACCTGAACAGCGCAAGTGAGGTTACGAGGAACTATCCTTTTCTCAAACAAATCTAAATGTAGAAACAAGCAATGGTAACAGAGTTTGTTAACGAATAAAGCAAAATTCATACCGATATTCTTGTCAAAGGCCGTATGTTACATTCTCTATACTCCTGAGAGTTGCAAGAAAAAGGAAAGGTTCGCCAAACCGTTTCAGTACATACACATACTTGTGTTCGAGAAAGCATATACTTGCAAACAAATCAAACAATATCAAAAACACAGTAAACAATGCCTTTTTACTTTAACCTTTAGCCGCGCCGTCTGGGCGTTTTACCAAGGTTCGCGCGGCTCCCTCCGTCGGAAGTTCTAGTCCTCCCTCGGCCAAGTGTGTGTGTGTGTGTGTGTGTGTGTGTGTGTGTGTGTGTGTGTGTGTGTGTGTGTGTTGTACTTAGCGTAAGTTAAAGTTGGATTAAGTAGTGTGTAAGCCTAGGGACCGATGGCCACAGCAGTCTGGCCCCATAGCAACATACCACAAATTTCCTTTAACCTTTGTATCTTATTTCGTTGCTAAGGGTCAATTAACATAGAAAAATTATTTTTCTCATCAAACGACTGAATTTTTTTACTTTTTAAATATCTATCAATGTTATATGTAGTGTAGGATTTTTCTCTGTATAACGTTAACACATGTTTGCTTTCAAATATTTCGTCTCTCTTGTAAAACATCAGTAGCAAAACTACCAGGACCCTAGCAACCTTATCAGTGTGTCACGAAATCAAAGCAAGCAACACAATGAAGATTAAGAAGTCACGAAAGCACAAAATCCAATTCTATAATAGCGAGTGGACTCTGCCAGAATATGTTAACTTCTGATGTTAGCAAACGCCGTTATAGTCCTGACCAGCGTACTCGGAAATTTAGATCTCAGCACTCGGCACGGTCTATAGATCACAGGCGTCAGAAACACAGGCCACATGGGTGGTACTGATTTAAGCGCAGAAAAAAAATGCGCACAAACTTTGTGTAGTCGATTTTGAACAGTTGCTCATGTAACCGACTTCATGGCGTCGTGGAGGCTTCTATTTGAGTGCCCCTACTTCTGAGGTCATCAGTCGCCTAGAACTTAGAACTAATTAAACCTAACTAACCTAAGGACATCACACACATCCATGCCCGAGGCAGGATTCGAACCGGCGACCGTAGCGGTCACGCGGTTCCAGACTGAAGCGCGTAGAACCGCTCGGCCACACCGGCCGGCTTCAATTAAGTCTTGGCAGGCGTCCACAGGTCGTTTTTGTTCTGAAGTCACTATGTACGGCACATACTCTGCACACAATATCCTCTTGTGTGAAACATTCTCGAGAACGTCTTGAACACATGATTTAGAGATGTTGCTCCAATGATTCCTGACAACAACAGTGACACATTACGGCTGTGTGTTCACTACTTGTTGCTCACAACTAACTCGTCGAATGCACATTTGTTGTTTACTGTTGTTAATTCAAGCTTCCGTGTCTTGTAAAACACTGTTGTGTTATACCAATCATTGGCTTCAGGACTGATTCACTATACTTTTAGAGTGTGTCTGACAAGTCACTGTAATCCATGCTCAAAACACTGTATTGTATATGTGTATTGGAGCACTTACAAAGAAAACCATGAATCCAGCGCATCCGTGCATTACTCACAGACCTGCATCTCTCTATGTCCTGCTTGCATGTTCCGAACATCTCAGGATTTAAGATTGTAAGGGATTCCTCAACAATTTTTTGCAATTCTTAATTAGTCATGCACCGACGTTGACGCATACAGGACTTGATTACACTCCATACCGTCTTGTCTGGAGCGGTAAGGTCATGCTTCCTGGTGGTCATTTCAATGAAGCTGCTGGAGACGCTGCTGAACCGCACTCAATACAGCGGGATAGAAAGCGTCGAAAGCTCTTTAATACTGTTGTCTACAAGAAGATAGCAACACCAGAAGACAGTATCGATTTACAGAATGACCTGTAGAGGATTGACGAATGGTGCACAGGCTCTGGTAGTTGACCCTGAACGCAAATAAACGTAACATATTGCGTATACGTAGGAAAAGAAATCCAGTATCACACAACTACACTATTGATGACAAGTTGATAGAAACAGTAAGTATCGTAAAATATCTAGGAGTAACTATCCAGAGCAACCTAAAGCGGAATGACCACGTAAAGCAAATAGTAGGAAAAAGCAGATTCCTGACTAAGATTCACAGGAACAATCTTAAGGAAATCTAACTCATCTACGACCATATTTAAGTGGCTTACAAGGTGCTTGTTAGACCGATTCTTGAGTACTCTTCATCAATCTGGGACCCTTAACAGGTAGAAGAGATAGCGAAGATCCAACGAGGAGCCGCGTGTTTCGTCACGGGATCGTTTAGTCGGAGCGAGAGCGTTACAGAGATGATGCTCAACAAATTCCAGTGGCTGACGCTACAAGAGAGGCGTTGTCCATCACGGAGAGGTTCACTATTGAAATTTCGTGTGACTACTTTCCTTCCATATACATCTCACGAAAACCCCACAACGAAAAAATTCAGGAAACTGGAGCTAATACAATTGCTTACCGACTATCATTTTTCCCACGTGCATTGTAAATATAAATGAAGTTGTTCATTATGGAACTCGTGCGCCTGTATAGCAAAGTGCGCTGGAGCTCCATTCTGCTATAATCGCACATGATCCAAGATGCCCTTGTCTTCGAGCTGAGGTATTAGTCACGTTTGCAGCATGTCACAATTTTCCAGTAACTGAGAGTATATAAAAAATGTGATCTGAACAGGTTTCGTAATGATATCCCAGCCCACATCATAGCACGACACAGGTTTCTCTCCAACTACTGCACATAATGGCGACATTACTTAGGTTAGAAAACCACATTCCTCCCGTGTGAACTGCGGATGTTGCACATTCATCATAAAACAAAAATCTTGTACAAGAAACGGCGAGCTGCAGCTTGCTGCTTCAAGTCGTCGTCAGATAAATTACTGGCATAGGTCGGTCTAAACATTTTTAATATGGTCATGCCCTGTTCACCACGTTACTTCAGTTTCAGCTGCTCTATTGCGAAAGGATTCCATTAGAGACAATTCAACTGAGTGACGGTGATATGCATTCCCTCTCGCGTCCTCTTAATGGTATAGGGACGTCTTGGATATCCTGTACGAAATGATGATGATGTTTGGCTTGTGGGGCGCTCAACCGCGCGACCATCAGCACCCGTACAAAGTCCAGATTTTACTCAGTCCAATTTGTTACACAGACCAACCTAGCCACTGTCACGAATGATGATGATGAAATGATGAGGACCACACAAACACCCAGCTCCCGGGCATAGAAAATCCCCAACCCGGCCGGGAATCGAACCCGGGACCCTGTGATCCAGAGGTAGCAACGCTGGCCACTAGACCACGAGCTGCTGGCATCCTGCAGGAAAGAATGCCCGAATGTTGTCACTGCCTGCGTTAGGACATCGTGGCGTTACGATTTTCTACTTCCGTCAGAAATTAATTGAAACAGTGAGGGTGGGGGGAGCTGACAGCAGACAGGTTAGAGAGACAAATGCAACACTGTGCAATGAGCGATGACACCGTGATTCTTGCGTCGCTGCTTCCAGGCTGTCCGGGTCTATCAGCGGCGCCCTCACATCTTTGCCCCCCTCCGCGAGGTCGGTGATTTGTGTAAACACAGTCGGCTCCTTCTATAGAAGACTGAAGAGTTAATTATCTGAAGCGATAAGATAGACGGCACTTGTGTGGGTCGGCAGTTATCAAAAACCGATCACGTCGGCAACCACAAACGATTAAACAGTCGTCAAGCACGAGAGGAATTAGCGCATTCCTTAAATCAGGAATCTCACAAAGCAACATCAGTTCATACCACGACGTGCACGTCCAGATTTGTTAACAATACGTTGGAAGAGGATTAGAGTTCAATGTTTAGTCGACGTCGAGATTATGAGAAATGGTATTATTTGTTGGGTTCTGATCTAATTACGGAACAGCGCATGGATGAAAATGTATCTGCTTTGACTTCATTTGCGCCCGTATTTGCAACTCACCCGATGTGAAATCATTTGACTCGAAGAGATTGGAGCAGGATGATGTCATCCAACAGCAAATAACACAAGAACAAAAATGCTGAATATTCGATTCAAGTGCCGCAATTCAAGATATATTCTAGGGAGAGACGAGTAACATATGTGAAGTAATATTTAACTTCACTTTTCACCCCAAAAATAAAGCTAGACATTTAATTTTTTTTGTTTGCAGTCCTGGTACACAGCCCATTAATAAACTGGTGATGGAATTTATGTTTACCGAGACGGCATACGCGTGTCTGTAAACGAGCTAAGACTTAATTGCGGTAACTCTATTTTGTCGTGACGGTAAATAAATCTTTATGGTTACCTCTCGTACAATGCGGGTAACAACCAAGAGGGGGAAAAAAGACAGAAAGCGAAGCACTCAGATCCAAAAGCGCTTAAGGACGGAAGTCTGTCTTTATCTTCTCGTGTTCCGCTTGTATATCGATGATGCAGTGTAAGATATAAAATAAATTCCTAAGCGGAATTAAAATTCAGGATACAAAGGAAGTCAGCGATAAGATTCACTTGATGATCTATCTATCCTAAATGAAAGTAACTAACAATTGCAGAACCTGTAGAACAGAATGAAGTCCACTAAGCACAAGATATGGATTGAAAGTAAACCAAAGAAGGTGGAAAATGTGGAATAGCAAGAATGAGATAAGCGACGAATATATCAGAACTGCGGACCACGTAGAAGACGAAGTCAAGAAATTCTGCTACATTCTGGGAAGCAAAGTAAGACAGAACATATTAAGTAAGAGGGATATCATAAGCAGTGTAATACAGGAAAAGAGGGTATCTGTATTACTAAGCGCCCATCATATACTAGTTGCAGGTTGCCTATCCAACAGCTTCCAGGAGCAACAAAAATTTAATTTTCAATATTTCGCGTAAATATTGACCAACTTCAAACCTACTCATTAAGAGGTATAATCTTACGCTAAAATTTTAACACACGAAGGCAAGTAGTACAATCATAAAATGTCTTCTTCAGGCAGCGTAACTGACGCCGAGCAAATACACTGATTCATTCATCCAGTATTTGAGGATGAGAGCATTTGGGAATTTCCAGATTTCCAACAAACTTTACTCACAAATTCAAACATTTTCGAAATTTTTTCTCGCTCCCACCCCCGACAAAATAATGAAAGGAAAAAAGTTTATAGCTTACTACATTTTCGCTTCAGATATGATGGTTTAGTTTATTACCTCTTTAAAAAAATGGTTCAAATGGCTCTGAGCACTATGGGACTTAACTTCTAAGGTCATCAGTCCCCTAGAACTTAGAACTACTTAAACCTAACTAACCTAAGGACATCACACACATCCATTCCCGAGGCAGGATTCGAACCTGCGACCGTAGCAGTCACGCTGTTCCAGACTGTAGCGCCTTTAACCTTTACTTCTTTACGCAGCATAGTTTGCAGACGGTATCCCCACATATACCAGTGAATGTACCCGCCATAATTAAATCATTTTACGAGACATGGTTCAGGAAACACCACATCGTGAACATCGAGATACGTGAAAAACGTCTTTTGCTCGGAACAGAGCGCAAATTATCCAGAATACACGGGTGCAGTATTGCATAATGAGAACACTTAGTGACTTCTGACAAATTTTAGAAAAGGTCTGAAACTATGTTTAAGTTTATTCTCGTTTACTTGCGTAACGTCAAATACCTAACACAATAACTGAAGCTGTTTTATACACAGAAGTTCAATATTTTAAAGTGGATGGGATTTACTGGTTCGGTCCTAAAAAGAGTATAGTACTACCAAACATAGCCCTTAATTTGAGGAAAAAATTTATGAGAATGTACATCTGGAACGCAGCATTGCACTGGCGTGGATCATGGACTGTTGGAGAACCGAACGAGAGAATCCAAGCATTTGAGATACTGTATTAAGAGAAAGATACCTATAATTATGTGAACTGGTACAGTAGAAACGATAAGGTTTTACACAGAATAGGCGAGGAAAGGAATGTGCGAAAAACATTAAAATTAAGGACCGCGTGACTGACCGTTAATACGTGAGTTCCATGTTACTAAACTAGAGGGAGCCGTGGAGGACAGAAAGTGTGTGGCGCACATCAGTTCGAAGTATGGTGATGGAAAAAAAACCTAGTGCGTTTTGAATAGAGAAGGTTATACTGCAGCGAGTATATGTAGCCACAGTATTTCGTACGTTGTCTCGTGATTGCATTTTTAAATGGGGTCTCAGTGAGTAACACAGTATACGAACCGTGCGCTTACGTTTCAATGCCTACATTTTTGTTTTCAATGTATCATAATGTGACGTAATACAGCTGTGTAATGCGTAGTTTCATTCTGGCGACTGTCCTTTTGAGAAGCAGTTTCGAATTACTACTATAGACATCCATAATTAAACTACTAATATTTTCACACAGCTGACTTTCGGGACGAATCCTTTTCAAACTGAAGACCAGTTGTCAGGTTAACTAATGCAATGCATTCCCCTCTTCGGTGATGAGTGTTGGTTCTGGGTCTTCTGACTCGCCTTTTAGTGGCTCTTAACTTCCGTTTCGTCAGACAGAAGTATTCGTCTGAAACAGATGTTACACAAACACATGCATCGGGAAAACCACGCAAATTGTCCGTTAGGCAGCGTAGATATTGAGGGAGATAATCTTTGCCCATCAACAGGTGCCGATTGGGTAAGCCGGTTAATAGTTCAAAAGTTCGACGTAGTTTTCCTTCGCTGGTCGTGAGAATTTCCAGGTACACAGTGACTTTTGCAAGTGGCAGAAGGCACTTCTTGTAGTGATTAAACATGGTGTTTCACAGAGATTCACCCAATTTCACAAGACTATCTTCTACATGTATGAAGATAGAAACGCTGCGTAAATACTCGTATTAATTTACGTGTAGGTCTACAGTCTCTATATTTTCAAAAGTAGTATTAGAATTAACAAGGGTACATCTACGTACAACTTCGGATTACTTTTTCCGTTCAGGACAAGGGTTTCCACTTTCATTTCACAAATCTTAATTTGCTCTCCACAGGACGCACGACAAATACCCTGATTATACTCAACTTCGAGGCACACTTTCGCAAGCATCTCTGGAATTACTGCTCTCGCTAGGCACAGAGACTGGGTCTTTCGCGAACCCCCACCAAAAAAAAAAAAAAAAAAAAAAAAAAAAAAAAAATCACATACCGTGGGAATGTAAGAGTTGGGTTGATTTGGGGAAAGAGACCGAACAGCGAGGTGATCGGTCTCATAGGATTAGGGAAGGATGGGGAAGGAAGTCGATCGTGCCCTCTCAAAGGACGCATCCCGGCATTTGCCTGGAGCGATTTAGGGAAATCACGAAAAACCTAAATCAGGATGGCCGGACGTGGGATTGAACCGCAGTCCTCCCGAATGAGAGATAATAAGACATTGGGCGCCAATGGTGAAATGCGAGATCCGTATCCCCCTTACCCTGTAGGAGCAGAAGATTTTTATTTATTTTATCAACAGTTAACCCATAACAAGTATGAACATAAATCTTGAAACATTCCAAATCTCACCAAATGTCATAGATCACTGTGTGTTTCTATGCATGCCACAAACCTATTCTACATTTTAATTAGGGCCAGAGTTATGTATTTTCTTTCAAAAAAATCTACGACATTGCGCCCACGGGTGTACTACTGGCGGGGGCGTTTAGCTCGCTACCTGTCAAATGCCAAATTCTTCAAATCTGACGATAGCCTCATGAAGTCAGAGAACGGTGACTGCAGCACAGTTAGTGAAAGAAAGTTCTTGACAGGTGCAATGGGCTTGGCGCGCCAGCTTAAACTACTATTTATTTCGCCTGCAGCTGTTTGCGGCTACGCAGTTGTACCCTGACAGCAGCGATGTCAGCTGCCGAAGATGATGTTTCACCAACTGTACCATTCGGGTCCAAGCTGACATTCGGCGCGGTGGCTGATGGGAGCAGTTATAGTGGCTTCTACCATTTACGATCGCTGCCATCAGCCACAGCGCCGAGCGTAGACTCTGTTAGAGCATATAGTACTACTACCCAGAGTCGTCAAACAGTTTTAAATGGACGATTGACGTCCACCAGAACGAGTGGGTGATTCAGCGCCAGAAAGCGCAATTTGCAGGCGATTGCGCCAAGTCGGTGGCGCTGCCGGAAATCTCTGGCGATATCGGCGGGTTCGGCGGCGGTCATAACGTGTCGTTAATTAGGCAAACACGCCGGCGACGCGGGCGCAGAGGCGGTAATGAACGCCTGCTGGCTGATCGCTTTAATATCAGCCGGGGCAATAAACCGCGGCTGTTAACACGCCATCTGCCACGCCAGATTCATTCGATAAAATTCCGCGGTTGCGTGCCGTACCAAAACGATTGACTCCAAACGACCCAGGAACCTACGGAGAATCACAGGGTTAAACTTTACATTCGAGAGAAGGGTTCTTTCCTGATTCTGGCACCCCAGCACTCTTGTATACTGAACATTATATTATGCTTATAACACTTATATGCCAATATACACTGAGGTAACAAGAGTCATGGGATGCCTCCTATCATCGTTCGGACCTCCTTTTGCCAGGCGTAGTTGTCGATGCAGGATTTTGTGCACGAACTGTCTTCTCGATTACGTCCCGTTAATGTTCGATGGGGAAATGTTGTCCAGAATGTTCTTCAAACCAATCGTGAACAACTGTGGACCGGTGACAGTTTCATCGTTGTTTGGAAACATGAAGTCCACAAATGGTTGCAAATAGTCTTCAAGCATCCGAACATAAACAGCACCCAGTTCATTCCACGTACACAACCCACATCATTAAGGAGCCACCACCAGCTTCTTGACAACAGCTCCACAGCTTCCTGGGGTCCACGCCACACTCGAACCCTGCCATCAGCTATTATCAATTGAAATTTGGACTCGCCTGATCACTCTACAGTTTTCCAGTCGTCTAAGGTCCAACCGATATGGTCACGAGCCCAGGAAAGGCGCTATAGGTAGTGTTGAGTTAGCAAAGGCACTAGCGTCCATCGTCTGCTGCCATCGCCCATTATCGCCAAATTTCGCCGCACCAACCTAACGGATACGTTCGTCGTACGTCCGACATTGATCTCTGCGGTTATTTCACGCATTGTCCCTTGTTTACGCCAACGCCGCTGCTCTCGCTCGTTTCCGTGCGTTTCCATGCTGAGAGACGAAGCCTGAAATTTGGTATTCTCGGCACAGTCTTGGCGCTGTGAATTCCCTAACGATTGCCGAAATGGAATGTCGCATGCGGCCAGCTCCAAATACCAAGGCTGTTAATTCCCGGCTCGCGGCCATAATCACGTCAGAAACCTCACATGAATCACCCGAGTACAAATAACAGCTCCGCCAATGCAGTGCAATTTTATACATTGTGTGCGCGATACTACCGTCATCTGTACATCTGTATATGTGCACATCGCTATCCTATGACTTCCGATACTGAATGCCTCTTTGGGGGTTGCGATTACTTGGTGCAATAAAAAGTATACAAGCGAGGCAGAGACGAATTAGGAAACATTTTAGCGACGGAACGGGCTGCAAATGGGGAAGCCACTGATGCGAGGTACAGTCAGCTTGTCACACCTGTGACCCTTTTTTTTTTTTAACCGGAAACACACAGAAAATTATGGTTTGTTTTAAAATACGCGTTCACTCGCTGTGAATGCGTTACAGAGTTGGCAGCACTGTATGGGTCATAGAAGTCTTGTACAGCGTAGAGAGTGAGGGCTGTTTTTGGTATTTGCGAGGAAAATGGCGATGTTTTGATTACAAGAACAGCTTTCAGACACTCGTTTTCTTCACTTGCTCGGTGTGATACCGATGGAAATTCGTTGCCTGTTGAGTGAAACACGTCGTGATTGTGTTATAGATGTACCTGAAGTGCGTTCGTCGGTGCGATAATTCATACAATGCAGAACCTCCTGTGACAACAAATCTACACGATACCGACCTCACACACCTGGTCTGACAACATGATAGAGCGAGGGGAGAAACTTGTTTTAGAGAATCGTCCAAAGTTGGCATTTTCGTGGGATGTTAGCACACGATTCTGCATCAAGTCCTGAAAATTCAAAAAGTGCCCTCCAGTTGCGTGTCACCAATTCTGACGGAGAACAGAAGGCTGCGGACAAGTCATGTTGCCAAGCAATGCTCACGCGTGATGACGGCATAAATGAGATTTTTTATGAGGCATGGATGCCGTTTTTAATTGAAACGAAAGGACTAGTTAATTCAAAGGAAGTACCACACTCATCGCCATCAAAAAAATTTCGGATGATCGCCAGTGCTCAAAAAATAATTATGACCATGTTCTGGGACTGCGATGTTGGTAGTCCTTGCTCATTGCGTTCCAAAGGGCATTTCGATGACAGGCACATCCTACCAAGATATTTTGAAGAACTAGGTCGCTGCAGCATTGCGTGAAAAACGCTCGGGTAATGCTGCACTTGTGCTGTTTCACCAACAACGCAGGAGCGCAGCGGGCGAACGAGACAAGTTTGAAAGTGATTTCTCACGCTCCTAGCGACTTTCGGCCATTTCCGACGACGAAAAACACACTCCGTAGTCGCACATTCACTAGCCGTGCGGCTATTGCGTTTTTCCATAAGTTAAACCGGACTCCTAAATAAACGATCGCAGCAGAAACAAAATCATGGCGTCGAAGTTGTAAAAGACGTGTACGGCTTAAGGGAAGATTACGTTGAGAAGTGACACACATTTCACAGTTTTCATGTGATTAGCTTGAAAAAACGGAGGTGTCACAACGTCTATGCGCCTGGTATATGCGACTTCGAGGAACGGCAAACTGTTATGCACCGACGCTTGGAAACGGCGTAGCTGGCCGGCTGTCTTGAGCGTCTATGGACAGTGGCTGAAGGACAGTAAAACCACGAATAGGAGGCAAGGTCATCACAGAACTTGGTCGAAGACACGTCCGCTGTGTAAAGTAGGAGAGGCGGCGATCTCTGGCCGATCTGGCGACGCGGAACAATGCTGGTACAGACTCAACTGTTTCGGAACACACCACTCACAGGACATTGTTGAACGCTGTACTCCGCAGCAGAGGACCCTTTCGTGTTCCCAAGCTGACCCCAACAACATTTACGTTTGCAGTGGGCACGGGAATATCGAGATTCGGCCATGCTATAGAGGAAACGTGTCGCCTCATCGGATGATCACCAGGTAATGTCTGGCTAACTAAGCTTTCATCGAGGCGAACGGCTGCTCGGAGCGTGCGCCACGCCACGGAGACCGGCTTATGAGGTCAGTATTATGCTATGGGGGACATCCACATGGCGTCCATGGGACCTGTGGTAATAATTGTGGTCACGATGACAGCTGATTTTTTTATTTATTTTTGAGGTTCCATTGGACCATGCGGGCCGAAAATGTTGATTAAAAGGAATTAAAGAATTAAATAAGCATAAGAACAAGAGTATACAAATAAGTAACACATTACTTAGGACAGTTTTTAACTCCTGCGAGGAAATCTTGTACTAAATAGAAAGTGCCAAAAGGATGCCTTACAACTTGCATTTGAATACTTGACGTTTAACGCTCATTTTTCAGTTCTGCTATAAGCCTATTTGAAATGAAACCTGTTAAATAGCGCACATCTTCCTGTGCAATGCTTAAGAAGTGTAATCCAAGTGCATATTGTTGGTGGACTGAATGAACATTATTGCGGACAACGTACAAAGAACTCTTCATGACTGATTTCTTCCCAGACAGCGATGGCAACTTACATTAGGTTAACTGTCCGTGTCATAGGATTAGAATCGTGCTACTGTGGTTCGAGAAGCACGGTGGTGACCACGCGCTGATGTCTCAGCCACCAGATTCCTCTGATCTGAATCCGATGAAACACATGTCATGGTATCGGGCGGAAGCTCTACGAAGCACGGTGGTGACCACGCGCTGATGTCTCAGCCACCAGATTCCTCTGATCTGAATCCGATGAAACACATGTCATGGTATCGGGCGGAAGCTCTACGCTCACGAAGAACCAGATGGTAATATATGGGGATTGCATGATCATTTCTCCTACGCACCATTCGTGTATGAACAGGGAAACGGTAGAGGGGGGCGGGGGGGGGGGGGGGGAGGGGAGAGATGGGGGCATTCTCTCAGGTGTCATCTAAAGCATTCCGAACTCATGGTGGTGCGGACTCAGACCAGATACACCAAGAATCTGACCTCTATGAATCTATATGCACAACTGTTAATGGTAATAGCAATGCCGCGCCGTTCCAATAAGTCCATCAGTAAATTAAACACTTCTGTACCCGCAGTTGGTACAATCATTATGAATAAGCGACTGTATCCACAGGTATGGAAGATCAGCTCTTGAGTGCTTGACCTTTGATTGCTTTGCAAGATAACTATAATCAAATCAAGACGTGCTCATTTATACCTTTACTTATCAGTTATTTACTTATCACATTAAAAATAGTTTCAACGACTTAATATACATCCTAAAAAATTTGAATCCTCATAAAACTACACAAAATTTCTTATTATTATTTGCACTGTGGACTCAACTGTATAAACTATAAATATATTTGGTGGTCTTATCGTGACAATAGGTTGCTATTTTAACCAAGATCGCGTGACAGCTACAGGAACCGAAAATTCGTCAGGCAACGTGTCACCATACGAACACGTCTTCCGTAAAAAGAGAAAACGATTATAGTCGCCAGTATCGAAACTGTTATAAGCGACAAAGGCTGATTTGAATTTATGTCCCATCGACGTCGAGGTCATTACAGACACAGCAACGGCTCTCATAGGGGAAAGACGGGGAGGGAACTGAGCCACAGCCTTATTTAGGGTAACATCCACGCATTTGCCTTAGGAGATTTAGGAAAAAAATGGGGTACATGGATACATAGACCAAGATAGTCGGATGGCATTGCTGCACCTCGCTTAGTGAAACTGCTAAACGCACACGAGGGCGTGCTGAAAAATAATGCCTCAGAATTCTTTATACGAAACTCTTAAAGCTTTTTTGAATAAAACAAATGTTATTAAAATTTTACATATCTATTCTTCACGTCTACATATTTGCACCCCTCTGCCGCTAGGTGGCTCGGAATTGTGGAGAGTGACATAGCTGTATGTAACGTAACGATGTTGGTGCTTGAGAAAGAGCGTGCTGTAATGGAGTTTCGAACCAGAAGAGTTCGTCTACACATGGGGGACCCTCTCCTTCAGCATGACAATGGTGGACCACATACGAGCGCTGCGACATCTGCAACAATCCGACGCCTTGGGTTCACCGTCACCGACGATCCTTCATACAGTCCCGACTTGGCTCCATCCGATTTTCATCTATTTCCAGAGCTTAGAGAACACCTTCGAGCACTTTACTTTGGTGGTGATCAAGCTGTGCAAGTAGAAGACAAACACTGTACAATGACAATATCAACAAATTGTTGTCTAGTTGGGAGAAATGCGTTCGTCGTCACAGCGACGACATTGAGAAATAAATATGCAGACATGAAAAATAAAGATGTTTAAATGTCAATAACGTTTGGATTATTTAAAAAGCCTTAAGAGATTTCACACACAAAATTCGGAGGCATTACTTTCAGCATGTCCTTGTCTTTTCAAAGACTGAGAAAGAGAAGGTTACACCCATTTTTTCAGATAATGGGTATGAATAACAAATATTATACAAACACTTGAAAACTCGAAAGTTGCTTTGCACGCATGTCAAAAATAGATTCTACTCAGCGAAGGGCGCTGGCACCCAACAAGAATCAAGAAACAGAAACTATGGTTTCTGGAACTCCTCCAGATCAACTAAGAGCCGTGTACATAGGTGATTCGCGTCCCTGACAGAACTGCTAAAGAGGCAGTCCTTGTCTTCCCTACCTAAACAATCATTTGCAACTTCTCTAGCATAGACTAAGAAAATCTTGTAATTCTGAAAGCAAGTTATCAAAAACGAAGCATTATTAACAAATAAAAAAAAACGTGCAGCGAAACGTAATACAAAAACTATATGGGTCAAAGGATTACGATAGAGTTTTACAAATAAACCTGTGACTTTCGATGTTTTAACAACAAAATATGTAACACGTAAGTACATGTCTGCTTCCAGTGGACGTGCAAAAATGACTAAGCAATGCACAGCATATACTTGTTTACACGAGAGTTCAATAGATTATAGCACACTGTGAGCACAACGATTAATAACTCCCGTAATATCATAAATCAAAAGGTGTATTTCTAAATTCTCTGTTAATTACCCAGCAGATCGTACCAACTGAAATTTAGGGGCACCAGTTGTACTGGCTGGAAAGACAAATAAATTACGTAGTGCCTCTACCATCGCGTCTCGCTCCATACCTCGCAATCAGTCGACAGAGAACGGCAATAATCAGATGCCTTTAGTCAAATACTGCATTTGCTTGGGTACCCGCTTGCCGGCCTTTGAGATTTTCCAATATCGTAATGAAGTGTCAGCAAAAACTCCTCTGCTCAACAAGAGCGACCTGTGTAGACCGTAGCTGCGGGAACCTGCCGCAGACACCATGTCAGCGACGCATTTACCTTCAGCTCCCTTCTTAGAGATATTAATAGTGTACGAGTCCCAGAGTTTTCTTAAAAGTATTCACCACCGAAGGTGGAATAAAACAAGCAACCGTTACACAATGGTTGTGGTACACGAATATGTTCGCTGTAAACGGAGAGGGCAGACAATCATTCTGCTGTGGGTGCTCTCCCACGCCGGCATCCGCTATGATGAAGTTGATCTCTTAGCGAAGCAAGCTGCATCTACAGTAAATATTCTCGATCTGAAATTACCGTATAGAGACTACTTACGTGAAGTCAAGAGCCACGAAAAACAGCAATGGCAACAGATGTGCAATGTGTCCCAAGAAACGAAATATGGATATTATGCGGCATTACTATCTCAAATTCGTACACGACTGTGGTTTACGAGGTCGCATTTGGAATGATCTACGATTTCCACCATCATTCGCTTCCGCTTTAATCATACCTCATTTCCTGTGCATCCGTACAGAATCAACATTTACGATTCTCCAGCACGTCAGTGTGGTTTTGAGTCAGAAGCGGAAATCAATATCTTGTTCTCTTGTTCCAAATTTGCCAATGAACTATCGGAATTTTGAAGACTTTGATGAGTACTGGTTGCCTCCTCTCTCAATCAACGTCTTATCTTTTGGTTTCTAAGAACATTCACCTTTACGAAGTGATTTGTCTGTTTTCTCAAGAGTATAAGGAAAAATCCGTAGGTTTTAATATGATTCATATTTCCATTTATCTGTATCACTCACTAAATTTAAGACGTAGTTTTAATTGATAACATAAATATGTCTAGTTTACTAATCATTCTATTTGTTAAACATTTGTTGTGATCAAAATTTATGGCTTGAGCTTTCAATTCTGTAAAAAGGTATTTACGTATTTTTTTCTGCACAATTATGTATTCAATGTAAACATGTATTTCGATGGTTAAGCAGAGTACTAACTCTGGAGATAACAAAAAGACGAAGTCTCTTCAGTAACAGTGCTTTCCTTAAGATGATGTTTGGACATAATGACACAGTAGAAATAGAATGTACAACAGTGTGCGTTTAAAGTCAGGCGATGAAGAGGAATAGAAGAACTTCCGTACCTCTCCAGGTTGATTCTCGAACCGTCTCTCTCTCTCTCTCTCTCTCTCTCTCTCTCTCTGTCTGTCATCCACTCACTTAAACAAACAAACAAACACACACACACACACACACACACACACACACACTTTATGCTTGCGCTCTTGGCAGGGGCCTATCTCGACACGCCCTTCTACAATAATCGAGATCTGGCTGGAATGTGTTTAAAAAAAAAAAAGAGTCCGCGGTGCAATACAAATACAGTGAGCATGTACAGATGACGGCATGATGCAGCTGCAGGATGTGGCTTCCCGACCGCGATAACATTCCCTCGGCGCGCCAGCCGTCCTTGAAGGTTTAAGGCTGCCCTAAAGCTGTTCTTGGGTGTAATTGTTTCGCAATAAGTCTCTTTCTGTGCTAAAACACATTCTGGATGACTACCTCGGTGGTCGGCTCATGAATTAGTTGGGTATTGTGTCCATGCTGGTATACAATGAGAGCAGATTTTTCATTCCTCGATATAATTTCGTTAACTAAACAAGGTAGCCATTTTGTTTCAGAAGAAACATTTCCCTGATGTTTCCATATTTCTCTGAATCAGTTTTTGTTGTATGTGAGAACAAATTTTGCCTTACTCGTTATCATGAGCGCAAATTAAACTTTTTGAGTTGGCACGTCACTCATTAGTCATTATCTCGTGTTCACCAAGGGTTTACAGTTTAACCAACAACTCTGTAAGTTAGGTTATAGCTCTTGCTTCCCAAGCAAATTCCATCATTGATGTCGTCCATCACAAAGCCCTGTCATTGGAAAATCCTCAAGTATATGAGAAATCGTCACGGGTACAAGTTTCCAACCGTTCCCAATAGAATGTAATATCTGTTGCGTTTGACGGGAGCGATGCATTATGTTTCAAGCTGGACGCTCGTATCTGACTTAAAGAACGATACTGCGATAAAGTCGGCAAAGTAATGCTTTGAAATGAAGTTCGCACAAATGATGAAGCTTGAATGATCAACGGTTATCTACAAAACATACGTGTTCCCATGCGGAAAAACTGAATTTGCTTTTGTTTGAATGACGTGATAAATTCTCACGTAGGAAACGGATCAGGAGTCCGACAAGCCTCGGACAATAACGAAGATTCCCGAAGCTGGCAACCACACCGGAGATAACCGTGGTGGAGCAACCATCGTCACAAGAATTCAACGAAAGCACTTCTTTAACCTTATGTTACGCAACTCCATGAACCATTGCTTCCGAAGTAGAATCTCAGTAGACTTCTTCCCGTCAACGAACAGCTGAACTACTTCCAGTCTCTCAGATTTTTTTTTTACTTTTACAGTAAATTCAATTTCTCTGCGGATTCCAGAAGGACAGTACCGAAGGATTGGCGAAACTGGTCCTGCTAAGGGGGCAGGCACAGAGAAGGCGCAGAAACTTTAGGGAACAAATAAGAACGACTGTTCAAAAATTAACCGGGAAACAAACGTGAGTTCTCCCAGCCCTCGTGTTCCTATCTTCTGCCTAGGAGAAGCAGCATTTTTCTTGGCTCGTGACTGTAAACGAAGCTGTTGCCAGAGTGTCATTTCGTCCACGTGACGACACAAAGAAATGACTTCTACGGAGCAGACGTCTGGCTCGCTTCACACAAGTGCCACCTACACGGCTTGCGTATATTAAAAAATATACTTCTCGCTGTTATTTCAGTAAGGTTCTGTTGGATTTCAAACGTCGGCGAGCAGGTACTGAAGCAATATGTTAACTGCTCGAAAACTTCCAATTTTTGTTAACTTCTGCCGACAGAACTAGAGCGAGAAGCAACGGTGGAGGAAGTAAGCAGGAATAGTGGAGAGGGTACGTTATCTACTAGGTATGACCAAAGAGTAAGAGGAATTTTTGTGTTTCTCAAAGAATCTTTATTTATTCATCAACGACAACTTTGTCACCTTCAAACTAATACCTCTTAGATAGTAAACACTCGTGCCAGCGTTTTTTCCAGTCTTGGAAGCACTTCTGGAACTCACTTTTCGTTATGGTGGTCAGCTCCTTCAGCGATTCTGTTCTTATCTTATCAATGGTGACTAAACGTCGTCCTTTCATTGTTCTCTCCAGCCTCGTCAATAGAAAGAGGTCGCAGGGACCATGTCCGGCGAATACAGTGGCTGAGGCAACATTAATGTTCTGTTTTTTTTCCCAAAAAATCACAAACAGTATGCAATTTCCATGAGAGGGTTTGACACAGTTCTGACCGTTTTCTTTCTATTGCTTCAGGCAAATGGCGCACAGCTTCCAGATATTGACCATACGACCAAAAGGCGGGAACTCATGATGCACTATCCCATTTTAATCGACGAAAACAGTGAGTAAGACCTTCACATTTTATCGAACATCTCGAAATTTTTTCGGTCTTGGCTCTTCAGGCAGTTATCACTGGCCCGATTGTATACACACGTTTCGTCACCCGTTATGCCGTTCTTCATAAGTTCCGGATCGTTGTCGGCTTTATTCAGCAATTCCTGAGCGATGTCTACGTGAGGTCTTTTTTGGTCAAAACTAAACAATTTCGGAACAAACTTTGCTGCGACACGTTTCATGCCAAAAAAATTTCGAAAAAAATGCTTGGCAGAACCCAAGGGATACACCGATATCATGAGCAACTTCTCTGATGGTGATTCGTCGATTTTCCAGAACCATTTTCTTTACTTCTTCCACATTGTCATCATTAATTGATGTGCTAGGACGTCCTGGGCGGTGATCGTCTTCACTGTCTTCTCAACCCTCTTTAAAACTCTTGTCTTATTCATAGCAGATACGCCAAAGGCCACAGTTAACATTTCGAATGCGGTGCTGCACTTTATTCTATTTTTCAAGCAAATTTTAATGCAAATGCCTTGACCCATCTTTTTCGAAAGCAAAAATTCGCCGAGCACTCGAAAACACATACAATCTTTCCCTGTCAGCAATGAACTAAATATTGAAAACAGCTGAAAATGCAGACACGTCAGAGACATGTGTATCATCAAGATAAAATTTTGAAAATCGGATTATAAAAACCGAGAAATTAAGAAAATGTCCATTACTTTTTTATCTCAAGTCGTACTTTCGACTGGTACTATTTCATGCGTAAATAACAAATACTTAAAGATAAGCCTTCTGTGACTGATTAATAATACACCAAGATTAGTCAGTTGTTGCGCCTGTCGACGACTGTACTCTGATCGTTTAAGTCGAAGCCTCGTGTAAACGAACGTACGCTATGCACTGCTGAAGCATCTGCTGTCGTTAAGACCACTGGAAGAAATATACTTACGTATTAGTCATTTTCAGTTGTTCTGGCGCGGATGAAATACTGATACACGCTACAGGACTAGAAATTTCAAGGTTGTCAATCCCCGTATAGTTCTTGCACAGGGTGTCGCAGGGAAACGGGAAATTTTAAACGTTAGCGTTGTCAACACTATAGTGCCGGCAGTTGTCCGGAACGGAAGTAAAGTAGTTGTTCAAATAGTTCAAATGGCTCTGAGCACTATGGGACTTAACTGCTGTGGTCATCAGCCCCTAGAACTTAGAACTACTTAAACCTAACTAACCTAAGGACATCACAAACACCCATGCCCGATGCAGGATTCGAACATGCGACCTGCAGACTGCGCGACACCGCATCGGTGTGCACAAACGTGAGTACGTGTACGTGTCGCGCGCTCCACTGAACCCCGTGACACCAGCGCGACGGGGGAGCTGCGCTATCTCGCCCGCACAGTAATGGGCGCGTCCAGGCGGGAAGGTGGAGCCAGCGAGACCCCGCCACGGGCAGCGCACGTGTGCGCCAGCAGGAGCGGAGGCTGTGCCCGCCGATCAATGCGCGACACGTGCGCTTCCTGGCCTTGGACTACCCTTTAATAAACTGAGTGGCCAAAGCAGTGAGCAGAGTCGCCTCATTTGACGACGTCTATGAGGCCCGAATGCTGCGGTTAGATGCGGCGCCAGCGATGACGGGATTTCTCCGCTGTTACACACATTACCACGGATAACGGCAGTAAAAACTGCTTCGCGGATAGAAGTCTGCCCTCATTCGGATGTCTGTGCGTACACTTACGGATAACTGCATTAAAATTACACCGTGGTTAAAAATTGTCAGAATCAATATTGCGATTTTAGTCTATAGCATTAACTGTGGTCCAATAATAATAATAACAATAATATAATAATAATAATGTCAATATCATTGTTGTTGCTAATATTATTATTGTTTCAAGTTACGATTTTTACCAGTTCAAAGGAGATTATAAAAAAAATGGTTCAAATGGCTCTGAGCACTATGGGACTTAACATCTGTGGTCATCAGTTCCCTAGAACTTAGAACTACTTAAACCTTACTAACCTAAGGACATCACACACATCCATGCCCGAGGCAGGATTCGAACATGCGATCGTAGCGGTCACGCGGTTCCAGACTGCAGCGCCTAGAACCGCACGGCCACACCGACCGGCAAAGGAGTTTATCACTATATCGGTTTGAGTGCCGAGTCCCAGAGAGGGTATGTTCTAAAAATGGTGGCATGTCCTTCTAGATTTCCGCACAATTACACGTCATACCAACTTAAATCATCTTGTTTAGTTTGCTCAAACAGAGGTCTCTTATAGAATTACCGAAAAGCTGCCATAAAGCGATATGCTGTTCTACGACATTTCACCCATTGGAATCTTTTCTCCATAGAGTGACTATTGTTTTGTATCACTTATGATATGAATCATGTTCTCTACAAAATAAAATCTCTCTGAAATCTGATTGCTTTTTATTTCTTTCGTCGCATTTTCTCTGTTTACACCACACAAACACACACACACACACACACACACACACACACACACACACACACACACACACACACACACACAGAGAGAGAGAGAGAGAGAGAGAGAGAGAGAGAGAGAGAGAGAGAGAGAGAGAGAGAGAGAATGTAGAATATCAGTGTACTACCCGAGCACGATGATATTACTGCACTGGCTTCCAGTAGCCGTTATCGGAAGAATGCCGTGACGTTGCGGTAAACAAGTGCGTTACTTGTTATGAAAAACGCGTCGCACAGCGAATAATTTCAGGACACTTGTGTGCATATGCTGCCAAGTGGTTCAATATGTCGTCATAAAATATCACAGATAGAAACTCACGATTAGCCTACCGAAGTGCCCTCACTCCCATGTGTGATAACATTGTGGTCGGCTAATATCAATCAATCAACGCTTCTTGTAAATATCACTATAGCGCTTATTATGCTGAACATGTTACAGTTTAATGTGATTTACCGTTGTAGTGAACTAATTTATATTCAATAAACCAACCATGTAAACAACGCTTAACGTTGAACCCGGCTTTATTTGATTTCCCAATGTTGTGAAATGTTCCGTACAAAATTTCGCAAAACTTTACAGTTGTTAGTCCGGTACTACAGTATCAAATATCCTTTGATAACGTTTCTTTGTCAAAATTTCATTTTGTGACAAGAAACTTGGCCAAAGTTAGGTTTTGGTCAAATTTTATTTAATGAAACCTAGCGCCTCGCCTTAGATTTTCTCAAAGAAAGCGTTCGGTTTCTGTTTAACACTTGGAAAAATGTAACCGCTTGGAGCGCTAGCATCGCTGCAGCTGTTTGGTAGTTAACGTTTATCAACAGGGCTTCGAAGTTTATATGGTGCGTCGCATTTCCAACGAAAGTAATAGAAACATACAAGGCAGGTTAAGCATTGTATAACTTGCTGCATCCCAAATACAAAAAAAAAGTAGAAAAGAGAGCTGTAAGAAATTGCACAGGCCGTCAGATATGAAGTACGTCCAGGATGTACCCCAGAGGATATAAAAGAGAAAATCTACAACTTTCGTAGGAATAAAATTATTTCTTAATGGCTATAGTAGGAACTAAACAATTATTTGCTTCAGATATTTCTCCTTCCGTTCTTTAAAAATAGCTTCGTACGCTTCTGGTATTATTTTCGTCAATATACTTTGAGGTACTCCAGTACTATCGTATAACTAGAGTAGCTCTCTCCTGTTGCAAGAAATCGCGTAAGTCCATGAAGAGCCACTTAATAGAGCAAACACTGAAATGTAATCTCGTCCATTGGCAAGTAATTTTCGTATGACTTTACGTCGCCGACTTGCAGCTACCGCAACAAATTTTATTGGATGCTTTTGGCACCGCTTCACTCGAGAACGTTTCCTTTTTATCTTTTTCTGCTCCTCTTCCAAATATTAATACAGTGCAGTAGTGGTCCACGTAACTGCAGAGGACAGTAATTAATTTTTGTCGACCATTCTGAAGGAACTGTGACGCCAACGATTTTTGTCAAAGAAAATTTGATGACAGTGTGATATCCCTATTTACGCCACGTCAGATATCATTGTCAAAGAAAATGTGATGAACACTTAATCACATTTCTTTGTCAAAGAAAATTGGTAGTGTAATACCGGCCTTAGCAAGAGTACGAATGTGGAAGTAGCACCCAACATTTCAATGGGTATGCAATGGAACGTGCAGTGAACCATAGCGGGTTGCCTCCTAGCAGGGGAAGCCGGCGTGGACAGACTAAATCCTGTAAGATGTCGCACTTCAGCTACCGCCCTAATTAGCCGACTAGTTTCAGACTCGGATTTCACTCTGCTTGCCTGCATAAAGCACAGCCCTCTTTATGTGCACTAACGAACAGGTTAATTATGAAATCGAGCTTCTCCCTCCATCTGGATACCATCAACTTTACTTAGTTGCGTTGAAGTTTGCACTGATATTTTACTAAAAGCTGATGAACTATCAAGGGCGAAGTCTCGTTGCGGTTGAAAAGAAATGGAATGAGAACAATTACCATTATTGAAGGACTACAACATACTTTGCAACCAAGTGCCAACTTGGAATGCTCATCGGCTGGCAACGCGGCATCCCCTGCAGCCAGTGTGAGGATAGTTTCAGGTAACAAATGACAAAGAAAAATTAGTCTCCTTTTACCGCTACAACTGAAATTTTGCTGCATAAGGTGACTATACAAAAAAACATATTACGAAATTTTTCTGTCGTTCGTTAGTACAGCTTCGCCTTAAACGCCGTGAATAAAGCGATTGTGATTTTAATGCTGCCGCGTATTGCTAACCGCCATCTTCTCGGATACATTGCACATCACGATATTGTGGTTACGTTATGACACGAATTTAAATTCAGGACTACAAAACTAGTCGTCTGCCGCAGTTCAGTAATTGGTTACTTAAATCAGCAGCCGACAGATCATCTCCCATTTCCGTCTAGAATAGTATCTCACCTTAGCAACAATAGTATCCTTAGCAAATCACAGTTTGGGTTTCAGAAGAGTTGCTCTACTGAGAATGCCATTTACATGTTCACCCATCAGATTTTACAAACATTAAATATTAAAATAGCACCGCTTTGTATTTTCTGCAACCTCTGAGGCCTTAGAGTGTGTGAATCATACTATTCTCCTTGATAAATTGACGTTTTATGGGATTGATGGTATGGCCAACCAACGGATAACGTCACATCCAACCAAAAGAGTGAAGAAAGTTTTACTTAGTAATTAAAGCAATGTAGCCCAGGGACATAATTCTGTCTGGCAAGAAATCAAGGATAGGGTCACCCAAGGTTCAACCTTAGATCCACTACTGTTCCTCGTACACGTGAACTATCTCCCGTCTACTATACAACAAGCAGAATTAGTTGTTCTGCGGATGACACTAGCATTGCAGTCGGTCCGAGCTTAAACACAGAAACAGAAGAAATGGTAAACACAATTCTTATAAGTATCGATGACTTATTTTCTGCGAATACTCTCACCCTTAATTTTAAAAGACTCAACTTGTTCAGTTCTGCACATCTAGACGTACTACACCAGTGAGGAGATAATAAATCGGGTGGAAACTTCAAAATTCTTAGGAGTCCATATTGATGAGAATTTAAATTGGATAAAACACGTTTTGGAAATCCTAAAATAACTTAGTTCGGCCACATTTGCGCTTAGAATCATAGCAAACCTTGGGGAGAGACAAATCAGTAAGCTGATATATTTGGCACATTTTTATTCAATAAAGTCATATGGAATAATGTTCTGCGGTAACTCATCTGTAAGAAAGTAAGTCTTCATTGCGCAAAAACGTTCTATAAGAATAGTATGTGGTGCTCACCCACGATCATCTTGTAGACATTTGTTCAAGGAGTTGGGCATTCTGACTGCTGCTTCACAGTATGTTTATTATCTCATGAAGTTTGTTGTGAATAATCCAGTTCAAAAGGAACAACGAGGCACATAATTACAAGGAAAAATGACATTCATTACTCCAAGTTACGCTTGTTTTTGGCACAAAAAGGGATGCACAATGCTGCAACAAAAATTTTTTGATTACTTACCCAATGATACAAAATGTCTGACAGGCAGAAAAGTAAAATTTCATGACAAACTGAGGAAGTTTCTTCTTAACAATTACTTCTATTCCGCAGAAGAGTTTCTATTACTGTAATGTGTAAAAGGTGGTGCGAAGGAATTACTAACTCACGTCTTTTTTTTTTTTTAACTTAGAAATGTTCAGAATGTAACCACATGTAAAAATTAATTTGCGAGGTGAATGTAAAAAAAAGACTTGTTCCACATCAATGACCTATCGAGCTTTTGATCCATGTAACATGTAACTAACTAACCAACCAACTAGCATCGCAGCGGCCACTTCCACCATTGCTCTATGTTACACCTTAATACGATTTGTGAAGTGATCCGCCGTATTTGAGTATCGCCTATAACCGAGCGGTAGTGGCCAGCGGATGTAGTAACATTGCAGCGGCTAGTGACAGACTTCAACTATCAAGTAATTTTAATCGGACTACAGGTCTATCTACGAGTAATTCGGACGATATGAACGATCCTACGCAAATATCCACTGAATTTAAATGGCAGTTGTTAGATGAGAGGCACTGTCGTTCTTGTGATTGTGATAGGTTCGATTTACTACATCAATGTTTCCTAATGGTTGTAAAGCTGTTATACTGCCTCCATAGAGTAATTCTTGGTTGGATAACGTTATTTTCTTTCCCCGTCCCTTGTTTGAATAAAAAAGAATAGTAAAGAGACTAGGTAACCTACATGTCACAGTCTGCAGGTACGTGTGCGTGTATTACGTAGACGTGGATAAATACTGAGCCACAGACACTGCCGGATTTTTCCTTAAAAGCTAAAAATGAATTATTTGCTCCAGAATCACGGGAGTAGACGCACCTCGGGGGTTGTGACAGCCCGCGCGGCTGTGAGGTAGAGCCTGCTGGTGTAGCGAGCAGAGGTAAGTGTCATAAGGGACGAGGTGTGGTGTGGGCGCGACAAACAGGACGCAGGCGCAGGCAAACACGGGCCGCGCTGTTTGCACAGTAGCTGCCAGCCCGCTGTCCGCCCTAAGCTCGACACGCATCCCAGTTCCCTACTGCTGACAAACCACGCCCCCACTCCACCCGCAGTTTTCCCCACACAGTTCCGTTTGTGAAGAGGTTTCGCAACTGCGGAACAGAGCGTTAAAAGCGCGCCTACCGCCGGCGCTTTGAATGGAATAGGAGGAAATGGAATGTGAGAAACGTGGATGAGGGGGGGAGAGTAAGAATGAGTAGTGTGTATGAGAGAGAGAGAGAGAGAGAGAGAGAGAAGGGTGCTCAATCAATGGTTAATTCATCACCAGAAATTTAGAAATTTTAAGAAATATTCATAAATAAAAGGATTGGTGTCATTCACTCATTCGAGAATCTTAGAAAATCCTTTCGCCATAGTAAACATGTAATAGTAAAAATGAATCTCAGACGTATCTTGTGTTTTCGAGGCAAGGCCGTCCACGTTATTTTGTGCTCGGGGCCTGGCTAGTTTCGGTACTGGGTACAAACCACCTCTGGACTTCCCTACACATCTGCATGCATTCAAGTTGCTCCTGGACTTTTCGAATGTCATCTACCCTGTCTCGGCTTTTTCTTACCTCTTGTAATACAGCACACAACTTCCACAGTTCACCTACTGTCTCTTCATCTGGTTACAAATTTCGCTCTCCCCCATTTCACTCTCATTAGAGTCTACTACGTCTTCCACTCCAGTCAGTTACCTGATTGATTTGCTTGTAAAAATAAATATTATATAACTTGAATTAAAATTTACAGATGGTTTACGCCCTAAATCTAGGTGTGAACATAGGGATCCCAGAGACCGCACCTGTTTGTATACGCAAAAAAAGTATATACACACGACAAAAAAAGTTCTGTATCACCTCGGTCCGAGAGTTTCGGAACCTGTACAGAAAATTGGAAAAGATATCAACATAAACATCATTTCTGCCCGTTTTATTGCTCATGAAAACCACACATTGCATGTTGTACCACCACACAGCGAGACCTTCAGAGGTGGTGGTCCAGAATGCTGTACACATCAGTATCTATAATACCCACTAGCACGTCCTCTTGCATTGATGCATGTCTGTATTCGTCGTGGCATACTATGCACAACTTCATCAAGGCACTGATGGTCCAGATCGTCCCACTCCTCAACGGCGATTCTGCGTAGATCCCTCAGAGTGGGTGGTGGGTCACGTCGTCCATAAAGAGCCCTTTTCAATCTATCCCAGGCATGTTCGATAGGGTTCATGTCTGCAGAAAATGCTGGCCACTCGAGTCGAGCGATGTCGTTATCGTGAAGGAAGTCATTCACAAGATGTGCATGATGGGGGCGCGAATTGTCGTCCATGAAGACGAATGCCTCGCCAGTATGCTGCCGGTACGGTTGCGCTATCGGTCGGAGGAAGGCATTCATGTATCCTACAGCCGTTACAGCGCCTTCCGCAACCACCAGCTGCGTACGTCGGCTCCACATAATGCCACCCCAAAACAGCAGGAAACCGCCATCTTCCTGCACTCGCTGGACAGTGTATCTAAAGCGTTCAGCCTGACCGGGTTGAAGGCATATGCGACACTCATCGGTGAAGAGAAAGTGATGCCAATCCTGAGCGATCCATTCGGCATGTTGTTGGGCCCATCTGTACCGCGCTGCATTGTGTCGTGGTTGCAAAGATGGACTTATCTCCTCCATGTCTGAACAACATCGCTTTGGTTCACTCCGAGATTCCTGGACACTTACCTTGTTGAGAGCCCTTCCTCGCACAAAGTAACAATGCGGAAGTGGTCGACAGTCTAGGCATGGTTGAACTACAGACAACACCAGCAGTGTACCTCCTTCCTGGAGGAATGACTGGAACTGATTGACTGTCAGACCCCCTCGGTCTAATAGGCGCTGCTCATGCTTGGTTGTTTACATATTTAGGCGGGTTTGGTGACATCTCTGAACAGTCAAGGGGATTGTGTCTGTGTCTGTGATACTGTATCAACAGTCTACGTCTATCTTCAGGAGTTCTGGGAACCGGGGTGATGCAAAACTTTTTTTGATGTGTGTATTACAGTATGCCGCAAAAATGGATTTGCAATGTTTGAACTTCAGTAACACAACGAAAACTACGAATTTTTAAGTCACATCTCAAAATGTCCTCCACTGGCAGCAATACAGCGTCTGCAACGCTGCGAAACAGTTCAACACACAAACGTTATGGTTGCCACTGGAATGGGTTCAAAATTAGTCACAATCGCCTCTCTGATGTCATCCAGAATACGAGGCTTTGTGATGTGCAGGGTGTCCGTCAGGTCTCGTCACAAGATCCACCTATCAACTAATGTTTCATCCAGTAACTGTCGCACGTCACGACTGTACTACTGGACGACGGTATTACTGCACGTGGCCTCCAGTGGCTGTTATCGCAAACATGCGGTGACGTTACAGTAATCAAGTTAGGTGGTGATTAAGGAAATTCAGCGTACCGTGAATGCTCTCAGAAAACGTGTACGTACGCTATCAAGTGGTTCAGCTGTCCTCGTGAAATATGAAAACTCACGATAAACCGACCGAAGCGCCCTCACTCACAAGTGCAATAATACTGTGCTTGACTAATAACGTAGCAGTGCATTGTCTTGTTGAATAAGAAATACTTTTATCTCGCTAGAGCTGGTGAACAGCTAGTGGAATTCGTTCCTGCTACATGGTAAGATACATTACACCTCTTACTGTTCTTTCAAAAGAGACTGGCTCAACAAGTCCTCTGACAGACACACTACACCACACTGACAACGAGGAAGGTTAACAGCTCGTTCTTCCGTAACAAGGGGATTACCTGTTGCCCACTATACACAGTTATGACGACTGGTGGTTCCATTCAATTTAAATGTCGTCTCATGAGAACAAACAATGACGTGTGTCAACTGTTCAAGATCGGAAAACCATTCACAGGATTCGAGACGTCTATCCAGATCGTCCTCATTCACTGCGTGAGACAACCAGCGAATGTAGGGTTTCCACTTTTCTTGCTTTTAAATGCGGCGATCACTTGATCTGCTTGCACCTGATACACGCACAGCTTGCCGCACGGACTTCTTCCGGTATCTTGTGAAAGCCTGTATCACTGCGTCGACCCCTCCTTCGTCCGCTACTGATGTCTTCCTGCCACGCCGTCCGTTATTCAGGTAACTGTAATTCCTCTCAAATCTGTCGCGTAATTTCGTTATTTTCACAAGCGACGGTGGCGCGGTATCGAACTCTAACCGCCATCTCTGCACTTCTTTCATATTTTCATATTTCCAATAACACATTAAAATCCGCTTTCTCTGCTCCAAAGTTGGTTTTCCAGGAATCTTGTTATTTACGTATAGCTACTGGCAACTGAAAGTAAGCAAAAGAAAAACAAACGAATAGCTGCACCCAGCAGTTATGAGAGCACCGTATAATCACAGGTGGATCCAGGTTATCAGTGCTACCGCCTCAATTAAAGTTGTACCATTGTAAATCCCTTTTTGGGACACACTTTATAAATTAAACTAAGACCACTGACGTCGCTATATCCAGTACTGTGTGAGAATAATTTTTCTTTACGCGTTACTTTAGGGGTAAAAGGCATATGCATGCGAAAGGATTAGGTCCAGTCTATAGCTCTCTGGTTGCCCACCAGATATCAAACTCTCAGGAATGAAACGACGAGCAAAAATATTGTGAGAACTCGTACCGAAAACTGCCACAGAGCTAGTACCCAGTGCAGACTATATGCCCAGCATCGCCCTCACTACGGCTCTGTATTCCTGTCTTATTATAACTGATTTATGGCGTACTTTCAAACTTGCTCCACATTGTTCTTCCAACTGTTAAGTTTACCTACACTAGAGGCAAACAGCACAATAACATCCATAAAAAGAAGGTACTTCAGATCCTATGGAGTAATTCATACTAATTTCCTCTTCGTTTTCCTAGTTTAAGGATCTGAAAATTTCCTCTACGGCTGGTGAGCATAGTTTTTGTATATAGAATCTCATTGTCCGATTTTTCTTGCAATTTTGAATGTAAGTCCAATGGGCTCTGTAGAACTGACGCATATAATCTTCAATATATTAAAAAATGTTAAATAAAACCATGTTTCTCTAGGGCTGTTAGTAGGTATTCTGTTGAAAGTGAGTCAAAAGCATCCTCTAAAAATCTATGAATATCAGGAAAAGTCGATTATCAATTCGCTCATTGTACACTAAGCTGTATCCCCTTCTATTGCCAGCTGTTCTCTTTGCTTGATTCTAACCAACCGTAAAGGAGGACTTTTTAATTTATATTATGAGAGGCTGATGATACGTGAAATGATAATTAAATCGAAACCCTAGCTGCGAACAAGCGTTGATATACATCATTGGGGACATGATGAAAATGTGTACCCCGACCAGGACTCGAACCCGGGATGATCTGCTTACATGGCAGACGCTCTATCCATCTTTTTTTTTTAATGTCATTTTGTTCTATATTGTTCGTTCAGTTTGTTCGTGGCGGACGTCCGATGCCACTTGTTCCGGTTGTTCGTTGATCCGGTCACTCAGTTTTTTTTTTTTGTTACAGAGGGTAGCTAAACCCTCTGACCGAACACGCTGAGCTACCGTGCCGGCTATACATCTGAGCCACCGAGGGAACAGAGGATAGTGCGCCTGCAGGGACTTACCCCTTGCACGCTCTCCGTGATACCCACATTCCCGCATTCTACACCACTACATTCGTAGTGCGCCTAATAGATGTTTGCACATCACACTCATTACTCGTGGCAAATTAATCTACCAAGTCCCGTACGAGTTGGGGCATACCGTATGCGTCCGCACAAGAAGGTCATTGCCCGGGTAGCCATATTTTAACTATATATGAAGGCCGGCCGGTGTGGCCGTGCAGTTCTAAGCGCGTCAGTTTGGAACCGCGTGACCGCTACGGTCGCAGGTTCGAATCCTGCCTCGGGCATGGATGTGTGTGATGTCCTTAGGTTAGTTAGGTTTAAGTAGTTCTAAGTTCTAGGGGACTGATGACCTCAGTAGTTAAGTCCCATAGTGCTCAGAGCCATTTGAACCATATATGAAGGTAGTTTCTGCTCGCGAAAGAACAGATACCATCAATTGTATAGTAAGAGCTCGATGAAACTGCAAAAGAGAGGAGTTTCGGAACCTCAGTTGCATAAGACTACAAGAATATGAAAACAATACCATTCCACGTAAACAAGTTTACTGGAGTTACGTTTCCTGTATTTTCAGATAAGAATGTGTGTCCTACATGGCTCCCATTTTTCTCTCGTGCCAACTTCAACTTCAATGGAAATCTACATTAGTAAAATCATGCTCTGGAAACAGGGGAAAAAAGTTGAGTGATATTAGCTCTTGATCTCTCATGTGCTACGGGTAATCGCTTAAGATATGGGGTTTACATAAACTCTAGCAGCAAATTTGTTCAGGGACGTTACCTAAGTGAAAACCACTTTCCCGGTGACTTCTTACACAAATTCTTGATCTCCTCAACACTGCTCTAATCTGTAATTTCCTATTTCCTGGAATATGTGCCACTAATAATGATAAATCGTAGCCTTCTGTAATGTCAGTGACACTACACCAGCACACATTTCGCACAATGGTTGCGGTGATCCTGCTATGTGGTCAATTCGTATACCGGATAACTATGGACTACTAACTTTTTTACCTTCTTTTTGTTAGAATTGTCGCAGTCGCTGGCACGCGGTAGGTTTCTTCGATGCCACGAAATGTGCGTCAGATCATTACGTGACGCTATCCAGTCAGCAGTAATCACAGCGATGTTAATAGAAGCTGTGCTTTGCAGCAATTGGTAAAATTACTATGTGATCTTATTTCTTTTTTTTTCCTTTTTATTTACTTATTCTTTGGTGCGGAGTCCAGCAAGATACCGGTGGTTGGTACGCGATAGCTCGTGGAACAATATCGAGCCGTTGTAAGAATAGGGCCGTATAAAGCTGACTGCCAACAATGAGATACAGAGAAGCTGTGTTGGAGCCGCCCGCGTTCTTAGTACACCAGCGCATCAGTTATCCGAACACTGACAACGAAAACAGCGGTTAACCAAAAGAATACCAGATGGAAACTTTAAACCTGCCCAGACGCCATGCAGGAATTCAAAAATGGTTCAAATGGCTCTGAGCACTATGCAACTTAACTTCTGAGGTCATCAGTCGCCTAGAACTTAGAACTAATTAAATCTAACTAACCTAAGGACGTCACACACATCCATGCCCGAGGCAGGATTAGCGCCTAGAACCACACGGCCACTCCGGCCGACCATGCAGGAGTTCCAGTGGGCTGAGCTTTGCGAGATTTAGTGACAAAAACTGAGTTCAGCTCTTAAGCACAAACAAATTTTAGCCTTGTTTTCCTCAACTGTGGGCCTACTTCGATGGACACTTTCAAATTTTCAAACTAGGCTATGTAATCAGTCCTCTTTGAAATTTGTAACATGTGAGGTACAACATATGTATGTAGTGTTTCGTGTTTAATTCAGCGTTTCTTTGTTTCAAAAGAAAAGAAAAAAAAAGAATCAGCCAGCTGCCTGTCATCCACCCAGCAAAAAATTGAGCCAGCGGCCAAGGCAAAAAATTCAGCCGCCAGCACAAAAATCAGCCAACGAAAAAATCTGCTTTCTGCATAAAACGAGGTACCCGTGAAATTCAGCTATCCGAAGAAAATCAATCATCCGAACAACCCCCGTCCCCAATTATTTCGTGTAATCGATGTTCTACTGTATTTCGTAGCAATCATCTGTACTGCCGAGCAGCCATGGAGAGAAGCTGCGCAAGCGCAGAGATCTGATTACACAATTAAAACCTGCACAGACAGTGAGAGAGCCAAATCAGAAATATGAAGTCGCGCATATGCACCTGGAACACACACACGTTGTAGAATATCAGAGTGAAACTTTTTTTCATACCCTGTGGTGCACGACATATTATGCTTTATGAGAAACTTTGTGGTGCGATGAATGACTACTACTACATTAAACATCGAGATCGGAAATTTATCAAATTCACTGCGAAGAAAGCAGTACGACGAGAGTAATAGTTTGAGGAGGGAATACACCTCACCACAAAGAACATCATAAACAGTGCAACACATACTGAACAAACTGTAGCAAATACGCACGTGTTTCTCGGAGGCTTGTTGCGTTACTCGTGTCATTTGTTACGAACTTTTTGACTGATGTTGTACAACTGATCCTATGGTCGTCAGGCTAAGAGACAAATGACCGAAGCACGCAGTGGAAATATTAATTCACTACCGCTGGAAATGGTAAAGAGCCAAAGATCATCGAACAAGGTGTTGCGCAGTTTCCGGCTTGCCATGGTGAACTGATAACACACTATGCCCGTACGACAAACTATGTCAGGAGCATCCTGTCGAAACCTCCTGACGAGGTTACAGGAGGCTTTCAAGGCGAAGCGTAGAAGAAAGTTGTCTGTCTGTTCGACCTCCATGCATTCGGGAGGACGACGGTTCAATCCCGTCTCCGGCCATCCTGATTTAGGTTTTCCGTGATTTCCCTCAATCGCTTCAGGCAAATGCCGGGATGGTTCCTTTGAAAGGGCACGGCCGATTCCCTTCCCCATCCTTCCCTCACCCGAGCTTGCGCTCCGTCTCTAATGACCTCGTTGTCGACGGGACGTTAAACACTAATCTCCTCCTCCTCCTCGACCTCCATGACAGCGCCCCTCGTCTTTCCACGCTGCACTGCTTCTTTGGACTACCAATTTTTTCCTCGTCATTCGTATTCTCCAGCTGACACCCAATGAATTCTCCCTGTTTCCTCGGCTAAAGAAACCATTGGCAGGTCGTCATTTCCAGAATAACGACGAGGCAATCTGTAGTGGCAACGTTTATTGAACAGTCACGATGTAGCCTTCTACAACCAAGATCTCTGCCTGACCATGTTCAGTCCATATAATAATTAAAATTAACCCTTGCACTATAATTGACAGTCAAATGAAACCCTGATACTTAATACTTGCCACAAAGGTATCATTCCGAACGAACCACTACACGATTTAATCGAGGACCACGCATGTCTTTCGTCAGGTCGCCAAAGATGTGAAAATGACACGGTGAAAGGTCTGGGATGTACTGAGGATGTTGCAGTGTTTCACAACCAAATCGCTGAAGCGAAGCCTGCGTCCGTTTGCTAATGTGGGGGCGGCATTATCGTGCAACAGGATGATTCCGTGCGACAATATTCTTGGGCGTTTTGACTTTACGGCGCGTCCCAGTTTCTGTAAAATGTCTTGAAAGCGTTGCGCTCTGATTGTGGCTCCACGCTCTAGGAACTGGACGAGCAGAGGGCCTCTGCAGACGAAGGAGGTCGTCGTGACCTTACTGGAACTTGTGTGAACAGCTTTGGATTTCTGTGGCGGGGGACGGCCGTTCCACTGCAGAAACAAAAACTGATCGTTCGTCTCCAGAGAGATAAATTTCTTAACGCGTATGATGATTACTTTTGACTGAAACCATTTCATGGTCCCGTTGTGGATGGTGCTCGGTTTTCACTTGACTTGAGGAATATGTTTTAACCAGCAAGCGCTCACGCCACCAATCAGGAAAAAACTCACGTCCAGTTCCTTCAACAATACCATTTCAAAGCAACTCGTAATTTGTCTGTGATGGCAAAGAGGACACGTAACTAACTTCATCACAATTCTTACTCATCATTCTGCAAGCCAGACGGAAAATGAAAACACCAAACAACGCAATATGCAACCTCGTTTCGCGGATTTGGAAATCACGTGATACAACAGCGCCGTCGACCGGATTTTCTTTGTCCGAGGAGAAACTTTTTCGGGAGGAGAGCATCGACCCGACCGGGCGAGCGGCGTACCCCGCTGCGGGCATTTTCATTCCGTCTCCGGCCCGCCCCCAAACCCCCTGTCTTTCGCCGCCGGTAATAAGAACTGCGCCCTGTATTCCGGCCCTGCCAAAATATTTTGCCGCCATTCCTCATCTCGGGGTGCAGTGCCGGCAGCATCGCTAATGAGGAGCCGTAGGCTATCGACTAGCCAGGTGACGTCACGAGACGTGCTTCGACCTATCGGGCCGCGCCGACCGAGGTCGACGCGATAGTCCGAGGACAATCATAGTAGCTCCAAAGGAAACTGCAAGGATTTCCTGAGATCTGTTCACGTCTTACGCATCTGAAGAACAAAAAGTTTCAGAAGAATATACAATGGTACACCAAACTTAAGAACGAAAGTAACTTTCGCATCTTGTCTCCAGCCCAAGGAACATAGCTCGATAAAACTTGGACCATACGTAGGGAGAACTGCTACAGTTTAGTACAGAAGATAACTGAAACAAATACGGAATGAGACGAACAGAAATGACACTTTCATTCAAAGACAATAATTACACTGACGTCAACGCGATTCATGATGATCCCCCGCCCATTACCAAAGGCGCCACATGGTTCTCCGTAGGGTGTATGATTACCACGGACGACAGTACATGCTCAGCAGCGAGCCAGTACTCTGACTGCAAGGCTGGTAAGGCGTTCCTGTGGTAGGGCGTCCCATTCCTCGTCCAGCGCGGTTGAAACTTGCTGGACAGTCGTCTTTGCGTGCGGGCGTGCTGCAGTACCTCGCCACTCTGCACCCCACACGGGCTCGATGAATTCACGTTGCGGGAACGGGCAGGCCTGTCCATTTGCCGAGTATTCTCTTGTTAGTCTCATGTTTGACAGATCATTTGCACGATAAATAGTAATGCTGTGGAACGAGTCATTTTACATTCACATTGCAAATTACACGCTGAACATTTACAAAGGCCTTTTTTGAATATATAAATTTGAGTTAGTAATTCATTCCCAACACCTTTTACAAATTATAGTAATAGAAATTATTCTACGGAATAGGAGTTGTCAAGGAGAAACTTCCTCAGTTTGTCATCAAATTTTACTTTGCTGTCTGTCAGAAGTTTCATATCACTGGATACCTTATCAAAATGTTGGTTGCAGAATTGTGCAGCCCTTTCTGTGATAAAGACAACCTTAATGTGGAGCAATGAATGTCATTTTTTCTTCTGGTATTTTAATGAACTGTTAGTTTTGAACTGCAATAGATTATTTATTACAAACTTCATTAGGTACTATGTATACTGTGAAGTAGTAGTCAGAATGCCCAGCTCTTAAACTATGTCTACAAGATGATGGAGGATGAGCACCGCTTGTTACTATTATGGCACGTTTTTGAACAATGAAGACTTTTTTTTCTTCAAGATGAGTTTCTCCAGAACGTTATTCCATATGGCATTACCCAATTGAAATATGCAAAATATTTATTTGTCTTTCCCCAAGACTTCCAATGATTGGAAGTGCAAATGTGGGCCGGACGCTGTGGCCGAGCGGTTCTAGGCACTTCAGTCTGGAACCGCGCTGCTGCTACGGTCGCAGGTTCGAATCCCGCCTCGGGCATGGATGTGTGTGATATCCTTAGGTTAGTTAGGTTTAAGTAGTTCTAAGTCTAGGGGACTGATGACCTCAGGTGTTAAGTCCCATAGTGGTTGGAGCCATTTTTTGCAAATGTGGCTGAATTGTTTTAGGAATTCCAAAATATGATTTCTACTGTTTGAACTCTCATCAATAAATAAACACAAGAATTTTGAAGTTCCCAACCATGTGTTACACTTACCACTAGTGTACTATTCCTAAATGTGTAGAATTGAATACGTGGTGTCTTTTTTAAAATTGAGGGCGAGACCCTTGTAAGAAAATGAGTCAACGATGTTTTTAAGAGTATTGCTTACGATTTCTTCTATTTCTGTATGTGCACCCCTAATATCTGACATGCCGATACGTGGAAATACGTAAAGCACCCAGAAACACTGTCGATCATCATCGATTTGGTGGTCCAGGCGTTATGGTGAGGGAGACATAATGCTGAAAGGGCCTACTGACCTCCATATCACTGAGCACGCTACACTCACTTGTCAACATTACTGTGGCACACTGTACTCCTTCCCCATATGGGTCTTTTCAGGGATGCATTCGGGTCAGATTTCATTGACGTGGATGGTAATGTGCGGCGGCATCAAACAGCGCACGTGGAAGCATTTTTGGAAAAAGAGAACATTCGGTGAATGGAGTGGCGTGCTCTTTGCCACCCCACTTAAATTCCATCGAGCGCGTGTGAGATGCAATGGGGAGACACATTGCAGCAGGTTTACATTTACCAACGACCATCCAGCACTTGTGGAGAGCTCTGATGAAGAAACGGAATGCCCCAGCACAACTACTACCTACCGACCTTACTGCCAGCATGGGACCACGTTGCAGAGCATGCCATGCTCTCCATGATGACGATGGACCTTATCAAGAACGAAGTCCAAGGGACCATCACGAATCGCAGTCACTTCACTTTTCAATAAAACCGTCATTTCTGTTGGTCTCATAGCGCATTTCTTTCAGTTACCTACTGTACTGTACTGGTCTGTCTGTAGCAGTTCTTGCTATGTTTCGCTCCAGTTTCATCGAACTATGTTACTTGGTAGCGATACATCGCACTAAAGTGTTGTACACCAGTGTAGATCATTTTCTAGGAAAAGTCAAATGTTACAGGTTCGAGACCTGGTACGGCGCACAGTTTTAGACGGGCCTGGAGTTTCGAATCAGCCTCTACTCCGCTGCAGAGTGAAATATCAAAAAAATGTTCAAATGTGTGTGAAATCTTATGGGACTTAACTGCTAAGGTCATCAGTCCGTAAGCTTAGATACTACTTAACCTAAATTATCCTAACGAGAAACACACACACCCATGCCCGAGGGAGGACTCGAACCTCCGTCGGCATCAGCCGCACAGTCCATGAGTGAAATATCGTTCTGCACATTAACGAGAGGTAGGCTACATAAAAAATATCCATCTGGCAACGTAAAATTATATTAACTTGTAGGACAATTCGCATGAAAACACGATAGTTTGCAAGTTGAATTTATAACGGCAGTGAGGTCTGACGCGCTGTTATTACTTCACGCATGGGGAAAGAACTAGGTGGCGTTGCTTTTGCTGGCCTTTAAAGCAGCCATAAAATGGACGCCTTCATTAATGCAAGGGCGCGCGAAGCTGTCATCAGCACGCAAGCAATTTGCTCGAAAATTGGTTGGGCTTTCCAAACACACACACACACACACACACACACACACACACACACACACACACATCCAAGAGAGCCTTCTGTGCGGCTTAGCATGTTGGTAAATTCGGTACAGCAGAGTAAATAAAGCCGGCCCTATTGTCTTTATTGGCGCAACAAGTTAGTGCTAGGTAAACGACCGAGCCGTCAGGTGCAGCAGTGCGGATTTTCATTTCAATGTCCTCCTACAATGTCACCTCCTGTGTTGGTTGTAGAGTGTCTATACGTATTTTAAAAGTAATTTTGACTTCCCAATAGATACAGCTGCGTAGAAATCTTGTCTGCTACGCTGTTCAAGGATATACAAGGTGTCCTAGGACGATTGGTCATTATTCTCGGATATGTGACAGGAACGATCGTTCGAAGCAAAAAAGTGGGCTCTAAACTGCATGCCTTAAGAGCAATGATCACGTGTTCAGTAGAAGAGATGTGTTTCTCAACAGCGAAGGTGAAGTGACCATCGTTTTTTAAGGCACTGTACGCATTTTAGAGCCAATGTTTACTGGAAATTTTTGCTTCGAACGATCGTTCCTATAGTTTTCCTGAACGCTGAAGATTCCTCCTGGGATACTCTGTTTACTGACGCAGACTGCAGATCACGAAGAGTACTAGGTCGACTGAGTCAGTCTGCTGACGGTGACACGGAAGATAGCGCGAATTCGCAAAAAAAATTAATCACATAGCACGTTTTGCATTCCAGTTCACTGACATTATCTAGTATCACTGAATAGTCACAGATCCCATACCCATTGCCTCCTCATTCGTTTCATCAGTGAATTTAATTCCGTTCACATTTATCCTTTGCGGCAGAATATGCTACAGACGTCGGTTCCCCAAGTGTTGCTAGTCCCACACAGAACGTACTAAAATCTCACGAAAGAGATACCATAGGTGGAATCATCAGCGGCAATGAAATTTTTAGCCAGTCCCGGAAGCGTGCTCGGATGCGTAATAATTAAGGAGACTGGTCGCAAAGAACAGGAAATCGCGATTGGAGTGCTAGTCGGGTACAAGTTTCCATTATTCACTATTCACGTTATGTTCTCTTTTCATGAACATACACGAGATAAACAAATTTATGGAGAAGATACTAAAGCTTTGAGATTCGTGGGTGACATTGTAATTCTGTCAGAGTTGACACAGGACTTAGAACCAGTTGAACGAAATGGATGATGTCTTGAAAAATATAGAAAATCAATCTCAACCAAAGTAAAACAAAGGTACTGGCAAAGAAATGAGACACAGATTAGGAAATGAGACACAGAAAGTATATCAGTCTTTTTATTTGCGCAGAGAAATAACTGATGGCTAAATTACAAAGAATAAAAAGTGTAGACTGCCAACAGAGAGAAAAGCATTTCTGTACAAGAGAAATTTATTAGCAAGTAGTTGGGAACTCTTTTCTGAAGGTACCTGTCTGGGGTGTAGCCTCTTACAGAAGTGAAACTTGGCCGTAAACAGTTCAGACAAGACGAGAATAGAAGCTTTTGAAATATGCTGCGTCAGAACAGTGTTGAACATTAGATGGGTTGGTCGAATGACTAATCAAGCAGTGAATCGAAGGAGAGTGGGGGGAGGGGAGGGGGGGAATTTATGCCACAACATGACTAAAAGAAGGTAGTGGGATAGGAGATGTCAGATCAAGGTTTGAATACAGTAAGTTGAAATTGATGCAAGTTGCAGCAGTTATGCAGAGATGAAGACGTTTGCATAGGGTAGACTAGCGTGGAGAGGTTTATGGAAGCAGTTTTCGAACTGACGACCACAACAACACAGGACAGACATAAATAACAAATTACATTTTCGAAAAAAAAAAAAATTCCTTATGTCCTCATCCCCACACCCCACAGTATGAGTGATTTCTGATGCGTCCGCAGTTAGTGTGCCATAGCCCACCGAGATCGGGTAGGTCGTCGTACGTAGCGTCCCTTGTCAGAGGCGGCGTGGTGGGATGGGAGAGGGGGGGGGGGGGGGGGGGGGACTCTATCACAGTCTGCCGGACTTGAAAAGCGCCAGGCGTGCCCAGACGGCGCGCTGGCTGCGGCCTGTGAGTCATTGTCTGCGCACCAGGATGGCTCGACTCCAACCGCCTCGCGCACCACACAAAGCCGAGTGAATGCAATACCACTCACGTGCTCTGCCGCACGTGAGCTGCCCTACAACGCTATCGTGCTTCCCACCAGCAGTCGTGCGCGAGCTAAATGAAGCGCTCAGCCATCTCCATCTCATTTTCCGCAACATGTAAGCAGAAAAAAGGACGCATAATGCTATGACGATAACTTCTATTGTTTCGGCAGCACAGTTCATATCTGCAACACTAACACAAAAAAGACTGACAGTTACTACTCATTACTGAAACTGAGAAATGAGCTCAATATGCACCAGCAAAATTTTCTTACTATTTGCTCAACAACAAAACATGTTGCGACTAACAAAATATGCAGCCTATAGTGCGTTGCTACACCGGTGGTTACTGAACGCGTAAATCAACACCACTGTTTGTGGAAACACTTCCAACGCTATGCAAGATCCAAAGCATTATACAAAGAACGTGACTGGTCCCCTGCTTTGAGCAAAAGTACGAACGTATCAACCAGATACAAGACGTGCGCATTACTCTGGACTGCTCTGACAACCCAGTAATCAAAAACAGCAATTTAGAAATCCTCCTCGAACATTGAAAAAAGTGCCACGTGTACGTATATCGACGGGTCTAAATACGAGGGCTCCGTCGACTGTGCCTACGTAAATACTACAAATATAAAGAGTGAACTATTTCGCCTACGGAAAGAGGCGTCAACTTGCACGACCCCACTGAACAATACTAAGATATGGGAAAAGGGAACTACCCACATCGAAATACCGACTCTCTCTCCGCAGTGCAAATACTATCCTTAGTTGGTGAGGACTAAGGGAGTTATTTATCACACCAAACAGCTGCCGCTGTTATCAGAGATGCCGGTACGGACGTGTCATTTGTGAGGATCACGGGCAGTGCTACGATTGTGTGGAGTGAAAAAGCTGACCAGTCGGCTAATGAAGCAACGACAAATGCAATACAAGATCGACGAACCCCAACGGACGATCGCACTGCAGTAGAAAGAGTCATGGTCAAAAACGAATGCAGCAAGGAGCGGCAGACCGAAGATCTGCAGAAGGCCCAACATACCGAAGACCCGATAGTATATCGAAAAGTGGACTCTGAAATGCAAATCACCTGACATAGACAATGAAAGACATGAATCTTCCTGGCAGATTAAAACTGTGTGCCAGACCGAGACTCGATCTCGAGACCTTTGCCTTTCGCGGGCAAGTGCTCTAGTTCTGCAAGGTTTCGCAGGAGAGCTTCTGTAAAGTTTGGAAGGTAGGAGACGAGATACTGGCAGAAGTAAAGCTCTGAGGACGGGTCGTGAGTCGTGCTTGGGTAGCTCAGTTGGTAGAGCACTTGCTCGCGCAAGGCAAAGGTCCCGAGTTCGAGTCTCGGTCTGGCACACAGTTTTAATCTGCCAGGAAGTTTCATATCAGCGTACATTCCGCTGCAGAGTGAAAATCTCATTCTGTAATGAAAGACACTTTAACACAACGACTGCCAGACTGAAATTCAACCATGGCTGCCACCAACGAGAACACCTTTGCAGACTGCGCCTCCCATATTGCAAGTATGGTGAACTCCAGGGTATTAACCAGACCTTCGGATGTCCTCAATATAGAGGGGATACCGATTGGTTGATTACGGACATGGTCCGTATGCATCAAGCGCTACGTTCTCATGTATAATCTGATAATCCTCTCGCTTACGAAGAATTTAGACATAAATCACTAGCTGAATTTGTTTTAAAATTAAGTTTGTGTGTGTGTGTGTGTGTGTGTGTGTGTGTGTGTGTGTGTTTGTTTGTTTGGGGTGGGGACGGGTGGGGAGGCGGAGGTGGCTCTGTGTGACTACCTGTTTGAAATATAATTGTATTATTTTGTTTTAACTGTGCATGACGTCGTTTGTTTAGATTTCTGTATTAGCGGAGTTGGGTTGTTTTAGGGAGAAGACCAGACAGCGAGGTCATCGGTCTCGTCGGATTATGGAAGGACGGGGAAAGAAGTCGGCCGTGCCCTTTCAAAGGAACCATCCCGGCATTTGCCTAGAGCGATTTAGGGAAATCACGGAAAACCTAAATCAGGATGGCCGGACGCAGGATTGAACCGTCGTCCTCCCGAATGCGAGTCCAGTGTGCTAGCCAGTGCGCCACCTCGCTCGGTCTGTATTAGCGACCAAGGAATTTTAGTTTTTTTAACTTTTTACGACAATGTGTATTTGGACCGGCTGTATGGATGCAACGGAAGGCTTAGACATTGAATTGAAAAATAAAATAAAAAACTTAATATGTCTGTCAGATAGTAACAAATGCAAAAGAAGAGGGAGTGCAATGTTTACTTCCCTCTTGAATTTAACGATGGAAAATTCCTGGATAAGGGCACCACACGTTTATATGACACACTGTGTACAAAGTGTGTTACCACAAATGTAACTGTACCCCAGAAGAAGCAGTAACAATTGTAAGTGTTGTTGGAGTTACGGGAATGGCCGGCGCCTCCATTTACTGATGACGTGTCTATGAGGTGGCAGTGGCTTTCGTCACCCCGGCCGCTCCGCTGCCCCGACTTCAACTCATCACTTACAGCAGGCCTCGGGCCTCATGCGAGCCGTAAGTTCGCCAACATTCCTCCCCTCCTGGGTCGCGACTAAGCAAGAAGCAAGACTGCGCGGTGCCGGCCACAACCGCGAGCACTCTCGCAAATTAACGTATCACTCACTATGTGCGCAGAAAGGAGCTGCCAGCTCCTGCAAGCCAGGGGCCCTCGTCTCCTCCTGCAGCATTTCCGACTAGCGGCAACGTTTTTTTAAACGTAACCTATGAAACCTCTTGCCTCCTTGAGGCCAGCTCAAAAAGTCTTCCTCGCGATGCCAGGATGCGCACCCTTTCCTGCTAATGAAAAACCAGCCTACGCAGTAATCAGCTGCTAGCGAGAATTCTCAACCATTAGCACTTGCCTGCCATTTCCAACACCCCCCCTCCCCCAACTCCCTCTTCTACCACTTGTTTGCATCACAGTCAACCAGCAACCATATTGCTCAGTAGACTGTTTTCTACAGGGATGTCTGTAGCTCTTTTCCAATAATCTGACAATGCACATAGCTTTCGAATATCAGTTCAAAAGTGCAATCCGGTGAGAGACTTTCGTGACTCGTCGATATCAGACATTTGAGAGTAGTATGGAAATATTTCGTTGCCAATTGTATGGACTGGGGGACTCGTCGATATATGTTTGGGAGCCACAGTTGCAGGGTTGAAGGCGTAACACTGTAAATCCTTTCCGGATTCTTTTAGTACTCTATCTACTGTATATTCTGGCTCTGATTTTTAACATTTCACAGCTTCCAAGAACTCGTCGCGTGTTAAATCCGCACAGAACGGCATTTTATGCTTAGTCGGCCAGGACTGTATATCTGCGTTACGAGAAGATGTGTTAGGCGCTTATTTTTGTGAATACGATACTAGGATGCATTGTCTAACACGACAATAATTCCACCTGGAATATTTGGTCTTCGGTGCTCTTGCGGCCATTTTATATAATTTTCACAGTTGATCTCGAATCGCCGGTAAGCTCCGCACCCTCAATGAATCCCATTTCTCCTCTCGCACGAACCACTATCGCTCTTCGTCCAGAAGTTTCATTTTTCCGCACAACTGATATGTCACTATTCTACCGTCTTCCCTCTCAACCAGAAATGCAGATCTATTTTTACATTTTTTAACCAATGCCCATATTCTTTGCTTACTCAAGGACATAAAGACAACAACAATGCAACATACCTTTACAACCTTGTGGACTGAGTTCCTAACCGAATCCAGAGGGTAATTAAAGCCACGGCCGAAACTGCACGGTATTAAATGATGCTTATGATGATTTCTCTATTGGGTGACTACTTTTTTGTCCTGTGAGCTGAATCGTGACAGAAAATCTTAGATGGAAATGTAACGTGGGCGATACAAGCTTTTGAAACGCGGTGGTACAGAAAAATTCGTAAGATTAGATGGTTGTTGAAAAGGTACTGAATCTAAAGGAAGGAAGGAAGTGTTTTACGTCGACAGTACGGTCATTACAACCTGAGCAAAAGTTGCGATTACGAAAGGCTGGGCCCTTCCCATCGGAACCATCCAAACATCTGCCTGGAGCGATTTTCGGAAATCGCGGAAAACATAAATCTGGATGGCTGGACGAGAATTCGAACCGTCGTCCTCCCTAATGAATCACTGCTTCACCTGGCTCGGTTACTGAACTGAATAGGGGAAAAAAGAAATTCACGGTACAATGTGACTAAAAGAACGGATCCGTTGATAGGGCGCATCCTGAGACATCAAGTAGTAGTTCATTCCGTGATGGGAGGATGATATTGGGGAAACGGAAGGGGGAAGGAATTCAGTGGGAGCGAGGCCTTAACACAATCAGCAGGTTCGGTGTATGTTGGGTGTAGCAGGTATGGAGATGTGAAAAAGCTTACACAAGGCAGACCAACGTTGCGAGCTCTATCATGCCAGTCTTTAAGGTACAACAACAACGTGCTAGTCTACTTCCCAGAATCAAGTAATAGAGATGCAGCCCCCGTGCCAGTGAAGTTTCCAATACCGGTTATATAGCCTGAAGAAGAGGAAGAGTGAGTCACGGCAAGGGAAGGATAGCCCGTAGATCGTCCAATGCGTGTGAGTCACAGAGAATGCGAGGTGTCGTCGTGCGCACGTATAGTATTTAATACTGAAAGGGCTGCTGATTCACGGCGGAATGTTTGAGTTCCTCGGCCCGTGCGCTTCCCACACAGCCGGCCGGCTCCTTTTTCTTTTGCGTTGGCAAACGCTGGAGGTGACTGAGTCAGTGGTCGAGCACGCCGCGAGCCGGACGCTCGAGACCGGTTCCCAACTGGCGTCACCTGTTGTGACGCAGGAAACAGCTGTACGTCACAATGCCCTCTCTGATCAGCGTCCTGATTCAACCGATCTCTCCTATTGCACGGTACAGGGTTATTCGTAAGTACAGGGGGTTGGACAAAAATATGTGAACACCAAAACAAACGGTGTAGGAAAACCGTTGGCATTGAAAACAGCTTCCAGTCGGAACGGACAGCTACAGGCCTTCTATGGTTTTCGAGGGAATCTGACACCATTCCATCTGCAAAATGGTGTCAAGTTCAGGTAACTGCAATGGGGTCTATAGCGATCACACACCCATCTCTCCAAAGTACACCACAACGGCTCAATAACATGTGTTGGAACCCAACATCACCATTGGCGAACACTGTACCATAGGATGGACCTGATCATGGTTACATAAGCCTTGGCAGAAAGCAGCTTAGCGGAGTACGCATGGAGTCCACGGAATTCCACGACACTGCTGCCCACATCACCACCGAACCCCGCCATGTTTCCCTCTTGGGACGTAAACTCAGCCAGAAGTTGGAAACAGAATGAAACATGACTCATCCGAGCGAATAACTTTCTTCTATTGCTCCACAGTCCATGTTTTATGGCTTCGGCACCATGTTTTCTTGTTACGGGCAAGGGACTTCAGGATTTTTTTTTTCACACTTATAAAATATAAAGCTCAGTGCCTAGGCCTCAATCAGTACAACAGAATCACCTTTGAGGGTTGGACGCTGTTAAGTAAAAAATATTTCATGCTTAACTAACATAATCGCACGTTGTGTAGAACTCTTGCAATGGCTGTCGCTCGTTCGAAACTCGCCACCAGCAGCTTTTTTATTATTGTTGAAATCTAATATTTTTAATTAACGAATGTAAATGTTCGTACACAAGCACCAGAAGTGTGGTCGAATGTCAGTGTAACTTCATACATCTACGGCTATGCAAATGATTACAGCTGCAATTTTCTGTTTTACATGTAACGGACACCAGGTTGAATTAGTTTTGTTTGAGTTTAGTGTTTTTACCAGGCGAGAAAAATGTGAGCTGTTGAAGCACACAAATGTGCCGCGTACTTGTGTGAGACAGAGTTATCAGCACCTAGCAGAAATTGAAAGGGGCCTCATTGTGTGTGTCCTTTCGGCCGGTTGGTCGAGTCGTGTAACTTCCACATTTGGGGGCATTCGGATGTGACAGTGGCCTGATGCGGAGGTGCACTGGAACGCAGGGGCAGGTATACTCGTTGACAAGGTTTCGGTCGACCATGTCTGTCCATCTAAAGGGAGGCTCGCCGTGTTGTGCACCATACACATCGTAACCCCTCCACATCTGCTCCTGCCATTTGAGAACACCTAAGGGACACCCTGCAACATTCTGTGTGGTTTCGCACCATTGATCGGAGACTAGTAGCAGCCGGTCGAGGGAATTACCGTCCGATGCGTAAGCTGCCGTTAACACAAGACGAACGTCTGTGTATGGAGTGGCGCTGTGGCCGGGAAACGCGAACTCCTTGTCTTCAGCGATGAATCGCGGTTCTGCATTAGGACTGCAGATATTTTTAAAAATATCGGGAATCCGATGTATCGCTACTTAAAAAATCTTTGCCGTGTCGATATATCGAAAATATATCGATATACCGGTACATACGCCGAAAAAGTATCGACAGACTTGACTATTTCAAAAGAATAACTTCAAATATTTTCCGAAAATTGTCACAGAATATAACACAAAATAAAAATCTCAACACTCGGTACTGCCGCACTACCGCATTTGTACTACCGCTGATATATATCGATGTATTCTGGAAGAAATATGGATATATCGGTATTTTATCAACAGCCCGACTCTGCACTGCCACGGATGCCTGACGTCGGCGAGTACGGCGCCGACCTGCGCCAGAGACCGGTATCAACGATGGACTGGATAAACGATTTTCTTATTGAACTTGTTAAGAATAGTCGTATTCATCCTGAAAAAGTGAGTCTTATCCAGCACCGGATATTTTGGTCATACAGGGATTTCGTGACTCTACGTGTGTGACTCCAACACGCATTGTCAAAATACCATTCCAAACGCATTGGTTTATCGTAAAATGGAAAGTCTCTTCTTTCTGTTCGTGCTTTTATGGTCTTATTGAGTGTTAGTGTCAAGTGTACTGCTGTGTGAGGAGAGTAGCTCTGATGCCTCACTAAATCTAGATAAAAATTTGAGACTTTTTTTGCAAATGTCCTTACACTTGACATTTATTTAACACGTAAATTAAATATGTGTCGATGTCGTTTCTTTGATGTATAGGAGGCATACATACTCTTGTAATGAACATGTGCAATCTGTCTATAAGGGCTTAAGAGACGCCATACAAATTTTTATTCAAAACGAGGTACCTACATAAGAGCGCATCTTTGGTACAACTTCTTTAAGGTAATGTAAACTGCCACCGTGAACCAAAGAATAAAATAACTCATCTAATTATGCACTTTTAGGACATGTTTTAAACACAGATGTTTCAATCATATACAGTAGACGTTTCTGAGACACATAGACTCTCACCTTTATCTACGATAATGATGTAGGCTGAAGCAACGAAGCATCTGCCCAGTACGCAGGAGATTCGGCTTGGAATTCCAGCGCTGATACAAATTTTAATTCATTTCTTCAGCGTAGACCATTATCATACAAACAGATTTTTCCGTGCAGCAACTGAACAAAACTTTCAGTTTTCACCATAACTCATTCCGTCTGTATTTTCGAAGAACTGCTACAACACGACCTGAAATTCCAGTCGGTAAAAAATTTCGATAACCCGTAAAAAACAGTTATTTTGCACAGGCTGCACAGTAGAACAATACGTCTTCTGAAGCTTATGCCATTCTGCTAGACATTGCAGTACAAAAATACACGTCGGTTATATTCGTGCAACCACGAGAGACAACGGGATTATTTTTCCTCTCAAAAGTGCTCGTCCATTCTTTCAGTACTTGTTTTGTCTCTTCCCTGCGCGTGTTTTGACTAGGGCTCTTTTGTTGTCTTTTCATCGGCTTGCTACCTGCTTCTCGTAAGCATTAGACACAGCAATCTCATAGCCAGCAGCTGTTGTTATACAAGCACAACCGGTTGCTTAATGTACTGTGCAGTGACACAAAACACAAATTGTACACACCGATCACATGAAATATGTCTTGATTTAGTTTCTTGTTGCCAATGTCATCATTCAGCTTTACACTAACGCCTTTGTCCCACAGGTCATACTGCTGTTCCATTCTCTGCCTAAGGCATCATCGAATGGTTTCACAGGGGGACTATGTGGTCCGCACATCGTTATCATAATCATCAATTTCGATTTCGAAACTACAACTGTATATGTTTCTTCAAGTAGCCCTTCTTTATTCTCATGAATCTGATTAAATCAAGTTTCACTACTCCCTTGAAAACAGAATCTCTGACATTATCGAACCTCGAACCAAGGCGATGTGCGTCTCAGACATGCTTACGCTGAGGTCTTCTATTCTGAGAGTAATTCGAAAACAGCGGATACACTGAAGTGGAAACTGGACCTGAAATCAGTGAATATTCTTGAACTGGAGGAGTGATACCACAAAAATATTATCGAAAGAAGGCTAACACATTAGGTAGATGATTTGTCGGAAAGTTGTCTTTGAACCATATAAAGACAAATTTCATTCTGTGACACTAGAAACATCCGGACTGAAAGCATCCGAATTTTTTAGAATCTTCCGTTAGCGGGCAAAAAATAATAAATAAATAAAAACCAACTAGAGTCCACAAGTCCTGTCAGCCACGCCTGTATTTTGCGAGTTTACCTCCACCTGCTAAGACGAAAGGAAGATAAAAGAAGTAAAGAATAAAGATTGTAATTACATTCACCTATTCAATTTTATGGAAACGTTTCGCTCCACGAAGAATATTAGACTACTCATAAACGATGCTGATACTGATTACTGCAGTTTACCTCAGACTTATAGTGGAAGACGTGGACTGTCGTAATTTTGAAAAGTACATGCATAACGCAATCGGTCAGTCACGTCATGCTGTGTGGTTAATTAAATGTCGGACTTCGTTTCTGAGAGACTGCAGGTTCGGAGGTGCACAATAAAAGAAAATGATCTGATAAATTAGCATTTCGTATTACGCCAATGGCGGATTAGTCCCACGTCTAAAATTTTTCGTCTCCTTTCACGGAAGAGCTGTAAATGAAAAGCTTATAGCTATATAGCATTAATACAGAAGGATATGATCTGGCTTTGAAATAAACAGACTAGATAAACGTTCAAAGAATTCAGTATATTATTTGTTAATGGACTGATCTATTGATGCTTATGCATGACAGAAAGAAAGCGTGAAACAGCAAGGAAAAAGGTACGGCTGAGCCTTCCTTTATTTTTGAGCGAACTTATAACATTAAGTTAAATATGACTAGCGGAGTCTTTGGCCCTCTTTCTCACGACATATAATTTAAACTTCACAGACAGAAGACAGGAAAAGAAAACTAGGTATGGCGTCTTATAATGTACGGATAATAGTGGAAGAACAAAATCGCTAAGACCGGGCTTTAAGATGAATAAAACAAACTCTTCCATATGAATCTCTGATTACACTGTCGAGACTACGCCTCTTTTTTAAAAACTTATTATTTAACTAGCCCACTGCTTCACTCATGTATACTGTGTGGTCTGCAAAGATTTGTTTTCCTTGAATCGAAGTTTTTTGTTGTTTACTAACTGCAACATCTTCTAAGCTTTGCACGCTAACTGAGATCATAGAAGCATGATATTTGCCGAATATACTTTTCATCAAAAAGTGATGATGCCGCGCAGGATCAGCCGAGCGGTCAAAGGCTCTGCAGTCATGGACTGTGCGGCTGGTCCCGGCGGAGGTTCGAGTCCTCCCTCGGGCATGGGAGTGTGTGTTTGTCCTTAGGATAATTTAGGTTAAGTAGTGTGTAAGCTTAGGGACTGGTGACGCTAGCAGTTAAGTCCCATAAGATTTAACACACATTTGCACATCAAAAAGTGATTCTGGTTGGTCGATTCAGAGGTCTTTGTTAACCCTGCCTTTTGAGTTATTGTGGTGATATTTCCATAGAAATTTTCATCCCTATTTCTTCAGAAGTCAAATACAAATTTTCATAAATTTAGACTTAAAAATGTTTTAATATAACAAAATACTTTCATAAAAATTTTCATTCCTAACTTTACCTCATACGGGGTTGAATTTCCAAAAAACACTGAAACACGGACTTTATTTCTAATCCGGTAGTCAAATACAAATTTTCACAGACAATTTCAAAAATTCTTTCGTAATGAAATGGCTCCATAAAACTTTCGTCTCCTATTTTACGCCCTTAGGAGCTGAATTTCCAAAAACATTGAAATATTTTTTTTATTTCTAACTTGGAAGCCGAATACAAATTTCCTTAGATTTAGCGTTGAAAGTGCTTTCATAATGAAATATTTTCATAAATACTTTCATTCCCTATTCCACCACCTTAGAGGTTGAGTTTTCAAAAACACTGAAATATTTATTTTTTTATTTCCAACCGAGGAGGCAAATACCAATTTCCACAGATGTAGCTTCACAAATGTTTTATTAGTACTTTCATACTGATTTACTTTAAAAATATTCACCGCTACTCTGCCTCCATAGTTGTTTATTTCAAAAAGTGTGTGATAACAGAGGCAGCTGTCCGGTTGTAGTTACCAGAGAAACGGTTCAGAAAATTCACGAAAGAATTGGTGAAAACTGGCCTCAGTTTTGCGTGAAATCGTGTCGTAACAATGACGGCAGAGCTCGGACCAAATAACGTGAACCCAGCGCAGAATCGAATTCTCGTTGTGAGCGCTAAGCTGGGCGAGTTCATCATTCGTGTTCCGAAGTGGGAGGTTGCCTACAGACCTGCCCACTTCGAACATACTCGTTGCTATCTCTTTACTACACGGAGTGGCACCGTAGCTTCATGATAACGTCTTCTTAATCAGGCACGTGATCCTATACGCAATCCCATTAAATTCATGTCGATGGAAGCAAACGTGGAAGAAGAAAAAAAAACTCACTAAAAACAGTGCTTGAGACGATTGGAGGAACCGCTCGGTATTCCAAACACAAAATAAAGGCAATAAAGATTGAGGGAGAAAAAACAGCTACAAGTACTCCCCACTTCTTCACTACTTCAGTAAACATGCGGAAAGAGGTAATACTGGTTAACACGTCGTCATTAAACGGTCACAAAAGTTCCACGTAACACATATTATTTGTTTTACGCTGAAAGTAATAAGTAATAAACTATGCTGTTTTGCGTCGGCTGATCCTCTGTTTATGTGATCTTTTTTTGTGTTCTCTAGTGAGAAGCTATTGACTCTCATGTCTGTACTGGTCGAACAGTTGGCCGTACTGGCATAACCTATTACTACGATCATTTGCTGACTCGGTAGCTGAAGCTATGCGAGTTTTCGTTTGTGCGTAGGCTCCAGCTATCGAAATCCACCTACCCTACCTCGTCCGCCTGCTTAGCTGAGTGGACCGGCACGGTAGATCAGCGTGTTCGGTCAGAGGGTTGGCTGCCCTCTGTCATAAAAAAACTGAGTGAACGGATCAACGATGAACTTAAACAGGTGTCATGGGACATACACAACGAACAATTACGAACAAAATGATATCAGAAACAAAGTCGTAACGTGTTTGCCTACCATGCAGCGGATCCGAGTTCGACTCCCGGCCGGGTTGGAGATTTTCTCCGCTCGTAGAGTTGGTATTGTCTTTCCCTCATCATCACCGACAAACAAGTTCCCCAATATGGCGTCACCTGAAATGACATGCAATCCGCCGGCCGAACTTCCCCGAACGGGGCCACCCGTCCATCAATGCAACACGATCAGCTCATTTCATTTGATTTGATTTCCTCTACCCCGCGGTGGTCGATCACAGCGGATCCTCCAGCACTTCTACTGTTTTCTCCCCAACTGCGCCGTCTGCTCTAGGGCTGGTGGGGTCAAGTTCTCTAACACCAGTTCTACACTCGGTGAGTCACAATATTTTATGCAGAAGATATTTACAGCTCGTTAGCAGTTGTGACAAATGGTTAACTTCTAAAGTTGATTGTGTAGTGGAGTAATATACTGTGTGTCCCAGGAGGAATGGCGAATATTCAAAGACATGAGAAGAACGATCATTCGAAGCAAAGACGTTTAGTAAACATCAGCTCAAAAACGCACACGTTCAGAGCCATGAGCACTTCTTTGATACTGTGAAACAAATCTCTTTTACTGCAAACTCTTTCCTTTACATATATTCGGAAGCGGTATTGTGGAACAACACAAGAAAACAATGTCTGGAAAGTATGGGCTGCAAAATTCATACCGTAATACCGGTGAGCACTTGTTCAATAGAAGATATGGATTACACAATAGCGAAGATGACCACGTACTCACAGCTCTTAAGGTACCTACACTACTGGCCATTAAAATTGCTACACCACGAAGATGACGTGCTACAGACGGAAATTTAAGCGACAGGAAGAAGATGCTGTGATATGCAAATGATTAGCTTTTCAGGGCATTCACATATGGTTAGTGCCGGTGGTGACACCTACAACGTGCTGACAGGAGGAAAGTTTCCAACAGATTTCTCATACAGAAACAGCAGCTGACCGACGTTGCCTGGTGAAACGTTGTTGTGATGCCTCGTGTAAGGAGGAGAAATGCTTACTATCACGTTTCCGACTTTGATAAAGGTCGGATTGTAGCCTATCGCGATTGCGGTTTATCGTATCGCGACATTGCTGCTCGCGTTGGTCGAGATCCAATGACTGTTAGCAGAATATGGAATCGGTGGGTTCAGGAAAGTGATACGGAACGCCGTGCTGGATGCCAACGGCCTCGTGTCACTAGCAGCCGAGATGACAGGCATCTTATCCGCATGACTGTAACGGATCGTGCAGCCACGTCTCGATCCCTGAGTCAACAGATGGGGACGTTTGCAAGACGACAACCATCTGCACGAACAATTCGACGACGTTTGCAGCAGCATGGACTATCAGCTCGAAGACCATGGCTGCGGTTACCCTTGACGCTGCATCACAGACAGGAGCGCCTGCGATGGTGTACTCAACGACGAACCTGAGTGCACGAATAGCAAACCGTCATTTTTTTCGGATGAATCCAGGTTCTGTTTACAACATCATGATGGTCGCATCCGTGTTGGCGACATCGCAGTGAACGCACATTGGAAGCGTGTATTCGTCATCGCCATACTGGCGTTTCACCCGGCGTGATGGTACGGGGTGCCATTGGTTACACGTATCGGTCACCTCTTGTTCGCATTGGTGGAACTTTGAACAGTGGACGTTACATTTCAGATGTGTTACGACCCGTGGCTCTACCCTTCATTCGATCCCTGCGAAACCCTACATTTCAGCAAGATAATGCACGACCTCATGTTGCAGGTCCTGTACGGGCCTTTCTGGATACAGAAAATGTTCGACTGCTGCCCTGGCCAGCACATTCTCCGGATCTCTCACCAATTGAAAATGTCTGGTCAATGGTGGCCAAGCAACTGGCTCGTCACAACACTCCAGTCACTACTCTTGATGAACTGTGGTATCGTGTTGAAGCTGCATGGGCAGCTGTACCTGTACACGCCATCCAAGCTCTGTATGACTCAATGCCCAGGCGTATCAAGGCCGTTATTACGGCCAGGGGAGGTTGTTCTGGGTACTGATTTCTCAGGATCTATGCACCCAAATTGCGTGAAAATGTAATCATACGTCAGTTCTAGTATAATATATCTGTCCAATCAATACTCGTTTATCATCTGCATTTCTTCTTGGTGTAGCAATTTTAATGGCCAGTAGTGTATTTCAGAGCATATTCTTACTGGAAATTTTCTTCTTTTGGTCCACAATGCCACCTCTAAAAATATCGTAAGCAAAGACGGCACAGGAGAACAAATTTGTTTCACACTATCGAAGATGAAGAAGTGCTCATAGCTCTTAAGATAAGCATTTTAGAGCCGCTACTGACTAAACTTTTTGTTTCTAATGATCCTTCCAGTCATATCCCAGAATATTCACCATTCCTCTTGGGACACGCTGTATAGGCGTAGCTTTAAGATCGTAAAAATTTACTTTTACTATTCCAGTACTTTTGTAGCCTGAGCTTACTCTCCAGGTAACTCTCGCATCTGCTTATTTATGTTTAATGATACGTCGAAATTTTCGCGGTGTTTACTTTTGCTTAAACTGTTGTCCCCAGCTGCATGAAATCAACTGACAGAACAGCCTTTCGATTCCAAACGTTTGTAGGCCTGTTTTCGGAACTAAAGTGTCTCTGAACTATTTACTTTAGTTGTTAGGAGAGAGCGTACACCAATCCATCTCCTGACTCCAGCTGTTTTTTTTTCCGGGAGTATTCACAGATATCCATCTTTGATGGTCTGTCACTGCATGGCTCAATACTCAGGGCACAGTTTTTCTGTACAAGCTCTTAAAAAGTTTTCCCACTGAAACAAAAGCTTTCCTTTCGCCATGGTGATTACGTTGAGAAGTAGGTCCTATACAATACATGTTATTTATTAGTATAAATAACCTCTTTTTGTTATATATGGAGACTACAGTAAATGGGATCGCACGATGTGGTGAAACAGGTAAGATTTACCTAACCAATAACCAGTACAGCCCTTACTTGACAGTAGAAGTACAGTTTTCACGGATACAGGAGGAGACTTCTGTATTCATGCTTTTCATGAAAATATGGACAAAGCGAGATTAGTCCGCAGTGGAACTTATCATAGATGATTCACCGAATAAGGACAAAGCTACGTTTACTGCATTCGTAAACGTAATGAAAGCCTTTCACATTAATAATTGGACAATACTCTCCGAAATTTTGAAGAAAGCAGGGATAAGATACACATAGCGAGAGGTTACTTACAACTTGTACAAATCCAGAGTAGAATTACAAGACTCGGAAGACATGAACCGGAAGCACTAGTAGAGAAGGGAATGAGACAGTGTTGTACCGTATGGCCTATGTTGTTCGGTCTGTACTCGAGCAAGCTGTAAGGGGAATTAAACTCGAGGGAGAAGGAATAAAAGCTTTGCCGATTACACTGAAATATTGTCAGAGAAGACAAAGGGAAGAGCAGCTGAAAGGAATGGACTGTGTTTTGAAAACAGATAATAAGAGGAACATCACCAAAAGTCAAATAAGGGTAATACACTGTAATCGAATTAAACCTGCCAATGAGAGGGGTTTAGACTACGAAATGAGATACTGCAGCAGTATGTCAGTTTTGTTATCTGAGTAGCAAAGTAACTGATGATGGCCGAAATTGAGAGCGTATTAACTGAGACGTAGTACCACGAAGCAGAGAAAAAACCTGCACAGCATCGACTAGAGTGGAGAACTGCATTAAACCAGCCTTCGAACTGAAGATAACAACAGTAACATAAATCACTTGATAAAGACCAGAGAAGATCGTGGTAGACGAGTAAATACAGCCATATTGAGAAAACTTATAAATTTTACAGCCTCTGCAGACCCCAGTTCTACGAAATTAACGACGAGGGTTATAAATATCAGAAACTGTCACAGAAGAGTGTTGCAGAAGGTGTTGGACACTGGATACCACTCGCGCGCGCAGGTGGCTGTTGGTAACCAGAGATCGGACGCACGCGTCGCCTGTGGCGACTGCCGATCTGTGGTCTAAATTATCGCTACAAGTAGCCACGCATTCTCCAGCGCGGGCCGTAATACGACCGCCGAGAATACACGGCAACCCGCTGAACACTGATGCGTGTGGTATCAAGTGTCGTTGCGAAGTAACTCTAGCTGAGTGGTGTATCGAGCGCTTTGCCGTAATCCGATACAACAGGTACGCTACATGTAGCGGCTTGTGGGCGTTATTTGACTTGTAACATATTTTTTCCGAGCCAACAGGAAACAGGCTTTCGAGAGGATAGATTATTGGAAACACCTAAAGGTGGTGGGCGTTCAGATATCTGATATCTGATTCCTCGAACGACCGGTCATTTGCTATAACGTATTCAACCAGGAACAAAAACCAAAATACTGAATTACACATAAAACTAGCCTTTTGTATTTCGTGTCACATTGTAATATATCTCTATTTTCCGCCTCCAGCGCAGCTAAGAACTGGACAGATATGAAAGAGAATACCAATGAGTAACTTCAGCCTAAAATTACATAAACCATAGGTGATGCCGTAAACTGGGAAAACTTTGCGAAGCAGGGAAACTTTGCCAGTTTTTAAATAAGACTCTATACAGCGCACTAGCAAGTTCCTTTATCATCCAACAAAGGCGCCAGTGCTTTCACTGAACAGGGCAAACAGTGAACGACAGATCTAGCGCGTATTTTTAGTTTATTCAATGTTTGTCATTTGTTTGTGGATACATTACCGCAACCCCAAGTGTCTAATGCTGACATACGTAAGTTCACCTTTTAGTATTTGTTTACTAACGGCCGCTCACACAGTTGCAGATGGCATGATGTACGCTGAGGGAAACGGCAACACAAAAAGCACAGAAAATAAGCCGCAAACAGCAACAATAGTTCTTAAAAACATGCCATAACGTACAATAAATAAGATAATATGAAAGTATCCACAGAAAACTACATTTAAAAAAACGAACAATAAAATTTAACGATGTGTTACAATGTTCGTATAACTGCTATTTTATGCATGTTTCAGATTTAAAGAACCCACTGATGATGGCGATATTTGTCGCTGAAACTAGTTTGGGGAATAAGTAACTGAACAAATAACAGTTTTGCATCAAGGTGGACTCGCAATTCCCATATCGTTGTTATTCCATGGTCCACCGTTCGAAAAATGCTGTGAACAATTGCAAAATAATATCCGTACAAAGGTCCAGGCTGTCACAGATGCAGATGGCCACCACACTGAACAACGTTTGTAGCGTAGAACGTAAACATAGTACGTAATTAACAAAGGTTACCTTCTCACGTGAAAATTAAAATGTGTTTCTTTCAATAGTTCTCTTCCTCTGGTCCTTACAATTGTTTCGACGACATTTCATTGTCTTACAATCACTAGTTTATCAAGGGGACACTCTTAAGCAGTTCAAGTTTAATTATAACAACAATGTACTGTAAAAACAGATAAGTTACAAGGTCTACTGCTGAGGAAGCTGATTCTCAGCCATTGGGAGCAATATCTATAGATCTTCGTGGACACTTGAAAAACTCTGGGATTGAAAACACATCTATCCACTAACTAAGAAAACCACTTTACTAAGGTATGCACCAATCATCTGCCAATAGAACGTGCAGTACTCGACGTTTGGTAAGTGCCCTACTAGTGATAAAATACGAAATCCAGTATAACGATGACATCTATGTTTCTTATAATAATAATAATAATAATAATAACGAAAAGAAAAATATCGACAAAAACTAACTAAAATACTGAAAGCAGAATTGACAGCAAGAAACAAGACAAAAGCTATAAATACTTACGCTATTCCAATGTTGACCTACTCATTTGGAGTAGTGAAATGGAGTAACACAGATATAGAAGCACTCAATACACTTACACGATCGCAATGCCACAAATATAGAATACATCACATACATTCAGCAACAGAAAGATTCACATTAAGCAGAAAGGAAGGAGGAAGGGGATTTATCGACATAAAAAACCTACGTTATGGACAGATAGACAATTTAAGAAAATTCTTTATAGAACGAGCAGAAACTAGCAAAATACACAAAGCAATCACCATATAAATACATCGGCTACACCACTGCAATTTCATAACCACGTCTACAACCCTTTAGATCACTTAACATCAACAGACACGAAGAAAGTAAATTGGAAAAAGAAGACAATACAGGGGAAGCACCAGTATCATCTAAACAGCCACAAATCGATCAAGACGCATCCAACACATGGCTAAGAA